>NW_028277112.1:37619166-38227500 GCF_059951505.1 Python bivittatus
TGTGCTCTGACGTTGAACTGTGTTAATTGGTCTCTTTATATAAAGAACCTTCAAACATCTGAGTCCCACTTCTTGCCTGAATTCATTCAGAAAAAACACCATCAATAGATTTTATAAATTTTTATGCCCCTTTCTAAGTCTACCATTTCCTGGCTCTAGTCACTTCTCTTCCTCCTTCTTCTTCAGTGTCAGAAGGCTAAAGGAGATATGTCCAATGAGATGATGCCATCAGGTTTAAAATGGTTAACCTCAAACTTGTGGAGTGTTAAAATAATTGTGTTACATCTTGTGGAGCTTCAAACATTGATTTTGCCTTCTTTGGGGGGAAAAAAAAGGAAAATATCACTGCCAAAAATCAGTTGCATTCTGATCAAACCTCACTGCCATGATTTAGGGTTGCTCTGTAAGTTGCATGGTCCTCTAGGCCATCTGTTGCCTACCTCTATCTTCTAAGGTTATTTTGGAATGTGTTTTAATACACTATAACTTCCAAATTGCTTGTTCCCTGGGATTAATCTAGCATAACTGTCATCATTAAGTTATACTTCAACGACCTAGTAATGATGGATTATATGCCATCAAGTCACTGTTGACTTTTAACAACCATATAGACAGATTTTTCTCCAGGACTATCTGTTCCCAACCTGGTCCTCCAGGACTTCCAATGGTGTACCCATAACCACTGTAATTGAGTCCATTCAGTTTGCTGCTGACTGTCCTCTTTTTCTCTTTCCTTCTACCTTTTTCAACATTATAGGCCTCTCCAGAGAGTTAGGTTTTCATATAATGTGCCCAAAATGTGATAAATTGAGGCAGGTCATTTGTCCCTTGAGTGCCTGGCTTGATTTGTTCTATGAACCATATGTTTGTTTTCCAAGCTATCCATTATATTCTAGGAGTCTTCTCCAACATCACAGTTGAAAAGAGTCTATACTCTTTCTATACTGCTTCATCTAAGACCTATTTTCACTTCCATAGAGTGTTACAGGGAAATGTATTTTCTGCACAATTCTGATCTTTGTAGGTATAGACACATCACATCAAAGCTTTCACTGCTACTCTGCCAAGGGCTTGTCTGTGGCATATTTCTTGAGCACTAATTTCTTTACTGTTGATAGTCAATCCTAAAAGGCCAAAGCTATCCACCTCTTCAATATCTTCATTGTCAGTTTAAAGACTGGTTGATGTACCTGTTGTCATTAGGTTGGTCTTCCTTACATTTAATCTTTGTCCATTTTTTTCATTGTGCTCCATGGCTTTCATTATAATAATGGAGATCATTTGGATTTTCAGCCATCAGAGTGCTGTTATCAGCACAGTGCAAGTTATTGGTGTTACTTCCTTCAGTTTTAAAACCATGTTCATCTCCTTCCTATCCAGATTCCCTCAATATATATTCAGCATATAAGTTCAATAAATAAGGAGAGAATATACAGCCTTGACTCACTCCTTTGCCAATCTGGAGCCAGCCTGTTTTGCCATATTCCATCCAGACTGGCTTCCTGACCTGAGTATGGGTTTAGCATGAGGACAATGAGATATTCTCAGATTCCTATTTTCCTAAGCACATGCCACAGCTTGATATGGTCAACACAGTCAAAGCTCATTTTATACATACATACATACATACATACATACATACATACACACACACACACACACACACACACATCCTGTTTATTAATTATATGCTATGTTGTATCTTCAAAGTGATTTAGTTGCTTTAGGTGAGCCAGTTTTTGGCCACAACAGTTTGGTGCCATGACTTGGATTGGAAGGATGAGAGGCAAGGCAGTCAAGGGTACACCTGGGGGGAATTTTAATTTGGCCAGGGAAGTTTTTATATTGAGAGAACCCTGCAAGATAAGGGTTCCCCCAAGAGAACTGTGAGAGGCTTTGCAAGGATGAGCCCAAGGTAGGTGCTGTATAGATCCAGGTATAGATGTGTGGGCAAGTTTGTGTTTTTGCCGACTGAGTCTGTGAGGGTACAGGTGACAGGCAATTTGGCTTTTGTTTTGTTTTGATTTCTGCTGAAATTCTATACAGTAATGATGTCAACATCCAAGATACTTGACTCGAGGTACCACTGTACTTGTAGTTGGTCTGTATGACTGCTATGTGGCCCACTGGTAGTTCCACCCGATCAGTCTTGACTACCTTCCCTCTCTTTACTACCATCCGGCCACACTTCTCCAGTCCAAATGACATCCCAATGTCCTCACTGTAGATCTGTGTCAGGTGGATCAGCGAGTCGATGTCTTGTTCACTCTTAGCGTACAGCTTGATGTCATCCATGTAGAGGAGGTGGCTGATGGTAGTTCCACTTCTTGAACTTGTATCTGTATCCAGTCCTTTTGATTATCTGCCTAAGGAGGTTCAAGCCTATGCAGAACAGCAGCAGGGACAATGCATCACCTTGGTATATGCCACACTTGATGTGGCATATACCTTGGTATATGCCACACTTGGCCACACTCCTTATTTATTGAACTTACATGCTGAATATATATTGAGGGAATCTGGATAGGAAGGAGATGAACATGGTTTTAAAACTGAAGGAAGTAACACCAATAACTTGCACTATGCTGATGACAACACTCTGACGGCTGAAAACCCAAATGATCTGCATTATCATAATGAAAGCCATGCATACACATACATGCATACATACATTGGGCTCCCAGAAAAGCTGTGGTACTTTGCTGAGCAGCCATGACCAAAAAAGCTTATATACCTTTGGCCTACTACGTTGCAAAGACAAGACCAAAAAAAAAGGCAAACACAGTGGAAATTACTACATGACATTGGAATGTTTTAGACAAATCCATCCATGTGACCTTATTATTTATCCCTTCCTACCAGTTCAGCATGCTAGCCATACTATTTTTGAGATATGGTTGTTAAATATACATAATTTAGTTTCCTGGGCCACAGGTTCCTGACTGAGTCTTCTTCCTCAGGGTCATTTCAGCTTGCTGTGAAGTTTTCTTTCAAGGGCACTTCTGGCAGTTCATATGAATGGGTGTGGTGGGGGGCATCTCAGAGGTTTGGTAGTGAATGCAGCTTACACGTGTATAGGGGGCTACTTTTAACCACCACACCTCCTTCCATCTTTCTTTGAATCAGTTACTGTCTGTCCATTGGCATCTTTTGGCATTCAATTCAAGACTGGAACTTCCTTTTGAGTTCAGAGTTCTTTTCCTTGTTTCTATGTCTGTTTCTATCTTCAATGTCTTTTCAGATGTAATTATAATACTGCTTCTTGTCACTTCTAAAACCTCTCTGAAATTCTTTGTTAGTTCCTTCTTGAGAACTTGGTCTTTCTTGGCTTCTCTCCTCTTCTTGGCAATTTCTATCATTTGTTTTGATATTGGATTAGTTTTCTTCAATTTCTTGGCCTTTAGCAATCTCTTTTTACATTCATCCTTAACAACTTACTTGATTTCATTCCACACTTCCTATGGTTCCCTATCAGTGAGGTTCAATATTTCAGAGTGATTCCTGCTATTCTCATTCAAAATGAAGGTTCAAGATCACATTATGGAAACTCATTGGCTTTCTTCTTCTGCTTTAGCTTGACTTGGAGTTTACACATGATTGGTGGATAAGCTGTTCCACAGTCAGCCCCTGGCCAGATCTTTGCTGTTCTAACTGAGCTCTTCTACTTGTACCAACAATATAATAAATTTCTGTATATTCTATCTGGTGAGGTCCATGTATATAGGCATTGTGTTGGATGAATGTGTTAGCAATGAAGAAATTGGATTAGCAGAAACCGATAAGTCATTCTCCTGCTTCATTTTGGTTTCCTAGGCCATACAGTCCAATCACATTTTCCTTCTTAATATTTCCAACTTTGGCATTCTAGTCTCTAACCAAAAGCAGCACATCTTGCTTGAAAGTTCTGTCAACTTCAGACTGGACTTGACCATAAAACTCATCAACCTCCTCTTCTGCATCTGTGATTGGAAAATAAACTTGGATAATTGCCATATTAAAGGGTTGTCCTTGAAGTCTAGTTGATATTATTCAATCATTGCTTGCACTGTACCCAAGAACTGTCCCTTGCTATACCCTTCCTGACTATGAAAGCAACAGCTGCCTTCTTTGTTTCTGTTTCGTGTATGTGTACTAAGTAGTAAAAAGTATGATCTTCTGACTGAAAGTGTCCAATTCTAGTCCATTTCAATTCACTGATGCCTAAGATGTCAATGTGTTATCAGCTCAATTCTTTTTTCATTATGTCGAGTTTTCCCATATGTATGCTTCTTACATTCCATGTTCCCACCATAATTCTGTCTTTGCAATTTGGATTTTCTTTTCCTGCATGGCAACATCAGCAGCTAGGCATCCCAAAGGCTTCAGTCTAACCACATCATAAATGCCATCAGCACTCTGAAAGTTCCTCAGCTCTTCCTTAGTAGCACACTGAGTGTCATCCAATCTGAGGAGCCCATATATCTGAGGAGCGATATAGTGGGAATCGCCAATTACTTTATATTATCTATCCATTTGGTTTTCTTGGTAAAATAAAGCATTGCCTTCTCCTACACAGTATGAAATCATGTCTTTCCATTATCACTAAAGTGATCATCTGCCTGCAACATCTTCCTACCTCACTGCTGCCTGCCTGCTTTAGCTAAGGGATTACCATCACACCTTGAGTGACCCTACTGGGATTATATACTCTTTGCCTATACTTGTTTCAGGGGCAAGCTATCTCAAAGAAGAGGAGCTGCTACAATGAATAGCCACTGTCAAGCCCACTCCTGTCTTACTTCTTAGTAGGCAAGGACTCTTAGTAGGTGCTCCCTACTTGTTCAAATAAGAAAGGTAGAAACTGCCGGGGAACGGCCATCCTCAAGCCATATAGGACTTTATAGGTGTGATCTGCACCTTGAACTTCACTCAGAAACCTACCAGTAGCCACTGCAGCTCCCAGTGTAACATGAGGTGTAACATGGTAATATCACAGCTGATCCACATAGACAACATTACACTAATCCCATTGTGAGATGATAAGGGCATGTGCCTTCAGTGTATCCTGTTCCAGGTAAGGCCACAACTGGCCCACCAGCAAGTGCAAAAGCCCTTCGGACCATAGACTCCACCTGCTCTTTGAGAGGAGCCATGAGTTCAAGAGGACTCCTAGATTGTGAGCCTGCTTTTTCTAGGGAGCACAATCCCATCAAGAGCCAGAGATAGTCCAGTCCTGGAATCAGTTGGCCTCTAAATCAACAACTAGTCCATCTTACTGAGGGTTGAGTCTGAGCCTGATTTTCTCCATCCAAACCCAGACAGCCTCCAGACATTGGGTAATGATTTCCAGCACATTTCCCAATAGGCTTAGAGCAGACAGGTTTAAGAGAATATCATCTGCGTATTGTTGATACCTCATCCTGAACTGACAGATAACCTCTTCCAGTGGTTCATGTAGATGTTAAACAGGATAGGGGAGAGGACTGAACCCTGAGGCAATCCATACCAAAGTGCCTGTGAGGCTAATCTATTCTCCCTTCCCTGCAATCACCATCTAGAACCACCATAATACTATGTCCCCAACTCCCAACTCATAGGCAGTCCAGAGGGATACGGCAGTTGATAGTATCAAAAGCCACTGAAAGATCTAGGAGGACAAGGATGGGTTGTGCTCCCCTCCATATCCATATCCTCAAGATGATATGCAGCTGAGCCCCACCCTTTTTCAATAAACTTCCCCAGAAAGAGAAGATTAGAGAGAGACATAAAAACCTCCCAGGTAATACCATAAAACACCAACTTTGTCATTGCAGAAGACTCTGTCCAGCCAGCTTCTAACTCAGAGTGAAGGTGGCCAGTTTTATCCCCAAAATGCTCTGTCAGACAATCACAACTTAAACACAAACCTGAATTCACAACCATCCCTGCAATGTCATCAAGGAGTTTGGTATCCACACAGCTTGGGAGGACAATCCAATAACAGCAGCCCTAGCTTGTACCTTTGGCCCAATATCACAATCAAGGCCTCACATGCGGCCATCTGCTCCTCACAACAGCTAGGGTCTCCCAATATGCAATTGTCATACCATTTCCTCTGTCCCAGGGTTGTGGCTGATGCAAACAACAAAACCCAGCTAGACAGGTGTCTGTAATAGGGAAGCTTTCTTCATTCAGCCAGGTCTCAGTAATACAGGCCAGGTCTGTTCCTGTTCTTTAGTCCACAATTAAATCACAGATGAGGTTGGCTTTATTACAAACAGAACAGGCATTCAATAACATCATCCTGAGTCTGGAGCACCTAGCAATCCAATTGCCTGGCTCCTGAGTCAAGCATGGAGAGAGACTGGAACCAAATTTTTAATCTCTCTTCCCTTGGAATAGTTCTCCCTGCCCCCTGCAACTGCTACATACTTCCCCTTGGATATCACTACCATTGTCTCCTCCTCTATAGATTCCCCCTATTCTCCAAATCATCTGATGTTGGCCACACAACTCAACCCGATATTTTCTCTGGAACTATTTTCCTTTTGAGGATCAGAAAAAGAGAGACAAGGAGAAAGGTTTTTTATACTAAGCAGTTTGAAGTCTACATACTCTACTCTATCACTGCATTCCTTTGACAATTTCAACCCCAGATTACCCATAGGGATTTTACTGCATTTATGCACTGTTCGATTTTATCTCTGAAGAAAGCCATTCACTCCCTAAGTTTCTTAAAATGTTCCATCTTGCTTATTGAAATGTTGTCAGCTGAGCAGCTGAAATATGTTTGAAATCTGGAAATGTTTCCAGGGTCAGGTTGCAAGACTTTTTCTCCTTATTTTACACTGCTATTGGGACAATAGAAATTGATGAACCACCACTAAAGATTACAGTGTCATACATAGAAAATTCCTGGCTCTCCTGCACATCCTACAAGTGAACCAGAAATTAGGAAACCACAAAATTAACATTGTGGAAAAATTACCAAGATTACAATTGGGGAGAGAAGGAAATTAAAGTCCATTAATTAGTAAAATATGTATAACAAGCTTTAAATTTTGTTTTGTTTGTTCTCTCTCACTCATTACTGAGGTAAAATAAATAACCATTCCCACCATTCACATAGGCCCAGGATTCATCCTAGGCAATTCAGGTGCTGAGTACTGAGTGACTAAGTGAAAACAGAAAGTGATCGGTGGGGCTCAATGAACACTGGAAACCAAATCTGCATTAATGAGAATTAATTAAGGCCAATTTATGTTTACATAGCAAGAGAAGGGTCATGAAGGAAACTTCATTAGCATGATAAAAAACCTGTTTATATCCTTCGACACCCTCATTGGCCTACCTCATCCGTACACTATTAAAAGGTAGAGAGCAAGGAAAAATCAGTGACACTTAAGTTCTATGAAGATTTTGGCTTTTTTTGCTTGCTTGCTTGCTTGGTTTTTTTTTTTATTCAAAGAATTACTTTATTTTATTTTATATCCTGATTTGTACAAATTAATGTTCAGAGTAGGTAATGAAAATCACCAATATAATTTAAAATATAAAACATAATTATAAATACATTGCCAATAACTCACCAACAGTAAAATCACACTATGTTCCTCTGGGTAAGCAAAGGAAGGTTCTTCCCTGAGCATGATTCTAAATTCCGCAACATCCCCATATGCATGGAAAAAGACAGAGCATTATCCAAAATAAATGAATAGTGGTCTGATCTCTTCTATGAGCATCGAATAAGCATACCAACCAGGTTCACCCTCAAAGTTAGACTTAACTAAGTTTTGTTGAATAAACAATTGGCTGAGATTGTATACATCACTAAGGCATCAACAGTGGCTTCACAAATATCAGTAACTGGGTTCACACAACAAGCCAACCCAAGCAAATCACATTATGGCAATATGATTCTGACCCCAGTTACATAATGATGAATCCATATTGCATATTCTGGGTTTTCTCCAACACTGAAAACAGGGTAGTAGAGTATTCTTTGCAGATAATTTACAGTTGTCTGTATACAAAATAATTGTTTTAAAAGCAAAATGCAATTTATATAGGTTAAGCTATACCTAGTCTACATAGAGGGATTGACAGATTACATAAGGCTAAATGGGTAAATAATAATAATATGAGTAGGGAGGAATATAAGGAATTAGGCTTAATTATTAATTTTATGCCGCTTTTTGTTTTTGGATTGTTTTTTACTTATAAACATACATTAGAGATATGTAAGCAAAAAAAAATCTGATTGCAGCACAGTTTATTTTTTAACTATTCCTAATAGGGCTAAAGAAGAGGAAGAAGATTTAACACTTGCTTTTCCCTGGTGTATGTCTGAGAAAAATAAAATATTTGGAGAAAACCTGTGTTTTCTTCTGAAGATAAATTACCATTTCCATGGAATACCTTGCACACAGTGGAAAGAAAAAACAGTATAATTGCATTAATTAAATATGGGTGGGGGCACTGTGGGTTTTTTCCCCCTTTAGTTCAAAAAGATGGAAATAAAATCATGTATTTCATATTTTGGAGTAGGCCTGACCAAATACATATTACAGATCCTTTTTTTAGATGTAGTTTGGGACTGATTAGGTATGAGCACAATAAGTCAGCAAATGCCCTTTTCTGAAGACTCATGACCTCTGAAGGGCTGCTTGCATTAATTTTAGTGTATTCAATTAGCAGTGGAAACTTTATTGTCCTGACACCAATAAGAGATATTACTGGAGGTTACTAGGTAGGGGGCTTTCTCACAGAGAAGCCTTGTCCTTTGAAAGTCCCTCCTGAAGTTAAAGGACAAGTTATGCCCTTATCAATGCTGACATGAGTCTGATGATACTTCTATTTTACTCTGTATGGCACTTAATAAAATTGTAAAGCTACTGTTTCGTGTTGTTCTTTGTTTTTAAATTCAGACTGTATTGGCCTGTGCTTGGTAGTCTGATAAGATGCCTTGAGATAGCAACACACCCAGAAAAATTGGTAAAAACCCTTCTAAGTCAATCACACCTATCTCCTTAGGCCATCAGAATTAAAGATATCATGAATGTTTATCTGTAACTCTGAAAATTTTCTCTCTACTCCCAAAACTCTGGCTTGCCACCTGTCCTACCTCCTGTTACATACTTCAGATCCTCATACAAATCCCTGCATAATTTTTTTCCTTATGCCATCATCTTGATCTCTTTAGCTTTTTCATCCTCTATTCATTTCTGCCCATTTTTAAAGAAAGGTGAAGTCTGATCCCTTGAAGCCAATGGAATCTTGCAATTATATGGTGCTGTCTCAAGAACAGGTTGCTCAATGGTGTGTATAACTTTCTCAAATCAGTCCTGAATGCCAAATATACTTTATTAACTTGTTAAATCATCCTTTGCAGTCTTTTACAATTTATTACAATTCACTAGCAGCTGCTATTTCTTTTTTCTAAGCTATTATGCAAGAACTAATGTGCAAATCAGTTACTGTGGTATGACAACTAACAGCTAAGAAAGTCAGACTAGTCTTCAGCTGCAGTAACCTGCAGATAAGGGACTGGTTACAGTAAATTTCAGAAAGTATAATTTTCCTCAATCATACGGGAATCTGAATAATCCAGACTTATTTTCTGTATGTGCAAATCTGTGGACATGTTCTGATGGATATTAATATGTAAACTATCAGTTAAATGTAATTGTTAGAATTCACAAATACATCATCATCATCATCATCATCATCATTATTATTATTATTATTATTATTATTATTATTATTATTATTCGCACAGTCAGATGTTTAGACTGGATTTGGTATTTTTATCCACCTATTGAGTCCCTCCCAAGGACCTGGGATAGGCAGGTGTTGTTGTTTGATGGTGTTAAAGGTATCATCGCAGAATGTAATCATAAATAAATATAACACCATAATAAACATAACACCAGTGCAAAGTGGCTACAGGACCTGTGAGCAGACCACCGCAATCTCCCAGAACAGGAACCAGTCACCATCACAGTAGCAGACATCCTACAGCAGGTCAAGAACATGAAGAGCTGGACAGTACCTGGCCCAGACATGATCCACACCTACTGGCTAAAGAAACTAACAGCAGTGCATGAACGCCTAGCAGCACAGATGAACCAGTTGCTAGCAGCAGGCTCCCACCCAGACTGACTAACACAAAGAAGGACAGTGCTGATCATGAAAGACCCCCACAAGGGAACAGCACTGTCCAACCTCCCCACCAATAACCTGCTTCCCCACAACATGGAACATCCTATCAAGCATCCTAGCCACCAAGCTAAAAGACCATATGGGCCAGTACATGAGCACAGCTCAGAAGGGCATTGGGAACAGCACCAGATGCTCAAAACGCCAGTTGCTCATAGATAGAGCAGTCACCCAAGACTCAAGGTCTAGGCAGACCAATCTGAGCACAGCCTGGATTGACTACAGGAAAGCCTATGACTCAATGCCACACACATGGATCTGTGAATGCCTGGCGCTATACAAAGTCAACAGGACACTAAGGACCTTCCTCAAGAACTCACTGGGACTTTTAAGATAACACTGGAAGTCAACTCAAGGCAGCTGCACAAGTGGCCATCAAGTGTGGCATATACCAAGGTGATGCATTGTCCCTGCTGCTGTTCTGCATAGGCTTGAACCTCCTTAGGCAGATAATCAAAAGGACTGGATACAGATACAAGTTCAAGAAGTGGAACTACCATCAGCCACCTCCTCTACATGGATGACATCAAGCTGTACGCTAAGAGTGAACAAGACATCGACTCGCTGATCCACCTGACACAGATCTACAGTGAGGACATTGGGATGTCATTTGGACTGGAGAAGTGTGGCCGGATGGTAGTAAAGAGAGGGAAGGTAGTCAAGACTGATCGGGTGGAACTACCAGTGGGCCACATAGCAGTCATACAGACCAACTACAAGTACAGTGGTACCTCGAGTCACGAACTTAATTCGTTCCGCAACTCTGGTCGTGACCCAAATTGGTCGCGATCCGAATCAAATTTTCCCATAAGGTTCAATGTAAATACGGTTAATCCGTTCTGACCCCTACAAATTTGGTCGCCAACTGATTTTGATCGCGACCTGAATCAAATTTTCCCATAAGGTTCAATGTAAATACGGTTAATCCGTTCTGATCCATATGTATTTTTTTTTAAAACCACAAAAATATGACACAAAGTACAGTACAGGACAGTATGAAGAGAGAGAACACTAACCTTGCTTGAGGTGTGGAGGACAGGAAGGCGGGTGGGGAGGCGTTTATTGTTTGGAGGGAGAGTCCCCCTCCCTACAGGAAGCCACGAGCACATGTGTCAGCAGGGAAAATGGTCGCAGATCCTGTTGGTCACCCGATGCGGAGTTTGCAAACGGAAGCAAAATTTTGCGAATGGTGCTGTTCATGACCCGAATTGGTCGTGAACAGAAGCGTTCGTGACCCGAGGTACCACTATACCTTGGTATCCCATAGTCACATGTCATAGATAGTGACATCCAAGTACCACCAAAGGATATCCTGAAGAGCCAGGTCAATGGGAAGAACAAGATCCATGCCATCAACACAAACGCCCTGCCAGTCATCAGATACCCTGCCGGTATAGTGAGCTGGCCAAAGGAGGACATGGATGCTCCCAATGTGAAGACCCGGAAGCTCCTCACATGTACAGAGGTTTCCACCCCAAGTCCAACACCCAGAGACTGTACACCAGCTGGAAAGAGAGCATGTAGGGTCTGATGAGTGTCAAAGCCACTGTCCTGGACGAAACCCAGAGCATCCAGGAGTACATCAGTAAGATGGCACCCAAAGATGAGCTGTTGAAAGAATGTCTAAGGCAGCAGCAGACATGGAAGGAAGTTCAAGCAGAGGAAGTGCCATGACAAGACAAGACCCTGCATGGGATGTACCATCAATAGATAGCTGAGGTGGCTGACATTGAGAAATCCTACCACTGGCTGGAAAGGGCTGGACTAAAAGACAGCACTGAGGCACTGATCATTGTAGCACAAAAACAGGCACTAAGCACCAGGTCCATAGAACCAGCGGTCTACCACACTAGACAGGACCCAAGATGCAGGCTGCGCAGAGAGACCTCAGAGACAGTCCAATGCATAGTGGCAGGGTGTAAGATGCAGGCAGGGACAGCATACACTGAACAGCACAACCAAGTAGCAGCATTGTGTATAGGAACATCTGCACAGTGTATGGGCTAGACCTTCCCAAGTCCAGATGGGACATTCTACAGAAGGTCGTGGAGAATAGCAGGGCTAAGATCCAGTGGGACTTCCAGATCCAGATGGACAGGCAGGTACTGGCCAATCAACCAGACATTGTGGTAGTAGACAAGGACCAGAAGACAGAGGTGGTGATAGATGTAGTGGTGCCAGGTGACAGCAACATCAGGAAGGAATATGAGAAGCTGGAGAAGTACCAGGGCCTGAAGGAGGAACTAGAGAGGATGTGGAAAGTAAAGGCCAAAGTGGTCCCAGTGGTGGTAGGCGCACTTGGGGCTGTGGCTCCTAAGCTGGGGGAGTGTCTCCAACAGATCCCAGGAACAACATCAGAGCTCTCTGTCCAGAAAAGTACACTGCTAGGAACAGCTAAGATACTGCGCAGAACCCTCAAACTCCCAGGCCTCTGGTAGAGGACCCAAGATTGAGGAAGACACATACCACCCACAGGGATGAGAGGGGGTACACACACACACACACATATACACACATACGTTGTCAGGAATACCTATTCCAAATCAGCTCTCATACTGGAGATAATATAGGCATCATGATTGGCAACTATGATAGCCTTATATTTCATGAACTGAAGATTCCAAAATAATGGAGTCACTGCTGAATAGACCCTGTCTTTTGATCTAGACATCCTACAATTGTCAAACAACTAGTGTGCTATGGCTCAGAAGTCAACTTCAAGGCTCAGGCAGGGGATGAGGACAGGAGGTGTTTCCATCAATTGTTCCTAACAATATTCATGTTTCTAGCATTCACTATCCCATATCTAAATAGTCAAGAACCAACCATATTTATGAACAATTTGTTAGGCTTAGCTACTGAAACTATACTAGCTTAGACGGCCTAGAACAACTCATTGTGTCAATTCACATCTTTATAAATGTAATAAGGACTCAAGTTTGTGAAACAAATTAAATAAATCCCTTCTTCACCGATAGCTTGTGGCCTGCAGAAGTACCCTGATTCACTCTGCTTCTTGTTTCAGGGCTTATCTGCACTGCTAGTTTGTGCCATTGCCAGTACAGGCCAGCAATTATGTTTCAGAGGGCAGGGACAGATGGCATTGCCATGCACCCGTTCTTGCAATCTCTGGGCATCTTTTCTGCTCCATTTTCAAAGCACTGCTTTCTTGCTTCTGTCAGCTCAACCCCTGCTGTCCAGTTTGCCTGTCATGTTTTGCTGTTCTCTAGGTCAACCCCCACATTTGATTGGTGGCTTCTCAGAGGCAGGAACATCCCATTGCTGCATTTTCCCTGCTTTTCCTGAATAACAATTGCTGCAAATTCTGCTATAACAAATCTTTCTTACTAGTATAATGGCTATAATACTCGCCTTACATGCAGAATGTCCCTAGTTCAAAACTCAACATGATTTTCTTCCCCCGGAATCACCTACTTTTCTGCTGGTCTGTTTGTTTGCTTTTTTAATAAGTTCACCAGTGCCTTGTTTCATCGTTTTTCCCAGTCCCTCAAGTTCACTGTTGGACTTTTTAAAAAAAGCCCACTGGAAAGGTAGTGAGCTGATGGGAACTCATACATACCTAGAAAGTATATATCTTCAATAAGACCAACCACAGGAAGGAACATGACTGGCAATCAGTCTTCTGGAACAGAATATTGGGAGGGCACATTAGCAAGGGAATTGTGCAATGGGAGGACACGGTAACCTGCAGTCTGGATCTTGCAAGCTGATGCCAAAGCATCTCAGTCAAAGCAGAGTTTTTTAAAACCAACTTAGAATCAAACCAGCACCAGCAGAGGATAGGAGCAGCTAAAGATGCACTGCAGATATGCCCTCAGTCACATGTGCCTTTGGGGGAGGAGGGGCAGTTAATTAGTGTAATGAGCTTCATATCAGGCTGTTCTAGAAGACCACTCAGAAAGTGAAACGGATTTAAAATGCAGCAGTGAGGCTCAGGATGAGAGTGAGTTTTTTGGGACACGCGACTTCTCTTTTACATTGCTTTAACTTGCTTCTGGCTGTTGTGGGGCACCATTCAAATTATTGGCCATTAAAGTCATAAACAGTTCAGACAGTGGTATCTCTTTCCCCACATCATTCTGTCTCATCTATCACAAACTTTGGGGGTCCTACCTTGTGGGGGTCCTGACTGTGTCATCTGAAGTACAATTAAAAGACTAATTGAAAGAGGTTTTTTGTTGTTTTGTTTTGTTTTGTTTACACACTCCATTTCTTGGACTTCTGCATGGAGAACTCATTTAACTTTCTTATTGTTGGTTTTCAAAACCCTTTGAATATACCTTGGCTTCAGTACATTGCTAACCAGGACTTCGTTTCATTTTGTTCACCACCATGATCACTGTCAACCTTATTTAAAGGTTTTCCATTAATCTTCGCTTTATCCTTGGACATTTCCCTTGAAGAAAATGAGATGGGGATTTTTTAAAAAAGCAAATAATTAAATATGAGCATATATTAACTTATTTTTGGATCCCATCAACACATATTAAACAAAGTATTTCAGAGAGTTTTTCACCAAGCCTTTTATCCAGGCAGATACACTGCACTTTCTTGTTACAGAGCGAGCCTTGCCTTACATTGGAAGGGTAACACTATGAGAGGAACCAGTCTTAGGACTGGGAGAAGTGACATTTCCAGCGCATATCAAATGTATATTGAGCCAGCACTGTCCCTTTAGAACTGGGATCATATCATGGCTCATCAACCTGAGTCAGTGAAAATATTGGTAAAGTTGAGAACATACTGTAAACATTCATAAAATGGCTTCATGGGAGACATCGCTAATCACTAAATACCAGAAAGCAAATGACTGAGAATGCTTTCCTTCAACCTCTCTAAACCCTGACATTCCCTACCACCTCCTTCTTACTCTTTTTTTCTCTTTCTTTTTTAATGGGTAGGCCGACACACATCAAAAAGTCATTTCTTATTTTTTAGGGCCTATGTGGAGACCTGCAATGTCCTTAATATTAAAGGCAGGACTCACAGTCTTCGTTGCTGGTTGCCAGTTTCCATTTATGTAACATTTGGAAACAAATAAAGAAATCTACAATGTGTTTTAAAAACCAGGTGGGGCACAGAGAAACCGTATTGGGCATTCCTGATAGAGAGTTTATCAGCCCTTTTCATATTTGGCCTTAGGCCCAAAGTAGACATAATAGAAACAGACTCATATTTTTAAAGAGAATTCCATTCCATTTATTTGTGGTGTAGGAATAAGGTTTAATTTAAAGGCCTAACAGGAAATGCAGGCGAGGGTACCAAGTTTCTCCCCGTGATGTGGCAGTGAGGCGCATTACAAAAAACACATCCAGTTTCTGGCAACTGTCCAGGAAAGAAGAAAACCTCTGTCAGGGTTCACTAAAAGTTCAAGAGTTTGCACCACCTCTGGGTGGAGATTTAACATTGTAATTATCTTCTAGGTGGAGATTTAACATTATAATTAGCTTTAGGCACGAGTGCACAAGGAAAAGATGCTGATGCAGCTTGTAAGCAGTGGAAGTGCGCATGAGTAAACAGATGACGCAAATTAGTAGCTAGGCAACCGATAAGAATGGTATGCATTTGTATTTGTAAGTTATGTAGGTATAAACAAAAAAAGTAATGTAGGAAGGTAACGCAAGCGTGAACGGAGAATTCCACAGTCTGCGTAGCTTATCGCTTCAAGGCTGAAAGCTGAAAGCTGTTTTTCACTTTGTATCTTGTTGCAAGAATGGATAAAAACTCTGTTAACTGGAGAGCTTGTGTGCTCGCTCTGGAAATTATTCCCGGGCACCTTCTGCGCAGAATAAGCATTTTATTATCTCCACCCTTGGTGTGTTTTATTGGGTGAATTGCATACCAGGCATGAACCCCAGAGTTCCTGGGACAACACCTGCTTAGCGCTGGTACGGTTGCTGTCTGCATCTCTGGAAGTGAAAGATCAATCTGTCTCTCCAATGAGGGAATTTAAGAATGAAAAAAGCCTTTAAAAACATTGGTGTTCTCTCATCTGTAATATGGGCATTAGGCAAAGTGCTGGACGCCTTGCGCTGAGCTCTATCTTTCTTGTTTTTCTCTCCTTGTGGATCCTGGCTTTGGCCCCAGTGTCTGCCAGCAGAAGGTGCATTAACAACCCTGTTCTAATTTTCTATTGCACTGTTATGCAAATGGTTATGTTATCCTGTAATGAATCTGCTGCTAATTATACAATTACTCTCTATTTAGCAAGCCAATTTTAACAAATGAGTTGACGTTGGCCCAGCCTAATTTGCAAAATAAATCAAGCATGATTCTTATTTGATGTTTAAATCAAGCAAGTTGTCTGCGTGGTTCATTTTCTATGGCTTTCTTCTGTAATAGATTATGATGTTTCCAAGGGTGCTGTGTGCATCTCTGTGGCTGATATAGCTGCGTGCTCCAGCCTTTTAATGAAACAAAGTAGGAAGGATGTGGTTCAGAGTGTCAACCATGCCCATGTAGAATCCCGTGCCTCCCAAACTCCTGTTTAAGCTGCTGCTCTTGGGTTGCTCATTATGAAGATTTATACCATCATCTAGTGGAACTCCTGTAAAACTACAGCCCATTAATCCTCTCATCTGGTAGGCGCTTTGTATCACCGCCAGAGACTGAAAGAACAGTTGATGAGGTTCTTTGCACGCAGGTTATTAACAGAAAGGTGGGGAGGGTTGCCACATTCTGGGAAAAGTTTCTACAGACAGGGGGATTAAAAATCATACCATATATTAGCCTAAGACAGATCATTTCTAGTGCTTGATCTCAATGCCGCCTCTCAAAGCTCCCTCCACATTCTAATGTTGTTTTTCAGGAGCTGGAAAGCTTATAGCAGAAAACAAGTTTCTAGTACACACTGGAAGAATTCTTGGCAGGCAAAGCAAAGAGAGGTCAAGGGAGAAAATATGTAATCAATGCCTTTTGTACTGCACAATAAGCACTTTTTCAATGGAAGAGATGACTTTCCATATTTTTCATCTCTCTGTAGACAACATCCATGGCTTTATTTCTGTCTGTGGCTTTCTGAATATCACAAGTCTGGTAATTCCACTGCATGTTATGCTGCAGTTTAGTCTTCTCAGTATTAGGCAGTTGTACTACCTCTTCTGCTGATTTATTTTGCTGCCAAAGTACATTATGCCAAGCCCTGCAGCCACAACTTTCTTACCAAGAATGTACTCCTCCTCATGCAAATAAGATCAGGGCACTGGGAACCAGTAAGTGACTTGCAGCATCTCTGCTAGGTCATCTAGGAAATCCAAAAGATAAAATAGCCCTCAGTTTCAAGATGAACAAATCACAAGTACAAAAGTCACTACAAATGTTCATGTAAGAAACTGCCTTAAGAAAAGCCATTTGTAGGTGATTTGCTACTTTTACTTTATCCTGGGTGTGTGTTTATGCACATACACATTTGCAGATGGATTGGCTTCTTCTCAGTTTATCATGCTTGCAGTTGGTGAATCCCATTGCAATTTCACATTATCCTTTAGTGCCACCACTGAGTTATGACAGGATGGAGTACTGAATTAGGGCACAGTTCTAACTTTGGTCAGAAGCTAAGCAGGGTCAGTTTGGATGATACTTGGATGGGAAACCATAAGGTATCCCAGGGCTGTAGGAGGGCTGGGAAGGTAACAAAAGAAGGAAATGTTGTTGCCCTGAAGACTGAAAGGACTTTTCATGAAGTCAGCAAGAATCAAGTTCAACTCAAAGATTTTTCATATATATAGTTAAAACTAGAACTGTATATTGGGTAGCATTTATGCAGTAATTTCTAAGCCCAAACATGTCATATATTTCAAAATGCCTCCTAAACATAGCAGTGGAATGACTTTTATTGGGTCTATAATTGTTAGTCACGCAATTATCATAAGACTATGGTAAAACTGTATTTATTATATTGCAATTAAGATAAACAATCTTGTTAACTCGGTAATCAAGTTCTATAGGGAAGGTTCAGGATGGAGTGAAATAAATCCATAACAGAAATGCACGATGTCATTTGACAGATTTAGAATATTTGCCTGCAGACCCAATTAACATAGTGCTCTTAATATATTACTCTCTAGCCATCTTGCATTATAGTGCTGTACACTCCAGGAAATGAGAGATAGAAATAGAAACAACTTGCTGTGTCAGGCACAAATAGGTACAAGTAAAAGAAGTGTGTGTGTGTGTGTACACAAACACACATACATACAAATAAAGGATCTTCTGTATCCTTAAAACAAACAAACCAGATGATGCATTTGTCCTTCAGATTAAGAAAAAGATGTTTACTGAAAATGCCAGACTTATATTGCTAAAGTATCACAACTTAAATGTCATGGCTAGATTAACAATTACTGACATTTTATTTTTCGAAAGTTGCCTGTTTAATAGTAGTATTGGAGCTGATGGGTACAGTATGTCTTGAAATATTGATACCACCGAAATATCTGTTATGAATTCTCAGAATAAAACATGTTCTGGGTTTTCTTTTTCCTCGCCTAATCACAAACTAGCTAATGACTTCTTTGCAAATCTGGTTACACTGAAAATCAGGCTCAGAGATGTTGGAGATCCCTTTTAGCACATACTCGGAGATCCCGTAGCACCACCCTTCTTCTCCTTGGTATTACAAATCAAGGAGGTTTCATCTCCCCATCCCAAAACTACACAGCCCCCTTTCTAAACTGGACACATATACAGAAGACAATATAAAAAAGAGCCACTAAATCTCATCCATTGGCAATTACCCAAGCAAAGCTACAGCCTGTCTATGCCATCTAATCATAAGCATGTGTGCAGTCCATATTAATAGTTAATTTGGCTTGCTTTTAAATCATAGAAACCTTAATAGTAATGAAAAGGTGTGACCTGTCACTCCTAGGGAGGCCTAGTCACATTCCTGCCTCAAGTTTTCCATGTGACAGAGCTATGCCACAATTAAAGCACAATAATTTGCTTGTTATTCAAGTCAGGCCTTAGCCTTAGTAATGGGGTGCTTGGTGGAGAGATGGATTTCCTTGTTAGGAGCTAAGCACAGGATTAGCTGAATTCTCCATGGAGAAATCTTGATTTGTTCAAGGTCTTTCATGTTTTCTTCAGAGAAAGGATTATGTCTACTTAAAGAGTGGGCTTGCGTAAAAAGCTACAACGTATAAGAAAAGGATTTAGGGCAGTCAGGCTTGCGGTTAAGTAGCTGAAGGGGTAGAGGGTGTTTTACAGCAAAGGATTATTTAAATCCATAAATTTTTTTAAAAACGGTTCAGCAGCACAAGGTCAAAACAGAGTAACATGCTCGAAAGGCAGTTAAGCATAAGTTAATATTCATTTTACTTTGTCTAATTATTGCAAGGATTCAGAGTTAATAAGTGAAAAAAGAAAGGGTCCAGCTGTCTCCTGCTTGGAAGTGCTAGGGGAGGGGAGGACGAGACAGAATTCAGTCCCATTTTACTTCTATTTTGCTTTTAGAACGCATGCTTAATGTGACATTCCTACCAACAGTCACAAACATTAGAAAGGATTTTGGTTTGGTTGTTTAGAAAAACCAAGGCTCTTTCATTATTTTGGAAGTGAGGCCATAACAAGGTAGACAGGTAAAAACTTCTTTCACAAAACTTAGGAAAAACCAATGCCAGGCTGACTCCTTCCACTTTCTGCTCACTAATGTATTTGTGTGAGAGAGAGACTAAGAGGCACTTTGCCATAATTTGTTATAAAACTGGAGTTCAGAGATGAAAAGCTGAATGTTACATAAGCAATTTTGGTCAAGTTGTCAATATGTGGATTGTCAGCTAATTTACCACAGTTACCCTACAAGCAGATTCATGATATATTCAAAATTACAAGCAACCATATCCTTCATTTTTATAGTGATCTTCTTGTATTTGCAGTGTATGTCTTTTATTAGTTACCTGTCTTTTAAACTTTATTCTGAAATAAATTATCTTGGAAAAATAATGAATAGAATTTGTACAGTGAAGAGACAATTATTTATAAGGGTGTTGAATGTACAGTTAACAAATGAAGCTTTCTGAAAATGAAGTCTGGATTATCTTGCCAAGGGAGTTAAGTCCAAAGGAAGAAAAATATTTTTCCATTTGCTAAAAGTTTATTTTCTTTTATGTTTTGCTTATTCAAACTATATTTTTCATGCATTGGAATAGCCTGTAACATCCTTGTTTTCCATCCAAGTGGCATTAATTTTCTAGCAGTTTACATACACCAATGGATTAGATATGCCCAGTTCTCATTGGATAAAGGATCTTAATTTTTTTATCATCAAAAAGGTGAGTATTTCAATGGGAAAATGGATTGTTTTCTATTTGTAACTTCAGTGTTTTCATGCGAATGGCAAGTATTTCTCATGCATTCTGGGTCTTGTACCCATCTCAGGTAGAATACTTCTGCCAATTATTGTACCCTCCAGGGTGCTCAGCACCAATTTTCCCCCACCAGCCTCCTATACCAATCACCCCTCCAGTCCTTCTCTTCTCCCTCTCCATGCCACCACAGCTGTAACTGTCACCAGAAGTCTCTTCATTTTGGCAGATTTACCTGAAAGTGGGCAGGATGACAGCAGTGGAATGTCAGCCTCCCACTTCCAGCCAATTTATCCAGAAATAGTAGTGCTGTTGCTGATAATAGTAATAGTGCTAGGAATGTTGGAAAAGAATCATTTGGATCAGTTTCTAAAAGGAAGTGATCTAATTCATTCTTCACAGTCTGTCCTCTGGGAACAGCCAGTGACAGCCCTATTTTCCTTCATTCAATGTCCTAAACCTAATTCTGTGTTCTTGCCCACACACAATTTATCCTGTGCTGATGCTGGCTTAAGAAAATTTTGTTGGGGTACTTCTGCAGCGGCTTGTTCAGTGTTCAGTCTGGATTTCCAGCTGCTGTGGATTCCAATTCCCCTGATGCTGTGCCCTCCAGCCTTTCTGAGCAAGGAAAGCAATTGTCAATCACTTTCCTTCCTGTGAGTGGGTCTTACTGGACATACTTTCTTTTTGAAAAACGTAATGCTCTTTACAAAACTAAAGCATCAAAATACATATTCTCACACACACAACTGCAAACAGCTTTTCCTTTTCATATTTCCCCAGGTTTGGCTCCCTACATTCTGCTGCAGGTACTGTTATGTTAGTGATCCAGTAGTGTAGTGGTTATAACCTATTTCCAAAATGCAGAGGGTCACTGGTTTGAAACCCCAAGAAATCCTTCTTTTAATTGCTGTTCTTCTTTCCTTGAGCCACCCACTTTAGTGATTTCACCATTTCACTGTTTCATTGTTTTTATTGTAGCTTGAAGTAGAGGGGTTTTACCCCACCTCCCAAATATCCCAATGAATACATACTGTAAAAGAATTATCACTGTGTTTTCCTAGGGCTGGGTTAAAAATAAGCAAAAAACCCAAAACAAAACAATAGCATGTCAACACTGCTGTGTACTGGTTAAAAAAAAAGGCCCAGTGAAAAATGGATAGCTCAGGGAAAGACAAAAGAAAAATAGTAATTTTAAAAAAATAGTTCTGACAGATTTCAGATCAGTAACCTTCAGCATATCAGATGAATGTCATAACCATTATGCTGCTGGAACACTACTGAAACAGTTCCTGCAGCTGAGAATAGGGCCCAAAACCTGGAAAAATGCAAGAAAGGGATTTTTATTAATAGTCCTCCACTGACCTGGGTGAGGGGATTTTCCTGCCTCTGTAGTCAGTCAGTGCAAAAGGTTGCGCAGAAAAGTGTAGGTAGAAAAACTAGACGACAGTGCGTGATCTGTCAGAAGCTAGAAACTTCAAACATGCAGCGGGAAAACACAGACAGATACTGCATACATGGAGGGCTGGGAAGGAACAGAGGACATTATACATTCCTGTCCTCCATAAATGGTTGATGGCCCATGTTCACAATGGGGCAACCTGCTAGGGTGCATATATGCTTACTCTAATAACAGGTCATGTGTCCAGACCTCAGAATGACCAGCTGAAGTTAAAATATACAGCACATCTCTTGAAAAAAATAACATTTGATACATTCTAAAGACACAGTGACTTTTGTTCTATGCAGCAAGATCAAACCATTTTGGCAGGTGCTGAATATGTCTCATCAAAACATATAGGTTTTAAAGCAAGGCACATTTGAAACTTCATTGCATCATGTAAATTGACAATACATCTTTGAACTGAGTGAATACTTTTGTATGTGTTTAGTGGGAAAAATTGGGAGCAAGCAACTTGCCTAATATTCTGATAAATTTCTAAGAAAGATCAGAGTTTTCCTAATATCATTTAAAATAACTTTTTTAGGAGTTTTCCTAATATTCACTTGAAATCTGCAAAAGTCAATATGAAGAGTGCAAAGTATGTGTTCACAGATGTGGGATTTGTGGCTTAGTTTTATTTTGTGATCTGTGATTTGGGTTTTCTAGATGTCTAATTTGTTTTTGTTTATTTTTTAAAAACCAAATAAGTTTTCAGTGTCATAAAGTTGCCCTTCCTAAACTGGCACCTTCCTGATGTGCTAAGACTCCAAATCTCAGCATTCTCTGCCAACATAGCCAGGAATTCTTGGAGTTGGAATATAACACTCCAGTAGGCGCTTAGGCTTGTGAAGGTTGTTATTAATAGTTGTGACATGAAGAACCACTTCATGCACCAGTAAGTGCTCCAACATAAAGTGTCAAACTCCTTCAAGTCATAATATCCTGAATCAAGGAAACATGGAAGAAGTTTTTCTCTATCTAATAGAAAGCAAGCATCCCATTGGCTTTCTGGGAGTGATGGCAATGGGCACCAATATTTCTTCCTGTGCTGATCTGAGCTGTCAACAAAAGCATTTATAACCACTAACAAAAGTATAATTTACAGAACTGTTATCATTATTTTTTTTTATCTATTTGCAACTTCATTTCCATTATACCTTCCTAATTCAGAAGTGAACTGTCCAAGGTGGTTAAGAGGAAGACAAAAATACAATCATAAATTGTACGAAACAGAAACAATTTTTTAAAAAGCCACAGCAGAGGTGCAAAATACTAACATTTAAGTTCAGCAACCCAGTCAGTAAAAGACAAATACTGGCTGATGTAAAAGGACAATAAAACATAAGTGCTTTCAAAAGATGACAGAACGCCAGCAGAGAGACAATTCAATAAAATCTGAAGGAGATCCTCTTCTGCCTTCCCATCAAACTTAATGTGGATGGCTTTGGAACGTGGAAAGTTTATCTCCAGCTTACATCAGTAGAGAGGCTGGCTCTTTTCTCAGGAAGCAGTCCTTGAAGTCAGGGTGGACAACCAGTAGCCTTAGGGCAATATGTGGCTGTCAGCCAAACACTATGTGTCCTTTATCCCAGGTTCAGATCTGTATGTAAGAGATCAGACTTCTTGTGAAATACACCTGTCCCTTCTCTGCAGCCTACAGGGAATAAGAGGTATCAGGAAGAGAAAAAGAAATGTTGGAGAATAAGTGGACATCTCCACCCATCTTTGAATCTGTCTGTATTTGTGAAGGAATACTGTTGCCAGTTTTTTTAAAAGAATGTCTACCCTATTTTAAGTATTCCTGCCCTAAGATATTTATGACTATTAAAACAATTGTCAGTACTTGAGATGATTATGAAAATGAACTGACAGATACCGGATGATACCAGAGTGTCTCATTGTATTGTGTGTTATTTAGCTTTCATTGATAATACAAAACATATTATAAATGTGATGAAATCAGTATTTTATATCGAATTAGTAATCCCTTTTCTTATTCATCTACTATATACTTTTGCCACTTTTACTGGAGCTCTGGAGATAACTAACATAAAGTTGAACCAGTATTAGAGGTACTGTACATGTGTTATCTGCATTCTCAGAACCAAGCTGAGGAATTCCCATCAGCAAAACTTCCTGTGAAAGTCACTGTGGCTGGATTGCTTCCAGTGTAGGAAAAGTTAAAGAGTGGGAAAATCCAAATATTCAAATTACCTTCTGTCAGCATGAGTCCCTCCTGCTAAATATCAACTGTGGAGAGCAGAGGAGGTTGACTAAGAGCTGTCCACAGGTCACCATCAATGGGTCATCCCCAAAGGGATAATTCATACTATTTGAGTCCTTCAGTTGGCAAGTTACAAGGGTAAGACCCTATCTTCTTTTCTTTGGATCCGGGTGGGAGGAGACCTGTGAGCTATCTCAGGGTGAAAACATGGGATAACTGGCAGAGTACATTTATCATCCATCAAGTGACCATTGGTAGAATGGGTTGGGGAGAAAACCCAGCCGGATCTGTGAATACTATCCTTCCCTTAATATGAATGAGTGATGGGTAAATCATGTATTTAAGACTTCTATTTAGAGTTTATATTGTTTAATAGGATCTGAAACTCCTTTCTCAGTATTCCAACTTCATTATTCTGTGCTGTTGTTTTGTCATTCTGACTTCTGACCTCTGTGTGTCCTGTACCCCTATTGCTCCTTGTGCTGTTCTTCTAAGGGAGGAGATATTTGTGTGACCTAGGTATTGGTTTTTCATCTTCCTCCAATGACATCAGTACTCCATTCAAGAAATGTAAGGTACATGGAAATATGAGGAGAAGCAGATTTTTTTGGTCATAAAGATTCCTACCTTCACTTCTTCTACCTGCTTAGTTAATCTGGCAAATCAGGTAAAGATACCACAGATGTTACTCTGTTGAACACAAGGCCAGTCTCAAATAGAAACAATATATGTTGATCTTATAACAGATCAAGGGTCCAACCTTGCATGTATTATGGAGACCTGGCAAGATGTGGCCTATATAAAATAGTCAGGAACCACTTATTTCCTGATTATTATTCTATACAGGAATGATGGAGACTTGCTGATTGAGGAAGAGGTGTTATGATAGTCCATAAGAAAATCATTTCCTTTTCTAGGCCTCATATTATGGATTTTCCTATTTCAAGGGTGGTACCTTGTGCTGGATGGTTATATTAGGAATTAAGGAGAGAGTATTCCTGTCCAGAGCTAATACTAGGACTATCTCAGAGCCAGAATACTTCTGGATAAACAGGAATTTCTTCTTGCTGAGACAAATTCTCATCCAGATTCTCACACTCTCCAGACACCAGATGACAGCTTCCACTGTATCTCTGATCCAGGCTGGAATGGACCAGAAAGTTAAATATTATCACCTTTATTTGGGATACATCATCATGATCCCAAACCAATAATTGTTCTAAGGTTAACTAGCAGCTTCATATAGATGTTAAACTTTAGTGGGGAGAAAGTCAAGCCCTGCAGCACCCCATGTTGGAGCAACCACTGGCTGAAACACTCCCTACCATTACTGATTAGAACCATCCCCTAAAGTAGGAATGAAACTACTGTAGAATGGTGCCTCCAACTCCCAACCATCATTGAGAGTCCAGTAGGATACCATGGTTAATGTTATTGAAAGCCACTGACTGTTCTAATAGGACCAAGAGTGTCATGCTCCCACACTCAAAGTCCCAATGTACAGTACATCACCAGAGCAACCAGTGCTATCCATCCAAGTCTGGTTCTGAATCCAGAATGAAAATGATCCAAATAATCTGCTTTATCTAGGTTGAGCTAAGAGAGAGTTTCCTCACTTTTTGGTCAATTATACAATATGCGATGCAATACAGTGGTTTCATATGAAGTACTTTAAACTAAATTGATTAAGACTGGGTTACTATATTCTATTTGCATTCCAGCTCAAACCTGCAGAAAATATTACATTAAAAATTATTGATCACTTTATATTTGGGGGAAGGAGAGAGAACAGGAATCACACTTACTTCCCCAGGATGTGATTTGTAGGCCTGGTCTTGTATATATCTGAGCCATACAATAAATAGATCAGTGTGTTGGCTGGATTTGAGAATACTGCTATAAGTTGTATTTAAAGTATCAGTACTACTGCTGTAAAAGACACCTGTAGCATGGCTTGGAAAGAAGCGGGTGGCAGTATAATGAGAAAAGCCAAGTCAAAATGCACACTACATGCATAACAAATCTGCTACCCATTCTATCTTTCAAGGAACTTTTCCTTATTTAGAATTAAAATGTAGTCTTTGTTTTCAGGTTAATAAGTATACATTATTTCTTTTTTGGCCTTCAAATACATTGATCACCAGTGCACAAAGCAACTTAGATTGAATCTGCCACGTTGCTTGATATTTTTTTGTTTGCTCACCTGCTTTCTTTTGATGCTGCCTTTCAAAATTGTTAACATTTTAATGGGGTAACATTCAACTACATTTCTCATAAAAAGCACTGCAGAAATTAATGAGACAATCAGGTATCATGAGTAACAATCGTAACTAACTTAATCTGAAAACTAACACATGAATTCTAGGAGCAAATTGCTTTAAAAATAATCAATAACTTAATTAATTAAATGTAATGCATTGCACTATATTCATATAAAGTGATGCTCATTTTTTGGCATATGTAATATGTCATTCTTTTGAAGTCTTGCAATCAGTTCCTTATTTGGAGCTTTTAAGGTGACAAGCCTCTATCTAAACCTTTAGATCTTTTCCTATATAAAATTGTCATAGATTTCCACTACCTAAGACTATCTAAGACCTATGGTACAAAGTGATCATCCATTGGTAGGGGACATTATGGCAAGGGGGGGTCAAAAAGTCAAGATGGCAGCTGTGATCATGCTCTTGAGGTCCAGCCATTCTTTTACAGATAGTCCTTACTTACTGACCACAACAGAGACTGGCAACTCTGTCACTATCACAGCACAGTTGTTAAGTGTGATGTCATGTGACTGTGCCGATTTACAACAGCAGTCCCATCAGTTCCGGTTGCGGTTATTAAGCGAATCACTGCAGGTTGTTAAGTGTGACATCCCATGACCAAGACTTGCGACTTCCTGCCGGCTTCCCCATTGACTTTGCTTGTCAGAAGCCGGCTGTGAAGCCAGCTGTGAAGGTCACAAATGGCAATCACATGACCATGGAGTGCTGTGACCATCATAACTGCATACTGGTTACCAAGAGCCCAAATTGCAATCACGTGACCATGGGGACACTGCAACAGCTGCAACTTTAAAGACCAGTTGTCAGTCTTTATTTTCAACACTGTTGTAAGCTGAAGCAGTCACTGAACAAGTGGTCAGTAGGCGAGGACTACCTCTCCATGAAAAGGAGTAGGATTTCAGTGACACGGTCAAGGCTGCCATTTTATCCCTCCTGCAGCTGCCCCTGGAACAGAGCAAGAAGCAAAAGCAAAATTAAAGCCATATTTTGCCCTGATCAGACAACATGTATGTACTGTAATCATTTTTCATTCCTTCACTTGAGGACTAGGCAACCAGACTAGCCCTGTAAATTTCTTTTCTGAAACCTCCAGAAGCATTCTGACCACTCAATGAAAATTGACAGGACATTTTCCCACCATTGACAGGTGAAAAATTCACAAAAACCTTGTCCCTAGTAGTGAAGACAGAAGGAGGAGGAGGAGGAGGAGGAGGAGGAGGAGGATCTCCCCAAATTTCTCTCCCAATCTGAGGAGGAAAAAAGAAATAAATCCTGGGCCTTGTCCAGACACTTGACAAAACTCTGACCACTTTGCATTACTGCTCTGCCTGCCGAGGCCCTCATCTCTTCTAAATAATTAAGTGTAGCCACCAACCACCAAAAGCTTGCCCCATTCTGACCTCTACTATTAGAAAAACCAACTCAGCACTACCCACAGATGTATATATAAATCTAGATATCCTCCTATTGTTTACAAAAAGATTTTTTGCAAGGCAGGTAAGCATAAGGATATTTGGCTTTTACGAACGAGGACAGCATAGCCTCCAGTAATACTTTTTTCCACATTTTCAGAGCCAGTTCTAAGCTTGAACTCTGTTTGTTGATAGAGTGGTTGGTTTCCAAAAGTGACAGGATGACAGTTCCATTCTGTGATGAACTTTGTCTTCAGAATTCACAGAGGCACAAATGTTAAGCAAAAACTGGCTTTTTAAAAAGGTCCACAAAATGTGTAGGATAATTAATATGTAAGACGTTATTTTCATTTGAGTCCCACAAAAATTACAAGGTTCAGCTCTAGGAGCATGTACTGTAATTGTCAAGCCTGCAAGGATGTGTACTTACAGTACAGTATACCGGTAGGAAATGGTTTAAATGAACAGCCTTATGGAGCAAAAGGATAGGATCTTCTTCCTATAACCAGATATTACCAGCATGTTTCAAGAACACGCCCAACTTTATGAAATCTTCTTTTAAGGCTAGCTACATTAGGGTTGCTGTACACTGAAACAAAATATCAAGCACTTTAATGAAGTCTTGATCAGCTTTATCACCATAGCCACTTCTGAAAACAGGGGAACATTTTTGCTTTTAAAATCTTGTGGCACTTCCACGTGGCCAGCATCAACACCCCAGAAACCTACAAAGCCACCCTCGCAATGGTTTGTACAGAATGGCCACAGCCAACCTGTGTCCCCTCCAGCTAAGCAATAAGGAAGTACAGAAATAGGCCTCCAGCCAATATCCCACCCACCCCTGTCCTTGCCTGTCCATGCCATGTAAGCTCTCAATGAAGGAAAAAATACAAAGGAAACCAGTAACTAAACATTCTCAGAGCCCAATGCAAAGGCACCCTGTTAAGGCATTACAGCCGAGAGAAGAGGCAGAAGCCACAGGGCCATGAGGCATCAATGGGAAAACTGTCTCATCCTAAGCCCCACACAGCGAAAGCAGCTCAAATCATAAAACATCTATTCCGTGATCTGAGATTTTGGGCAGCAGAGGTAGAAGAAAATAAGCATTGCTGTCCAAAGATAATCTTAGAGTAGGAACAAAGGAGTGTGGTGTCTCAGAACATTGCGCCAAAGCTTTCCGTGAAAGTGCCTTGGAAACCTGCTGCAGCACAAAGGATCTTTAGATTGCCTTTTATCTGATCATAAGGAAAGTGTATAGGTGAGTATGTTTTGTGATTGAGGCTGAGGCGGAGAACTATCGTATGAATAAGTTAGAGATCAGCTGAGGATATTGTGAGTTTGTCTGGCTTGATCACTGTGAATAAATGATATGAGGGACCTCATAAAAGAATGTGAAGGTTTCTTGGTGGCCGTGGAGGGCCCTCTGAAATGGAAAGTCACTTGTGAAGGTGGCGACCTCAAGCAAGTGCTCTGGTGAACATGAGTTTATGAGGGTATGTGTGTCTGTGTCTGTGAGTGTGGATGTGATGTTGATCATTATTTCTGAATAGCCATTTCATGACAGTAATAAGAGTATAAACAACCAGAGATATCTCCAGGATGATGGTTGGATTATGTGTAAATAGGTAGTGTAGATATCTCACTATCAGCCTTTGTTTCTAGTGAATAATTCCATGGTAAACAGTACTGAGGCAAACCAAATGTTGCTCATATGATCTTCATATGGCAGGATTCTTCTTCAAAATGGCAGTGCCCTTTGCCTTTTAGGCCATGAGTGTCCATTAGATACTCAAAAGGAGTGCCTTTGCACAGGTCTACCTTGCACATTGTTGTGCCTTTTCCTCCTAGGGAACAAAAGGCACACCCTCCAGATGGTCACGCATGCTTATCACTTCACGTTTGGACTACTGCAAAGCGCTCTATATGAGGCTGCCCTTTAAAACTATCTGGAAGCTACAGCTAGTCCAAATGCATCAGCACAGGCAGTAATGGGTCCTTCTTGTTATGCCCATGTGTCATCACTGCTTCTTGAATGGCATTGGTTACCAATCAGCATCTGTGTGCAAATCAAAGTGCTGGTTGTTGCCTTTATGCATAGGATCTGGTTATTTGAGGGGCCTCCTTCCTTCAGGGCCAATTCCAGTTAGTGGTCATGGGAGAAGTCTAGTCAGAAAGCCCTTCATTGTGGGGTTCCACAGGGCTCAATTGTTTGTCATATTATTTAACATGATGTCACTGGGAGGAGTCATCCATCAACATGAGGTCAGGCATCATCAGTATACTGAGGATACTGAATTGTACATCTTGGCCCTGGGCCAAACAGGAGAATCGGTTGCAGCACTGTCCCAGTGCTTGCAGGCTGTTACAGTGTGGTGGGGAGGAATGGACCATGCAAGACAGAGTGGCTTGTAGGTTCAGAGGCCACCTGAGTCCAGGAATATTTTCATAGTGGGTTCTGGATGATGTGCTCCCCTGTTCAGAACTGGTTCATAATCTGAAGTTGTTCGTAATCTGGACACACACCTCCATCTTAATCAACAGATGGCAGCAGTAGCCAAATGTAGAGGAATATGGGGGTGGTCTTGAAGAAAAGACATTAAAGAAAAAAATGAACTTAACCCCAGGAAAACAGGAAAGTGTAAGAAATTCAAGATTGCCCCATCTTGACTCTATTTGATATAAGAAGGAGGGAAAGAGAAATGCCAGGCTTTCAAGTTTTGGTTATTATAACCTGTATCAATAAAGTTCTAGTATTTTTTGATGGTGCTTGTTTCCTGACCTGGTCTACCTGAAAGGAGTGACACCCAGAGGGCCTTTACACAATGCAATATTGTTTTTCACTTATGATTTTTCCTGGATCAGGGGACCCTGCACATAATCACTCATGCTTTGGTCACCTCTACGCTTGATTTCTGTAATGTACTTTACATGGTACTATCCTTGAAGACCACTCAGAAGCTACAGATGGCCCAGAATGCAGCAGCAGCTAGTTATGGGTGCTCCTGATTTTGCCCAAACAACACCACTACTATAAGAGCTACAGTAACTATCAGTAGGATTCTGGGTGCAATTCAAGTGATGTTTATCACCTTTAAAGGCCTGCATGGATTAGTATCTGTGGCATTCATAGCAACTGCTTTAAGAAAGGCAGTTTATTAGTAGAAGGTAATTGTGTCAATTAACATGGAATCTAAAAAAAATTGTGTATGTGGTTATAAACTGTATGTATGCTGCCTATACTAAGAACTATACTAAGCAGCTTACAATCATAATCAGTAAAAACATCAGAAATCAGCATAAAATCAAAATCAGCATAACACTTATCAAAGGTTCAGTTAGACTCTCTTCTCTGAAGACTTTGCGGAAGACACATTTTTTTACTATCGCCCTGAATAACTCTAACGATGTCTATGTTCAAAGGCTATAGTTTCCTCCTTAACAAATGAAGGCGATAAGAGGGAATGGTTGGAACTATTCAACCATTGAATAGTTCAATGGAGGTAAGTAGAATGTGATGGTCGAATGCAATGGGGAAATGTTCAAAAAGTCTGACCTATTCGATGAATGAAAAAAGTAGGTGAAAATAAATTTTGTATGGTGCCAAGAAAAAAAACCTATCCACATTTGCATGTTGCTCAACTCATTCTAGAATTATTCCTTTATCAGAGGCAATTTAGTTTCAGAAAAATGAAGTGAACGTAGATGAAGGAATAATTCTGAAACACACTGAGCAAAAGTTCTAGAACCTTTTTTGGCACTGAATAAGAATTACTTCATTTTGTCTGCTTCTTCAGCTAGTCCCTCCGACTCTTCTTCTGTTCTTAAATTATGGATAACCTCTAAGCCCCATAGGAACATCCTACAACAGCACTGGTCTGATCCAGCAGTGAAGTCCTTATGTTTTCAGATATTGGGCCTTGTAAGTTGAAATGATTAAGATATATTGAGAAGAACAATAAATAACACCTGTGCAAAGAAACCAACACATCACATTATAAGAGATAATGTTTTTCCAGGAAGATACCCAAACACCAATCCAAGCAAGAAAAGCTCTGAGCCAAAACCACTGCCGAGCTCTAAATTGCAACCCATTCTGTTCTGATATTACAACAGCACATATGGTTTTTCATTAGTGGGTCTCTAAGCTGTGAGCACTGTTACTGAACCATATGTGCTGATATCAACTACTGAACTGATTTATGTTAGCCTATATGGGGGCGGGGGTGGGGGTGTCTTCCTTTTGCTGTACTTCATTTTCAAACTTACATCTTTGCAGTCCTACTAAAATATTAAGGTGATCTCACCAGTTTAATATAAATACCTCTAGTTTTAATATTGATTAATAGAAATTTCACAGTCTCTCCATGTCTTTATAATAGGTGCATCAGGCAGCATTTTTAGGGAAAAAATATTTTACAGGGTTAAGAATTGAGAGTACTCTTGGGGTTTGCATGAATTAACAGTCACCACCTTTCCACTGAACCTGGAAAGTATGCACATTGAGTATTGCACATTGCCCCCTAAAGCATCTGATAATTTGACCCATGCTGAGAACAAGTTAGAATTCAGCTTTTGTGCCACAAAAAAAGCATCTTTCATCTTATCCCATTTATACAAAGGCAGAACTGGAGAAAACCAAATTGTGCCTTTATAATTCCACCAAGGGTCATTAGGAAGGTTGGTGTAGCCCCCTAGATCAGCCTTTCTTGCTGGGATTTTGTGGAACCTGAGGGTTCTGTAAGAGGTCACTAGGGGTTCTGCAAGAGATTATGATGTTGGAAAAAAACACTTTTTTTAAAAAAAAAATTTGCATCTGTACAGGTAGTCCTCAGGTTACGATGGCAGTTGGGACCAGAATTTCCATCACTAAGCAATGCAGTCATAAAGCATGACATCATGTAAATCCTGACAGTCCTGGTTGCCATCATAGCCACATGACTGCAAAGTGGGAAGAAGCAGGAGTCCCATGCAAGCAAGCTGGCAGGTTAGAACTGCAGGTGAGAACTACAGGCAGGGTAGTGGGAGCTGCTACAGAGCATAGGCAGGGTGGGCGGGTGTTGCAGGCAGGCACTACGGAGTATAGGCAGGTGGGTAAGTGCCGTGGGGGCGGGTAGGCAGGGGCAGTGGACAGGTGCTATGGAACATGGGTGGGTGGGTGTATGCCACAGGGGGCAGGTGGGTGCTGCAGGCAGGTGCATGGGAAGGTGGATGAGTGCTGTGGGAGGGTGAGTTTAAAAAACAGCAGGAATGGGAATGACTTGCGATCTCCTGCTGGCTTCCCTATTAACTCTGCTTGTGGGAAGCCAGAAGGAAAGGTTGCAAATGGGGATCACATGATCACAGAATACTGCAACCATCATAATTGCAAGCTGGTTGCCAAGCACCCAAATCATGCTCGTGTGACTACGGGGACATTGCGATGGCCGCAACTTCACAACTTAGCAATTGTAAGACATGTAGCATGCTGGCTGGGGAATTCTGAGAGTTGAAGTCCACACAACTTACAGTTGCCAAGGCTGAAAAACACTGTCTTACTGGAAGCTGCCCTTCTGTAACTGGATCACCTTCCTGGGAACTTGGCTTGTTTCTAGATCTTCTATGCATAGCCCTTCAGGATGATGACCTGACTTTTTTTTTGCACTTGCCCAACTTGTTTGATTTCTCCTTGGCTCATAAATGGTTCATTGATATTCCCAACCATAAATAGGATATTAATAACTATAAACTATTTATCAGTTTTGTTGCTGTTAACTATGCTGATTTTATGAATGTCACCAAGAATGTACATAATTATAACTAAGCTAAGCTACTGTTGTTCATCCGGAAGTCTAAAACACAGTTATGAAGGCGAATAGAAACCACATTACAGCTTTGGAATTTCCTGCATGTAAGAAGAAATCCCATCTAAAGGCTGAATTTCCCTAGTTTGGAGGCCAACAAAGCAACATCTTCCCTATCAGTCTTGATTTTAAGAGACCAATTGGATCGTTTAACTATAAGCAAACTGAATGTGAAAAAAAGGAAGAAAAATCTAGATAATGCTCTTTCTTCTTGACTGCTGTGGCAGATATGTATTACTATTGCCACATCATAGGCAGACAACCATTTCTTGAGGGCAGAAATGCATTGTTGTCTATTAATCCCCCACTCACTGTCAAAGCAACCTCAGGAAATATTTTTCTGACTTCTTGAGTACACTTTTCCATGCTATATTTCCTGTTCTTTTAGTATAACACATTTCAGTTTATTGCAGGCTAACCTCAGCTGATTGACTACTTTTCACAGAAAGGAATCCCTCTTCAACTGAGTCAATGTTTACCTGGTTTGCTAATACTTTTCAAAGACACCCCATATTATAGTATATGAGTACTATAATAGCACAAAGGTTATAAGTCTTGCCTTGCAAAGAGAAGGTTGCTCATTTAAAATCCAACAGAATTTTAAAAATTATTATTATTTTTATTACCCTGAGTTTCTTTCTTTTCTCTGTGCTTTAAAATGAAGAAAGCCCAGTAGTGTACTGTTTTGCTTTTTTCCAAGCACGCAAGATAGAAAGATTCCATTCACAGTTCCCAAATAGCCTAGACCTTTGGCAGCCTGAGGGTGAAATCCTTCTATTTCAGGTCACTGGAGTTTTTGCTAAAAAAAAAAAAAGAAGCAGAAATAGGAAACTAAAGGAAAGAAAAATAGTAACTTTTTTTAAAAAATTGTCAGGTTTTGAACCAGCATCTTTCTTTTACAATGCAAGAGTTGTAGCCATTATGCTACAATAGCACTCATTCTAAGATTAAGCCTAAAGGTCATTACAAAAAAACAAACTAATAAGGAAGAGGGTTTTTTAAAAAAGGAGTTTATTATGCTTGCATATATGTACATTTTGATGCTTTAACTTTGTATATATAAAATCAATTTAATTTTATATATATGCTGTATGCAGATGTGTGCATGTTTGCATGACATAAAAGTAGATACGTTCAGGAAGAAACAGTATTGGTCATTGCTATCCAGGGACAGAAAGGTGGGAGGGCACAGCGGCAGGGGAATTGTCCAATGGAATGCATGATAACCTGCAGTCCAGGCTGAATGCCTTACAAACTCTTGTCAAAAATTTTGACATCTCAGACAAGGCTTTCTTAAGCCAGTGTAGGGTCAAGCTGACATGAGCACAATACAGAAGCAGCTTAAATAGTCAGTGTACTGTTAGAGGGCCACTGAGAGATTACCACTGAGAGAATCTGTCCACCCCTGATCTACTTCAGAGTTGCCTGCAGTAATTGATAGGATTCTCAAGGGCTTGAGACAGGATTTATTCTCAGCAATAACTGGAGATATCAGAGAATGGAATAGGGACTTTCTGAATACAAAGCATTTTCTGGGCTCCTGAACTACGGTCTTTCTCTCATCTGGAATAGCCTCACTTCCAGATTTGAGAAACATACTGTACTTGAGGATGTCCAACTGCTATGTTATTAGAAACAGCACCTTTTGAAGACCAATTACTTTTTTTCCAACCTTACCTCCGTATAAATTGAGACATAATATAATGTTTTTGTTATTAATATGCATAGCAGTTTTCATTCCTGGTCCCTTTGAAAATGATATAGGAGTCAAGCTGGAAGTTTAGATTTGGAATAGCATCCTAAACAATCAAAATGACCTCCTTTCTGATTTTTCAGTCTTCAAAGGAGACTATTGCTAATGCAGTTTATTTGCTTTTTTTCTCTGCCACTTTGAGATTAGGGTAACAGTCCAAATATGAAACATAAAGTTGTGTTCTAAGTGCCCACACTTCTTTTCATAGCTAATAACTGTAGATGGCATAGGGAATGGCCTTAAAAGACAGGAGGAAGAGCATCTACCAAGGCAATAGCTCAGAACAAGCATGGCTTGAGCCTGCTCCAAGAAACTAATTTGAGAAAACATCTAGACAGGCACCTCCCTCGTTCACACTAAGATAAAGTGAGGTGGGCGGTGCAGTGGAAAGGAATGCCTGCTTTTACTAACATTTAGGGCACAATTCTGCATTTCAGGGAGAAGCCCAGGTTGATTCATGCTTCTTTTCAGCTTTTCAGTTCTTTCTTTTTCTTTCTACAGGTTTCAGGGAATTTGGGAGTAGGAGTCGTTCCCAAAATATTATTTAGCCACCATCTTGATTTTATGTTCCTTTTATGTAACTTGTGATTTTCATATTTATTGTTCTGGATCTATTGTAAGATGGCCTGAGGGCTTTTTGGTAGCTGAGAACTTACCTCTGACTTCTGTGCAATGACAGATTTGAAAACAAAGATCATCGAAGTGTTACTATTGAGTCTTATGGACCTAACTTCAAATAGTAGTGCCACCAAACAGAGGTAGAGACAGAAGTTGACTTGATCATTCAAATAGCATTTTATTCTGAGAATTGTTGGTCTATGGTTGTTTGGAATTTGTTATTTTCAAGATAATTCCCTTTTTCCTCAACTGAACTTTTTCCATTCTATTTACTTCCATAGCCCCTTCTAGAGATCTGCATTTTATCATTTTCCACATTATCATCACTGTGTTGGCCCTTCTGTCTGCACTAAGATGATAAAATGGTGCTCATTTTCAGTTCAAACTTTTTGGAGAGCAGCATGTGAAGAAAGGTCTGTTGTACAGAGAGACAGAAATCCTTTTTCATGAAATACTACCATTGGAGTCTGGTTCACAGCAACATTTTATTTTCACTATATGAGCTAAAGGAAACTATTCCTTTAAATGGAAGAGAAGCAATTCCTGAGAGAAAATATTCACTTTTGTGCATTTACCTGCATTCTCTTCCAGCATTTACTCTCTGACATGGGCTTAAGAGGTCACTCAGAAACCCAATTAGACCAAGACAAAAATTTTCCCCCTCCTTTACAGAAGCCAAAGTATCTCTTGGACACTTCTTGAGCTTGTATTAATCCCCCCATCAAAGTGATTTTATTTTTCTAGTACAGAATTCCAATCTGATATTTTCCAGATGTGTTTGACTATAACTCCTATCAACTCTAGTAATCATATTGTAGCTAGTAAGAGCTGTAGTCCAACACATCTGGAGAGTATCCGGTTGGAGAAAGCCATCTAATGTAATTACTTCCTCCTCCTTTCTTATTCTTACAATTTCCCTGGAGTGTTACCTTGGAGAAAACCTTAATGTCCTTGTGCCAGCTGTTGTTCCAATCTGTTGGTTCGGAACATGCAGAAACAACATCATCAATTTCAGCCTTAAAAAATAATTAGGCTGGCATATGGATTGACAGTCTTCTTTGTGTGCATGCTCCAGCCCTGTTCAAATTCAGCGAAATGGTCACTGATCATTATCAAAATCCAAAAAATGGCAAACCTCACATTCCAGTATAGTGAAGAACCATAAAGCTGTTGAAAACTCTGAGAAAATAACAGGTTTGTGATCCAGGAATTCTGAATGATTCATTTTGCAGTTTAGCAATCTAAGCCAAAGAGAAGTTAATTGTAAAGCAATGTAATTACAGAGATTGCTTACCACCCAAACTACTATAATTCTACAAGATCCACAGAGCATAGGGCAGACCTCAAAAAAAAAATCTGTTAATTTAGTAGCAACAATTATCTGTCAATAAACCAATTGGCCAACATTCTAGAACACAGCTGATTGAAATATATGCCCCACCGATGCTCCCTAAAAATGGAAGTGACTACAGTTGCCCTCAGTTTTCCCCAACAACAGAAGCATTTAGCTCATGACCTTTTAAGGACAAAGGAAGTTGCCAGCTGCCCTCATAATCCTCCATGTATAGCCCACATGGAGGATTATGAGGGCAGTCGCTGTTTCCTATAATTGCTTCCCCAGCAGCTGGTATTCAGTTATAGCCCATCTCTGAATCTGGAGGATGTGCTGTTGGTATAGTTATACTTCATGAAAAATGCATCGCTTAATTTCTCCATCACTGAGGAATGTCTTTGACTACCCAAATCTACATGCAACAGTGCTCAGGGCAGTTCACATTCAATTAAATTTAAAAAATCAAATGTAAAAATAATACTATATTGAATAATTAAGCAATTAAAAGCAAAGAAGGGTGAAGACGCATATCACAATGTTACCAATATAGCACAACTTCAATCTCAGCTAGAACAAAAGCAGGCTGGCTTTGCTGGGACTATACAGGTACACAAGATGGTACAATCCTGGAATCAGTCAGTCTCTGAATCTTGTTTGGGTTGAGTATGAGCCTGTTTTTCCCCATACATACCTAGACAGCCTCCAGATACTGGGCCATGACTTCCACCACGTTCTCCCAATGGGTCCAGGGTAAACATGTATAGCTGAATATTGATAGCACTTCAGCTCAAACTGGCAGATGACCTCTCCCAGTGGTTTCATGTGGATGTTGAAAGAGATAAAGGACTGAACCCCACAGTACTGCATAATGAAGTACCTGGGTGTCCAACCTCTCCCCCTCCCCGAAAAAACTACCCTTTGAATCTACTTGCTCAAGAAGGAGTGGAACTAGCATAACACCTTGCCCCTAACTCCCAAATCTTGTAGCCCCCTGCCACTACAACCTCACCACTTTCTCAGTAACCTTCTCCAAAAAGAGAAGGTTAGAGACAGGATGCTGAATGTTCCATAAAATGTGCATGAGGCAGAGCAAGTATCACAGTTTTCCAAATATGTTTCTTTACGTGTAACATGCAAGAGATAGCATGCAAGGAGGTATGTCTCTCCTTTTATATGTCTGTACAAAGACAGGGATCAGAAAAATCACCCAAGATCACCTGTTTTCATTAGCTGTAACTATTCCCATTTCACAGGCACATTCACAAGTGGTCAGATGAAACAGTGTGATGAGACCAGGGGACTGCTTAACTGATTTGAAAGAAGATGCTCAGAGAGTTTCCTGTTATCCTTTTTCAAGTCATCCTAATCATTCCCTACTAGATTCAGTCAGGAAATGCAATGTAAGAATAAAAATAAATGTATTCTGGCAGCTGCCTCAGCTGCCACCGTGGTGCCTTGTGATGCATAATTAGAAAACAAATGGCAGATTAGCTTAATAATATTCATTAGTATCTAATGAAACTGAGAGTGTTTCCTGTTCAAAGCATGTTGAGCTGTTAGTTGAATTTGAGTAAATTCTGTATTTCTCCCCTTCAGCAAATTGGTGATGCATGGTGGGGGGGAGGGGGAAGGTGGTTGTAAGCTATTAACCCTTTCCCTAAAGGCTGTTTTCACACATAAGCTTATATGCTTGTCTAAGTGCTACATAGGGAGAGTTTAGGTATCAGAAAAATAATACTTCCTTTCAGGCACTGTTGTTCTTTTGTGTACACATACACACACACTCACACTCACCCACCCCTTCATCATCATCTCCTACTTCTCTTCTCCTAAGCCAGAGAATTTAATAATATGCAGAAATTATAGCTGTCTTGCTGTATTGCTGTAGGACTGACCTCCCTTGACAGTTCTTAAATTATTCAGCTATCAAGGGCCTGCTAAACATTAAATTAAGCATCCTTTCTCCCCTGTCCTAAACCATTAAGTTATGCAAATGCACAGATAATGGGGCATATGACAGCTGGAGGCATTAATCAAGCAGTTCTGTCTCGGGGCTGTTGTTATGTAGAAACTGCATCTGCCACAGACAGTACAGACACAATTAGATCTTACTCAAGGGGATGAAAAGGAGCTACCTAGCACTCTACATTCATGTTAGGTTGTCGACCTGGGATTGAATAAGACGCTTGGGAAATCTCTCTCTCTCACTCTCTTTCTCTCTCTCTCTCTCTCATTGTGGCTAGTTGTTCTCCCCCTTCCCATTGTTTTCTTCTTCTTCTTCTTCTCTCTGTCTTAATACCTGCTTCTCCATCAAAATGAAAAATTACCTATAATTGTTAGCATTTGCTGACAAAACTAGCCATAAGTTCCACCTGCTGTTTACAATGGAGGGCTGGGGAAGGGTTAGGGATGCCTTGTGGTTTATTAGGGGTCTTTGGGGAATTTTGTTTAGTTGCTTTTTTATTTAACTGATTCCCAGGGCCAAGGAGGGGAGGAAAAAGGTAAATAAAATCCTGTCTCCTGTTGGTCCTCTCAACACAGGAATTACTGCCTTTAAAATAACAACAATAACATCATACATATCTTGCCTGTTCCTTCATACTTTGTAGTACTGAGGCACGGGTTTCCTATTTTTTGAGGTTCCTTCATATTTATATTCCCTACAATAAAAGCTAATTATAAAACATGCATATACTGTATACCCATAATACTATTCCCTTTTGAGGTAAGCAACATTATGTCAAGCACAAGAAAGGAGTAAAAAATAGAAAGCCAAAGAAATTAAAGAATGAAAAGAGATAAAGAAATATCAGCTGAATCTAATTTACACCTACACTATTCATTGTACCTCTCTTTAGCTTTCTATCGTCACAAATCATCCATGCTTCCATCACATCCTTACACTTATTCATATAATGACTTCTGCTCTTTAAACTCCTTACCCCTTTTTTTAGGATCTCATCAAATACTGTACCTTCAAACATCACTTTCCCAATCTCTCCCTTCCCCTCAACCCATTCATTCTTTCTTCCTATATTTGTTTTGTGATTTGATCCTCATTCATTATCTTCATATGGCCAAACCACCTCAACTTTCCAATGGAGATGAGCTTCTGGGCTAATAGGCCCTGGTCTAATTATCTGGTAGCCTGACATTTAAAAATAAAATCATATATACATCTAAAGATGAAGTCACCCTCAACAGGAAAGATTTTTCTGCTTTATATTGGGAAAGTTACAGACCAAATTAGAAAATTACTGGAGAAACACAACTTTAAAGCTACCTACAAAAGCCAGTGAGAAAAATCCCAAGAAATGATTCAATCACCTAAGGTTGGTAGAAATTCATTTTCATCATCAAGAGTTTATTGCATGCCTTGCAGATGTGGACGGGGTATATTGGAACTACAAAACATAGAAATAACACTTGAGTAAAAGAACATAAAAGATATTGTTGGCTAGGAAAATGTGGAAAATCTGTGGTAGCTGAATATGCACTGCTACACAATGGCATAAGATTCTATTTAAAGACATACAAGTACTAGCAATCATGCCAAATCATCATCTATGACTGCACAGAGAAGCTATTGAGATTTATAAACATCCCAACAACTTTTACAAAAAGGAAGAGAGTCTGAAGGTTTACAAAGCCTGGTTTCCAGCTTTACATCACACCAAAATAAAATAGCTCTTAATTAACCAACACCAAATAAAATCCATGGCAGTCTCACCTGAAATCATCATCATCAGTAGTGTCTTTCAAAGACAGACCAATCAAAAATTCGCTCCTTTGGAACTTCTACAAATCAAACCAATTACATATTCACCTGAATAAAGAATTAATTAGACACTGGCTTTTCAGAATTCCAGTGAGATGGTCCAATTACAGATTAGTTTGTTCACCAATACAAGAGCTCTTTCATATTCTGATGGTGGTGAAAGCCTGCATAAATATATTATTCACCTCCATATTCTTCTTTCCTATTCCTGGTCACTTGTGTTTCTATTCAATTCATATTAATTCAGCACCCATTCATTCTTTACTATATAACTCTTGTTTTCCCACAAACATCTTAGATACTTCAATTCTACTGCATCCAATTTATTTTTGTATTTCTCCTTTGTTGTTGTTCAGTCGTTAAGTCGTGTCCGACTCTTCGTGACCCCATGAACCATATTGCGCCAGGCCTTCCTGTCCTTCACTGCCTCCCTGAGTTTGCTCAGTTTCATGCTCATTGCTTCAGTGATGCTATCTAACCATCTCATCCTCTGCTGTCCTCTTCTCCTTTTGCCTTCAATCTTTCCCAGCATCAGGGTCTTTTCCAAAGACTCCTCTCTTCACATTAGGTGACCAAAGTATCTGAGCTTGAGCTTCATTATCAGTCCTTCCAATGAGCAATCAGGGTTGATTTCCTTTCAGATTGACTGGTTTGACCTCCTAGCAGTCCAGGGGACTCTTAAGAGTCTTCTCCAGCACCACAGTTCAAAGGCATCAATTCTTCGGCGCTCAGCCTTCTTTATGGTCCAGCTCTCACAGCCATACATTACTACTGGAAAAACCATAGCTTTGACTATGCGGATCTTTGTCGGCAAGGTGACATCTCTGCTTTTTAATATGCTATCTAGGTTTGCCATAGCTTTCCTCCCAAGGAGCAAGCGTCTTTTAATTTCATGGCTGCAGTCTCCGTCTGCGGTGATCTTGGAGCCCAAATAAATGAAGTCTGTTACTGCTTCAATTTCTACTCCTTCTATTTGCCAGGAATTGATGGGTCCAGATCCCATGATCTTAGTTTTTTTAATGTTGAGTTTCAAGCCAGCTTCCGCACTCTCCTCCTTCACCCTCATCAAGAGGCCCTTTAGTTCTTCTTCACTTTCTGCCATTAGGGTGGTATCATCTGCATATCTGAGGTTGTTGATGTTTCTCCCTGAAATCTTAATTCCAGCTTGTGATTCTTCCAGCCTGGCATTTCTCATGATGTACTCTGCATATAGGTTAAATAAGCAGGGTGACAGTATACAGCCTTGTTGTACTCCTTTCCCTATTTTGAACCAATCGGTTGTTCCGTGACTGGTTCTAACTGTTGCTTCTTGGCCCGCATACAGATTTCTCAGGAGACAGGTAAGATGGTCTGGTATTTCTCCTAATATATCTCAATTCCATATAACAGTGTGAGCAGGAACAGTCATTTTCACATTCCAGTTTGAAACCCTGCAGAAACATGTACCATTAAAATATAATTTTTCTTTCTCTGAGCTGCCTACTTTTCCTTTTTTTTTCCTTGTTTTTTGGTAAATTCACTGGTCATTTTCAGGTCATTTGAGGTACAAGAGTTTCACCACAGCTTCCAAATAGCCCAAATGTTTTTTTTAAAAAACATTTTTTACCGTGTTTTGAACCAGGGATGTTCTGCACATAATCGGTTGTTATATCCACTCTGCCCCTGAGAAAAACATGTTAATGGGAAAGGGAATACTAGTTGGTTATGGCATATTTTGGCCGTATGCAGCAAATTCCAAGCCAAAGCAAAAAGCAAAAAAAAAAAAAAAAAAAGCCAAACATTCTGTATACTGTAGGATCTCAAATCTAGAGATTATTTTGCAAGCCAGCTTACCAGAATTGTTATAGAACTATAACAATTACAATTAATTATGATTATCATGAAGGCGAGAATGACGAGTTTCTTCCAGATTTAATTACACTTTCAAATAAGATCTGAACGTATCTCTTGATAAATAGCTCATCTCAGTGATTTGTATGTAGAAGAGGGTCTTCTGCTTTTGTTGCTAATTTCTAGCCTCTCCAAATGTATGCTCTTTTGATACTTCAATACTTTATTTTTATGAATTCTACACATACACACATTAATACACAGACATACGACACAATATTCAGGACGTAATTTGTTAATTTGTTGGATTTGGTTTGGGACCATTCTGTAGTACCTTATGGGATTGTGGGAGGTTTTGCAAAAGTATAAATGGCTTATTCATTAGCTCCACTATTTGGCAACACTGGGAGCTCGTTTGGAGATCATAAATGATAGTATATAGGAAATGTATAAGAGATCATGAATGTGATGCTGGAGTCACCAAGCTTGGGTTTTTTAGGGTGATAAAGCAACATTAACATTCAGTCTCAACTATGTGAAGTTATATAAGTGTATTATAATAGGTGAGCGATATAAAACCTTTTGCAGAAGTAAAAGAAAACATTATTCCAATTCAACAAACATCACCTTTGGCACTATTGCCCATTTTAAAAATACATTATAAGACTTCGGTTTTGTTCATATACTATGTGCTACTCAGCAAAAGTATCTAAAAATTATTTGTCAGCATCCTTATATTTTCTGGTATAGGTAGCAATAATGTACCATTTTTTTAATGCCAGAAGGAGCCTAAGGATACACACTGTTGTATTTCCTCCAGGGAACAATATTTGCTTCATTTACTTCTGTAGGAAAAGTTGCATTTCTTCTTTCTGGAAAACCTCACTGATAGGAAGTTATATCATGCATGCAAACAACTATAACTAAAACCTGTTTGGCAAATAAATAGCCTGGACAGGCATTGTGCTCAGTTCATTGAAAAAACAATGCTTCAAATCTTAGTAATATGTTGATATCTTCCGTCTGATTTCCTTGTGCACAGAAGTGGACCAGTGGGAATGAAAACATGGAAAAAATATTTTAGTTGCATTACATCAATGACTCTAAACCTACAATTGTACAATAAAATATGAGTTTTGGAAAGATAACATTCTGTCTCAGGTGCCCCATTAAAAGGCTGGATTCCTTAGGGGGCCAGGCTATCAAAAAAGACTTTTTACCATAGTGTTAAAAGTACACTTTGATCTGAAAATAAAGGAATCATATTTTTCTGAACAGCTAATTCCTTTCCAGTATTTAATTATAAGTGGAAGCTATACAACCTAACATAGATTCAAACCATTCCGTTCCTTTAAAAAACTTGTGATATAGTGCATTCTTACCATAATATTCTTTTAAATCAATCAGTTCAATCTGGGCACTAGCTACAAAATTTTGTGAAGTCTGACCTGAGTTATTTTGCTGCTTGGGGCAAAATCCAAAACGGTTTTTGCTCCCATCCCATTTACAAAAGTCTACTGGGCTGACAATTGAGTCTTAAATACTGGGAATGGAACAACGTGCCCACTGCATCCAGGGGCAGATTTAGTCATAGAATAAGGTATGGAATAGTCCTTCTGGAGCTCCCAATTCTACATTGCTGCATTATGCTATTATCCTCCTACCATGGTAGCATCTGCTGCCAGAAGTGTCTAATTTACTTTGCTTAATAATAGGGCCAGCCCTGAATTCATCTCCCAAAAATGGGATATGTCCCTCCACAAAGTCTTTGTTTTGCCGGAAGTCAGTCACAGCCAGTACAAGGCATAGCTGAGTCATTTCAGATAGCAGTCACCCTACCATTACTCTAGCCTAGTACTGTGGTCTTCAGCGAAGCTGATACTATTGCTATTGCACTGTTTGTTTAACTATACTACAACACTTCTGTCAAAAGCAATTGAATTTGGACCCTTTGGAGGTTTTAAAGTATCACCAAGACAAGGTAGCTCTTGCGAGAGATGACGTGACTATATCTAAAGAAATAATTTGAGAATACTTTATTCCTCGGAAAGGCTAGCTAGTTTGAGCTTTTGGTTTTTTCAGCTCTCTGACTGCACCATCAAAAGTAGTAGTGTGTGTCTGCTGGATGTACTGTACCTTTAACATTTCCCAGTCATTATACACACACACACATGCAGAATCAACTGTAACCACAGAGACAAATTGTAACTGGATGAAGATCTCTGCCAAATGTCTCCTAGTTCTTCACAGAAGTGGATCTTTCTCTTCCTAATATAAACATAGCAAGCAAACCTGTCAATGCTGAATTGACCTAAAACAGCATGAAATATTCCAAAAGTCATTAAAAAGTCTCATTCACACATTACAATAAGCCAAGAATTCTGGATTATTATAGCCAAATGATTATAATAATAAGCATCATAAGTAAGCATGTAGCTCCTTCACTCCTGTTTCATTCCTTCTTTCTCACAGGAGATAAATCAAGTAATCTCACAACTTTGGAAGCTGTATTGGCTGCCAGTCAGTGTTTAGGTGCAATTCAAGGTACCATTGTCATCTTTAAGACCCTATATGGTTCTGGAATGGGTTATATGCAGGACTGCCTTCTCCCATATTCATCTGCCTGTCTGATCAGGTCAAATAGGGTCAGCTCCCTCCAGGTCCCATCTACAGTATACAAGAATGCCATCTGATGGGACCTCAGAAGCAGACATTTTTGATTACCACTCTGATACTCTAGAATTCCCTCTCCAGAGTAATCTGCTTTTTTTCTTCCTTCCTAGGGCCCAGGAGAACAGTTAAGACCTGGCTTTTCCATCAAGCACAGGAGGAGGCATATTGTAACTGAAGATTTGAATGTAGTGGATGTGTGTTTTTGTATATTGCATATTATCTCCTTTTTACATAATGTTGATATTGTATTTAGTCTATGTCATGGATCGGTTTTATTATTTTCAAGGAGGTTCTTTTTGTGATTTTTTTTTACTGTCAGCTGCCTGAAGCTTCTAGGAATATACAAAGAAAACCAGTAAATAAAGAAGTAGGGCACATTATCCAAACAAGCCAGGACTATAAACTAAATTTAACTCCACTTTTACAATACCATCCGCCCTGCCATTTTGTCACTGAATTCTTCAACTCTCCTTCTTTAAATGAAGTGGCAATTTCAGAAAATTCCTCTATTATGAACTCTAGCATGGAAATGTTACTTTTGCAGAGTGAGATGATAAATGTCTCAAAAGTTTCCCAATTCTATCAGTAATTACTGTTCTCTTATTGGTCTTGAAGGAAAACATATGTTTTTGCCAGTTGTCTTCTCATCATCAGCTTACAGTTGCCATAACTCTTGGAAATATATTATGCAGTTGCTTGTTGTTATGTTTTATGACTTCCTTAATTTATTCATCCCACAGCATTACAAATCTCTGTCTGTTTAATATCTTTCTTATGAATATGCTGGTTCTGCCCATCTGCTGTTCTTCTTATGTTCAGACGTGTTTTTGTAGACGTGCTAGACTGCTTTGCTTAAGCATCAGCCTAAATCAAGATAATCATCTTAAAGCCAAAAAAACCAACAGAAATTAGGAATCACTCCCAAATATAGCCAAAATTGGGGTGCCATTCCCACAGAGTTAGTGATCAAAAATAAGAACAAATTTGTTTTCTTACATTTCTTATTTAAGCATGGTAATATCATTAGAAATGTGTGCTTTTTTCCTTAAGTAAAAGTTTTACAATATTATGTTTAAGCTGTTAATTATTCAAATCTCCTGAGGGCATAGAGCATTGGGCTTTGGGGTTGTTGATATGAATTGTGACGTTTTTAATTGATGCAGACCCATATCAGATTCCATAGCTTTTAGAACTGGAATTGTAAATGCAAGGGGCAGAAAGAAAATATCTGAATCTGTTTTCTACTTTCATATTTCATTCTGAATTAATAAAGTGTACAAAATAGAATCATTTTGTTTGGAAAACACACCAAAAAGAGGCTTATTGGGGCAGGGCTGCTTTCACTTTCAAATAGATTATCCCAGAGTTGGTAGAATTAGAATTTGGATATTTCCAAGTACAGATCAAGTCCCTGAACATGTAGGCTTTTGCACACACATCAAAGCACAAAAACCTTATCTATTTGCACAAGCATAAAACTACTTTCTACAGGCCATGCTTGAACACAAGCTCCAATGGGACTCATACTTGAAGAATTACATGCTTTTGTTACCAGATCTGTCTTTCTTTTTTCCTTTCTCTCTTCTCTTTGTTTTGTTGTTGTTTCCTGTTTTGTTGTTTATTATTCTGAACCAGTTTTTTGATACAGCCTTTTAAAATGCTCTGGCTTTTGCTTTCTAGAAAATGAATAATGGTATATTCCTGTCCACTTTCAACCTTGAAATGAACTCTCTGGTTTGCCTTAATAAATGTGCCAGGGAACAAACCAGCACCAGTAGCAACAGATTCAGTCCTGTCTGCTCAATATGCTCCATGACCAATTTCTAAGGGGTTTTACAGTCCTGCTAGTCTTAAAGCTTATTTCCACTCCTCATTTTTAAGCCAACCCTTTAAAATCACTGCAAGAGACCCATGATAATTGATAATTATCAATCCCAGCATTTTTGTATGGTCAGAAGTTGAACTTTAAACCCTCAGGCCTCACTGAACCCCCAAGGTATGCTGAAATTCATAACAACCCAGGGTTAGTTTCACCATATTATTTAATTAATCCAGCTGCTCCAGGCTTGCATTAGTGGATATTAAAACAACTTGTCAATCTGTAATTGCAGATCTCCTTTCTTCCCTTTTTCTCTAATTCAGCTCTGTTATATTAAGTCAATCTCTTCCCTGCACTCAATCTCTTTGTTTCATTAACTTCTGATAGGAATCATTTGATAAAATGACTGAAAGTGAAAATTCAATCTGACCAGTATGGACAGTAAGGTCTGTATTTATGAAATCTTACATATAGTTGGGAACTACCCTAAAGCATTGTGTAAAAATACGCAAGAAGAGTACATAAGAAGAATATGTGTATAGTCTGTTGAACAGAAAGATGTTACACTCCTCGCATCATATTTATAACATAATAATATTTTACATTAATAGAATATACAAGCAACTTTGAATTTTATTGAAATATTCATCATGAACATCCAAGCATCTTTCCCAGCAATTTATTGAGCTTCTAGCACTCCTAATTGGTACCCCTGAAAGTTGTCTAAGTGGTAATGAATTAGATGAGGGAGAATCAAATCAAATCAAATCTAGACAAAGTGGAGGTGCTATGGATAAACAAGGAAGTGGACTCAGAAACTAAGATTCAACCTGGACTGAGATTTGCTTTCTTTCTGAAAGAACAAGTTCAGGAGCACTTCAGCAGGTTCACACAATGAAAAGCTGCAAGGAGCAATTATGTCTTGAGTGCTATTTTCAAACTAGCTGCAAACCTTGCTCAGGTTGTCATACTTGGCCCTAAGGTGTGGGTAACCATCAACTATTTTGAATACTACAACATGCTCTATATGGAGCTGTCCTTGAGAAGTGTCCAGATGTTGCAATTGGTGTATGGTGCAAGGGCATATGATGACAGTACTAAAAGAATTGCATTAATTGCCAAGTACTAGTCAGACACATTTTAAGTTCTTAGTCTTTATTTATTGAATTTATATCTCCCCTTCTCTCCAGGAGTTCAACACAGCACTCCCTCCTCCAATATTTCTCCTCAACAGCCTTGTGAGATAGGCTAGGCTGAGAGAGAATGATTGACCAAACTCATCCAGGGAGCTTCCAGGGCTGAAGGTAGATTTGAACCTGGGTCTCCCTGGTCCTAGCCTAATCCCTTAACTACTTTGCATGATGACTGTATATTTGCACTGTATTAATGTGTAAATGCCTAAACATCTGAACCAAAAAGTTCTTCTCCCCCTCCCCCCAACTCTTACCCCCAGCACATTATCAGAAGCCAATTTTTCTGGCATGTGAGAGAAGTTTTCTCCTGTGTTGCTGCTTCCAGGCATAAAATGCACCCCCCTCATAATAACATCTGCCCCCAGGACTTCTGGTGGAGGAAATATATCGGAAGGTTCTTCCAGCCGAAGCTCCACTGAAGCTGGAGTGTTAAACGCAGTAAATTCGGTGTCTCAGGAATTTTTTCCAAGACATGAAGCATTCTCCAGGCAAGGAGAAGCCATCAAATCGCACCTCGTATCTTCCAGACAGCTATAGCTTATCGATCAAATGTGGATTGCAAACAAATGGTGAGCAATCGGCTGGGAAGCGGGCGAATCAGCTTGTCAATGCCGCATTTAAAGCCTCTTCAAAGAGACATTACTTCCAGCCACCCCACCTCTAAAATCACTTTTGCTGTAGTTACTTAAAGAATTTAAAGAGGCTATCCCCACTACAGAAATATTTCTTCTCGTGGTTGTATTTTCATTATTTTTGGGGACTTTTAAAGTGCGTTGTATTGGATTTGAGGGATTGAAATAAGAGCATGCAATCTGGACGTTTTAATGTTTTATAGGAAGTTTTCTACACTTTTAGACTATTTTTATCTATATTTTACTTTTGCTTTTAAAAAGGAAGATTTTTATATAAGTGTTTTTTTGTGGAATTGAGAGCGATCTATTTTTAGACACTTGGGAAAGTTCTGGTTTGGCAATTTTCCCAAGTTATGATTGGTTGCAGATTTGACCCTCCCTTGTTTTGTTGCTAGTTGTGAGAAAGTTTTGGTCTGCCAATGTTTCTAAGCTGTGATTGGTTGCTGGTTTGGCCCCCCCTCATCTTGCTGTTTGTTGTGGCTATCCAGTTACATTTGCATTTGAGAAATATTATTTTTAAGTATTAAACTGGAAATTATCGAGAGGAAAAAACAGTTTTCCTTTTTTCCTTTTTTTAATTTTTAAGTATGGGGGGAAAGAAGAAGAAGAAATAGAAATAATGGCCACCAGAAAGCATATCAGGCATGAGTCTGGTGAACTTGACTGGATGAAAGGCATATTTGAAGAATATACTCTTAAAATCACACAAATCATTATCCAAAGTATTAACCAAATATTTGACTTCAGATTTGCTGATCTTGACAAAAGGCTTGACCAAAAATTGGACAAAATTGAAAAGGAACTGGAAGAAGGAAACAAAAAAGTTAATGACAGAGTTGATTTGTTGGAAAGTGAAAGGGACAAAGAGTTGGATAAAGCTGCATTACTGGAACTGAGAGATAAAGAATTTTGTTTAAGGTCCAGGGAAATTCCTGAGATTAAAGAAGAAAACTTAATAAATATGATGGATGAAATAGAGAAAATTCTTTGTATAAATTCTAAGTATGCAATTGTATATGGTAAGCTAAGAGATGTGTTGGTCTTCCAAATACATGTTGATTCTTAACTTAACATCAAAAATGTGGATATAACTATGCCTAAAGAAATAAATACCAGTAAGGATTTTAAGGAAGGGAAAGGATTATGCTGTTTTGACAGAAGTTTTGAAAAAGAATAAAATTCTCTTTCATTGGGAAAAATTAGAAGGGATAGGGTGAACTAAATTTTAAAATAAAAGAATAGTTAGAGTTAGAAAGCTTTATATGTTTTGTTGTTGTTGTTGTTCAGTCATTAAGTCGTGTCCGACTCTTTGTGACCCCATGAACCATATTGCGCCAGGCCTTCCTGTCCTTCACTGTCTCCCGGAGTTTGCTCAGTTTCATGCTCATTGCTTCAGTGATGCTATCTAACCATCTCATTCTCTGCCGTCCTCTTCTCCTTTTGCCTTCAATCTTTCCCAGCATCAGGGTCTTTTCCAAAGAGGCCTCTCTTCACATTAGGTGACCAAAGTATCTGAGCTTGAGCTTCATTATCAATCCTTCCAATGAGCAATCAGGGTTGATTTCCTTTAAGATTGACTGGTTTGACCTTCTAGCAGTCCAGGGGACTCTTAAGAGTCTTCTCCAGCACCACAGTTCAAAGGCATCAATTCTTCAGCACTCGGCCTTCTTTATGGTCCAGCTTTCACAGACATACATTACTACTGGAAAAACCATAGCTTTGACTATGCGGATTTTTGTCAGCAAGGTGATGTCTCTGCTTTTTAATATGCTATCTAGGTTTGCCATAGCTTTCCTCCCAAGGAGCAAGCGTCTTTTAATTTCATGGCTGCAGTCTCTGTCTGTGGTGATCTTGGAGCCCAAATAAATAAAGTCTGTTACTGCTTCCATTTCTACTCCTTCTATTTGCCAGGAATTGATGGGTCCAGATGCCATGATCTTAGTTTTTTTAATGTTGAGTTTCAAGCCAGCTTTTGCACTCTCCTCTTTCACCCTCATCAAGAGGCTCTTTAGTTCTTCTTCGCTTTCTGCCATTAGGGTGGTATCATCTGCATATCTGAGGTTGTTGATGTTTCTCCCTGAAATCTTAATTCCGGCTTGTGATTCTTCCAGCCTGGCATTTCTCATGATGTACTCTGCATATAGGTTAAATAAGCAGGGTGACAGTATACAGCCTTGTCATACTCCTTTCCCTATTTTGAACCAATTGGTTGTTCCATGACTGGTTCTAACTGTTGCTTCTTGGCCCGCATACAGATTTCTCAGGAGACAGGTAAGATGGTCTGGTACCCCCATCTCTTTAAGAATTTGCCACAGTTTGTTGTGATCCACACAATCAAAGGCTTTTGCATAGTCAATGAAGCAGAAGTAGATGTTTTTCTGGAACTCTCGTGCTTTCTCCATGATCCAGCGAATGTTGGCAATTTGATCTCTAGTTCCTCTGCCTCTTCGAAACCCAGCTTGTACATCCGGTAGTTCTCGGTTCACATACTGCTGACACCTAGCTTGTAGGATTTTGAGCATAACCTTGCTAGCATGTGAAATGAGTGCAATTGTGTGATAGTTTGAGCATTCTTTGGCATTGCCCTTCTTTGGACTTGGAACATAAACTGATCTTTTCCAATCCTGAGGCCACTGTTGCGTTTTCCAAACTTGCTGGCATATTGAGTGCAGCACTTTAACACCATCATCTTTTAGTATTTTAAATAACTCAGCTGGAATACTGTCATCTCCATTAGCTTTGTTGTTAGTAATCCTTCCTAAGGCCCACTTGACTTCACTCTCTAGGATGTCTGGCTCAAGGTCAGTAACCACACCAGCATGGACATCAGGGACATTAAGATCTTTTTTGTAGAGTTCTTCTGTGTATTCTTGCCACCTCGTCTTAATCTCTTCTGCTTCTGTTAGGTCCCTGCCTTTTTTGTCCTTTATCATGCCCATCTTTGCACTAAACGTTCCTTTGATATCTCCAATTTTCTTGAAGAGATCTCTAGTCTTCCCCATTCTATTGTTTTCCTCAATTTCTTTGCATTGTTCATTTAAGAAGGCCTTCTTATCTCTCCTTGTTGTTCTCTGGAAATCTGCATTCAGTTGCTTATATCTTTCCCTTTCACCCTTGCTTTTCGCAATCCTTCTTTCCACAGCTATTTGTAAAGCCTCATCAGACAGCCATTTTGCTTTCTTGCATTTCTTTTTCTTTGGGATGGTTTTAGTTGCTGCCTCCTGTACAATGTTACGGACCTCCGTCCATAGTTCTTCAGGCACTCTGTCTACCAAACCTAATCCTCTAAATCTATTCATCACCTTCACTGTGTACTCACAAGGAATATGATCTAAGTGATACCTGAGTGGTTTAGTGGTTTTCCCTACGTTCTTCAATTTAAGCCTAAATTTTGCAGTAAGAAGCTCATGATCTGAGCCACAGTCAGCTCCTGGTCTTGTTTTTGCTGTCTGTATAGAGCTTCTCCATCTTTGGCTGCAAAGTATATAATCAATCTGGTTTCGGTATTGACCATCTGGTGATGTCCATGTGTAGAGTCGTCTCTTGTGTTGTTGGAAAAGAGTGTTTGCTATGACCAGCTTGTTCTCTTGACAGAACTCTATTAGCCTGCTTCATTTTGTACTCTAAGGCCAAACCTGCCTGTTATTCTGATTACTCCTTGACTTCCTACTTTAGCATTCCAATCCCCTATGATGAAAAGGACATCATTTTTTGGTGCTAATTCTAGAAGGTGTTGTAGGTCTTCATAGAACCGGTCAACTTCAGCTTCTTCGGCATCAGTGGTTGGGGCATAGACTTGGATTACTGTGATGTTGAATGGTTTGCCTTGGATTCACACTGAGATCATTCTGTTGTTTTTGAGGTTGTACCCCATTACTGCCTTTCCCACTCTCTTATTGACTATGAGTGCTACTCCATTTCTTCTAAGGGTTTCTTGCCCACAGTCGTAGATATAATGGTCACCTGAATTAAATTCACCCATTCCCATCCATTTCAATTAGCTGATTCCCAAGATGTCAATGTTCAATCTTGTCATCTCATATTTGACCACATCCAGCTTGCCTTGGTTCATAGATCTTACATTCCAGGTACCTATACAATATTGTTCTTTACAGCATCAGACCTTCTTTTCGCTTCCAGATACATCCACAGCTGAACGTCCTTTCGGCTTTGGCCCAGCCGCTTCACTCTTTCTGGAGCTACTTGGAATTGCCCTCCGCTCTTCCCCAGTAGCATATTGGACACCTTCCGACCTGAGGGGCTCATCTTCCGGCGTCATATCTTTTAGTCTTTTGACATTGTCCATGGGGTTTTCTTGGCAAGGATACTGGAGTGGGTTGCCATTTCCTTCTCCAGTGGACCACATTTTGTCAGAACTCTCTGTCATGACCTGTTCGTCTTGGGTGGCCCTGCACGGTATAGCTCATGGCTTCACTGAGTTACGTAAGCCCCTTCGCCACGACAAGGCAGTGATCGATGAAGGGGCTTTATATGTTATTGGTTTACTTATATGCCACTGTTTGAACATTTTAAGTTGGATAAAAAGAATTATAGATTTGCTAATGAAATAATTTACTTTGAGATGCAACTTTGTATAAATGATGAATATGTTATTGTTAAAATGTATAAGATGTTGTTATAGATGAATCTGGAAGGTGAACAAGTCAAAAAAGATGGAAGGACCCACAAATACCTACAGTGGAAGAATGAACTATTAAACTAATGGACCTGGCTCAAATGATGAAATTAACAGCATTAATAAGAGATAATATTGTTTCTAAATTTGTCTCCTCATGGCAACCCTTCTTAGATTACGTGCTTGTGTGGGGAAAAAATGGAAGTTTTAATTGTGGATTTTAATAATTAGGTGGTTTGTGTTGATAGAAATAATGTGAGTTTGGATTAATTAGTGGTCAGAGATTAACTTTTTCTTAATTTGTATTTATATCTGTATGGGAGATAGTTGGAAGTCACTTTCCGTTTTATCTTTCTATCTTCACTATTTTAGTTTTTGTCTTTTTTCTTTTAGTTCTATTTTCTATCTTTACTGTATTCTCGGTTCTGTTTTTAACTGTACTTTGTAATATAATATAATAAAGTTCTTATTAAAAAAAAAAATAACATCTGCCCCCCTCCCCCAATGCTCTTGGCATTGAGAAAATCTGTAAAGAAACGCTAAGTTTTAATTAATAATTGATTTTAGCCTTGATCTTAATGTTAAGTTTTTAGCTTTTTGGATTCTGCTTTTTGTTTTATTTTGGTTAGCTCTCTTCAGTACTCATTAGAGGAGATGGGTGAATTGTAAATGAAATAAACAAATCTGAATAAGCGATCTGATTTTTTTTGCTACCTACTTGTACATATTCAGTGTGCAATTAATGCTATACATACAGAAAAAAATGAATGTCATAAAAACAGATTCATCAATAAGCATAGACACACAGAAAGGATATTTCATTAGCCTATAGCCATGATCATACTTTTCAAACTGACTTATACATACATATACATCACATCTGCATGTACGTCTAGTAAGGATCATGCTTGTAAAAACCATAGTTAAAAATCAGAGTTATAGCATGTACAGTATACAAAAGGAGTAGGTTATTACCGTGATAGACAGATGTACTTAAATGCATATAAACATGTGTATTTTAAGATGAATGGATATTTAGAGTGAAAATATTGAAAATGCATGTTGATGAAAACATATGCACAAACATAAGCAAATAATCATAAATCTTTTTAAAAAATTAGATCAATGTGGAAATGAAAGAGAAGTATAGGAATACAAAAAGACTATCTCCAGCATTGGTTCTTTATTCCCTGAGTCTACACATTCCATAAAATTAAAAAATATTTATGTTTCAGATTAAAATCTGTCAATGAACTATGAATGTGAACATTTACATTCTTGTACCTTGCCTAAATGAGTGCTAAACGTTATAGGAACCCATACTAGTTCCTAGACATTGTTCACTTTCATGAGGAAAGAAATACGTAAAAACTTTGAAAGTGAGATTTGAGTAGACAAAATTCACCATGTCAGATAAATACTTAGTTTTAACGTTTTGTTTTGTTTAGCATAAGAATTTAGTTTCCCACCAAACCAGGGATGAGTAAGAGTTGATTTTTTAAAAAATCAAAACATTTGAAAAATATCAAAAAAGTAATCATCTATCCAAGATCAGCTAGTCTCCACAGAGAAATTCTTAAGGTGGAAAATACCTCATACTTACATGACGTGATATAGGCCAAATCCCTCCCAAAACTGAATATTCCTTATTCCATAATCTGGCTCATGACTCTTACAAGGGAATTGCCCCATGTGAACTATTGATATATACTTCTTTACCTAAAAACAATAACTCCGTTACCTATTTCTCATCCACCAACCATAAAAATGTGTCTCAGGAGGAAAAAAATCTCATGATCTGAAAAGGAGGAGAGAGGAAACAACTTATATGCTTTTTAATTTTATTTATTTTTAATTTTATTTATTAAATTTAGTAAGGCCATCCATTCCAAAAGACTCTGGACAACATCCAAATATACAATTAAAATAGTTAAAAACATAACAACAAAATGCGATGGCCAGACTAAAAAGCAACAGTAGCAATGAAAAAACATGACGGGGCTCCACAGACGCATTAACCCCAGCCTGGGAACAGGTCTTTTATAATGATAAGGGTGTTCATACAGTATTAATAAGGGACTACCTACTGTTGAAAATAAGCAACAAGTTAAAATGAATCACACTGTGCTGTAGAGAAGTGGGAAATGATTGTTGGAATATTCAAGTTTCTCTCTGTCAATCTTTTGACTGTCCCTTCCTCTTAGTTACTACAGGAGGAAGTTTTCTGACAAGCCGGAGAATAGGTTAGGTTATAGCTGCAATTATCATTTTCTTCTCTGGAGTTTTACAACACTGATTCCACCTGCTAAGTAGGCTTGAAAAAATAGTTTTTCTCATATTGTCCTACTCATACGTAAGATCTTATTTTGGAATGAGCGCTCTGGGTGCGCTCTCATGCTGAGTCATGGTGAATGCTCACCTAGGAGGGGCCTTTCCAGTGCCGGCTCTTCCCCAGCAAGTTATAACCGGCACCATCTTTATTGTCTTTTTAGTGTTGGCAAAGCTATTTTTATTTTCCGGGGCTTTTTAATAATGGGTTAATCTTGCTGTGATTTTTAAAATATTTAAAATATTGTATTGCTGTTTTTACTCTCTACATCTGTTTTACTGTGTATTTTATTGCTTATTTTATTCTGCAAATTTTATACAATGATTTAACATATGCTTCCATCCATTGTTTCAACCTACTGTTTTAACTGTTAGAATTTCACTCAAAAACTGCTTCATGAGAAATGCATACCAAATAAAGTTTCAGTTCACTGCTATAGCACTTCACTATAGGCTGCAATGCATAAGTTATAAAGGAATTAAAATTACTTTTTTTACAGTTTACAGCTTAGCTTAGTCCCTACAATGCTACTATCTGTTGAATAAATGCCTGGAAAAAGTTTCTGGGCCAGATGAGCAAGCTCCAAAAGACTGGTACCCCACCATCACTGCCACACATCCCAATAAAAATCTGGGGAGTGGCAGAGGCATCCACAGGGAAGGCCAAAAAATGTAAAACTGGCAGTTGTGATCAAAACCCCAAGTAAGGAATTTAGCTCTGGCCTTGAGAAACTGAAGGGAGAGAGGAAGTGGTTACTCAACCCTGAGAGCATAGAAAGCATGAGAAAGACACTGAAAGCGGCCCCACCTTGACTTTGTGGTCCCCAAAATGGCACTGGAACTTTTGGACAGGCTTTCAAGATTCTGTTGCTATACCCTACAACAATTCAGTAGCATTCCTGGAATCCCTGCAGTGTCTGTTTCTTGACCTGGGCTTCCTCAAAGGCTTGACACATCACAATCAAAGCCCTGCAGCACATGTAAAGTAGGGTTAGAGCTGTGATTGTGCAGCTGTGGCTGTCCCTTGACTTTTGGAACCCTCTGTGGACTTCCCTGGGCAATGGAATTCCAGTTAACATCAAACAGACATTTGCCATAGGGGCTTAGATGGCTGAACAAAGCTAGCTTGTCTAGCCACAGAATTCCTTCCAAATGGTTTATCCAGGGAGAGAGGGTATTGGGCGTATTTACTCTTGGTAATGAACAAGGACATGAAGTCTAAAAGACCAACAAGGAAATCAAGAAGAAAGATTTTGAGCTGCCTATCAAATTTCCAGTTAGGGTAAAAGAGCTTTGGGATAACATCATCCAGCTATTTACCCTTAACTTTCTTTAGTCTTGTTTTAAAAGCTTTGTTTTTCATTATGGTCTAAAGGTAGCCATGTACACTTGATCCTTCAAGGACAGAACCTACAAATAATATGAATTAATCCCATTCATCCCAAAAAACATATACATGCCTCGCAGGTATCCTAGCTCCTAAGCAGCCATATAGGAAATATCCTAAGGAAATAGCATGCCTAGAAGAGAATGAATAATAGATAAAATTCTTGGAAATTCAGGGCTCCTTGGGATAATTTCATCTATCCTGAGGAGCCCTGAATCTCCAAGAAGCATTGAAGTTGCAAGCCCAACCCATCTGTAGGGCCCAGTTTGGGGAAGACATGTTGTTTTAAATAGTAGCATTTGATCTGAAGTTACTTCAGGTATCGTTTTAATTACTGTTTACGCAGCAGAGGGATGCCTGCAACAGGCATAGCTGTGGAGTAATAAATAAGCTTATTAATCCTATTGCTATTATCAAAAGTAATCCTATAAAACTTTGATATTATTTGTGATTAAAGTTTACCAGGTCTGGAGCAAAGGCAAATATTGACTGTACACTGAAATTAATGAGCATATCAGATCATTGGTGTTTCTTTACATTTCAGGTAACTGGAAAAACATCAGATTACACATGACTGTCCAAACACAGAAACTTTACTTATTGCTTAGGGGTGTCAGTAAGGAGAGTGACACAAAAGTCAAGATAGCAGCCATAACCATGTGATCAAAGCCCTGCCACTTTTTTATATGCACACGGTTGTGGCTGCTGCCCTGTCTTTGTTGATCCCCTGCCCCCTGTGGACACTCTAGTTAGTGTTGTTCTGACATGGTTTTTATATAGGAATATCCAAAGCATTGTTTTCCTGCTAGTGCTTGATTCTAAGCAATGATTACAGGATTCTCCAGAGTTAAATATCTTTAAGTGCTTGTGCTCTCAACAGAAATCAATGAGACATAAAACTGCTTTACTTTGGCTGGATTATAGTTCAAGGGGTAAATTAAGACATCCCATGAGAGACACATAAACAGTCTTGCAACATTTTTGTCATTGAAATGCAGCCATGGAATGTTATACAGTTGATAGCTGCAGTATGGAGAGAGACCATGAGCTGTTGCTCAGAACAAGACTTTTCCCAAATCGGAATAATTTTCTTCTCACTGTCATTCTAAAGTGCCATTTATTTCATATATGCAGGTAGTTCTTGTGTAGTGACTGCCTTGGTTAGTGACCATTCACAGTTAAGATGGTGATGAAAAAGTAACTTTATGGCCAATCCTCACATTTATGACTTTCGCAGGTCTGTAAAGCAAAGGAAAGCTGAAGTAAGACCATAAGCACAGTCACAGTTTCACTTAGTGATCGCTTTGCTTAATCACCGAGTTGACAGTCCCAATTGTGGTTGCTAAATGAGGACTACCTGTATGTTTGTGTGTGTGTGTGTGTGTATGCAAGTTGCCATGTGAACATGTATATGATGAAAAGCCATGTTGTCCTTATAAAGTCTGTATTAGCATGCATATGCACTGGGGAGAAGGTCTCATAATTTTCTAGCTAAAATTTAAAGTAACTGAATAGTCATGCTTAGGAGAACAGCAATTATTTACTTCCATTATTAACATGTCTTTGTCTCCCTCATGTGTTCATACTTTGAAGAACAGATGATAAAAAACAGCATATTTGAAAAAGGAATTTAAGCTTTGTTTTCAAATAATTACATTTTTTAAACAAAATATACAAAAAGCATTAAGAAATCACAGATAAATTAAATTTGATGACATCAGAATAATATTGAACTTATTCTGGAGAAAATCAGTGTGATAGCTCTGACTTGCCTGAGAGTCATGACTGATTTCTTTAAAAAAAAAAAAACTTCAGTAAATGAGTATGATAAATATTTCTGGCTTACGTTGAAATATTACCTTTTGCAATGACCTCTATAGCCATGACTCCTAAAATGCTCCTTTTTTAGACAGCTGACTTACATGCATTCATCAAGTAAATTATCAAATTATTACAGCATGAAGGAACAATCCAATTGATATTATCAAAAGCAAGCTGAAATATGTTCCTATAAAAGTTTGAATTATTTGTGATAAAAAATATGTCATACCAGGCACAGTGTAATTAAAGCATTGACAAGTTTTATATGCCTATTCACTGTAATTATTCCCATCAAGGCAATTTAATTTCCATTTTATTGGAGAGCTATTTATAAATTTTCTAACTGGATATTAATTACATCGAAATTAGTTAATGATCACCAGTCATTTGGCAGACTAAATACTCGGAGGTTCAGACTGCAGTACATGGTGTTTGGTACTTCATGGACAATAGTACAAGTGTTGTCACTGCTTCCTTTGGGTCCAGCTGCAATCCCAGTGATGATCATCTGATAAGCAATTCCCAAATTCATTCAAGTTGCAGATGAACTACACAATGACTCTCTAGTATTCAAATGTGACCTCACAATAGTTCTCAGTGTGTAATACCAAATGGCATAATCTTTCCATCTGTCTAGGTGGTTTACTGTAGATATATCTTACCATATAAGACCCATTCACCTGTCTGGTATGATTTTAAAAAATCAAAAACAAAAGGTGAGAGATGATGAGGTATTGATCAGCTGAAGCTATTCATCAGCCATTCCACAAATGAAGAAGATCTGTATTCCAATGCAAGAGAAACATGGAGGCCGCCTTTCCTGGGCACAGGGCGTGTGACTGCAAACCCATGCATAGCTGGCGCATTGCATTGCAACTCCCTGCATGGCAAGATTCATTCCACCTCCATTGGATTGCTAGATGTACTTTTGACATTTATCCACAAGCAGAAGAACATCTTCTTAACTACAGCCAGCTGCTTGTGATTATCAGAGACATAATAGCTGAGCTGCATCAGGCCAGGGCCTATCTTAGCCTAGTAGTTTGTTTCTCACAGGGGCCAACTAGATGCCTCTGGGGTACTCACCAGCATGATTCAAAGACATACCCATCTTCTACCATTCTTCCCTTGCAACTGGAGCATGGCCTGAGACCCTTTTCTTTTATGTTTTTTTTCCTTTTTTCTTTCGTACAAAAGAAAAAAACCCTTCATCGTTTGTTATATCCTTCCCTTTTCTTCTGTCTTTAAAATGGCTCCTTTGTGTAAGTGCCATTCCTAAGCATTTAAAAACATGCATTCAGGCATTTTGTGTCTGAAAATCTGGAAGTTGCGTATGCCTCCTTTTTATTTTATTTTAATTGCTTTAATATACCAACTAGAGAGAAAAGGGCTGAGCAGGAGTGGGGCGGGAGGGGGGGAAGAGGAGAAAATAGAAAGAACAAAATATACAAAAGCCAATAGGGGAAAAAACCCAATAAAAGCTTTATATATGAAATAAGCCATTTGGTTCAATTTTAAAACACATAATTAAACTTTGACTACAGAAACGTTTTATAGATTTATTAGCTTTATATCCTGCCTTAATGGTGTACAACTCAAGACAGCATACTATAACAGTATATGGGATGAGCAATGCAGTCTCTTACTACCCAGGGTGGCCTTGTCCTAACGTTTAGATATCTTGCTTTTCAACTTTCCCAAAGTATAGTATCTATTGGAAAAGGCAAGACTGCTTCATTTTTACAAGGTCTTAAGATACTTTAAATTCTTATGATTTCTCAGGCTTTTAAAAATCATGATACAGCTTCTTGTTCAACCTACTCCTTTACCTGAAAGCACACTTGATAAAGCAATCCAGAGGACCCATATGTCTCCTTCCCACCCCACAGCTCCATTTTTTCACCTTGTCCCCCAAGATTGTGCTGCCAAAACACAACCACTGGTAAATGATTGTTTTACCAATATAGTAAATCATTGTTTATAGTAGTGCCATTGAAGCCTGGAAATAGGTGTGTTAAATTTGGGGGAGGTATAATGCACCAATTTAAAATAAACCCACCCCCATATCCCAACCACCATCACCACAAAAAAAGGGTACCACTCCTGCTTCACCATCATGTTTTTCATGTTTTGATCCCTGGCCAAAAAAATTGTCCACCTTGAAAATTGAGCACATGCTTGTCCCCTAAAGGTTCTGCAGAGGGCAGAGGGAATGGCCTTGAAGGATGTGAGGAAGAGCTGCTACCAAGGCAACAATCAGACAAGCAGGGCTTGAGTCCATTCCAAGGAACTGATTTTGAGAAAATGCCTCAGACAAACCCCTCCCTAGTTCACATGAAGATAAAGTCAGGGAGGAAGGAAGCACATTCACATTTGTACAATTCTGTAACTAAGGTTGTTCCAGTAAATGTAGTTTTAGACTTATATGGCATTATTTTCTTGGTTTGGTCTACCTTATTCCTCTTTAAAGGAATACTGTGGAAAAACCTAAAGGCACTGACTGTTGATACTCAGGACACTGTTCTACCAAAAAAAAACAACCCCTAAGAATATTGCCACATTTCTAGAGAATGCATAGTATAACATCACATCCTGAACTGCTTCGATCAGGCAGATGAGCTTGGTTTGCTCTTAAAAATCCAGCCCTCCTTATTGAGATGACTGCTCCCATCCTCCCATAGCCAGAACCAACTCCAAATATGCTGCTATGTATTTACTATTCTCATAATTGTTTGGCTGGGCAACCAGTTTGAGATTTGTATTCCACCATTATCCTGCTGAGGAACAATCTAACTTTGCTGGCAACCCACAAACAAACTGAAGCAGTGCAAGAAATCCTTTCCCTAACCATGGATGTTATATTTTGTTGACATAGGTGACCCAGAAGAAATCAGCCTATTGCCAAACACCTGGGAGTACCTTCCTGAGGTATTTGAAAGGTGTCTGTCATTGCATTGCTGGCCTAAAATCAATAAGCCAGTGTCTGAACTCATTTATTATTCTCAGCAGAGAATATGGTAGCAAGGTTACACTAAAATGTACCTCTCTCCTTCTATTACATGGTTACACTTTTTACTTGTCATAAGGTAAGGATAAAAAGGTTAACTTGGGCTTCAACCCTTAAACCAGGGCACAACAAAATGGTTATCACAATACTTAGTCCTGAATCACCCTGACCCAAATCTTAAATATTGGACTTCTTTCTTCACATTGTCATAACATTTATCTGTGGCTACCAAATTGAACTGGAGCAGGAAACCAGAGGACCTTTCATAATAGAGTTGTCTTTGACATCTGTAGTGTCAGTGTCTGGTATTGACCCTAAGACTGTATGAACAAAATATATAGCAATTTCTCAGTTTTATCAGCAGGAGGTCTGTGCCTCAATTTCTTAAAGAAATCCAAAGTGGGGAAGCTATTCCTGTCTTAATCATTATCTAGCTTAAAACTTCAAAAAGGGGTGGCCAGCAAATACAGTGGTACCTCTACTTACGAACTTAATCCATTCCGTGACTCTGATCGCAAGTCGAGTTGGTCGCAAGTCAAAGTAAATTTTCCCATAAGGTTCAATGTAATTACCGTTAATCCGTGCCAGCGTCCGCGGACCACGCGTCAGGGGCGGAAAAACGGCCGCTGACCACGTGGAACGGGCGGAAAAACGGCCCCGGATCACGTGGAACGGGCGGAAAATGGCCGCGGACCACATGGAACGGGCGAGAAATGGCCGCGGACCATGTGGAACAGGCGGAAAATGGCTTGTAAGTCGAGGCGAATTCGTAAGTAGAGGTAAATTTTTGGGGCTGGAGCTGATCGTATCTCGAAAATTTCGTAAGTAGGGGCATTCGTAAGTAGAGGTACCACTGTATATGGGAAGAAGCCAAGTGAGGAGGGAGTTTGTTGAATCCCTGTTTTAGTAAAATTTTGCCTGATGAAATGTTCTAAAGAATTCCCAAACCTGCATTCTGTTTGGTCCCATTTTGGTTGGCATATTGTCTTACTATGGATATTGGATTTTTTGTTCATGTTCAAAGTATGAAATTCAACTACTCAAAACCCAAATGTAATAGTAGCATTTTTTTTTTTTATGCACCAAGATTATTCTACTTTATATGAGAATATAAAGGACAGCAAAGCAAACATTATTAAGCTTAGGGCATGTTTAGCTTAAAACCTGAAAAACTAAATAATCTGCACTGTGGCTTCTTTTGTTTAAAAAAAAAATAGTGTTTCAATGGGTCATATACCCTTTTTAAATTAGCAAGCATTCTTTCTGTGAAAATTATGTAATTGATCTTTCCTGGACAGAATCTTTCTTTCTTCTTATAAAAAAAAAATCTCTAGTTTGTACAAACTATGTCCTGGAGAGAGAGAGAGAGAGAGAAATCATTTAAAAAGTGTATATTGTTGTACAAATTATGATTCCACTAGTAACCAACCTTCCCCCTGCAGAGTTTTACTTAATTTGGGGCAGAAGAGGTCATCTCAACCTAATTATATTAGCACCATTATTGTTGTTTGTTTATTTTACTTGGTTAGATGTTAACAGCATTTTAGGATACACTGCCATGAAGAATAGTATTGGTAAAATGCTCCATGAAATTATTTAATGGAACATTTTAGTACTCTTAAATCCCATGAAACTCTGGAGAACTTTGGTATGTCTAATGTCTGCTGCACTGTATAGAGCTTGGAAATTGCATGCCATCTTCCTTAACAGAGTTCACTTAAAGTGAACGCTCCCATTGGCTTGCTCAGCTCAACTGTGGGGATACCCCATATCAGTATTATACAAACCTGATATAATGCAACTAATATTTCAGTTCTTTGAGGCTGCATGATAGTTAAAATCATTCACTAACTCAGGACTCTTGATGCAAAGTTGACTGAAGTATTGAAATAAGGTAATGTGATAGACTAAGAAAGGCTGCTCCTTTAAAAATATGAATAATTCTGATGGCTTCAGATTAACTTCTCTGTCATCCCCTGGAACTGCAGTTCTTTGAATCCAGAGGCACATCCATAGAATACTACAGAAAGGCCAATGACTTAACCTCTGCAAACTTCACTATTACAGGCATGGAAATCTCAGTCGCCCCTGCTATTAATGCTCTGCTGGAAGACTGATAATGCTGGGATGAATCTGGTGAGACCTGATATTTGCCTGTTCCCTAGCCCTCCCATCCCCTTAATATTTCCCCAGAAAGAGAGAAGGGAATACATCAGGCTTGAAGTTAACCTACTTATTGTCCTTTTACCACAACCTGCTTAACCTAATCAACCACTAACCCAGTCCAAGCTCCTTATTGTTTTTTCCAGGAATACATATTAATTAGGTCAAATGTTGTCATCCTGAATCCCCACTCACTTTCTTCAAGAACTGCCTGATACCTGCCTCATGAACCTTTGCACTAGAGAGCACCAACAAGGTTTCATGGTGTCACTAGGCAGAGCTTAGCCACTGACATGTGTTTACTTGGAGGACCAGGTAGGCCAATCAGGACAATGGGCTGGGTCTTTATGTTCTCATAAAGCAGCTGACTGGGTGGGCTAGTTTACCTTTTGCAGGCCTGGTCTGTTTAGAGGTTATCTGACTGGATCAACTGGCCCCATTCTAATACTATCCCCCACTGACCAAGTTAAGAGTGTTGTGGATCAGACCATTTTATATTATTTTTCCTACATCAAGGTCATTGGGAGAGGAAAACTGGAATAAACATCTGTAAAACACACACACACACACACACACACACACACACACCCAAAGCACCTGGCAGCACATATTGGATTTAACAGTTTCTCTCTCTCTTGGATTTGCTTCTTGCATTTTCATAGGATTTTTCTTCTGTTTTAGAAGACAGGTCAGTGCATATTATTGCTGTATGGATAAAGTCAGGGCTCTAGTGTGAAAATATATCATTCCTAAGATGGATGAAACTAAGTTAATCAGCTTGGGTCAATGGTTACGATAGGAAGCTACATTTGGAACCATTATCTATGCTCTTGGGAACTGCCTAATGGAAGGAAGTGAGATATAAATACAATAAATAAAAGAATACTGCTACTCATTATCTTGCCTCATTGCTACTCCAGTCTTCTCTTTCTTTGTCCTGTCCAGATTATTTCAGTGGTAAATCATTTGTCACTTCTGTTTTATTTCTGAATTTTGCAGTACTTCTAATGCACACACACACACAAACACAAACACACATACACTACAACAGTGCTTATATTTTCTACATATCTCTTTATAGCAGCTTTTTCCAACTCAGCCCCTATTAAATTAAAGCTTCTGTCATCCTCTGGGGGCATGACTATGCTAGCTGCCAAATTTCTCCCTGGCAAGCTAAACTGAAAACAATTAAATAGGCACACAAGAATCCAGGAATTTCTGCAAAGGAATTTTACTATAGAAAAACTATTGAAGCCATTATGAGAGAATTCCAGTGACTACTGTGTATAAAAAAAAATCAGCTCTATAGATCATAAAATTAGTGTTCAGTTTTTCTACCTCTTTCTACTGACTGTTTTGCAGCTGGCTGGATGGCATTCTCTTTCAGGCAGGAGATCCATTTTCATCTCTCTTGTTTTGCAAACACCAGACAATCTGGTATTTATGTTCCTCTGACTATACAAGAGATAGGTCTCACAATAGCTGAGATCAAGGGAGTCATAATCCAGCACGTAGGGAGGAGACCAGGTTGGAAAAGGCCAAAATAAATTGACAAGTAGAAGGCAGGTCTGGCAGCTTCAAAAATCTGAGGCTCAAAGACAGATCTACTTTCAATTTCAGAAACAGAAGTTAAAATTTACCAGCAGAAAGATGCTTCTAGGGCACTAGTATCTCTTTTGGGTCTGCTGACTCCCCAGCCTTGCCACTTTGCTATTATTGCTGCTGTCAGAGGGAAAGGCAAGGGGTGCCACACTGTCCATCCTGAGGGCCTTCTTCAAACTGATTACTTAATGCAACCTACGGAGCTTGCTGAATGTCAATGCTCAGCAAACCCATCCAGAATGGGCAACAATGAAAGTCCCTGTGACTTGTGGTTCAATAACATTTGAAGGGCTTCAAATTGCCAACCTCTGACTTAGCACAAAAGTTGTACTCATCCAGAGAAAGTTGCACAACCCAAATGATAAAATATTGCAAAATGGAAGCAAATGGCAGAAAACCTTCTGTGTAAATCAAACAGAAACTGCTTTATTATCCAGTTACAAATCCTGAATGGCAGCAGTTTCCCCAGCCTACTGGGAACATGTTTACCTTTTGACAGAATGTTAACTATTCACTTTTAAGTGCTATTATTTTGTTTATGTCTTAACAGCTTTCTGGAGATGTGTGGCATTGTAGGCTGCCAAGCTGTGCCAAATATTAGGTGGAAGACATAGAGTGGGAGGGTGCAAGTTTCTTCAACCTGACACCTTTCAGATATATATTACTGCAATGTCTGTCTGCTATTTTGGCAGTGACTCATAGTCCAAAAACTCAGATTGGAGATGGGGGAGACTGCAGTTTCAGGAGCTCTGCAGGTTTCACTCTGTCTCCATGGATGACAATAGCTGCATCTGTGTGTGTGTGTGTGTGTGCGTGTGTGTAAGAGAGAGAGAGAAATATAATAAGAAAAAGACTGAATATTCTAAAGCTTTCACGTCTAAACAGAGAGGGGGTCAAAGGTTGCTTCAGAACTCATCCAGCTGCTACTGCAATGGATGGAAGCATCTTGAGTGGAAGTTTTACATATTATATACAGAAGACTTCACAAAACCTGAACTTATGAACTGCTGGTACACTTGGCATTGCTGCATGTGTGTTGGATGAAGTTGTGACAAATGAAAACAGATGGAAGCTTTCTACTCTTTTCCTTGGAGGTAGCAAAGAAGTTATAACAGCAGGGATGGTTTTTCTGAGCCAATTGATTATTTTTTTCAGATGAACAGTTACTGAAAAAATGCAGATTTTATGTAAGCATATTTATCTTGGGATCCATAATGGGTAGAGAGAGAAATTGCCATTAAAGCCACCTTCCCCTACTAAAAGACTTAGCCTTTATCAGTATAAATACTTTATATCTTTATGAAGTATCCCACTGAGTTCTATAAGATTCCATTCAAGTTCTCCAGATAGTAATATAAGATTGCAGCCTGAAGGTCCCACTTTCTTGGTTTGATTTCTAATTAATATCTAATATAAACAAAATACTTGTTAATTCAAAATAAAGTATTCTAAAGGCAACTGCAGATAACAAACCATTTTAAAAGAGTTTTAAAAATTAAGAGAACTACAATGAACACTCAACCTTGAAAAGGCACTTGCTTTCAGAATGCAACCTTCATGTAATGGTGAAAGACCATCTGGGTAAGAGACCCCTTGAGCTGGAAATTCTGCATTTTTGGCCCAGCTATAGAAAAGGCTTCCTCTTATGTCACACAACAAAACTGGGATCACAGGAATCTTTATATGAATACCAAAAGAACCACTGAGAAAGTAAAAATTAAGGAGTGGTCATTAAGTGAATATTATAATAATATCAAAAATGTATTACTGGCTGACAATTTCCTTTGTTAGGGTTAGGATTAATACCTCTGACAAAACTAGTTAGGACACAGATTGTTCAGAAACTGATGCCTTTTCTCATCCTCCCTTCCCAGCATTTATTATTATTATATTCATTCATTCTTTTAAAAGCAAAAACAAAAGAAAAAACAAACAAGCAAAGGAAAAAGAAAAAGGGGAAAGGGAAAAAAAAAACAATTGATGTATCAGTGAATGGAGAAAGAAGTTACTGAGGTTGTACAGTTAGCATTCAGTATATCATTGATGGAAAATTAACCATAAAAAAAAGAATACAGTAAGTTATTTTTACAATAAGAAAAGATCATTTTGAATCTCTGAGCTAAGTGCCAAAACCTCCACTATTCTGTTATTTAAGAATACAAAACAGAAAAAGAAAGAAAAAAGGGGGGGGGGACCCTACTTCCCCATTTACAATGAGATCAGGGCCAAATTGCTGATAGTAGGTGAACTCAAGGACTCCAACCTTGAAAAACTGAACTATCTTCTTGCAGATGCGTTTCCAACTGTCAGCAACCAAGCTGCTACTTTTGCTCTACTGCCATTTAAACTTAGAAAGAAATACTTAAGTTCTTAGTTGTAGCTTTGGCTTTATTTTGTTGTAACCTTTTACATCTAATTTTTTTATTACTTTTTACAATCTTACTATCTTACTGTTCATTTATTGTATTTTATGGCATGCTATATGTTATGACCTGTGCTTACAACAATAAACTTACTTACTGAAAGCATTGTAGGTAAATTGTTAGTTTCTAACTTCCCCTTTCTTGTCCTCCAACTGATTTTGCCCCATCTCACTTAGATGATGTAATGATATCACTAAACTTGCCCCCACTTGCTCCTGAGAGGTTTCAACGATTAAAGTATAATTCACGGCCACAACGGAGAACTTCACTCTTAAGTAAAATAATTATAACTGAATTCTCCCTTCTAAGGCTGTTGTGTATAAAGGAAACTAAATCCAATTGGCCCTAGGATTTCTCACCACTCTGGGGAAGAGGGTCCAGTAGATACTATGAGTGTACCCAAGTAAACAAAAGGATTGTGTGATTCAAGATAGACTGACTCAGAGGAAGTATCAGTTGCCGATGGCTGACTTATGGCATTTGATTAGAAAATGGAATCAGAGCTGAAGTGCTGGAGCTAACCTGAGGCATATACAGCCTCATCAGTGCCCAGTTTATTAACAGCAAAGTGGCTAATTAAATTTCACATACTTCTTCAAGATTGTATCACCTTCTGAAAGCTCAGCAAAATTTAGATTTTCCCCTTTATTTTCAGAAAAATGTCCCTGCGTTATTAGACACACTCTGCAAGCAAGCAGATTGCTTTATAGACTTTCCAGCTTAATTTACTGTAACTTTTCACCTTGTTGCTGACATTACAAAGGCTTTCTGTTTGCATGTCACCTTCAACTCTGGAAAAGATTTCTGATAACAGCAGTATAATAAAGCTAATACAAGGTGATACATGCTGACATATTACTTACTGTATTTGTTTGAAAGGAAGTTAATCTTGAATTTAACATGATGCTTGTCTCCCAAAAATAAAGAAAACTGAAAAAAATCATAAATTCAGTCCAAATCCTTTTCAGTGTCCATCTTCCCATCTTGTCAACATCAGATTGCCAACTCTAACTGAAACATGTCCTGGAGATACGTGTCTGCATGCTACATGTTTATATATACAGTAGGTGTATACATGTACCTGCCAGCATCCATGTCCTTCCCAAAAACAGGATAAGCCCAAAACAATAGATGTAGATGTATACACACACACACACACACACACACACACCCATACATATACATACATTCATAAATTGAATTAACAACTAATTAAAATAAACTGTGTATAGAATAAAATATTCCATTCACAATATTGATTTATCACCACCTGCATATATCAACCATTTTCTGTCTCAGAATCTACTGCCATACAGACACATAAGAGACACAAGCATGCATATACATCCTCTCTCTCTCTCTCTCCCTCCCTCTCACAACCTTCTAGCATGAAATGTAAAGGAGAAGAAAAAGAACCAGGTTGGAGATAGGTCTGGTGGTAGAGGTAACTGCTCTGAGTAGCAAAATCGGAAAGAAAACTGAATGGACACAGGCATAGGTGTTCATGAGAAGCCATAATGATGTTACATTGTCTTGATATCAGAATTACATGTCATCACACGGACACACAGACACCACAGATACCCAGGGGGATAAGGCTACAGGAAGATATCACTGCACAAAGGAAAAAAAGGAGAGAGAGAAGCATTAAGCCTTTAGAAGAAAAGTTAAATTTACTAGGCAAGTAATCCTCTCAGACAACAACTGATGATCAGGCTAATCTTCAAAGATTTCCAGTCTTTCAGCAAGGAAGTCTGGAGCTATTTGCACCTGCAAATCCCTTGTTATTTATTCAATTTATATGCTGAATATATATTAAGGGAAACTGAATTGAAAGAAGAGAAGCGTGGTTTTAAAATTGGAGCAAGAAACATTAATAACTATGCTGATGACACTAGCTTGATAACCAAAAATGCAAAGGGTCTGCAAGCCCTAGTAATAAAATCAAGGAACACAGTGAAAAAATGGGACTAAAATTAAATATAAAGAAGACTAAACTAATGACAAGAGGTAGAACCACCACCCTTAGAATTGGCAGTGAAGATATCAAAGTGGTGGATAGCTTTTGCCTTTTAGAATCAACCATCAAGAGTAAAGGAACCAGTAGTCAAGAAATACATCACAGACTAGCACTTGGTAGAGCAGCCATGAAGACCTTGGAAAAGATATTCAAATGCTGCAATGCGTCCATACCTACAAAGATCAGAATTGTGCAAGCCATGGTATTTCCTGTGACACTCTATGGAAGTGAAAATTAGGCTTTGAAGAAGGATAAGAGCAGTGTTGACACTCTTAATCTTTGGTGTTGGAAAAGGCTCCAAAGAATACTGTGGAACAGCCAAGAAAACAAACAATGTATCATCAGAGAAATCAAAACAGAAATGGTTTGTGTCTGCCATTATTTTGACTTTCAATCTACCCTATAATTGTGGAGTTTCCTGTGGTCTCCCAAGTTTGACCCTACTTGTTTTTGAGATTAGCCAAGGTTGGTTAGGTGCTGCTGCCATATCATTTCTGGTGTCATCTAGAACTGTTTGTGTAGCTTGTGCATTATGGGGACCATGATGTTCCATTAAACTGTTTAGACTTTCCCAACCTGATGCATTCTAGATATGCTGGAGCTTCTACTTCCAGAATTATCAGGGGTGTGTGTGGAGGCTTGGAGATTGAGTATAACCACTACTAAACTTGCTAGGTTCTTGCTGGACTTTATATTAAATCCCTCCACCCACACAGTTATAACTTGTCTCCACCCACGTGTTATGTTTGTCCACTTTACCTTGCATTTTTCAACTGTACCACAGCCATGTTTATTAAAAGCCTTGGATTGCAGGGCGGGGGAGAGGCAGGTTGAGAGAGAAAGAATGAACATGAGCTCAGGTTGAGCTCATTATATTTGTTCAAATTATGGTTTCTAATCATTTTTAGTAGCAATTCCTGCTACAATAGTTCTGCGCATTTAAATCCCTGACACATAAATTCTTCAGCTCAAATGTTGGACAGATTAATACAGGGACTAAAATGCTCATTTCCTTTCATGCTCCCTGAGATTTTTTTTTTTTTTTTGGAATTGTGGAGCTTTTGTTTTTGCTACCGCCATACATATACTCTTGAGCTGCTTTAAAACCTAATAAATCTTCATATACTAAACAGCTTTTCTTCCTATCTCCTTCAATCTCTTTGATCTAGTCATCCAGGAGTAATCCATGGCTAATTATAATTTCTGAGCTTCTTTTAGCCTAAAAGGAGCCAATTTATCACAAACTGTTATGAATCTCGATTTAAAATTATCAAGAGTCCAATTATCAACAGAAATAAGGGATATTTCTTTCCAATTAAAGTGATTGATTTCACTTAAAAACAAAGTAACATTTCACTTTTTAATTATGCACATCCTTATCAAATGTGAAGAGTTTTTTCCCACATTCTATTTAACATTCCAAGAGTGTAATATAACAAACATTAATCATATGCTGATATAATGCCAAGCCTAATAATGTTTTCACCTTAATTTGACAGAAACTAATCCATCAAAATATCCTATCATCTTTAATGTTACTTCTAACATTTAATAATTTGGAGGCACAAAATAAGAAATCTGTTTTCTTTGCTATGTTCAGCCACCTTAAGGTGATATTAAATTCACCTCTCAGATTTAATTTAATTTCAGTGCATCTTGGGTTGGCAGACAACATTAAAGATCTATGCTGTCATGTCTGTTAAAAAATAAAGCTATCTAGGAAGACAGTTTAACAGCAAACATTTTCATGCTCAAAAATGAGATTACCCATTTCAGATAAATGGATATAACCTTTTAAAATAATGCAAAATAGGGTTCACATAGGAATTTATGTTTCAAAGAAATGAAACTACATACCTTCAGTCTCATCAGAACAGAGAACTACCACACACATCATGAGGCACAGAATCAGTGCTGTTGACCCTAATGGAACTGGTTTTCTTTGATTTTGATGGGAAAGAACTGCTTTCAATCACTTCCCATTCCACTGGTCAACATCACTGGCCAAGGTGAAAGCACCAATCATATCTTCAGTTGGAACAGAAAAGAGAATTCTTGCTTGCAAAACCTCAAATACACAAATTTGTGCCCAACAGTTTCTGAAGAGGGTCCAGTGTAAATGAGAAGGGATGTGAAACAGACTGGCTCCACATTGGCAAAGTACAACAAGGCTGTATAATTTCCCCAGATTTATTCAACCTATTATACTTAATATATATTAAGGGAAGTTGAATTGGAAAAAAATGAACATAGTTTTAAAATCAGAGGAAGAAACATCAATAACTATGCTGATGACACCAACCTGATAGCCAAAAATGCAAAGGATCTGAAAGCTCTAGTAATAAATGTCAAGGACCAAAGTGAAAAAAAAAGGGATAAAAATTAAATATAATGAAGACTAATGTCAACAGGTAGAACAACCAGCCTTAGAACTGACAATGAAGATACTGAAATGGTGTATAGCTTCTGTTTTTTATGGTCAACCATCAACAGTAAAGGAACAAGCAATCAAGAAATATATCACAGACTAGCGCTTGGTAGAGCAGCCATGAAGCCTTGGAAGAGATATTCAAATGCCATGATGTGTCTATACATACAAAGATCAGAATCATGCAAGCCATGATATTCCCTGTGACATTCTATGGAAACAAAAGTTGAATTTGAAGAAGCAGGATAGGAAAAGTATCGACATTCCTGTGGACAGCCAGCAAAACGAACAAATGGTTCATAGAACAAATCAACTCAGAGTTCTCCCTCAAGGCACAAATGACCAGACTCAAATTATCCTACTTTAGACATATTATGCAAAGATCCAGCTCTATGGAAAAGGCTCCAATGCTGGGAAAGGTGGAAGAAAAGAGGATTACCAGCAGCAAGGTGGATGAACTCAGTTACAGTGGCGATGGGTACCCCATTGGAAGACTTGAAAGACCAGGTTAGCAACAGATTGTCATGGAGAAAATCTATCTGTGTGGTTGCTAAGAGTCAACACCAACTTGATGGCACATAATCAACCAATCAATCTGGGATGGGCAACTTAGAGTCTTCTATTACATTTGAATTTCAAATTGCATCAGTCTCAACAAGCATGGCCAATTACAAAAGGCTTTCAGTCAAAACACTGGGGATGAGGGATACTTATTTGCCTAATTTAGGTATAATCTTATACCTCCAAAACATTCTAAATCCCTGACATCTGGCAGACAGAAAATCTGTACCCCAACTATACTTTAAATAAAAATTCTTACATGACTTTAAAAAACTGGGGGTGGGGTGAAACGAGACTGATTTTTAGACTCCAGCAATGCTATGAAATCTGGAGGCCTCATACAATTTCACTTTCTAAAGTGAAATTGTATGATAGAGCCGCCATTCTGTGAAATCCCTCTCTCTCTGCCTTTAGTTTTGCTGTATTTGGTCAGTTTCAAATGCTTACTTCATGTGATCAAGGCAGCACATCTGTCTTGTTGATAATTCATAATCTGCTACAAACTGAAAAGCTGTACAGTAGGGTTGCCAAACTTGTAAGAGTTGTGGGCCTGGTATCCAAAAGTGACTGTGTAGAGCAGTGTTTTTTCAATCTTGGTGACTTGAAGATATGTGGACTTCAACTCTCAGAATTGATCTGGGAGTTGAAGTCCACACCTGGGAGTTGAAGTCCACACATCTTCAAGTTGCCAGGTTGAGAAACACTGGTCCAGAGAAAACTAAGATGTTGCAGTTGAGTATTCCTCACCAGATGTACTGCTGTTCTTTTAGGAATTAGTTCCACTTGGGTACTAATGCTGCACCCTTACTTGCTTCCCACTTACCTACTTGCATAATAGGCAACAATAATAATACAGTGGTATCCAAAAGCAGGGTGATTTCTAACCCAGAACGTTCTACTGCTCGAGGAAATGAGAAATATGGTTGTTGTTGTTGTTGAGTTGTTAAGTCATGTCCGACTCTTCGTGACCCCATGAACCATATCGCGCCAGGCCTTCCTGTCCTTCACTGCCTCCCGGAGTTTGCTCAATTTCATGCTCATTGCTTCAGTGATGCTATCTAACCATCTCATCCTCTGCTGTCCCCTTCTCCTTTTGCCTGCAATCTTTCCCAGCATCAGGGTCTTTTCCAAAGAGGCCTCTCTTCGCATTAGGTGACCAAAGTATCTGAGCTTGAGCTTCATTATCAATCCTTCCAATGAGCAATCAGGGTTGATTTCCTTTAAGATTGACTGGTTTGACCTCCTAGCAGTCCAGGGGACTCTTAAGAGTCCATGACCTAAACGTTCATCCTGCTATATTTCACTCTCTACACCAATGGTTTTCAGACATTCCTGTTATGCATTGCTACCATTAATGTTTGGCTTTACAAGCCATGAGGGGATTTATTCCTATCTCCTGATATGCTTTCCAAGATCAACTAAGAGAAGTCCAAACTAGAGACTCAGGCCAGCTTTAAGAACTGATATTTTTCATTTGGCCTAAACTTTTTATTGACATGATTTAACCCTGAGGGGAGAATAAGGAAGAGCAGTCACATGCGCCATATACATCATATAGGCTCCTAACATCAGCCAGCAATCCAGTCACACAGCCATATAGTAACGTTCTTCCCTAATTTATCCCTTTATATATGATAAATAGCATCACATGGTACCAGGAATTGGAGTAAAAAAGAACAATGACAATTCTGGGAAAAGAAAAAATAAATAGTTCATCCTACTTTCAACATCAGTGAGAATCTATTAATTATCAATCTACTGATTATCATGCAGAATTTAAAAATGGTAACTGTTTTATACAAGAAAGTGTCCTATCGCCCCTTTGTTGCAAATGCTCTTTTCCTGGGGCCACATGGCTAGCAATGATAGCCCAGAACAATGTCCCTAGATAAGGGCTAGGTTGAGTAAGATGATGTAAGGTTTTGTTGTTGTTGTTTTAAAAAAAGTTAGAAGTTGACTGGTCTTGATACTGTGGTTTTTGGTTGAGGAAACTAAATTCTGGATCCCAAACATGGCCCTCTGGTATTTGGATGCTTTGTAACTGGATCCACAGCCATTTTGTGAAATGTGCTCATTCTCCTTAAAAAAAGATTGGGATTCACATCCTAAACAAAGTTCAATTTTGTGAGATTGAAAATATTTTCCCTTGATCTTTGTGAAGTTTAAGAAGTTCTATAATCAATGCTAATGGTTCTAAAAGTTTCACAGAATATAGGTTTACCATGTTTTATATTTCAGGTAAAGCAAAATCAAACCACAAAAAGCTATTTTAAGTTTTTTATTATTTGTCAATTAATGGTGCAATACAAAAAAATAAAACATTGCTATTTTAGAATCAGCAGACACACCTATGTCCTTTAAATGGGTATGAGGACATCTATTTCAGGCATTATACCGAGAAATAAACAAGGAATATTATTAAGTATAGTAAAGATGTTTAAATAATGTTAATACTGTACAGAATGGTGCGCAATGCAGCTTCTGAAGGAATGTTGTGCAGTTTTAGTCTCAACAGCAGTCAATTCTCCTTTAAAATGTATTTATCACACTTGTAAAGCTGACTGACTTCATAGTGACTCTGGGCAGCGTACAATATTAAAAGCAAATTAACAACACTGAGAAAAGAAAATGGCAAACATCTGAAAAGAGTAAAACCAACACCTCCTCAAATATACAGCATTCCCACGAAGAGCCTACTACTCAGCCTAATCCAAGGCTGGGTGAAGAGCCAGGTTTGAAATGCCAGGTTTGAACAAGGCCAGGGAAGGGGCAATACAAATCTGGGGGGGAATGCTGTTCCAGATGGCAGGCACCGCGACATTAGATACTTTTTAATTGAAATACCTAAAGCATGTCAACTGTCAGGACAGACGGATACTATGGAAGACAGAAGATCCCTCAAAATGTAACTTTAAACCTAGATGTGATTGGAGAGATGTATCATCTGATTAAAACTGGGTTAAAATTAAGAAAAATATAGCTTACTCTGGAGATGGACACTTTCCCCACCTACATATAGTGTTCAATGCATCTCCCATGACTCACATATGGCCTTCTACCCAAAAATGGTTCTGTATTCATATTGAATGTGGTAAAATTCTGCATTAAGGTGGAAATTCTGTTCCCTGTTTGATAAGCTTCAATTTTAAGGAGATGGAAAATGATCAGGCAACCAATTAATGCTCCTACTTATAATGTGCTATTTTTATAAAAAGCAGCTGGGGAGAGATTGCTCAGTGTTATGAATTAACAATATGATGAATTTGTTTTGAGGAACTAATTGTTTTAGTTAACTTTAAGAGAAACATTATTGGGCTGAGAGAGAACCTGAAAACAAGCTATAAATATGGGAAACATATAAAGATCACAATATATGAGGAGGACATTCAATATTAAACAGTATGAGTTGTTTCACAGATGCGAACTCTCCTACATGGAGATCATGCAGGGCTGAAGGAAGGATCTCTGCACTGGGGAGGGAACTGGGGATCTGCACTGGGGATCTCCATGGTTTCTTCCAATCTTTTCATTGTTTGATTCTATCAGTTAAGTGTGCAGAACATACCTAGCCCCAGTTTACTTCAGCTGCCTCTTCTGATAAAGCAAAATTATACATCTGACCAAAAGTAATCAATAAGGGGAAACGTGTCGAGTCAATTCAGCCTTATAAAAACATGAAAGTGATGTAGACTTCAAAAAAGAAGAGGATAGGAAAGGAATTTTTACTTTTGGGCTGATAATCTGAGATTGCCAAAATGATTTAAATCAATATTTTCAGTCTATTTTAAAAGAAAAAAAATCCTGCACCCTGGTGTAGTTAACTATGTGCTAACAGTTGGAAAACAGCAATAGAGCCAGGTCTTTAAAACTCATTAGGTATATTGTTTCAAAATATTTGCCAGATTGAGGCCTGTGGTCTGCATGACTGGCAGTAATTTCCTTAGGCACTGTTAGTGATGTGTACTTGGAATGATCAGACATTGAAAAAGTCTCCAGCTCAAGCTTATGGCAGTCTTAAGATTTAAATTTTAAATTAAATAAATCAAGGAAGAAACAAACATCAGGAAAATGTAACAAAGTATACTTAAATATATTTTATACAAGATTGGATTGCATCTGGCATTGAAACTGTAAGTTTCAGAGAATTCTTAGTATCTTATGACTGATATAATCTGTTTAAAAATTAAAAGCTTACCAATCCTTTTATGGACCACTGAACGGTCACAGAAACGTAAGCACTCTTTTAGGGCCAAATGTGGAGTTTGGCTGTCTTCAAGTCAGCCAAAACTGCTATGTATATTTGACTGGCCAGAAAAAATATCAAAAACTTTGTTTCAAAAACATGACTTATGCTATTGAATATTTTACATTAACTTTCTCTAGCTTCTAATTCTTTGCTATTTTATTTCAAAAGTGGTTCACCACGATGCCAGCTTCTTAGGTTTGTTTTGGATGCATCTTCATGAAGCTTTTCATGAACATTGCTAGCTTCTCAACATCTTCCATGGTCACAGCATTATACAAAGATGCACGGATTCCACCCACAGATCTGAAATATGAAGGAAAATGGGGGGGGGATGGATGGTCACTCAGTTTCACAAACACATGCATTTCTTGGTGTTCCAGAACATTCATTTATACTAAAAGGAGGTTTATTCATCCACAATGACTTTTTAGTGTTCTGTGAGCATATAGGCAAAAAGAATCATCCAAGGAAAAGCTTCCAGCAATATGAAGTTGGCAAGATATAATAAAAGAATGGAGAATGTACATGTAATGAATAAGTCTGTAGATTACTTTGTATTTTAAGCCTTGATTAGCTGAGCACTGAAGCACTTGAAGAACTTGGTGCCTATTGGAGAACACCTCTGTATCCTAAATGCTGCAGTAAGGAACTGTGAAAAAAAATCTCCAGTTGTAGACAGTGATATGATCATGAGGTCTGAGCCTTGGATTTTCAGGATGCTCATTTACCTCAGCACCAAAAGATGCCCCCTTTTAGACTGTTACCAAGAAAGAGGGACAAAATCCTGCTCAGGAAACCCTGTTCCCCTTTTTAATATGTTTCACTGTCCTTAAAGAAAGGATCCTGGATCACGCAGGGCTTTGTATGCCTTCAATGTCTGTATTTCATCTTGAAATCACCACATTCATGATGCGATCCATGACTAGCCAGAACTGCTCTGGGAAAGAGAAGTCATTGCTTGAGTGACAAGTTTATATTAAAAAAAAAAATACATGGGCAAATGTTCACTGTAACCTTTGTAAGTGCTACTTTTCCTTTTCATTAATTCTGAAAACAGAAGGTACTTCTGTCATTCTTGGATGAGTGTAAGTGGGTGTATCCATGCACGCATGTGTAAACACACACATACATGACCCGAAAGCCACAAGAGTAATTTTATCCAGACGTATCCTAGAATGACCCAAGACAAAGTTTCTTCAAAGATCTCTCTCTTACCTGTGGCCTTTCAGAGATATCATGTTGTTTTCTACAGCTTTATCAAGGAATTCCTTTTCTAGAGCTTCATCACCCTTAATGCTGCCAATCCGGAAGGGAACATTCATTCTGCTTCTGCTCTTTTTTTCCACAGGGCATCTGTAAATGTTACAAACGTAAGGGCTATTACCACCTCACTTTCACTGACTTGTTACAAATGCAATACATATTAGTAAGCTAGATATGTTTCTAAACAGCATGGTGTTTATTCAGCCACAGTAGCTGCTTCCCTCTGCAAAGGGCTATTTGGGAGAAAATTATACAGCACGTGAAAACGCAACTGAAGAGGGAGTCTTTCCAGCAGCTTTCTCCAATCTGGTGTCCAGTAGATATGCTGAATGTCAACTTCCATTATTTTTAGCCAGCCTGGCCAGATTAGCACTTACCATGCTGAGGACATATGTGATCATTATGCACATCAGCTTGCACTGCACCGACACTTAACATGTTGCAAATCAGAGGCAAAGGCTAATTAACATGAACAGCCCTTAATTTTTATTTTAAAAAATAATTAAGCCTTTGACACTTTTCTTGAGCTAAAGCATAACTCTCATTAGTTAATATAAGAGCCCTGAGAGACCAAAAGAGAGACTAGACTGAGTCCCACTGATGTTCCCCAGTGACTAGTTTGAGGAAACATATCACCTCTAGTTCCAAGGATAGTATATATATAAATATCATGACAGTTGCCATAATTTCTTGGATTGATGCATGCCCTTAAAGAGATAATTGTTTTATAAACCCCAAACAGTAATTAGTAACTAAATTAGAGGACCATCATTTTTAAAAATGGCAACAATTGTTTGAAAAACTGTAACCTCTCTACTCCTTCCAAACATAAGCTTCCTCACGTATACAAAAAGGATGAGGCACTGTATAGGTGGAAGGAAAGAGACAGAAAAGTTTAAGCCATTATGCTTCCTTGAGATGTGGTCTTACTTTGTCTTCAGATCAATGCGCCTCAAATTTAGAAGGAATTTAAAAAATATTTGTACCTAAAGTGACCAATAAACCAAACGTATTCCTGCAGTTGGGGTGATCGGTGAAGTCCAGGACTCTGAAGTTTATCCATAGCCAATCTGTGTGAACCTCTTGTTAAACTGTTAGTTTAACCACATTTCAGAGTGAAGATGGTAAAAATGAGGTGGGAAAGCAGCTTGAGAGTAAACTGACTCCAAGATGGGAGAGCAACATTTTCAGGGTTTTTCAAGCTGTGTCTTGAGGAACCCTAGGATTCCATAAAAAACTTAAGAGCAAACAAACAAAAATTCACTTGAACACAGCCAATTTTCTTTAGTGAAAATTTAGTCTTTAGTTTTACCGCTTGATCGGAAACTCTGGGGAATAATCTTTTAACTGATTCCATGGCCTGAAAAAAACTGAAAACCCCTAGACTAAGACACCTTGGTGAATGCTGAGGCTCCCTAGAAATATAATGAGACACGGGCTTTCTTCCTCTTTAGAGATGGGACTCCAGCTGGCAATGAGTAGAATCAGAAATGTAGGCTACCTGTTACTGCTCCTGTCATTTCTCTACCCTTGGCAGCAGATGCTCTGGGACCTTTTGCATGTGCTCTAACACTGTCTGGGTTCACACACTGCACTAAGCCATCATATATTTTAATACATTGTTTACAAACCATAGTGCCCAGTTCAGGAAAGTTTATTAGGTCTGAGAGGAGATCCAGATTTGAAGGGGAAAGGTGATTCAAGGTACAAAGTATACATCACACTTGTCAGCATCTCCTTAAATATTTTCCTGGATTGTACAAGCTTTAAGGAGGTGCCAAGAAGTACAACATAAACACCCCATCTACTCCAAATCATGTTTTTCTTTTCAAATCTGGATCTCTGCAGAGACTTTATATTTATGGCCTCGCATGATCTTGGGGTCTAGCCAATTGTGGGTCTTTCCATCATGGTTAAAGAAACCCAGCTTAGCTATTCCACACATATTTTGCATATTACTTGGGGAAAAGAGGCAACTATGTGATGAAGCAAGTTGTTAATCTGAATTTTTGCAAGCCTAGTTGCCAACTTGCCATTTTAGTCTTTTAGCTGTATTCATCTCTCTTGCCAAACATAAGTCAATCTATAAAAGTCTGGCCAATCTTGATATTAGGACTCATTTATTTATTTTAAAAGGTGACCCTTTTCTGCCCTTACTACAGCAGATAAAAGTTTTCAATATGTTTTCCAAAGTATTTCTGCTTTGCACAGTAAAGTTTCATGTGAACTTTCCCTATGTTTGTTACAGATTCTCGTTCTTTTGTGTTTATCAAAAAGGACACACAAGGCCGCTGTTGTGATCATTAACTTCCTTGCTTGCCTCTAACATGTGGAAAAGTTTCAGTGGCAGTTTTAAAGGAGTTAATTCCCTCTTTCTTGACATGACAGATATACAGGCAACAAGTCATGCCTTACTATAAGCCACTTTTCTTTTTCTCTGTTTCACAATAATCATACTTACACATAGAATCCATTAGATTTGTCAATAATGTCATAAATCATTTGCGATTTAATTTGGCTGAATTTATCCATAGCCATAGCACCACCATTGTTTTTTATCCACTCCAAGACCAAGCCCATGATGTAGATACTGGAATCAAAAAGGGAGGCAGCAATTACTCACAATCAGTCATTCTACACATTCTGCTTCTATCATATAAAATACTAGGTTTAGGATATGTAACACAGAACTGACTCAAAACCATGGGGATTTGAAAGAGCGGGAAAGAGAAAGCCTATTACTGCATATCAAAGCCAACCCCACTCATGCCATATTTGTCTAGATCAGCATGTGCTTGAGCAGAACCAGCCATTTTAAACAACTTAAGCAAGCAAGACAAATGATAATCATTTAAAGCTTCTATAGGACTTCTCTGCCTTAAGACACATAAATAGCCATGATAACAGGTGCCAAGAAATTTCCATCAGAGCAACATTTTCATTGGACACTTGTTCTGTCATAGCTGTAGAAATTATAGTACAAACATACACGTGGAGCTTTAATCCCTTTTATGGCCCCCAAAGTGCATAAGATCACAATCTGTTGCTGTGGAATTTTGAGAAGATCTAAGGCTTGCAGACCCTTAAAGCATCCATTTCACCTTTGAAAACTCCTTAACATCCCCTTCAGATATAGCCTGACCAGTCTGTTTTTGGAGAAGGCCCTTTATATGCAGCAGAAAGCCTGGGGTGTGGTCTTTAAGTCAAGGGAAACTGCGTACCCCTGGCAAAATTGCAAGTAAAAGAAATACTCTGCATGTCTGAGAACATTAATCTCAGTTCAAACAGAGAAAAGGCACTGGAATTTGCTAAAAATTTCTGGTGTTATGCATATAACAGTAATACTCTCTCCACATATCCATTGGAGCTAACCTCCCATCTGTTTCTTTTATGCTTATAGCATGTTTTTGCAAAGCTAGTTGCTAGCAAAGATTTTTTTTTAGACTTTTTAAAATGGATAAAAATTGATCAATGATAAAAATTGATAAAAATTATCAAATGAAAAATCAAATAGAACTAAAAGATTACTAGAACTCTGTAGCTTTCATGTAGCTGTTAACTACAATTTTCAAAGAAAGTTATTGCATGAAAATGAAAGCACAACATGCACGCAGTTCACTTTTTGAGATTTTAGCTACAAAATTGCCAAATCATGGACCTTTCTTGTGGATCCTGTTTTGCATAATGATAAACTGCGTGCATGTTTGCATTTTTAACACCATCCTTCCTATAGGTTCTCTTTTGTTACAGTGTGCAAAGAGATACTCCAAAACCCAGCATTCTCCAGTCTTGGACCCTTCATAGGTTGGAACTGCCCTCAGACCTTGGCATAGCCTCTGAGAATTTTCAGGCAATATGACCTTTGAATTTGTCTTAAATGAGCACAGAACGCCTCTATCTTAAATGCTTTTAATTTATTTGCAGGTAAACTTTTGTACATTTCTGAACCACACTGCAATCTCTGGAGGCTGAAACCAAAGCATAATTACCACAATCCCTAGTATGACTAGTTTACACTAGAGTCTGAAACAATTTCAGGTACCTTTACTCACAAAACCTCTCAACAATCCTTCCAACCCACTTTGAAAGGTATTTATTATCCTCTTGCCAAGGATAACCACATTCAAGGCCTCTGAATATATTTAGCCCATGGCAGGCTTTCAACCAAAATATCCCAAACTTCTTAGGTACTATGAGAAGGACCATGCTCACTGAACTTGATGGGATTATTCCAGATCAACAGCCTTAGAACCAAGCTGTTGTTTGTTTGGTACTAAATGGTACTAAAGCCAATAGTGTCTCCAGTCTTACGGTGGCCAACATGGTCTTACAACTGCTCCAATCTTTAGAAGCTGCATGCTCAGAAGTTACCTTTCTTCATGCAGCTGGTGCACCCTAGTGCCTCCAAAACTGCCTTCCTTTTCCAGAGACTGTGGCTACTTTTTCAGGTGAAGAGAAAGTCCCAAAGAAGTTATTTTAAACAATGTTTAAACTAAACATTACATTTTTCTTTAAAAACAACAGATGATGATGATGATGATGATGATGATGATGATGATGATGATGATGATGATTAAACTTGTATGCTGCCCAACTCTCACCAACTCTGAATGGCTGAAACCATGTGAGAACTTATGAGAAGAGAAATATTGCTGTCCCATAAGATTTTGGCCATTTGGCTTTTTATTGGCAGAATATAATCTACAAACATTAATGATAGTACTCTCTTCATGGGCTCTTGTATTTTTCTGCCTCCCTGTGCGCTCTTGCCAAGTCAGATTTGCTCATCCAGTTGCCCAGTACGGATATTTCCTTTCTTCCACACTCAGCTGAATTTCAACTAAGCCTTCCCTATTCCCTCAGCAGATGGGGGAGGGGGAAGGGGGGAGAAGAATAACTGAATGACCCACTTTAAAGCTAAACAGCAAGCTTCAGTGCTGTCCCTAAAGCAGGTTTAGTTATAGATTTAAATATCAGGCAAATCCTTGTAGCTAGGAAATGAGATTTCTTCTGGGGAAAAGGGTTATTAATATCTACCCAGAAGATTAATGTCAGGAAGGCAGGTCTGCTATTAACAGGAAGTTAAAATGATCCACACTGCAGGAATTTAATTCAGTGCATCACTCTGCCAACTCTTAGACATTCAGTTCAGGATCCTGGCAACCCATGCTGTCACCAAAAAGGAAGAAAAGTGGGACTAGGCAGAACTGAAAATTTAGCCAATCTTTGGCAACACAAACGGCACTGTGAGTTTGCTTTTAAAAATAAACTCACAGTGCACATACCCTGCCAATTTGCAGGTTAATAATTAAAGCACTGTAACGTGATATGTTCTGCAAATATGCTTGTACTATTATATACCTATGCCCAAAATCTTTACCAAATAAATTGAGCTTAGAGGTCTGCAACTGATCAGCCCTGGAGGAAGGAGAGGGTACCCCTGTCCTATTATGTAATGACTGTACAAATAATTGATTGCTCTATAGTTACCATTTCTTGCAACACTCAAATTTTCTTAAATGCGCTTCCAAAGGTTTAAGAGTTTCCCTCAAGAGGAAGGTTAGCAGAATAAGTTTTGTGTCCTGATACTAAATGGATTAGATAGGACAAGAAGGAATACATCCAACACTCACTAGTAGTCAAAAAAGAAACACTAAACCAGGCTTTACCTAAAATTTGGGACCACCAGGATATTACTTCTCTTCCCTCCATTTCTTATAAGTCTAGGCCAGGAGTAGCAATCTGGAATCATAAAGCCTAAAACCATTGAATTTATGGACTAGGGTTAAGGGAAATTGTAGTCAAAATCTTTTGAGGGTACCAAGTTACTTGAACATTGGTTTAGTTAAAGCAAAGCTCTACTTATAATGCCATTGTATCCAGAGTCTCCCCTTCCAACCTTCAGACAGTTAATGAAATAGCAGCAGAGATGGGCCAGTGTGACATATTTGCTTGCTAGATTCATATCTCGCCTTTTCATTCTGGAGCTCAAGTTGGGGTATACAGTACTGCCTCCTGCTTTACTTCACCACAGCAACCCTGTGAGGTAGAGAGTGACTGGCTCAAAGTCACCCACTGAGCTTCTATTTCAACCAGGTGTCTGCAGGAGCTGCATAGAAGAGTATGGTGTGGAAGGAGACACCCAGTCAAAGAAATGCCTGGGTTGGTTCCAAATACAGCTTGGGTCTCTTTTTACATAGTGGTGGGCAATAGTCAAAAGGGAACAACCACAAATAAGTCTCATTTAGGATTCTGTTTGCAATCACGGCATTCCTACTCAGATATCAATTGCCCTCATGTGATCAGAACTATATGAGAAAGAGGGGACACAACTAGTTCCAGATCCTCTCAGCACCTCTGAAACTTGAAGAACCTGCTCTATTTTAGAAGCACTCCAAAATCAGAAGTTTAATTCACATATGTTCTCCAACTTGTCTTGACCCTCCTTCCCACTACTGATCAAAAACTAAATGAACTGTAACATCTAATCAGCAGGATGAATTCAATATGATCCTTTAGCAATATTACCTGTAGCATGGAGGTGTGTTATATAATGAAGAGTTTTCTACTTGCACTTTGTAGTCCAACACAATGGGGCACTCTTTCAGAGCAAAGCCAAGTAAGTCCTCACGCACTATTACCACTGTGACTCCGGCACAACCAACATTTTTTTGGGCACCAGCAAAAATAACACCAAACTTAACATTGGGGAGAAAAAATAAAAAGATATATTGAATCCATGGGTGCATTCATACAATATTTATACAGTTCTAACTACTTCATTAATGCATAGAACATGTCCAAGTTTGTAAATTCAACATGATCAGCCTTCAGTAAGAGGAACACAGGCACTGGCCTTAGTGACCTAAGGTTTGAGGTTATTTCATATTGCGAAATGCCTTTGGGGAAAGTTACCTTCGAAACATCCACTGGTCTGGAGAGAAAGTTTGATGACATATCACAAACTAAGACTGCTTTTCCAACATCAGGTACAAAGTCAAATTCCACACCATGAACGGTCTCGTTTGCGCAATAATAGATATAAGAAGCATCAGGGTTAAGGTTCCAGGTGCTTGGATCAGGGATTTCTGAAGCAGATAAGACGACAGAAAACAATGGTCATTTTTTTTTTTAATTCAGCAGGCTGGTTGCAATGATATGCCAGGAACAACTGGCAAGGTCAAGTGCACTGCCAACAAAATTGATCTCCTTCTGCAGCAAGGAAACTCACTAGTAAAAACCTAAGCCACTACAACCTTGGGTAACTTCTTGGAAAAAGCAGAGTCTGATAAACTGGGAGAGAAAAATCCACTTGGTGTGTAAATGAAGTAACTGACTAGCGAACAAAATAACTCTAACATTCAGTTCAGAAGTATTTAGGCATTTAAAGGAACATACTTTTTTAAATACAAAAAAAAAGAATGCCTGGTATTGCATTCTAGTTTTGAATGTGCATTCAAGTTTTGAAAATTATTCAGAAGACACATTTCAGACTTCACATGGGTAGAGCACCTCTGCTATTCATTAAAGTAGCCTATCTTTTTAACAGTTTCTGCATGATCCTGAAAAAAGATTGCAGCTACTGTAAGAGTTGCAGTAACTTGAATGAGTCAACTTCTTAAAGCAGTCACAACTTTTTAAAGCTCACACAAAGCCTAAAAAAAATGGGCTGCTTTAAAAAAAAAGATGGGCTGCCTTAAAAACAGAGAAGTGCTCTGCTTGCAGAAGGTCTGAAATCTTCTTCTAAATTATTTTTGAAGCATGCACACTCCTGTAAATTAATCCTCAATTTAATACTTCTCCAACCTTGGATTGGTGACTCATATTCCTAAATATCAGCAGTGTATTTATAAATGACATAAAATATGAGAGTTACTACTTTATACTCTCTCTTACACACACATACAGACACACACACACATATACACACATACAAATAGTTCACCTATTTACTTTGAAATCCATGAATTCCACATGAGTAGGAACCTGCCATCTCAATCAGGGAATGAGCACAGGTTACTGCTTTCCTGAAGCAGGAGACAGTCATACATTCAATACCTGAACTTCGCAGTACCTAGAGAACCAGCTTTTGAAACCCTGCTGTGAATCCAAAGTAAAGGAGCCCATCTTTTAAAATAGAAATATGATAATATGTGTCCACTAGCTCTGTGATAGGTAACCAGAGACCTTCCAGATATTTTGAAATTAATTCCCATCAGCCTCAGTCGATATGGCTATGAGATGTAGGAATTGTAGCCCAAAATAGTTGGCAAACACTAAGTTGCCTATCCTTGTACTTACCAGTCTTTATATAATTTTAACATTTATTTTAAATTATTTATTTTAAAGATAATTTCTTACACAACATATCACGCTGGCCGTATTTCAGAACTTCAAAGACCCTTCATGGTACTTTAAAAAAAACTCTAACTGTGAAGCCAGTATTAATTATGGCTGAAGTGTATTCAGGTTAAAGAAATTTGCAGCATGTATGTCCAAGCAACTGCCCAATCTTCTAATGTTCAGCCCTGAGGTTCAAGAGCAGACACAAGCAGCATAAGAGTATCAGTGTGATATAATGGTTATCATATTGGTTTAGAGCAAAAGATTACAAGATTCGAGTCCATATGGAACCTTGGAAACTCAATAAATGATTCTGAGCTACAGTAACTCCAAAATGGATAGTGATGTCATAATGTACATGCAGCAATTAGATGCTAGCATCCTGTTCTCTGATACAGGTATGTACATCTTGGAATCTGGGTCAGGACACACACTGTGTAATCTGTTCTTCTCTTGTCCCCACTACAGATGCCCAGGGGCTTCTGCAAAATTTGAAAAAAAAATTGAGGACGGAATATCTTGAGTCCCTGAAGGAAAAGCAGGATAAAATTCTAACTAAGCAAAGCCAAGGGAGATGCAGAAAAGCAGCCAAAAATATTTGGATTTTTAAAATCTGTACTCTCCTGCAGGATTATTCCCCTCCTCTTATACATTAGTCTTTGAATTTCAACCAGTTACCATGCTTGCCTGAAAGAGAGATCAGTATTTTCTCAAAATAGATCTGATTTCATTGAGTTCACAAAGTAACCAAAATCAAAAACAAGCAAATCACAAGATCTGCAAATAATGAATGCAAGTGGCTGAAAAGGAGGGGGGAAACTGCTGCTGTCACTTCAAGAAGAACTGGGATACTTTTCTTTGATATGTGAGTAGACAGTCAAGGAAGAAGATACTGAATGGGCAGGAGGTCTAAGCCACAAAAAGGAAATCAAGAGGGAGAAACCAGTACAGTAGTTACTTCAAGGAGGCAGAAGTGCAGGCCTCCCCCTCCATGTGTAGCAGGATAGTATCTGCAATGGAGATCCTTCCTTCCTTTCTTCCTTCTTACCTTCCTTCCCTCCCTCCCATCCAGATTCTCCACACAGGGTCTCCACTGCAGATGCTCCCTACTAACTACAAAAAGAAGAGGCCTTACTTAGTCTTCTTTAGTAAGAAGACTAAAAGACCTACACACACTAATACTACCCCTCCCTTGCCACCACAGGAAGGTAGGATCTATTAGGTCAGTTCACTAGAGACACCAGGTCCCTAGAGTACCATTGGAGGAAACTGAAGTGTGAACCTAACCAAGCATATGTAAGAGCCCATATTAGGGATTATATAGCAACAAAACATAGTTATTTCTCCATTTTTATCATATCTGCTGATAGCCAACCAGCAGCTTTTCATGGGGTGACATGTTCATTTTGGGGGAGGGATGGGCCACAGAACCATTTATTGGGCTGCTGTGAAGAATATTCTAGGCATCTAGAAGATTCACTCAGATTCACAAAGTTGGACTCCAACTGAGCTGGTCTAGACAACATGACAGAGGCAAGGTCTCACTCGATTAGAGGAAATAATCTGATCCTGTAACTCCTGATGAAGTAGACAGCATCTTTGGGACTGTTAACCTGGCCACTTGTTAGTGAGATTCTTGTCCCTCCCAAGTGCTAAAGTCATCCCAGGAGGTGACATATGGTTAGGTTCATGCAGTGGTGTCACCCTCTCTGAAAGAGGGGTGATTCTACTGGTGTGCCACCTCAAGAGGCCATCGCTAAACCCAATCACCCTGGACAATTTTTGTCCAGTCTCCAATCTCCCCTTTCTATGAAAGGTTACTAAAAAGGTTGCAGTTGCAGAGGACCCTGGAAGAAAAGATTATCTGGGACCTTTATAAGCAGATTTCATGACTGGGCACAATACTGAGCCAACACTGATCATGCTTGTCATGGATTTGTAGCAGTGCCAGAGTAGGGGTGATGCAGCTATCCTGGTCCTCCTTGAACTCTCAGAGGCTTTTAATGCCATCAGTCATAGTATCCTTTCAGAACAGTTGCAGGGAACAGAATGGGGAGATATAGTTTTCCTTTCTTCGCAGCTGATTTCAGTTGGTGTTAGGTGGGGAAAGAGATTGAGCCTGAAGTCCCTCAACTGTAGGGTGCCATAGGGCTCGATGCTTTCTTCCCCGTTTAATATCTACATGAGGCCATTGGGGGAGGTCATCTGTTGATTTGGGTCAGGTATCATCAGTATATTTTGACTCCTGGCCAAGCAAACAATGCTCTTGTCCCAGTGTCTGGAAGCTGCTGGGATCTGGTTGGAGAACAGGCTCAATCTCAATCTCAGCAAGTCTGAGTGGCTGTGGATGCTTAGAGTCCCTGGTTCTAGGGATTCTCCACTTTTGGTCTGAATGGGTTAGGGCTGCACTCCATGATTTGGGACTAGTGCACAATCTGGGGGTCTTCCTGGACTCTCAGCTCGTGCTCAAGGAACAGGGAGCAGCTGAGGCCAGGAAGGCCTTTGCAGAAGCCCAATTTGTGTGCCAGTTGCACCTATCCCTGGACCAAGAAGCCTCCTTACAGTCACTTGGTCACCTTGTGGGCAGACTATTGCAATGCACTCTATATTGGGCTGCACTTGAGGACCACTCAGAAGTTGCAGTTCAGAATAAGTGGCATGAGCAGTAATTGGCAAGCCTTCCTATGCTCAGAAAACACCACTGCTTTGTGATCTGCACTAGTTACTAGTAAGCTTCTGAGTACAATTCAAGATGGTGATGATTATCTATAAAGTCTAGCTATTCCAGGGACTATTTCTGTCTCCTGTAGTGTCTGCCCATCTCGTGCAATCAGACAGAATCAGCTTGTTTTGAGTTCCATCGATCAAGCAATGCTATCTAGCAGAGCTCAGGAAAGCAGCATTCTCTGTTGTAGCACCTGCCCTCTGGAACAACATCCCCCTGGAGATTCATACGGCTCCCACCCTCCCCACCTCTGAGGGGAACCCTAAAAACTTGGCTCTTTTCCCAGGCTTCAGTTTAAGGTGTCTGACAGACCCCGTTAGATTGGGGGTCATGTGGGAGATTGTTTTTTGAATCTGTTCCCTTAGGGCAACTGTGTTCCTTTCTTATATAATGTTGTTTTTCTTGCTTTTTAAACTTATGAAGCCTCGCAATTTGATAAATAAAGGTATAGTATAGTAAGAAAAAAACAGTATTATTTTCTACAGTTATTTTTATCCTATTTTCAGAGGGATATAAATCTTACCAAGGTGGCTTACAAATAATATAATCTCATATTAAAAAAAAAAAAAAAACAATTTCTAGGATCTCTCCCATTGGACCTTTACTGGCAATGGTTGGAGGAAGGACAAAAATAGGACCAATTTCAGAATTGTCTTTGCTGATAGGACAGACATTACCTTCCGTGCCTCTGCTTTAGTTATACATCAGAAATAAAGGCAGGGGCAGAAAGTAGAAAGAATGTGAAATAGAAGCACAGGAAAAGGCACAGAGAGGCAAAAGGAACTGGATTATTTGGTACTTCAAGATCTACCAAACCCAGATCTGGGTTTGTATCGTGTCATACTTTTTTTACATGTTTGAAGCCACATTTGTTTGCTTAATAAAAGATTAAAAAATAACTTTAGTATTAGATTTAGCACCATTACAAGTAAGCAATTCCACAAGTCATGAATTTGTTAAATGGACTGAATAAAGGCAGTTTTCTATATGCACTAACTTGTCTTATGGGTTTGCTTTCACACAGACCAATCCTATTATCTTTGATGCAAAAGGCATCAAATGTGATAAAGAGGGAGAAATAATATAGGATCAAAAACCAGCTAGGCTTAGCTTCTCCTAGCTCTCCTGCTGCTTTGAGCTCAGAAGCTAAGCAGAGCTGGACCTGCTAAGTGCTTGTCTGGGATACCTCCAGGGAACAGCAGAGCTGTAGGCTAGATTGGGAAGTTGGAGAAACATCCCAGAGGCTGGCAATGGGAAATGAGTTCCATATCGCCATCAAGGAAACTACATGGATATGTCCATGAAATCACCAGGAATCAAGTAACAACATCTAATAAGGTAGCAGTACAAGTAGTAATGGTAAAGGTGGGAAGAAAGCCAATGTAAGCCTTCTATGCCGATCACCCATATTTATGTTTATATGTATGTATTACAAGCATTTGTATGCCACCTATTCAAAGAACTCCTGGCAGTTTACAATATACACCCATTAAAAACATCATAAAAATCATACAATATCCATAAAACAGTGCATCTTTCTTTCTGTACTAAGGTAAAAATCCTCAGACTAAATAGCTAAAGTCCTATTGCAAAAATTGTTTCACGCAGACTGACCTAATATGTACGTGCATTATGTGTATGTGTGGAGAGAGACAGAGAGACTATAATGCGAAGACTATCATCAGCAAACAATAGAAGGAAAATAACCTAGTATACATATTACTGTAAGTCTCCCCAAGTTAACTTACTTGTGTAACTTGAAAGTTTGGGATGCACCAGGTTCACCTTTGCGTATTTCTCTGCCTCCTTTGCTGCCTTGGCTGACCAAGCTCCTGTAACCACATAATCAGCACACCTGGCTTCTTTAAGCCCAATGAGGTTAAGGGGAATGCCACTAAATTGGCCAGATCCACCACCTTGGAGAAATATCACTTTGTAATTGCCTGGTATGTTGCTGCACAAAACAGAAGAAAGGATTTCAAAAAATGGTAATTCAGCACTCATTGTGCCTGGTAAAAACAGAAGACAGGATACGAGGAGAGAAAACTTTATAGCAACGTATTATTTTAATGTTTACTTAAGAAGTAATCACCTCAAATGATGCCTCCATGCATAATCCTCTTCTGCCAGACTAATAAACATTTGTAAAGTAAGACACATATATTTGCTTATATTTTAAAACTTAAATGGGTCTTGATAATCGAGTAGGTGTGAATTTTATACTGCTCTATCACCTTTTTTGTTGTTGTTGGCAGAATGCATAACGTTAACTCTTCTGCTTCTCAAAATGCCAGACTGAATTGAAAAAAATATAGTTCAATATTTGATTTATAAGATTTAATTAACTCTCTAAAGGACAGAGATCTCCAAGAAATCACAACTAGTTGTATGAATCACTCCAGTCCAGATACATCTCACCCTATCCAGTTTGGAATATGCAAGTTGACCCTCTTGAAATCATGCCAGCCTCCAAGGAGATGCCACATGCAGATATGCTTGGTAGAAGCCTAATCTCCAAAATAGTCAGCAACTGGCAAAAGCAGCACTTGTTGGAGTGAAAGAATTTTAGAGGCATGTTCCTAAAACTTTAAGGCCATTTTCTAGCCTCTCTTGGAACTAATATATAAGCATTCCATCTCTGGAATACATTCTGAGGGCCAGTGTTGTTGCTGTGTTGAGAGTGAATCAAAACCCTCTGTATATAGCAGACTGCAGCCCTACTAAAAATGTACATGTTCTGCCCTTATTAGCACCCAGGAGCCCCATATGTTAGAAGAAGACAAAATGGAAAGTCAAAATACTCTCAATCATGTCATAAAACAGTCCAGAAAACAAACAGCATGAAACTCTTGACTTTTTTTCAAAGCAAATTTGCCCATACATACTAAACTTTATCATATAATTGTATCAACTTTTGTAGAGCAATGTTGTGCTTCAGCCCCACATAAGTATTTCATAATTTACTTCACTGAAAAAGATTCAAGTCATGCTGGATGGCAGAAGAATGTCACATGGCAAAGAGGATCTGCCTTTCCATGAAAATACCCATTACAACAATTCTCAGTTAGGACAATTGGCAGCTACTTCCTGCATGCATCCCTAGCAGAAAAAGGATTTTAAAATCCACTCACCAGTTTTCTAGTTTAAATTCTCCTCTTCCCAAGAGTTACTGTGTTTGTTAAAAAGACTGTGTTGGATTAGATTAAATTAAATTTAAGTCCTATTTAGATCAGTGTGAAAAATTAAACACAACTAATGTCAACCTGTTTTTAACAATGGCTAAATGCAAATAACTTAGTACATAACATTAATGATTAGATCTAAACTAACACAGACATTAGAATTAACATGTGGCTGTTGCAAACCATCATAGAATAGAAATGACAAAAGAACCTTCCTGCAAAATTCTGGGAACGATCCATGCCAAAAAACAAAACACAAAGTGTTCCATCTTATTTCTGAAGCATAAAGCATACACAGTTCATTAAAGAATCATGAATATACTATACATACAAAGGGAAAAATATATTCAAGCTACAGTATTTTCAGAATACAAGCTTTTAACAGTATGAATAAGCATGGTAACTCACAGGAGTTCACGTAAGCAGTTTTCAGCTGTTTTGATGATTTTTGAAAAATCAGATGTCCTGTGGCTCATTTCTAGAGAAAAGAAATCAAGGACATCATGTTATAAAAACAAACATAGTTTTTTAAATGACTGCATGTTAACTTTTCTTCAGGCATCTTTAAAAATCAGCTTATTTTAAAAACACCTAACACACTGTAAACAGAGCAGAGGGTACTAAACTCCACAAGGGTGTCATGGATAAATGGAGCTTCAGCCCAACTGAAGGATTATCACATGCACCAGTGAGCACGCTTTATTTACGTATCATGTTTCATATACTAAATAGAGGCAAAAGAATTCTCTACATATGCAAGATGCGTTGGGATTATGCTTAAATAATTCCCAGCCACCATGGCCAATAGGTCTGCTGGCTGGACTTCCATAAGCTGCAGTCTCAACATTTCTGGAACTCCACTCTATGCCCACCTCTTTCATCCTTGGGGGTTTTAATATACAATTTTAAAAGGTACAAGTACTAAAAGGAAATGTATTATTTTTAACAGTTGTTCCCTGAATTTTCATTAACATCCCAAATAAAGATGAGTTCCTTACCAAGGACGCTAATGCCAAGGCCTTTATAATCCACCAATTCTTTCTGGGCTTCCAATAATACCTGCAAAAAATATTTGACATAATTACGCTCATGTAATTGGCAAATTATATATTCTATAGGGAGAGAGTCACTTAGATTCATTATTGTTTGCATGTTAACATGTATATTTTAACATTTATCCAAGAATAAGCAGTATAATTCTACCAAGCTCCTAGCCAAGTATTGTCTGATCTGACTGGCAATGGCTCTGGATGGTTTCTATCAGCTGAGATGGCAGAGATTGACCTGGGACCTTCCACGTTGTGAAGTATGTGCTTGTAATACTGAGTAATCTTCTAGGCTTATCATATCTGACCTGCAAACACCCAGAGGACCACTAGATGGCAATATGGGGATACCAAAAACTCCAGATCTTTGCTGCCAACTAGTGATCCTCTGAGGTTTTATAGTCTACCATGGTAAGCCTACTATGACTGTACAACAATAGAGATTCTAAGGGGGGAAATTATTTGAAAGATGCATTGGCCTGCACATTGCATCTTCAGGCATCTTCTTAACTCAAACACATAAGTCTTTTCCTAGAATCACTTACACAATCCATCTCTTCAAATTTGGATCACTCTGTCTTCTTTTCACATTCCAATGTCTATTAGAATCTTCGTTGTTTTGGATTATTTCATTTTTTTAGTATTTTAAATGAGAGTCACTTTGGGAAAGCTTTGTCTGAAAGACTCACCAATGCAAAAATGCCATTTAGACTTTAGAAGTAACACAGGGATTTGTTACCCAATCAAATCATAAGCCATCTGTAACTATTTTAATACAGAATCTGTTCTGAAAGCTGGAATTTCCAACATGGCGCCCAGAGATGCCAGCATGCTGTATATATCTTCTGGAGGACTTGCCAGGTTTCCACCCCCACCTGACATTTTATGTTTTTTGTTAAAAATTAATTAAAAATAAAAGAAGTTGACATGCTGCAAAGCAGAGCATCAGCCTTCACCATCTTTATTTCCAAGATTACACCTGGAAATAAACATTCTTTTGGGTCATAAATTTTCTTAAGAAGTACAAAACAATAAGCAGCTGCAACCCACCAATTATTTCTGAAGTATCCCTACTGCCAGAAAAAGGACTTTAAAAAAGGCAAGCAGATGAATTTGACCCCCAATCTCCCAGTACTTAGGAAATCGGTAAAAATACGTCTCTTCCCCCACACCTTTAACAGTTAATTTTTATATCTGGATTTTATTTGTATTAATGCTGTTTTGTTTATATTTTGTATTTCATTTACTATCGTAAGCCACCTTGACTAGAGCAACAAGCAAAGCAGGAGCTAGAAGTGGCCCGGAGCTTTTTATAAACCAGTGTTTTATAACTGGTTAGGACTTCTGTAGCAACCATTCTGTGACTGGAGAAGCCCCCATTGCAGTTGCCATTCTGCAGGAGTGTCTGAAACATGTGAACAAAAATTCCACGTGTACCTACTAGCCCAAACAGATCCTTGTTCTAAAGTTCAGCAGGCGAACAATAGCAAAAAAATCACAATTTTTCTAGACCACCTTTATCTTGGATGAGTTATTCACAAAACAACTTTCATCCTTCATTCCTTTCTTCTAGAACATAAAACAAGAATCATTATCTGTTTTTGTATCATTAAACCTAATAAAGGGTTTTCCAGAACTTCAAAGCTTGCACACTCTTTTGGGTTAAATTGCTGACCCTCAGCTATGGATTTGGGCTCCCTGAAGATATTATCCATAGTGTTGGCCTATTAAATTAACCAGTTAGGCTGCCATTTTCAGAAAAGCAAAAGGCAGATGGTTTTTCAGGTATCTGACCTAGTGCTTGCTTGCTATCCATCCATCCATCCATCCATCCATCCATCCATCCATCCATAATTGAGAAATAAAGATGCTTTTATACAGCCACTGATACCACTGCCTTCATCTGAAAATCTTATTAAACATCAAATCTGAGAAAAAGCTGTGCTAATCCTGCTCAGTTTCTCAAGTAAGACTCTGGTACAGAAATCTTTACAAGCTAGTTCACATAAAAAATTGTGTGTTTTTTTTAAAGGGGGACAATAAAATGTTAACTAACCTAAGTAGATATTAAAAATAGCAATGCCACATTTTCTAGACCTTAATCAGAACACACAGTTATTTTTTAAAACTGTCTAGACATGCAATTCTGCTGGAAAGCTGAAAAACCTGATATAAAGAGCCACACCCCTCCAAATGTAATTGGATCAAGGCAGCTGCTGATGCAACTTTCTGGATTAAAATGAGTTATGTACTTAGCAACTATTCAGTTAGTGTGAAGCTGCCTGAAGTTGTACCCTATCTACAAATATTTCTGGCCTACATGTTCACAAAGGATTTATTCAGTAAGAGAAGACAATGGACTTTTCAAATACTAGTCTCTTGAATGCACAAACAAAATGATTAAGAATTATCACCCCCAACCATTCAAGATACTCTAGTTTTCCCAAGTGGAAAAGCAGGAGAACCTACTTTTTTTTTGCAAGTATCAGAATTTGTGCTCTGGGGCACAACAATTTTAACATGCACTATTCTTAAAGCAATGAGGTAACCCTATCTAGCAATAAGTTTTTGCTGCTATGCCAGAAATGCAACTTGTTACCCCTACCACCACTGAAGTAACATGAAATAAAAATGCCTAACAAGTTGGAGGTCTGACAGCACAGGTTTGGAATCTGAGATTTTAAAGTATCAATTAGTGTTTGCCCCCCCCCCCTTCCCCACATATACAATGTGCTTTGGACCCCTTGAAACTAAACTAATATTAGGAACTAAAGAGATAAAGAAATATAAAGACGACAAAATACCTTGCAATCCTGCAGTGCTAGCACTTGTTTTGCATATATTCTATCATATCTTTGAACAAAAAAAATATTTTTCAACTTGTTAGCGTTTTACTCCCGCAAACGTTCTCTTCTTTACAAAAATGGGTTTTCTGGATTGCATCCGTTTTGGAAAAGTAAAACACCCAAATGCCAAGTTTATATTCCTTTAAGCAAATTTAGTTTATCCAGCAAAATCAGCATGCTAAAAGACTAACTATAACTGAGATCCCTAACACAAAGTTTCCAAGGCAGCCATGTCAACATGGACATCGTTTCCTGACTCTTTGCATTAAAAATACCTGTTGAAAAAGAAAATAAATTGGCCTGCTGCAAAGTATAGAAGTGTCTCTCTCATCATCTATTTCCAAGAATAGTCTTGGAATCAAACATCTCCAAACATCGTTCCAAAAGTTTTCTTAGAAATTAAACAAAAACGGGCACTTAAGAGAGCAACGTTCGGTATCCATGTTTCAAAATAAGCCCTATTTAAACCAACTTTAAACCAAACCCTAACTCGGTAGCAAAGCTTACTTTCCAAGCAAAGCGTTATCACAGCCTCAGCACAACTTTCCCTCAATTAAGAGCGCACAGCATCCCTTCTTTCCGTTTAGGACATCCTACAAGATGCCTTCGAGAGTTCGGAGTACATACCGACCGCGGCAGTTTAGCAGGTCCTGCACCGAAATTGGCTACATGTTTCTTAGCATCCATAGTTGCAAGCAGCGGAGTTTCTCTGCCTCCCTGTTCCACTGAAGGACTGCCTGATTCGACGCACAACTCACTTCTTCGATCTCCAGAACCCAGAGATTCCCTAAACGGCAGGAATCTTCAGAGGTTCTGCTTTTCTATTGGTTTCTTTCGCAGGGGTATGGCAATTGCCACGATCGGATTGGTCGGCGCTTGGCAGCCGGCCTGGTTGTTGACCAGTGGCCACGAGCAGGCTGCGTGATTGTCCCGCCCTTCACTGCAAAGCAGAAAAGGGATTGCAACATCCAATCCACAGAGGCTGGGATGGGGCCGAGCTTGTCGAGTCAGCGGCGGCGGCGGCCTTGGACGCGCTCCTCAGCCACTCCCCTCCGGCAGCGTTGTGTGCTGAAGCTGAGCTGTTGAATCTTGGCGTCCTTTGAAGAATGACGGCCTCTATTCGGGAGTGCTTGCTTCCACTGGAGATATCTTAGCGGGACCCTGTATAATAAACTATTGCATGATTAGATAGAGAATGTTTTAAAACAACGCAGTATGCCCTCTGAATGTGGACGGAAGGATGAAACTGTTCCCGGTTTTCTGCCGGCCGTCTTTAGCTTCAGTTGAGCGAATTGAGTGGATGCCTGTCTTTTGTGGTGGCTAAGAGCTGACACGAACCTGATGGAGATCAATCAGTGCCTTTTGTTAACATAGCTCATTCCCTTCCTGGACATTTATAGTATCATCTATCACTGCTGATATATCAGTAACGAAGGAGGCACTGAGTCCATCTGCATACCCTCCTTGGCCAGCTCTAACAGGCCTCTTGCTGTTTTTGTGGTCATGAGTTCACAACAGAGCCTCCATCTCAGGCCAGTCCACTGCTGAGGCAGGCTGAAGCCAAAATAAGATCAAGAGAATATTGCAGGAAAATAGCATTTTGCATCAGAAAACAAAAGAAATCTTCCCATGCAGAACTCTGTCACATGGAGGAATAAACTGCAGAGGGTTGGTAATCTACTGGTCTCCAACTGGCCCACTGCAGGATAACCTCCTCCCATACCACCATCCAGCTCTGGGCTTCAGTGGCCATTTTAACTGGCTTCTAGGGAGATTGGAATGGAGCTTGTCCATTTAATTTCTTGGGAGGGGGGCTAGAAAGTATTGACTTCATGAAAGGCCAAGTGGATGTTCCATGAGGTCACCAGTCCTTTCTGGAAATCTTCGTGCAGCTTTAATAGACACTGCACAGTCCACCACCACTTCCCACCCTGCCAATCTCCCTTGCCCTTCCCCTTTCATTCCTGAGAATCCCTTCTTTAAATGCTCAGGGTTAGTGATTTTTCAGCACTTACACAATTCCTGTAGCTTCTGTTGTATTATCAGCTTGTCCTTCTAAAATAACCTATCTGAATATAACAGATATGTGACAGGCCAAATTTCTATAGCTATTTCTATCATTTGCATAATGTGCTATCACACAAATGATGCAAACTATGTCATTTGTGTCTACCTTATATGTGTGTCCTCATCATGCAAATGATATCAATTGATACAAATTATGTGTTTATTAAATTTGTGTGCTGCTGAATCAATTAGATTTGGTAGCATATAATTATGTAATGAAATCAGCATACAAATGATGTAAACAATTGCTATGACACACTTTCATACTTTGTAACTGACATCCCTTTCTCCCAGGGAGTAACTGACACTTTCTTCCCCAACTAACCTGGTTTCACTGTATTTCTTTACACACCACATAATTGAAGTGACTAAACAAATCTCCCAAGATGACCAGCAGTGCTAGCTGTTTATTACACTCTGAATCACACCCAGCATACTTGAACTAACAATTGCTAGGGAAAAACAATGAAAAATTGTCACCACTTTTCTATCTATGCTGGCCAGTTTCCAGAAAGCATCTAGCTGTCCAATGTGTTATATATAATGTTTGATTATATGCATCTTTATCCTAAATATAAATATACTTTTATCTGAAACTTTGAAGTAAAACAATAAGGTGTTAGTAAGGCCTATGATTCAACTCAGTGTTGGGCATCTATGTTCATCCTGTTTCAGAAAGAAAGAAGCTTGGAAATTCAATGTAACATTGGGAACTAAAGAAATTATTTTATTCAGGTTAAGGTCCAATTACACAAGAGTACATATGGTGCAATTCTCAACCCACTGAAAGTGATGAGGTATAGGGGATCTGGAAAGCCACTGATTTTTGAGCTGTGTGTATTGCATTCACAGCACATTTCATGATTATGAAATGGGCAAACTGACGTCATGATGAAAGAACAAATGTTCTGATTTGTGATAAAGGAATCTGGCAAAAACTTTATGAATTGTTGCAGATGACCTTCCAGAAAAGGACTAAGAAACCAGTACACTGCAGAAGAATTGCAAACTGAGAAACTGTCCAAGAACTAATCTAAGCAAACAGCCAGCTTAAGTCAGAGGAGAACAGAAGCTGGAAGATTAAAAATCTAAATGAAAACTGCTTGTCTTCTGATAAATTATGCAACAAAAAGGTCAGTATATTGATTTAAACTCTTTGCCCCTCAAACATAAAGCACTTAAGAGTAAAACGTTAACTATCATGTGTGGCTTTTTTTCTAGCGCAGCTGTAATGAAAAGCCACATTATGCTTTTCAATATAAACTACAGATTCTGAGAGCAAAGTAAATACTGATTTTATAAGACTTAAAATAAAAAACTAAACTATGCAAAACACTTCATATTAACTTGATTCATTTTGTTGTTTTAAAATTGATAAAAGTAGCTTTACTGATCTATCCTTATGGAAAACAAGGGTAGATTTTTTTAATAAAAAACAGTAACTGCTTTTTTTTAGTAAACAGTTTTAATGATAAGTCTCTGTTTATGGAACTTTCTCTCCACAGAGGCTTGCCTGAATCAATTATGCCATTTCAGCACCAAGAAATGAACATATTTAACCAGGATAATTAGATTTTTGCTAATTTCTTTATCCATTTAAAATAAGATTGCAATGTTTACTGTTATTATTCTATTTTAATATAAACTAGTCAGAGAACATTTCAACTGAACTGTGCAACTGAATGTTATTAAACAATGAATAAAAACCTTAATTGGCCAATGAACATATAAGGGATTCACCTCACTCAAAAACTTTCCAGTTTCATGAAATAATGAATGTACAATACAAACTCACAATAACCTATGGTTAACAAGTAAGGAATTTACCCTGTAATATATGGCTCTATAATCAAGTTGCCTTTTTTGGTTTCTGCAATCCAGGACTTGCAGCTATACAGGTAGTCCTCATTACTGACTGCTTGTTCAGTGACCGTTCAGTTACAATGGCACTGAAAGAACAGATTTACTACCAGTTCTCAGTGTCCTGCAGTGATGTGATTGTGATTCAGGCACTTGGTAACAGGTGCTTGTTTACAACAGTTGTGTCCCACAGTCATGTGATTGCCATGTGCAACCTTCACAGCCAGCTTCCAACAAGCAAAATCAATGGGGTAGTTGGCAGAAAGTCACAAGTCACGGTCACGTGATATTGCATTTAACAACCTGCAGTGATTTCCTTAATGACTGCAGCTGGAACTGATGTCACAGATCACTGCAGTCACATGACGTTTCATTTAACTACCGTGCTGCTTAGTAATGGAGTTGCTGGTCCCAAGAGTGGTCAGTTAAGTGAGGACTACCTGTAGTTTGTTTTAGCTACAACAGCCAATCTCTGGAAATACCAAATATAGTTTGTCACAAACAACTCATCCTTAGATGTGATTTAAGTTAACCTTTAGATGCACTCAGAGACTAATCAGTTTGAAGGATTACAGCATTCCTACTCTGGTTTATGTACAGCTCATAACTGGAGAATACATCTGATTTATCAGTAAAGCAGCTAAAACAAAAGCCTGTACTGCTTGTGGATGTATGTATATTTAACTAGGTATGTCAAACAACTAAACCCTTTTTGTTGTGGTTCTCACATCATTAAAACTTTAGACTGGTTTGAGACTGATTAGGACTAATGTAATAAATCTGTTCAATTAGTCTGGGAGAAAAACAAAACAGGTATATCAATAATAGATGGGGATCTCAAGAACTTTTCACCTCAAAATAAACTGTGTAAACTGTTTATGCCAATCCAGAATCATCATCAAGTCAGGCAGCATACAAATTAGAATGATGGATGGATAGATGGATGGGTGGGTAGGTAGATAGGTATTTTTCAAGAACTATATTAAGATCTCAAAAATTATTAATTTTTTTTTCACTGAAAATGTCAATGATTCTTGTGTAGGAGTGTGAAAAAAATACTAAACTTTGTTTCAGTTATTATTCAGTACAGGTAGTCCTCAGGTTATGATGGCAGTTGGGACTGGGATTGCTGTCGCTAAGCAATGCAGTTGTAAAGTGCAACATCACATGACCACGTCACTTAGCAACAATCCCGGCAGTCTTGGTTGCTGTCATAACCCCAAGATGTGCAGGAAGTGGCGGGAGTCCCAGGTAAGGAGTACAGGGATGCCATGGGGGGGGGGGCGTGGGGGGGGAGGAAGCCAGGGGAGGGGAGGTGCTGTGGAGCCATGCGAGCACATGAACCCGGCAGAACGGTATGGTGCCATGCAAGCTCAGGGAGGCCAGGGAAATGGATACGTGGTGCCGCGTGAGCACAGAGGCTGGGAAAATGGATTGCTTGGTGCTACGTGAGTGCAAGGAGGTATTTACCAGAGCACCTTGCGACCTTCCCTACCAGCTTCCCCATTTACTTTGCTTGTGGGAAGCCAGCAGGGAAGAGCGCAAATGGTGATCACCTGACTACAGGGTGCCACAACCATCACGTGAGCTGGTTGCCAAGCACCTGAATTGTGATCACATGACTGTGGGGATGGTGAGATGGCCGTAACATACATACATACATTTTATTTATAGGCCGCCCATCTCCCCCAGAAGGTGAGTCTGGGCAGCTCACAATTAAAATCCAAACCTCAAAAACAGTTAAAAATATAAATATCCACATTAATTTAGTTAAAAAATCAAACTATATAAAAACTATATACATAAAAAGACTAAAACATAGAAGATATTGGGGGGGGAGTAGAATCATTTATCCCACAAGCCAATTCCAATGGTGCGAGCCCCCATTCCAATGGTATGAGGACTTTGAGGACCGGTACTAAATATCACACTTCGGTCACTGAAGGAGTGGTTGGTGAGAACTACCTGTACTCTTGCCATTCATAGAGTCTTGTAATTGCTATCCAATTGACTCATGTTAACTTCTGATATATTCATATTTCAGTAAACAAGTGTACTGATGATCAGTTTTTCTTTTTTTATATGCATTAACCATCAGTTGTGTGCAGGTTACACCTCTATGAACCATTCAGTCCTTATAGAGGAATAGCCAGTTTCCTAAGAATTCTGTGTGTGCCCAATCACTTGTCTATTAGTATGCATCAGACAAGCTGATTTAAATACAGATGATCTAATATCAAAAAGGAGTCTGGTAGCACTTTTCAGACTAAACCATTTTATTAAAAATCATAAGTTTTTTGAGCTACAGCTCACTTCATCAGGTGCATGAAGTGGCCAAACCAACATAGGATTTAAATTAGGATGAGGCGGGGGGGGAAGGGAGGGGAAAACAAGTTGGTTATGTAGATGCTGGTTGCATAAGACAAATTACATGTACCTTAATTAAATATTATAATGGCTTAAAAATGTATTGTGTGTGTTGAGACCTTCTGAGAAATCTTTTAATGTATGTGCATTCAGCAATCTCTTGCTCAATGGTGCTGTTAAAGGGTTTTTTTCCCCCGAAATGGCTCCTCTGAGATCTCTAATGGAATATCCTCAAAAGTTGAAATGCTCTGATATTATTTTGTCCTTGAGTCCTGAGGGCATTAATTCTTTTACTCAAAGTTTGCCCTGTTTGTCCTACATAGAATCCAGAGGGGCATTGCTGGTTCACGTTACGTGAACAAACATGTGAAGACACCTCTAATCTTATCTATGTATTTCCTGGGCCCTGTGATGGTGAATGTAGGTGTAAATCTGGGGACAAAATAGACATCTAGGTTTGTTGCAGAATATGATTCCCATGTTAGTATCTCTGTTCTGTTGTTTCTTGTTGCTTGTGAGAATCTGGTTCAGGCTGGGTGATTATATTCAGGTATGGGCCTGTCACCCAGCGCCTGAAAAAGTTGGACATGTTGCACATATAGGTTCCTTGATGGAAAAAAATTGAGCTTTTATATAAACCAAATTGCTTTTTAAAAAGCCAAATTATTAAAATTAAAAAAAAAACTTGAATTTTTCAGCTGTCATTTAAAACAAGTTATATTTTCAGCACAAAAGCACCAATGCTTTTTTTTAAAAAATCTTTTTAATTTTAATTATTTCACAACAGCAATGAAACTCAATTTGAGAATGAATAAAATTAGGCATTAAGGAGATCACCAAAATAAATAATCATAATGAACAAAAAAGTCCTTTTGTACTCAGAATCATATAAAAACTTTATTCACATAATAATTATGAGAATTTGAATCACATCAGATCCTTTAAAAAACCATATAAAAAGCAAAATACACAATCAATCCTTTTGAATATGGGCAACGAAATTCTTAAGACTTACATGGCAAAAAGGTAGATATATAAAAAAAACCCAAATCCTTGTGGAAAAGTAAGGAAGCTCTGATGTTCCAGATTGTTGCCTGGTCACTGCTTCTCTACTTTTGCCACTATATATAGATTATTGCATAATAATTTTGGATAATTTAAAAGATTTATGCAGTAAATGGACCTCAGTAAACAAGCCAGTGGGAATGGATTTCTCAAGCACTTCCTACAGAATGGATACTTTCTTGTATTTCAGAATCAGACTCTACTGTGTCATTTCTACAAAGGTCAGACTGTTGTAGATTTTTATCTGCAATAGTAAAGCCTGTTGTGTAAGGAAATTTTTTTGAAGAAACTTTACTATTTTCAACAGCAGGAACACCAAATTTGTTACCAAGCACATTGATACCGGGTTCGGAGACAGAATGTCGAGCAGTAAGTATTTGCCTCACAGAGGAATCCCTTGCTTCCAATTCTACAGGTTGGCTGCTCTTCTCAGATGTTGCCTGGGTGGGTTTTGATTCATGATCTTCTATTCTCCAACTATCTATTTTACCTTCAATGTCTTGCCATAAGCTTTGCTGTGATGGACCAACAGCCTGAAGTTCTTGTATTTTTGCTGTCGCAGGTAGGTCACTATTTACTACTTGACATGAACCAAAGTCTTTCTGGAAAGTGAGAGGACTCAGAAAAGCAGTAGAGCCAGCATTCTAAAAAGAAAAATTAAAACAATAAAGAAATGACTCTAAAATAATTCTGTACTTCTAAGTGTACTATATTTGCAAACCTAGCAGGTATTTTGGTGGGAAATTCCACTGTCAAGTATGTCATGATCAACAGACTACAATGTTTTGTTGTTTCTTTCATAAAGAAAAAAAAAAACCTTAAGCAAAACAAATAGCTGGAAAGTTCAGGGAAACATGCAAATCTCACAAAACATTCCAAATGTGTAGTCAGCAATTTGTTCTAACATCTTCCTTTTTATGATAGTTCAGTCTAGTCCCATTTCAAATACCGCTAACTGCATATGCTACCATCAGTCATAAGGATGACAATTCCTATAAATTGAGTAAATCATTTCACAATTTAACAAGCCACTCTGTATGTCTGAACAATTAGTTTAAGACAGAGTCAGAAGACTGCAATATCACCATAATTAAGTCCAATTAGGACATAAACCAGTTTACTCCATGGTTCCTCTCTGTTTCAGAATTATCTCAGTGTGAAGATAAAATATAATTTAAAAGCATTTTGAGGCCTTGCCATTTCTGGTTTTTAGGCTAAAACAAATACGTATTGTATTTGGTAAAGTATATATCCATTATATGATCTATTACATTTAGAAGATGATGTAACGCTTTTCCAGAATGCTGTAGAATGTCAGTGGGCCTCTCATGAGCAGGCATTTTGAGAAACTGACTGAAGTCATTCTATGTAAAGTCCTTGAAACACAAATTCTTGGTGAGACACATAAAAGGATGCTAAATGTTTAAATCGTTGTCAGTGGTAGCTACAAATGATGAGGAAATGATCCAGGAAAATTAGTAGGCTTGCAGGGGAGAGTGCCATGCATCTTCAACTTCTTGTACAGAAATGCAACAAATGATAAAAGGATGGAGAACATATTCTGATTCCTCTCTGTGAGCCCTTAAGAGGTTTATAAAACATTAATAAGAGAATTATTTGAGTACATATCATAGAAATGCTAGTGATGATGATGTTGTGCTTCAGGTGTCTGTTGGTCTATTTTAAAATCCCACAAGATCTTGATCCTAATTTTCACAAGATGCAAAGGAAAGAGGAGGACTGGGTTTACCGGATTTGAAATTGTATTTTGTAGCTTGTTGTTTGGTTTTGATGAAAGAATGGATGCTGCTGAGAAACAAGAGACTTTTCGGGTTAGAAGCTCACGACCTGAGGTTTGGATGGCATGGATATTTATGGTATGACAAAGTTAATATTAATGTGGATTTTAAAAATCATTTTATCAGGCATGTCATATTGAGAATATGGAATAGATATAAACCCAGATTGTGCCAGAAAACACCTCTGTGGATTTCAGCACAAAACACATTCCATAGAAGAGAAATAGCAGGTAAAAACAAATGGCTAACATACCAGGAATTATTGGAAAATCATCAAGGGGAATATACAAGATTAAATCAAGAGAGCAACTAATAGCAGAAGGATATAGTTGTCAATAGTTTTCCTATTTACACTTATCAGAAAGATTTAAAATAAAAAGACTTATGGTATGTACAAAGTAAGACAGAATTTGAAGTACAATTGTGCACTGATGATGAACATGTAATTGCTAAAATGTATAAACTTTTGTTGAAATTTGAAACAGAGGAAAACAGGTTAAAGAATGTATGATAAAGTAGGCTAACAATTTTAGTTACAACATACAGATGGATCAATGGGAAAATAAGTGGTTAAAAGGATTGAAATTTATATTATGTTACGATCTTAAAGAGAATGTTTATAAAATGATGTATCATTGGTATTTGACGCCAGAGAAATTATATAGAATGCATAAAGGTATTTCAAATGTATCTTGGAAATGCGAACAAGATGAAGGGACATTTTATCATGCTTGGTGGACATGTAAAAAAGCTAAAAAAAAAAAATGGATTCAAATACATTGATACAGAGGATTTTAAAGATTAATATTCAATTGAAGCCAGAACTTTACATTTTAGGATTGATGGACAAACAGTTAGAAAAAAGTCATGGAAGATTATTTCAATCTATGATTACTGCAGCGATATTACTATATGTACAAAGATGGAAAGATTCAGCACTACCTACTGTGAAGGAATGGTTGCTGAAATTGGGAGAACTTGCTAAGATGGGCAAACTGCCTTTTTTTTTTATATATTAGAGAAAGGACAATATCTACATTTATTGATCACTGAAAACCCCTTCTGGACTTTTTGTGTAAAAATGAAAAAAATGAACTTGTGATTTTTGGTTTTGATGACAGGATAGATTATAGAAAGAATATTGGAAGCTATTTCTTTATATCTTCCCTTATATTTCTCTCTTTTTTCCCTCTTTTTTTCCTCCTTTCTTATTGCACTTTTAGCTTTCTGTTATTTTTGTTTTTTTTCATTTTTTCTAATTTAGTTTGTATTAGTCCTTATTATTGCTCTTATAAAAAAAAATTAATCCTAATTTTCTAAGACTTTTTCAGGTATGTGGTCTCAGTAGCTTTTGTTAATAGTAAAGCCAAACTTTCTATATAAATTCCAATGCACAATTTTTGCAACTCTATCATGGCAGTGCTTATAATCAGTTTGGGCAATTTTGCTATAGCCACTAATGAGGTGATCTATGGTTTCATCTTTGATCTTACCCAATAACACAGACTGATAGACACCTAAAAGAAACACACCAGACATCATCATCATCATCATCATCATCATCATCATCATCATCATCATCATCAAAAAGAATAAAATGTGGTTCATAGAGGTAGCAATACCAAGAAACAGTCAAACTGACAAAAAACAAATGGAAAAAGTAATAAAATATTGGGATTTGAACTTGAAAGACTTGGGAAGAAAAAGTCTACTATAATACTAAATTGGAGCTCTTGAAGTCATGCCATTTTCTATTTCTTAAAGTAAAGTACCTGGAATCATTCTGGAATCAGGTGGCCTCTAAATCAATCAATCAATCAATCAATCAAGTAAAAAAATTTTAATAAATATTTGGAAATGTTAAAATTTAGCATACTAGATACCACTGACTTTGCAAAACATTCTTGCTTAGAATTTCCTACATACTATGAATCCTAGGCTCTTAGTTAGAACAAATAATCAGAATATAAGTATCCAGTCAAAAGAGTGTGATACTTGTTGGATGAATAGTTATTATTATCATCATCATCATTATTTACAAGGCTGCTCAAGAGTTGCAGAAGAAAGACAGAAATACAAAAGAGAACTATATGAAAATCTTGAAGGTAAAAACACATCTTTTTTTAAAAAAAATTACAAATCAAGTATTTTGGGCAGTGAGTAATCCTCATTTGACAAGCTTACTTTGAAATTCTGCATATGTTCCTGTCTTTCTTCTTCAAATGACTTCTCCCTCTCTATCACTGTTGGTTTTATAGTAGAACTCATTTGGGGATGATGTAATAAGCCAAAATCTGATTGATCTATACCAGCCATTGCTGCAAGCTGTCCAAGTCTGTAAAATACGATAATATGATAAATACACTTAACAAAGTATTTGGTAGTGATACTATAAACTTTTAAATTTTAAAAACTAAATTTATATAATTAAGCTCTGAAATTGTAGAAGAAACTAAATTACTATTTTCTTGAAGACAAGAGAATGGGTGGGAAAAGAGCTTGAGATCCAAAGGTCCAAAACCCCTCCCAGGTCCCTGCCGTGCTCCCAAATTATAAGGAAATTTAAACCACCTTCAGAGATGGTTTAAATTTATTTCCTTCCATTGCTCACAATTGGAAGAAAAACAAATACAATACAATAAAAACACCAGTAAAAGGACAGAGAGATACAAAGGTATTATGAAATGCATAATTTCTTCCTTACTTCTGCCCCATAATCTGCATCCAATAAAAGGACTTGCTGAAGCACTCTGATCTGAACTTGTTCTGCCCAACAATAAAACTTCTTTAAAACCAGAAGAAAAAAAAACCCTTCATAAATCAGCTTTTGCTTTTCAAAAATGATTAATTAATTTTGAGATTTTTGAAAAAATATTTTTATTAGATTTTAGCAAACAATATCAGGTAATTACATTAACACAAATCCAAGATACATATAGAGAAAACAAAACAAAATAGAAAATACAAAAGAGATCTATTGCAATGAAAGTAAAGGGACAGGTACTGTACCTATGAAAATTTGCCATATATATATACATGCCATATATACACATACATACATACATACACACACACACACATACATATCTACATACATACATATATATACACACACACAGACACACACACACACAGACACACACACCCCAGATTATAGTCTATTGCTATTGAGATAAACCATAAAATCCATCTGGATTTGATAGAATTGTAGTTCCTGCCTCTGATGCCTCATTAATTTTTTCTAATGTAGCAATTGAAAAGGCCTTGTTAATCCACAACTCAATTGTTATGTTATCTAGAGATTCCCAATGTTGTGCAATTATTATTTTAACTGCTAAAATTAAATAAATAATAATTTATTTTTAACCTTATGGTTTGATCCTGTAAATAAATGCAGTAAGGCTAGCTCTGGGGAGTATTCAATTCTTTGATTAGCAATAGTACTTATCTCCCCAAAGATTTTATGCCAAAAGGGTATAACTTTCTTGCATGACCACCACAAATGAAAGAATGACCCCCCCCCCTTTTTTAGAACCTCTCCAACATTTGGAAGAATAATTTTGATATATATGTCCCAATCTAACAGGAGTCAAGCGCCAACGATGTATAATCCTCCATTGCAGTTCTTGCACTGAAGCTGAAGTAAATCCACTCAGTTTCTGTAACTTCTGCCAATTTATCTCTTATATGGGATTACCAAGCTCAGTATCCCAAGCTTCCTTTAAACCACATGCTGGATCTCGTGTTTCTGATTGTAATAATAACCTATAAATTTTTGGAATTTTTCCTTTTGGTTGTTCTAAATAATGAAGTATTAAATTCTCGAAGTTGGTATAGGGCCGTATTGCTGAAGCTCTAATATTTCTATTACCCAAAAGAGATTTGAGTTGATACCAAAAGAGCTGTGGTAGCTTCTCACCTATTCGTTGTTCAATCTGATCTTTTTTGAAAGGTTCCCTATTACTATAAAAATCTTTTAGTCTATAAAGATTATATTCTTTTTAAGATTTCATTTTAGCCAAACCATAATAATTATCCTGATTGATATATGTTATTAAAAGAGTTAAAGGGGAAGTATCCTTCATCAAAACTGTGTATATTTACTCTTCCAAATTTGAAGCATTGTTTTAGTAAAAACATTTTCAATCTGTTTTATTCTAGAAAAATATTTTGGGTGAAAAAACCATTGATTTATACATTTATCTGGCTCTAATATAGTTTCAATTTGAATCCATTGTTTAGAAGAGTCTTCCAAAATAAACTGAATCATATGCCCTAACTGTGCTACTTGATAATATATTAACAAATTGGGCATACCCCAGACTCCCTGTTTCTGAGGTCTATATAAAATCCTTTTATTTACTCTGTTTTTGTGAATGAAAGCACAAGTAGAAAGTTTTTTATTTTTATTTTATTTTTTGGCCAATGTCTTAAAAGCTGTTCTGGAATTACTACTGGGAGGCATTGAAATAAAAAGTTATGCTGTGCAAGAATTTTCATTTTTACCACTGCAATTTGCCCTAAAAGATTGAAAGGTTTTAAAGCCCAGTTTTTCATTTTTTTAATTTAATTTCTTCCATGTTCATACATAATTATTTGTAAAAATGTTAATATTTTTAGTAATAGTGATGCCTAAATATTTTTTAAAAATATATACTATTGGAATCCCTGGAACAGTGGAAATTTCCTTTTGGGTTTTTGGGGATGTATGAAAAAACATCAAATGTGATTTATGAAAATTAACTGATAGTCCTGACACCTCTGCAAATTTCTTTACCTCCTCCTTAATATAGCTAGGTGAATAAGAAGCATTTGAGAGAGTCAAGATCATATCATCTGCAAATAGATTTAAAAGATACATCTTATCTCCCATTTTTATCCCAGTAATCTGATTACTGGATCTAAGTGTTACTGCCAGTGCTTCTATAGCTAGATTGAGTAGTAAAAGTGATAAAATACAACCCTGATTGGTTCCTCTTAAAATCGTGATGGGATCTGAATCATAACTGTTAAATCTTGTCTGGACTTTAGTTGGTCTGTAAATATGTTCAATCATCTTACAGAAGCCTGTCCCAGTACTTAAATTTAAGTAATATTTATTTTAAAAATTGTATTTCCAGAGAATCAAAGTCTTTAAATATATCTAAAGAACATATGGCTAATGAAGATTTATTAATTATACCACTTATATAGTATTTAATAATTTCCTGATAAGGGTAAATATATTTCGGTTTTGAATAAAGCCAGATTGGTCCATATGAATAATTTTACCTATAATCACTTTTAATCGGTTAGCTAACAGTTTAGTATACAGCTTATAATCCATATTGAGAAGTGAGACGGGCCTATAAATTGCCAAATCCTGGAAATTTTTACCTGATTTAAGGATCAAAATTATCTTAGACTGTTTCCAAGATTCTGGTAAAGGTTCCCCCTGGTGCAAAGTATTGCATAAAAATAGAAATCCAGGTATTAAGATCTCTTTACATTCTTTACAAAATTCCCCTGACAATCCATCAGGAGATTTTCCATTTTGAATAGTGATTTCTGAAATAGAAAAGGGAGATTCCATAAATTATATATCTTCTGGAGCCAATTCTGGGAATATAAATCTATTTCAAAATTGATTAATTTTAATTGATGATGGATTATTTGAGGAATATAATTGTTGAGAAAAATTTGAAAAAAAAAAGTTTGAATTGTTCACTTATACCTTTAATTTTGGTCACAATTTGACCATTGCTGTTTTTAATTGCACTAATGCATTTTTTCTCCTTAGCTTTTTTCAATTTTACTGTTTGCCAGTATTCTAGAATTATTATCACATTTGTAGTAGCTTTGCTTAGCAAAGTAAGCTGAGAGATTTTATCTGTCTCCAAATCATCTAACTCTCTCCTTTAATTTACTATCTGTTTGTAAATACTATCTAATCCAGTTCTGTTATAGTTTGCTAATAAATTGTTAAATTCTGAATAAAGCTTATTTGCCTTTTGTGATGGTATTTTTTTAATCATGCTCATCTGGTTTATACACTCTCCTCTTAACACTGCCTTCATAGCATCCCATCGTGTTCTTACTCATGTTTCATTTGTATGATTTTCCTGAAAAAAGTTTCTCAAAGTTTGAGTTAGTCTTTGCTTTGCTGCTAAATTGTATGATATTATAGAATTAAAATGCCAATTATAAGTAAATGGAATGATTTCTTCTAATTTGAGAGTAATAATCACTGGAGCATGATCTGATATAAGTATTGGTGTAATTTTAACTTGTTCCAAAAAATTTGAAAAGTTTTAGATACCTATCCTAGAATGCGATTTACGTTTACCTGAATAAAATGTATGTGCTTTTGTTGCAGGGTTCATGATTGTCCATGTATCTGAGTCCAAGACTATACATCAGGTTTTGAAATATCTTGTGCATTCCAATCTGAGGTTTTAATGCATCAATATTGAAGTCCCTTCCTATAATAAAATTTTTATTACTTTTTTTTCTGTTCATAATCTTTTGTAAGTAACCAATCTAACCCTGATTAGGGACATAAATAGATGCTAAAGTTAATGTTTTATTATCACATTCCTCTTCTATAAATATATATCTACCTTCCCTATCTTTCAAAATCTTTTGAACCTTGAAATTTATGCCAGCTTTGAAAAGTATAGCTACTCCCCTTGATTTATTAGTTCCTTGTGCAAAAAACTATTTATCAAAATACCTATCATTCAATCTATTTGTTGTATATGTTTCTTGTAACATAACAAGGTTTAAAAGGTTTGACATAATTAACAATCCTTTTCCTCTTAATAGGGTCTCCCAGACCTCTAACCTTTAAAGAATTTTATATTGTTCTCCCATTACCTACATTTTTAGAATGTCTCTAATTTCTCTATGCAATTAAGATTATCTCGCATCCAGAAAATTACTGAAAGTTTATTGCTCACAAAATCTATCAAAAAGTTGCCTAATATTATAAAGAGCACGTATAATGTTAGAATTCTTTTCCCTGCATTAATATCCTCCTCACGTTCTCCCTTCCCCTTTGGAAATCACTCTACTCCCTTATCCCTCCCCCTTCCCCATCCCGCACACTGTACCACGCCTCCATATCCAACCTCCCTACCCTCCAATCCCACTTAGATCAATAGCGGAAAAAATCACAGAGGATCCTTTAATCACAGAGGATCCTTTATAGTCAGACAGGAGTAATATGGATCCTTTAAGGATCCTCTTCAAGGTCTAAGGGGGAGTGACCTACTGAGATTCCTTTTCCCTCTCACCAACCGATAAACTCCCAAATTTAATTACAATAGTTCCTTAGCCATAGTTTTACTTACATTATTATTTTATTTAATTCTTTACTCTTATTCAATCCCCTCCTTTTTCCCCTTCCTCTAAACCTAAACATTCAAAAAAAGTAATACAGTCATTATAATTTGTTTTACTCCACAGCTTGGTGCAGTGTTCTTACATAATCTTCAGCTTGTGGTTAAGCCTGCTTTCCACAGTTCCAAGGGCAAGTCATAGATTGCTCCCTTCATCCCTTGTTAGAGAACTCTGCCAACAAGTTGTGCATCTCAGTCAAAGCACAATAACTTTTCCTCCTTGTGACATAAAAACAATCAACTTGAAAAGTAATCCCAACTTGTATCGAATCTCATTCTGAATAAGTTTTTCTGATAGTGGTTTGAATTCCTTTCTTCACCGCAATGTATCTACGTTGATATCTTGGAAGAAGAATATTCTCTCGCCATCCCATTTAATTTCCTCCAATTCACGTGATTTTCTTATAATTTTGTCTTTTATATTTGAATTTACAAATCTGACCAAAATGTCTCTAGGTTTCTGTCTGTTCCTAGGAGAGTAAACCCGGCGAGCATGTTCAGTATCCTTATCCAGTAAGTTCAAATCAGAGCTCAGATCATTAATTTTAGAGATAAGTAGTCAGATTGGTTATTCAAGTTTTCTCTGATACTACTTTGATCCTTTAGTTATTTCTCCTGCTATGATCCTACAAATCTGCCAATTCAATCTTTATCTCAGCAATACTCTTCTGAGCCTTGCCTATCTCCAAAGTATTGTTTGTAATCATATCAAAAGCTTTGCTGGCAATGTGAGCTATATCTGCTATTTCCTGTGACATTTCCTTAAATAATTTGCTCAGATGCACTTGCCAAGTCTTTAGTTACTTCCACAGCATGTTTACCCCATTCTGTCTTCAATTCTTTTTTTAAGTTGTTTTATTACTTGTCCAATTACCTCCATATCAGATGTCTGTCCGTGTCCGTGGGCACAGCTTTCTTCCTCCATTGCTTCTTCTTAGTTGCTGGGAAGAGGTACTTCCTCAACCTCCATTGGGTCTTCCAAATAAGCTTTGATCCCCTTCCCTTTGCACAGAATCTCCTTCCTTAACATCCTTTAAACTATTTTACTATTTGATAAGATATTTAATGAGGTAAACTGGCTACATTAAAGAAAATAGCTATATCAGGGGAATAGTGGAAAACTCAGCACGCCATCCTTGTCTGTGACTAGCCACACCCCCCAGTAATTTCGTGATTTTAAAAGATGAAGCATTGCTATTTTTTAACCTGTTATACTCAGACATATAGCATCAAGGATTATTCAAAAGGCAATCCATGGCCTCTCTTACCCAGCATCTTTAAGAAGATCTAAAAAAGCATGAAACTTTTGGAAAGAATTCTCAATGCTACCAAGCACTCCTTCGTCTTCTAGTATTGTGCTGGCTACTGACTGTGCATGGACAACTTCTGAGAGAGAGCAATTTAGATTCCGTAACTGAGTGTTTTCCAATTCCAGCTATAATAAATAATGAAACAAAATAGTATTAATACTGGAAATACCTCTTCTCCAAAAAGGTTTTTGGAATGAAAGTGCTATCATTTTCTTTGGCTGCTTCCCTTCCATTCTGGTATCCCAGATCAAAGATGAAATAAGAAACACTTGAGTGCAGTGAATAAAGAAATGCAGCAATGATGGCCAAATAAATACATAAATATTCATCTACTGGATTGAGAATTCATCTGCACGTTGCAGTTCTGTGGGGAAAAAACTGATAGGACAAAAAAAGATCAAAACAGTATTGCATTACATCTCATTTGGGACAGAAAAATATAATCACTATTATAGTCGCAAACTTATGCAGCTTACCAGAAATCACTTGATGTATTATAAAAACTTTTAAACGTTCATTTGTTTATACAGCTTATCAGTTCCCTAAAACCAAATATACCTAAATACTATATTAAAAGGGGGAAGGGAGAAAAATCAAAGATGGAGGTACCCCAGCAGATACTGCAGTGATGTTACCTGACAACTCAGTGACTATATAGTGTGTATGTTCTTGCAGGTTTCCTATTTGGCCCTCATGCCAAGTAAATTGTTGGCTCTTACCATTCCTTACTCACCTCAACAATATTACATAGCATGGAAACTATGTTTTTTTTATAAAGTGGAGGTCAAATACCTTGAATAAAAAAGAAATTACATCCTACCACATGTTGGTATCGCAGAAAGAAAATGATTGCTACCTCCATTATCCGTTCTTCAGCAGTTATCCTTGCTTTTCGTTCTTCTTTTAATCTTAACTGACATTCTTCATACTCCATCTGTCAAAAAGTACACTGTGATCCTCTGAGGCATTTAACAATATTATTCTAAAAATAATACACTCAAAACAGGCTTACTTTAGAATTCTGTAATTTCTAAATTTCCTAGATTGAAGCATACATTCTGATCTTAAAGTGAAAGGTTTTAACATAAAAAGAATTAAGTGTTCTTAAACAAATATGTTATGTTCATAACTGTACTTAAATACTACCCAGTACAACTGAAACATTTACAAGAATCACGCAAGTCTTAGATGTATGCAGTAATGTATTCCATCCATTTATTTTAAGATCTGAACATTAGGTAATAATAATACCTCTCTGATTAGAAGAATCTTCCATGGATGTAAATTTGTTTTAAAATACGTATCTCAAAAGCACTGGTTACAATTCTGTACTCTTTATAAACGTGTCCTATAATAATGATTTTTTTAAAAAACTGATTCCCTCTAGTGGACTTTGTTTGACACAACATTTATTTTAGAAGCGATAAGATCTACTAACCAAAAGGCATTGAAAAGTTATATAAAGGCTTTCACTTCCATATGCCAGTCCTCAAATGAATATATGTGAGTATATTTGTGAGTTTGATGGTATCAGATATTATTCATTATCAATAATTCTAGAGTCAGTCTTCTAAGAAGCAGAACAATAACAAAAAAAGGCATGCCATGTCCTAAAGACAATGAACTGGTTCATACACATCATGCTAAGCCATGTTTTTAACCATGTTAGGCAAGCTAAAATCAAAAACATACTTTAAGATTTAGTGTTATTTGTGAACCAGTTATCTCAGAAAGAAGAAGCTCAGTGGTAAAGGACATATATTTCGCTTGTACAGAGGTCCCAGGTTCAACATATTTCAAGTGTTGGGCTAGAAAGCAAAACTAAGGAGACTGACTGTCAGCACAGAGAAAACTAAATAGATCAATAATTTAATAAAAGATCATTTTAAAGACTATAAACATTTATTTAAATATCAATAAATATCAATAAATAAATTTTAATAGGGATATGGATAAACAAGGGGAACTGCAGGATCAAAGTTGCAACAGCGCAGAACAAAGTCCGCAAAGTTCCGGCTGTTGCAGCACCCTGTGGTCACGTGAACAATTTGGGCCCACTCAGGCCCAGCCACATTTATGACTGCCTTTTGGCCGCCTGCCTACCCACTTCCACCAGCTGCTCCCACTGCCTAGCCCTGTCTGCTGCAACACACACCATTACTGTACCAGCCCGGGCCTGCTTTTGAGCTGATACAGCTGGGGCTTCTCTCACACCCCGCCCAGGGCCTTGTTTCATGAAAGAAGCCCAGTGCATGAAAGAAGGCCTTGGTTGTGCTGTATTATTGTATCGGCTGAGGCCTTCCTTCATATCAGCCTTCATTTCGCAACCCACCCAGGGCCTCCATTTCTGTGCCAGCCAGGGCCTTCTTTTACAAAAGAAGCCTGGTGTGTGAAAGAAGGCCCCTGTTGCATCAGCGCAAAAGAAGGCCCTGGGTGGAACATGAACAGAGGCCCTGAGTGGGCATGAATGGAGGCCCTGAAACAGGACGCAAGAGAAGCCCCAGCTGCACCGGCATGAAAGAAGGTGGCATGAAAGAAAGCCCCAGCTGGTACAGCACAGATGTATTCCAATGGCACAAAATTTAAAACAGTTTAAATGCTTCATACTTCTCAAACATGCTTGTTTTGAGCTAGAAACAAGCAAAAGGACTGTTGAGGATGCAAGGTTTTGTACATACCTGGTTTTTAAAAAACAGTTGGAATACTGATTTTATAGAGAAACATTCTAAATTACAATTCCCACATCATGCACTGAACTATAAACCATGGCCAATGGCAAGGTATGTGAAGAATATTCAGCAACATGTGGAGGTTTCCTATTCCCAATATAGGTTCCCTATTCCTACTACAGCTAATATGTAAACAGGCATCTACTAGCATTACAACTTCTTGCGTTTCTCCTTTCTGCACACCACTCAAGTGCACTCTTTAATACAGCCTGTTTGTCAGATATCTCCAACATTCTCTTTGTCAGTTCCCCAACCAGGATTTGGCAGAAAAACTCATTTCTGATGCTTCACAACATACCTTGATTCCTCTGTTACTGTAGCTGGCAGAAGAGTCACTACGCAACTTGCCTAGATTAGAATCTTTAATTTGACAATAATAAAGCCATACATAACCACTGAATGTACACTGCCTGTCACAAGATATATAATTGTGGGGTTTAAACTTATAGCTTCCTTCCCCTCTTTTCTGAATTAATATGTGATGCAGCACGATAGCCTTAAACTGAAGCAACTGCTGTCTGCTTACATAATACCCACATTTGGCTTGGGAACCACTCATTCTTGCCTTGATCCTCACACTCTCCAGTATTTCTGGATTCCATGCCATGGTTTTAAAAGTGATGAGACTTTCTATAACCTCCATCTTACCTCCAGATGAGACAGAGTTTCTTTGTGTGTGGTTCTTATAAATTAGTGACCAGTACAACCAGTATACATTTTTCCGTTATTCATTTAGTTATACACATCCGAAGTTGTATACAAGTTGTACACAAAAACAAGGAATATATTTTCTCACTACTTCATCACACTGGCCAACCTGTCATGTTGATTACTATGCCTGACCAACTAAAGATTAAATGAATCTAAAGATTAAATGACCCTCTCCAAGATTAAGTGAAAATGAAGATATCAATCAGTCTTAAACATCTACACCTCATTTAAATGTCCATATTCAAAAAATAACACTCAATAACATCTTATTGAGACAATTTATATAATATTACTATTAATTTAGTAATCTTTATAGTTAACCCAAACTTTAATGCATAACCACACCTGTAACTGATGCCACCGTTTTAAGTTGGTTAATTCAGGGGACTCTATGGCATCCATTCCACAAATGACATTCTCTATAGCACCATCTGTCTCAGTTTCAGAAGCAGAAGCACTTTCCACAGTCACTGTCACAGGAATACCTGTCTGTGTATATAAAGCAGATATTACAGGATTAGATCTAATTCTAATCCCACTTTACAAATGAATTATGTAATATTTGGCAATGCCTTTTTTTGGCAATAAGTTGGCAATAAGAGCATGTCTTTTCTAGAGACAAAATTATGGAACACTTGTTCCAGAATATTTCTTAGTGAAATAGTCACAAATTCAAATATAAAAGTTTATTTGTTCGTTAGAACTCACTTTACCTGAATCTGCAATGGAAATTCATGGGTATTCTTTGCAGATGAAGCCCTAAAAATAAGTTAAATGTTTTAATTTAAAAACAAAATACATTTGCAATATTCAAAGATTTAAATTTATGAATACAATAAAGCAAATCTTATTTTATCCTGAGACTTTAACCATACATATATCTCAACACCTGCAAATTAACCTCTCACCTTTAGCACCACCATCCTATCGACTGTAAATGTAGAACTGCAAAGTGCTTACAATAATTTGTAGCACAGAAATATTAAATTCATTATGTTCACTATTAGATGTGAATTATGCAGTCATTCTCTCTGCATCTAAAGTTGGGATATGTACTGTAGATGACTTAGAGCATTATCAGCCTACTGTTTTAGAGAATGCCTTGAAATAAACTGCTCAAAAACAAAAATTCTGGCATTTTCTAGAAAGTGCCTGAAATCCCTCAACTAGATGGACTGAGCAACTGAAATTCTTTTAATATTTAGGCATTTATTTTAAATCCTCTCCCTGCTGGAGAAATTAAGCGAAGGAACTATTTACAAGGGCCCAAAAAGCATCTCTAGCTATTAGCCAATTTGCAAGCTAGCATGGGAATAATTTTGTCCTAGCTACATTAAGTTATTCAAGGCCAAAGTTCTGGGTATGTAGCTTTATGGAACTCAGCTATGTTACAGATAGACTTTGGATTCCATACAACCTAAATTTCTAAAAACAACAGCATGCATTCCTCACTTGACTTCTAATGTCCTAACACAACTAGAATTGGGCTGTATCTCTTCTGAGGCTTGTGCAAGATTACGTCACTTAAGGTTTTGGGCAAAGCAAATTCTTTGAGGGACCTCTTTAGTTCATCTTACCCTGAATGATAGATTAGAATCCAGTCTGCAAAGACAAATTGACCAATATTTTGGTTTGCCCAAACCAGCCTTATTTATCCTAAGTCCAATAAAACCTTAGCAGAATTTAAGCCTAGAGCCTGAGATTTAGATATTCACGTGTATAAGGTTGAAATTTCCAATCTTTATTATAGTAGAATCACCCCTTCTCCTTGGACTCTTGCTATTTTTTCAAGAACATGCATGGTCCACATAGGAAACTCCTCCAAATGAAAATTGTACTTGTATATGTTCAAGCATATAGGTTGAATCTGTATCTTATGTCTTATCTAAATGTCCACATTGTTGAGCAGAATTCATAACCCCAATTATTAGGAATTTTAATTTTCCTCATGAGGAAGAGATCATTGTTTTTCCTTTAAGTGACCAATTTTTAGATGTACCAAGGGTGGTGGTGACATTTCTATCTGTTGCATTAGCCCACAGAAAATGACTAGTGCCACTCTCATGGTTTTAATTGACTTGGCTTTATGTTATTTTTATGCTTCATGTATCTTTAAAAAAAAATCTTAGCTAAAGAATACAATGTAAAGAAGAAGCCACATTTCTTAAGCATCAGAGTGTCAAGAAGTTGGTAACAACTGCATAGATAAGGTATGGATCCTGCAAGATCTATTATTTCTTTTTCTGAGACAGACTGCCATTTATCCCTACTAATCATCTTCCAGCAGCAATTAGAGAAGCAGCATCTTTATCAATTGAATGTCAAATGACTCAATGGCAAACTTCCTATACCAGAATTGGGTGCCCTGGTGTTCGGTGGGAAGTAGAAGTGACTGGCTGGATTTTGGGGAAAGAAATACTTTTTAACATTCTTCATAAATGATTCAACTGTAACGCAGGAATAACATACTGAAGATGATTTTGCAGGAAGCTAGGTAACTTCAGCCTGGGCTGAGTGGCTCACCAGAAAAAGAGAGGAAAGGAATAACAAAACTTGAAACAGGTAACACTGATAGGTGACTTTTAAAACCTTGAAATATTCTGGTAATTCCCTTTGAAGACAGTGTTGTCATAGAATCAGAAAAGATTGCAACCAACGCACTGCATAAGCATGCTGGAAGATAATGGCACCAGAGTTTGTAGCTAACCTGAAACAATTAACTTGCTCAAATATGTACCCTCCTCCTATAAGACAGCCTTCAACTGACAGTCTTTATTTAATTTTATTAATCAAATGTCTACGCTGCCCATCTCACTGTGTAAGTGACTCTAGGTGGCTTACAAGTCTTATTCTATTTTACCAGATAGCATACACCCAAAAATATGGATGGTAAACGTGAAAGATGTAGTTTCTTTTTGCTGTTATTGTTGTCTAGCAATACACGTTAGAAGTACTGCACATTTATTAGTTCAGATCCTGTTGGTCTCTCACCTGAACTTTCGCAAAGTTTATGGGCAGGTTTTCCTATGCCCTCTCTTCAGCTGCTGACCTTAGTTCAGAACTTTGCAGTACACATTCTTTGTGACCTCCCTAGTTTTTCCCATACTTTCTCCTCCTAAAGAACTTTATACTGATTCCCTATTAGGATCAAAACCTAGTTTAAGCTCTTGAGGTGACAGTGTTTAGGTGCTGCATTTAGCTATTCCCCACTACCTGTACCAGCTACTGTCTTGGAATAATTCCATTTATACTGCATGATCAACAAGACAAGGATTTCTTTCATCTCATTTTCACATGTAGTTCTATCTCATTTGCATGCATTTCAGGATCTGGTCTTTGATTATGGAACTCTTCCCCCCCACCCCCATTCCACACACCCTTGGAGTTATTAAATATATTTATTTATGCACAATGATTGGTTGGAAGTGATTCTAAATAGAAGCTGTAAAGAGCAGAAGGGTGTTTTACTGAAAATTATTATTAATGTTAGGTCATATTACTGTGAGGAAAATACATCTTTGGGTGAAAGAAGCAAGTTTTTAGAGGCCTCAAATGAATGGGATCGCCTTAATAAAATTGAAATATAAGGGAACATGCAGCACCCTTGAAGCTGGTGGGAACTAGGCTGGTTGTAAAAAGCCTTATCACAAACATCCCCATATATGCCTGATGGACCCACCGGGGTTTCAAAAGGAGCTGGGGGGTATTTCCATAGATCTGCTGCACGGTCCCGTGGGGCCTTGGACAGGATCACGCCTATGCGACCTCTCTTGCCACATCAGCTCTGACACTCCCCGTGGTTTACAGAGGAGTTGAGGGTTCTGAAGAGGGTCAAGACATCTAGAGAGCCACTGGAAGAAGACAAAGACCAAATCTGACCGAGCACAGGTTAGAGCCACTATCAAGGCCTACATTATGGCGATAAGAGCGGCGAAGCACCATTACTTCTCCGCCCTTATAGCATCTGCAGAATGCTGCCCTGCAGCCCTGTTTGGGGTCACTAGATCCCTCCTTGGTAAGGGGGATGTGGTGATTCATTTGCAGGGCTGCATGGAGGAATTTTCGGAGCATATGCAGGACAAAGTTGCTTGGATTCGTTCCAAGTTGGACTCCGAGCATGGGGCAGGGTCTGGGGAGATACTGGGGGACCATTTTGACCCAGTTATCTGGGAACAGTTTGATCCTGTTGATCCCGAGGAAGTGGAGAGGATCCTGGGGATGGTGAAGGCCACTTGCCATCTTGACCCATGCCCCTCCTGGCTAGTGAAAGCAGCTTGGGAGGTGACATGTGGTTGGATCCAGGTGATGGTTGATACATCTTTGTGGGAGGGGGTGTTTCCAGCTGCCTTTAAGGAGGCGTTAGTGCACCCCCTCCTCAAGAAACCCTCCCTGGATCCTACTGTTCTGGACAATTTTCACCCAGTCTCCCACCTTCTCTTTTTGGGGAAGGTGATTGAGAAAGTGGTGGCATCACAGCTCCAAAGGGTTCTGGAGGAAACGGATTATCTGGACCCTTTTCAGTCAGGTTTCAGGCCCGGTTATCGAACGGAAACGGCATTGGTTGCGCTTATGGATGATCTCTGGCAGGGGCGGGATGGTGGACGTGTGACCATCCTTGCTCTCCTTGATCTCTCAGCGGCTTTTGATACTGTCGACCACGGTATCCTTTTGGGACGGCTCAAGGAATTGGGGATGGGCAGCATGGTTCTGTGCTGGCTCACCTCCTTTCTCCAGGGCCTATCCCAATCGGGTGACAGGGAGCGAGAGGTCCCATCCCCAGCCCCTCCTTTGTGGGGTGCTGCAGGGTTCGGTTCTCTCTCCGCTCCTTTTTAATGACTACATGAAACTGCTGGGTGAAATCATCCATCATCATGGGATGAGGTATCATCAATATGCTGATGATACCCAATTATACATTTCCATCCCAGGTGAGGTAAGTGATGCTGTGACCGCCCTTTCGCAGTGCCTGGAGGCTGTAAGGGTCTGGATGGGGAACAACAGGCTTCAGCTGAACTCTGGTAAGACAGACTAGCTGTGAGTTAATAGCTCCTCTGTATCCAGGACTTTGTCATCTTTGGTGCTGGATGGGGTAGCACTGCCCCAGACAGACCCAGTGCATAATCTGGAGGTCCTCCTGAACTCACGGCTCTTGCTTGAAAAGCAGGTGGCAGCCGTGGCCAGGAGGGCCTTTGTACAACTTCGGGTTGTGCATCAGTTACGTCCTTTCCTGGACTGGGATGCCCTTCGAACAGTCACTCATGCCCTTGTTATCTCCCATATAGACTACCACAATGCGGTCTACATGGGGCTACCCTTGAAAAGTATTTGGAAACTACAGCTGGTCCAGAATGCAGCTGTTCGGGCTATTTTGGGAGCCCCAAGAAGGGCCCATGTAACACTGTTGCTCTGCAAGCTGCACTGGGTACCAGTTTGCTTCCAAATCCAATTCAAGGTGTTGGTTATCACCTTTAAAGCCCTACGTGGCATGGGGCCAGGTTACCTAAGGGATTGCCTCTTCCCCATGATGTCAACCCATCCCACCAAATCACAGAGAGGGCATGCTTCGGACCCCCTTGGTAAAAGAACTCCGATCAGCGGGGTCCAGAAGGCAGGCCTTCTCTGCTGTAGCCCCCACTCTTTGGAATATTCTGCCTCCAGAGGTGAGATTGGCCCCCTCACTCCTGGCCTTCCAGAGGGCTTTGAAGACCTGGCTCTGCCATTTGGCCTGGGGTGGGGAGGAAAGACATCAAACGTGGGGATGGCTAGCCCCTTAGAGGCCTGTTGTCTTCAGCCCCAGAATCCATAATTTTCTTGGACTTTCTCTTTTTGGTAATGTTATATATAATTTTTTATGTTTTATGTACAGTGGTACGTCGGGTCACAAACTTAATTCGTTCCGCAACTCTGGTCGCAACCCGAATTGGTCGCGACCTGAATCAAATTTTCCCATAAGGTTCAATGTAAATATGGTTAATCCGTTCTGAACCCTCCGAATTTGGTTGCCAACCAATTTTGGTCACATCCTGAATCAAATTTTCCCATAAGGTTCAATGTAATTATGGTTAATCCATTCTGAACCATATGTATTTTTTTTTAAAACCACAAAAATATGAAACAAAATACAGTACAGTGCAGTACGAAGAGAAGGAATGCTAACCTTGCTCGAGGCGACTTCTGGCGTGGACGACAGGAAGGCGGGTAGGGAGGCGGTTATTGCTTGGAGGGAGAGTCCCCCTCCCTACAGGAAGCCACGACCACGTGTCATGGCAGGGAAAATGGCCGCGGATCCTGTTCGTCACCCGATGCGGAGTTCGCGGATGGAAGCAAAATTTTGCGAATGGTGCTGTTCGTGACCCGAATTGGTCGTGAACAGAAGCGTTTGTGACCCAAGGTACCACTGTATTTATATATATTTATTGTTTTAAACGGTTTGTGTGAGCCACCCAGAGTCCCTCACTGGGAGAAGATAAATTTAATAAATAAAAATAAATAAAATAATAAATATACTAGGCATCTGTCTTGAAGGAGGATGCGTTCTTCCTGGCATTTGGCACCTTGAACTAATTTGTTTCTTCTTCTCTGTGACAATATTGTTTTCCCTGAAGATAGTAGATAGAAGAGGGGCAGAAAGTAACTTGAGAAGTATTGCTTATTTAGGCATTCCTGCATCATCATATGAATATGTATGTGTATGCATTCTTTTTCCCTTCCCCTTCTTGTAGAAGTGTATAAATATCAAGGTATCCATTTTGCCTGTAGGAGAGTGCCTCGCACTAACCCTTGGTGGGTCCCCTCCAGTGCGCACTGTCTAATAAACACTGCAGTGAAGCGTTGCTTGTTTTGCATTTGAGTCCTGTGTTTTGATTCCGCATTACTAATGTTAAGTCATAAGTGAATCTTTCCCTCTACTTACTTGACAATTTAAAGACAGAACCAGGGATTATAAGGGGCTTTGTCTGATACTTTAATAAGCTTACATTATTTGTACTGAATGGGCCTACAGGCAGTGCCAAATACTCACACTGGGCTGGTGTGAGGCTTTCCCTGATACAGCAATTTCAAGGAATTTGTGCCCTTTTTTACAAAATTTTACATTGACATTTGCCATGACAATGATCATCTCCCAAGCATATTATTAATGAAGGCTTTTGGTAAGTTCTTCATAGAATCTAGTCCTACATTTAAAGAGAATACGGAAAGAAGATTAATTCACATTAAGGTAGACAGCACACCAAAGAAAAATAATTAAACCTCTTTCTTCTGAGGCAGTTGCACAGATCCACTCTGTAACTGTCAGAAGAGAATATGAAGGTTTATTCTACAGAATTACAGCAAACTGATTTAGCCAATATTATCTACATCCAAATCAACGAAGAATACAAATTCTAGGGTTACGTTCCCTTCTTCTCAACCCTGGTTTTAATTTGAATGTTGAAAGGCCAGAAGAGAATTGGTTAGCCAATTTAAAGAGTCCAAAGATGATAATTATCACACTCTGTTCAAAACTTGCTGCTCTTGAAAAACAATATAAACAATTGCTTCAAACTCAGAAGAGGCAGACTATCAGAGTTTCATGGGACTATTTAATTGTAGCACCACAATCTAAGAGCTCTGTTTTGGCAAGGGATAACCTCTCCCATTTACAGACTTCCCTGCTCTAGCAATTGTGTGGAAGGATTGCTTTAGGACACTGTATACACAGGAAGAGTTATTTGAATTCAGTCCAGAACTTGATGCCAGACTGCTTTCATATAGGGCTCCTGTCACAGCCTCAGAAATAGCAGGCTTGGTAAAACAGTTTAAGTCCAATAAAGCTCCTGTTAATGATTTCATCACTGCTGAAGTTAGCTATAGTAATTTGGAATTATAGACACCTGCATTAACTTCTTTGTTTACTATTACAGACCATACCACACTGATTCCAAGGCACTCTTACAGTGCCAAAAAAGGCAATCAATTGTTAATTATCAGCCCATCAGTCTCTTAAACATAATGCTAAGCCTCTGTATAATACACTTTCTGATTGGGTTGATTCAGAATATACAGTATACTGGCTGAAGAGCAAGCAGGTTTTAGAACCAGAGTCCAGTTACAGACCATGCTCTTATTTTCCAACCCTTTGTAAAAAAGTATACCACTGCACTATATAATGTTTGATTTTAGGCTGGCATTTGACTTTGTTTTCAGATCTAAGCTGTAGTGCTTAAAAATTCTACCTTAGATAGATGTTCGCTCCTCTTAATTGTCAAACTTTATAAGCACTCTGGACTAAAAGTTCAGTGCAATATGCAATTGTCATTACACTAGAGAAATATTTGATGAGAAGTAAGGCAAGGCTGTATCCTGTCACCTTTCCTATTTAACCTTTATATTAATTCTCTTGTGACCAGGCTAAACAGCTTTGCCTACCATCCTTTAAATTTGGCTGATAAACATATGGCAATTCTTTTGTATATGGATGATGTAGTTTTGTTATCCCATACACAAATTGGTTTAAAGCAAGCCTTGCATGTTCTAGCTATATATTCCACTGAATAAGTTTTGAAGATTAATTACACTAAAACAAAGGTTTTAGTTTTTGCCAAGCACCCTAGAGTCCATGCTTGGCAGCTGAATGAGCACCCAATCAAACAAGTTAAAATATTCAACATTGGAAGGTAGTGTTTAATTCCTCTTGCAAACACAGGGCACATCACGATTATGTTGTCCAAAATGTTTAAAAATCCATAATAAAAGAATACAATTATTTTATTATTCTAGAAATGTATCATTATTCATATCGGCTGCACTAAAAGTATTTTTTTACAAAGTTTGTGCACAACTCTTATTTGGAGCCTAGTTAGGTCCATATAACTCTTTTGCTCCCTTAGAGAGATTACAATCTAAATTTCTAAAAACTGTTTTCCAAGTGACACAATGCGTGCTCAGTGCAGTCCTTTGGCGGGTGTGACACCAGTGCATAGCTGTATATTTTTCCATACTGCTTAAAGCAACTGATTTTCCTACAGGTCAAGACCCCCCAATCTTCACTGATAATTCCAAATCGTCTTAGAGAAGATTGCTTTACCAAAAGTTGAAGTGTTAGGGCTTCTAATAAGATGTACTTTTGATAATGGGCTATGATGAAGCAGCGTCAGGCCTTAAACAACATATTACAGATATAGAAAGGCAATTAGATATCAGCCCTACCAAGACATGTGTCTTTTACTATCCAGTCGCCTTTTTTTAGACCAGCAAGATATCTGAATCAAATAACCAACACTACATATAGAGCATTAATATTAGCACATTTTAATGTACTATCAACAGCTGTCCTTGAGGGGAAATTCAGAAACCCCCCTTACAATTAAGATTCTGCCCCTGAATCTTAAAACATGAATATGGTTCATGTTTTGCTGCGCCATATATTTTATAAAGACACACAACTATAATTTATAACTTTTTTCAAGTCATTCAGATCCATTCTGTTAGGTGACCAGTACTGCTTCTTCGAATGCAGCCGAAGTCTGTTTCATTGTCTGTTAAATTCACCATGACCTAATCCATCAACCATACAGCTATTTCTCTTTTATTTTTTATTTTATTTTGTTTGGTTAAAACTTTTATTTTGCTTTTAGTGGAACTCTGGCCAATGTCTACAGTAAAATCTGTTCTCTTCTGTTCTAGCAGGTAGGATTTAGGATTTTTATACAATTATAACTGTATAATTTTTATTGTGATTGGAAAAATATTATGGTTTATATTGATTTTGTTCCTTTTGTGCGATTTTAATAGATGTTTAGTTCTTATTTGTTAATTTTTTATTGTGGTTGGACTGCACTCCAGTAGCAGGCATGTTATAATTTTTTTTTTAATTTGATTGATTATATATACTCTTGATACTGTGCTGAAGGTTAGGGTCTACCTACAAACATTTTGTGAAACTATGACCTAGTTGTGAATATTTTGTAAATTCAGTTCTTCAAAATCACAACTACATATGGGGCAGAAGAGAAAGCATGAAGAACTATTTTCAAGACTCTATATTTCCTATCTAAAACATATGTATTATTTACTCTGAAAATACATATCCCTACTCCCCAAGAATCATTTACTTTCTTTTCCCACATTACAATATAAAAACTTATCACCTTCGGTACACATTACCTATGGTGCTTTGCACGTTCAGCAGTACGCCAGGGTAGGAAGCCATGTGACCCTGGGGGTAATGGCTTTGGAGCATAGTTGTCGTGATCCCATGAAGTTGTCTTACCAGGACTCAATGATTTTTTTGATGAAAATCCTGCACCAAACAAAAGGAAGAACATTTTCAAAAATAACACACATTTTCAAAAATAACACACATTTGAATTTTAGATCAAAGAACAAGGATGGCATTGAGTTTCCACTCTAAACCCAATCACCTAAAAAAAATGCTATCCAATCTACCAAGAAACAGTTTCATTCCATAAATTCTAGATTTAATATTCGACAACTGGAAGCTACCACCATGTAATTATAACTATAAAAATTATGATATAATAACAATCTTCTTGATACCCAATCCTCCCCAGTCACCCAAACTGGTACTCTCCGGATGTCAATACATCTGGAAAATACCAGATTGGACAAGGCTGAAAAGGCAATTTAATTTTGTAGAGTTTACTACTAATTTGCTTAAGTTTTCTTTTTCATGCTCCTTCTCCTCAAAATACAGGTTGAATTAAATTTAAAGCCCGACAGATCAATCACAATATATTTTATTTTATTTTTTTCAGAGAAAATGTTACTGTACTTAGAAATACTCAAGGCCATGTGTCAAATGAGTAAGGAAGTGTTTAGAAGAAAATGGCAACAAATTAGAACATTTAATGTAATGTATATAATAAATTGTCTATGGAGCCTGACTTTTGGTACATTCTGTATATTACAAAAAATGATATTTTTAAAAATTACATTATGGAGCAACAACGAACATCAAGTTACATCACACTATGAAACAACAATAAATAATATTTTATCAGGAGTCTAACAAATGTTATTAGGAGGCATAACAATTTTTCTAACAAATTTTCCAACTAAAATTTTATGAAAAGGCATAAGCTTGCATGAGCTGCAGCTCACTTCATCAGTTTTTCATTTTCATTTCATTCACTTCAGTTTTTTATTTTCATTAATTTTTCATTTCATCTTCATTTTTTGCCATCATATGACACTCCTCCTACAATATCTACACAATGTTTTAAAGTTTATACAGCTGTAATACATATTAGAGCCACTATAACATGGTAATGTGATTCTAAACTCCCAATAAAAACAATGCACCTACATGTTTTCAGCCTATTACAACAGGGGTGTGCAAAATGTTTCATTTCAAACTTTTTCAGGTGTGAAACTTCATGAAATCGGACATTTCAAGCATTCTGTTAATGTTATGAGGTTGAAACACTCTCTTTGGTGTTCAGGATAACAGTTTCACACTTGATAGTGACAATACAGTAATATTTACAGAACATGCCAAAGTGAATATAGGACTGCAATTTTAACTCCAAAAATCTCAGTTGTATTTTGTATGCTTACCTCTGTGTCTCCAAATTACTGAAGCAAAAGCAGGAAAAACAGCCAAACAGGAAAAATCAGCTAAGAAAGTATGGTCTAGATACCTTTCCATTTATAACGTAAAATTTCAGTGTCTGTCTTATCAAGAATTATTGTAAGAGGCTAATACAAACTAAGCCAAGCAACTCAGTAGAGAGATTAGCTTCATCAGGCTTATTTTCCCTTTGTACATTTGAATCAAGCTTGTCTTGTAAATTGAGAGCTTTAAATTAGAAAATCCAAATGTACATACATGTACACAATGCAAGCTACATTTACTAATGTTGGTCTATTTATAAAGATGCTTACATTTCAGAAGAGTAAAAATGCTTCCATTATCAGATGAAAAGTTGATATTTCATATACATGTAATTCAACACACACCCAAACAACTACACTAAAAACAGCATTTTTCCGGATGCAATATAAAATTCTTAATTAAGAATAGGCAGCATTTCAGATTCATATACAAAAAGGTGTTTTGTAGTTCACATGGACACAAATGTAGCATCTCCCTGCAAATTTTTAAAGTACCTCCTTCCTCATAATCATGCGCAACTGGTGAGGACAGCCATGCAATCCCAAGAAAACATGTAGCTACTAAGAGTTGCCGACAGATATTACATTCAGATTTCTACATACTTTGAAATTCCTTGTTGGAATTCAGTCTGAAGTGCCACAGAGCCCTAGTCTTTATCATATCAGAATGCCTCAACTACTCTACAAAATAAAATCTAGCCCATCCTCCCAAAAAACTTTGGAGCAGAAAGATAAAGTTGGTCATTTTGGCAAGAGATAGCCAAGACACAATTCCTACTATTCAGCTAGAGTCCCAGACTTTTTTAAGTATCTCCAGAAGAAAAGACTGGGACTGTTAACTAGCAAAGTGACTATCTGGCCAACAATGCAGGACCTTCCAGCTTCCCTCCAGGACTACCATCTTGGGAGCTGAATAGAATAGAATAACATAGTGGGACTTACTTCCAAGTAAATTTGCACAGTCTTATACTGAGAGGAAGGAGTAGCATGGTGGTAACATCAAATAAGTTATATTTTTACCTTCAGGAATGGCTAAGTTAGACATTTCCAGACATACCCAGGAACGTTAATAGGCTTTGAGAATCCTTGGTAAATTGAGTAAAGCAAACATTCACTGCACATTTAAAATCTAGTCAAACTCATTAGCTTTATGAAGGTATAATTTCCTTACTATACAAAAGTATGCGTAGAAATGGCACCAACAGCCTACGACTGGATTGTTTGTTCCTATCTAGCATATATGAAGAATATTCATATTTCTGTTCAATTTGATCATACTTATCATATGACGAAACAAAATACAAATTTAAGCATTTTAAATGACATTTTGTAAATGAAAAACTATTTTGGAGCTTTAAAAATATATTAGTTCTCTTGATTGTTGGGATAGTCAGTTTTATATTTCCAGAGAATATAAGAGCTTTCTGACTTTTCATCTGGTTGAAATAAACTGACTATAAATCATAACACAATTAGGAGTTCATGTTTTCTTGGTATTTCTAAAAACTAAAATATTAGGTAATCAGATCATCTGTATCAGATAATTCTTTTCATTTTATCTGGGCATTCCTTAATAATCTTCTCACTATTTGTTTAATTTCATTGTTTTTAGAATTTTATAAATGTATAAGAGAATAGCAATTCACTGATATAGTAAAAGAATTTATATATCAACTCATACAAAAAGAGATAAAATAATTACCAATACGTATAGTAGCTTTTCCTTTCCTGCCATTTCCCAAGACAACTGTTCTTTTTTTGGGTTTGCTTTTAACATCTTTTGAAGGTGGAGAAGGAAGCCACTTATACTAGAAAGGCAGGGGAAAAAAAACAGCATAGGTATTTTGTTTCAGCAGTACTTACTTCAATTTATAAGTAATATGCAGTTACACATATTAGGAAGCTTGAGGATAGCACTAACTGAACAAACATTTTGAATGGATAGCTTTTCTTAATAAAGTAACTTCTTTAATAGGTTGGATGGGATTAGCTAATACCCTAGAAAACAGACACACATTCAAAATAATATTGATAGTTTAAAGAAACATGCTGAAAATAGAATTAAATGTAACAGAGCCAAATGCAAAGTTCTTCATTTAGGAAAAAAATTATACAGTTGTAGAGTGGGGGATATCTGGTTTGATAACAGCATGTACCAAAAGGATCTTATAGTTGATCAGAAGCTTCATCAGTTAGTCAGATCCAATTTTAGATGACATCAATTGCAGTACAGTTCCCAAATCATGGGAAATAGTATTTCCACTAGAGTTTGCATCAATTAGACCTCAATTCAAGTACTGTATCCTCTTCTGATCATAAGAAGGCCTCATAAAAAGCATTCAAAGAAGTCGAAATATGTAGAAAGGGACAATGACGATGATCAGATGTCTGGAATGAAGTTTTATGTAGAGAAGCTGAAAGAACTGGGTCCAGTTAGATTTGAGGATAGATAACTGACAGAGATATATCTCTTTTGAAGTAGCTAAATAATGTCTCACAGAAAAAGACCTAAACCTTCTCTCTATCATCCCAGAGTGCAGGACACAGAACAATTCTTTCTTTAAGTTAAAGAAGGCAGATCTGGTTGAATATTAAGAAAAAAATCATAAGAACAATTCAAAAATAGAACTGATTATTCAAAGAAGCAAAATAATTAAATTTCTTCCTTACTGCATATGGATATGCCTGAACAACTATCTGTTTAGAATTTCTGAACTGGGATGAAGTTAGACTCAATGGCTTAAATGGTCCCTCTATGATTCAATATGCCCTGAAAAATCTGTTTTTCAAAGCCCTGCTCAGCTATGACCATTAATCCCAATTCTCCATAAATTATCAAACAGCATCACGTAAATGATTCAGTATGAAAAGACAGAAATCTGTAGAATTATTTTTTTTTATTTTTTTATCCTGCTTTTGTTCTTTTTATAAATAACTCAAGGCAGCAAACATACCTAATACTCCTTCCTCCTATTTTCCCCACAACAACAACCCTGTGAGGTAAGTTGATGACTGGTCCAGAGTCACCAAGCGGGCTTTCATGCCTAAGGCAGGACTAGGACTCACAGTCTCCTGACTTCTATTAAACAATTAAAAGATCTTAAAATAGAAAATTTTGCTAATAACATTTTCTGACCACCTTGACAGGAGTATGCAGAACTACTGGATAGTAGTACCAATGGTATTTAACATCATATTTTAATAAATTAATTAATTAAAAAGAACATTTATAAAGTTATAATTAAAAAGAACTTTTAACTTCAATATACTTATCTTGCAGTTACAAGAAATACATTTTCTTAGACTGTATTCTGGGCTATTAGCGTATGTATCCCAAACACAGTAATTCTTACTATTTTGTATATATTAATGTACTAAAGATTGTTGGAAGATAAGCAAAATATTTTCACCTAGTAAATTATTCATTTAAGCACATTTAAATGCGTTTAGACGAAACAGCCTAAATACCTGCATGAAAGGAACAAACACCATCTGACCTATTTTGATTACTTTGCAGATAACCCATGAGAGGTTCTTTCACCTATTGATTTCCATGGCTACTACTTTACAGATAAAAAATTGTTACAATTAATTTGGTCAAACTCTGCCCTCATTGTTAAGTTATCAAGACATAATTTGAATTTCAGTCTGACACTCAGCAGTTCCTTTGCTTAGCAACATGAACTGAGAAGATAGCAGGTGGAAAAGTCATGTCAGGTAAAAGCTTATTTCCAGACTACTGAAAAAAATGTCACTTCTGATAGCAAAGACTCCTTCAGAAGGTCCAGGGATTATTAGCTTTTAATAATTAAGTCATCAGAAATTGAATAATCTAAATCCCACTCTGTTTTGCCTAATGTTTCAGCAATAAAGACAGATATAACAAAATCTACAACCATATAGTTGCTGGATTAATTTCATAAAGTATCTGAGATGTTGATGGGATAGCTAGGGTTGTGGAAATACATAGGTAAATCATTGATTGTGGCTACTGAAGTTCAACCATAGTGAACTTAGTGGATTTCTAAATAAGAGAATACTTTTTTTCAGACAGATACCTACAGATTTTCCACAGTAGTCCGCTCATTCCTGAAATAATCTATATCAAATAAAGCAATTTGGGCAGTTTTTAAATAATACCTAACTTTTTCTTTCCCAGAAAAAAAAAATTAGAATGTGGAGAGACAAAACATCTCTGCACAATCTTCAATGACTAATCTTTAAATCATTTTCAGTTTTTAGTATTTTGAGACCAGCTAGGGAGTTATATTCCTATTGACTTTACTCGTCTATGGTAGTTTTTAACACAATGAATCTCACCTTTCTTCTGTTTAAAGCATATGATAGAGAATTCTTTTATATTCAGTTTAACACATAGCCAGTCACTGAGAATATCACTTTCATACTATGGAATTAGTCTGTAGGACTTCACAGGTTTCCTACAGCACCAATATTATATGCCTATATTAAGACCAACAGATGACATCATGCTGAGCTTTAGGACTGGAACATCCTTGATTTCCAATCTTGAACTACAGTCTGATAACTGGATAACAGAACTAATATTGGTGAAAAATGTTCAGGATCTGCACAGAAAGTGCTTGAATAGAAGTAACTATCTCAGGAGTGGATCAGGAAGAATGCAACCTTTGAACAACTTGAAAAAGAAAGTTCTTATAAAAGTTCCACTGTCAAAAACATAGTTAGTGGAACCTAGAGCAATTTAAAAAAGAGGAAAGGCTAGCAGAAATATGTTGTATTATTTTGTGTTAATTACATTATTAATCATTAAAGAATATTTAGCTTATACCTCCAAGTTAATTCCACTGGCATTCATGAGAACCTTTTCAATTATTTTCTTCATTAATGCACGATCTACAAAGATAGAATAATAAAAAGTTAATACTTGCATCATATACTACCAAAAGAAAAAGAAAAGAAATTCCTATGTCACTCACTTGGTCACACCTCTTCCCTTGCTTTTCTCTGCTTAGAAAAAAAGTAGTTATCATTGTGAGACAGAACTACCCACGTGTATTTAGTAAAATGTATCTATTTTACATTCAAGATGTAACATATTAATGCACTTTTCTTTCCTTAGACTTCAAAAGTTACTAGTTTTTAAACACTAGTGCAAAAAAAGATAAGCCACATTTACTGCCTCCATTAGTGCTGTACTAACAAAGCTCCAGACTTCTGGATGACTAAGACAATGATTGTTTATTCTATTCCCATTATCAAATACTTATTTTCTACTTTCGCTTTTATGCTAAGTAGACTAACATGCATATACAGTGGTACCTCGGGTTACGAATTTAATCCGTTCCGTGACTCTGGTCGCAACCCGATTTGTTCGCAACCCGAAGCAAATTTTCCCATAAGGTTCAATGTAATTACCGTTAATCCATTCCGGCGTCTGCAGACCACGCGTCAAGGGCGGAAAAACAGCCGCGGACCAGGCAGCAGGGCAGAAAAATGGCCGCGGACCACGCGGCAGGGCAGAAAAACGGCCGCGGACCACGTGGCATGGGCGGAAAATGGCTGTGGACCACGTGTCATGGCGGAAAATGGCCGCGGATCCGGTTCGTACGCCGAGGCGGAGTTCGCAAACCGAGGTAAACTTTTGCAGCCGGAGCTGGTCGTAACCCGAAAAGTTCGTAAGCAGAGGCGTTCGTAACCCGAGGTACCACTGTACTTGAGTTCAATACAGTGCTGGCTATCCAAGGAAAAGGGGTTAACCCACATACATTTTGAGTCAATTTTTCAATTGACTCTGACAATCATTGTCAATTATGACAATCAGTTCTTACTGTCAGAAAGCACATGGCATAAATTTATTCTAGTGACAGAAAAGTCAGATTTGGGCTCCTCATATATTTCTGTTGATGGCTGTGGAGCACATGAAGGTTACAAATATATAACATGTCTGCAATTTGTCATATCAAATATTATCTTCTCCCAGGATTACACTGCAGCCATGTGATCTCAGGAAAAAATTCGGGTGAATTTATGAGTTGCAGACAGGTGCTAAATAAGCATCTTCACATTTTGCTTTCAAATCTGTAACAATGCACAGCCTACAGAAGCCAGCAATAGAAATGCATAAGAAAGCACCCTGGAAGAGAAAATTTAAAAGCCTAATATTTATGAAAATGGGTTGTAATCAAAAGTAACAATCATGGTTCTACAAACCCTGTTTAATTTAAATTATGGTCCCAGCTAAATTCAGGCTATGCTTGGTATTACCTTTTGCAATACTTGCTTTTTCTATGTATATTTGAAATCATCCTCTAGTGTTATTTCTCAAAAAGAAAGTTATAAAGTATGCCCTGATTTTTCCTATACTGAGACTGAATATATGAGCACCTCGATAGCGTAGTGGTTAGAACACTGGCTTTAACACAGGAGACCGGGGTTCAAATCCCGGCTGGTACCTACCTTACCAGTAAGGGTCTTTGGGCAAAGACCCCCTAACACTTCACCTGCCTACCTCAAATATGAGAATGACACGAACTAAGAGAGTCATGCCAGCTCGGACGTCGCCCAGATTAACAAGGTTGTGTCAGATGTTGGGGAATCAGGACAATCTGACAGTAAGTGGGCTACTGGAACAAACCATACATGGACGAGACAAGAGAACTTGGAATTGATGGAATGCTACTACAACAGCAGACCTAACAAGAGGGGATATATGAAAGGTTATGAGGGAACTATGGATAGACAGAAGACCTACATCCATACTAACTGAGAAACAACTAGTTACCCAGCGCTTCAACATAGTGAAGAGGTAGCTGTTCTCACAATTTGAGATAGACCAACTACATATTACAACCTGGAAGAACAACTGGATGTGGAGCCAACACTTGAAGCTGGAATGTCACTGCACCCCCTCCATTACAGAGCACAGCAGCTGATATGAGGCATAAGATCATGGATAAACTAGCTACAGTCAACCCTCAAGACCGATTACCAAGCCTCAGTGGAGAAGTACCATTGGATAGTATGCTAGAAGATGCCAATAGAGCCCTCCAGACAATCCCTACTACCACCATAACTCAAACCAATGAACTGGTATACGCTACAGCCATTGTAATCCTGGAAATGCTTGGCTACACGATCAAGAAGAATAGCAGTACATTCCATCCCGGAAAATGAGATTGGAGGCTAAGATCAAGGCAACTTTGAGAGAAGTCAGTCAGCTGGTGGAACTACAGAAGGGTGTGGAGATTAAGGATAAGACTCGCCTACTGAAAAAATATATGGGCGTGACTCCATCTGAAGCCCTAGAGACTGCTAAACGCCAGGATAAGGAGATACACTAGAGAAGCAGAGGCCAAGAAGGTAAATGCCCTGTTCTCCAAAGAACCACCCAAAGTGTACTCCCAACTGCAGTGCAACCATACAGTAACAGCAGAGCTACCGCAACAGAAACTGAACAGTACTGGAAGAACATATGGGAGAAAGAGAAGACACATAACACCAGTGCAAAGTGGCTGCAGGACCTGAAAACAACCACAGCAATCTCCCAGAACAGGAACCAGTCACCATCACAGTAACAGACATCCAACAGCGGGTCAATAACATGAAGAGCTGGACAGCACCTGGCCCGGACATGATCCACACCTACTGCCTAAAGAAACTAACAGTAGTGCATGAATCCCTAGCAGCACAGATGAACCAGCTGCTAGCAGCAGGCTCCCACCCAGACTGGCTAACACAGGGAAGGACAGTGATGATCATGAAAGACCCCCACAAGGGAACAGCACCATCCAACTAAAAGCCAATAACCTGCCTCCCCACAACATGGAAAGTTCTATCAGGCATCATAGCCATCAAACTACAAGACCATATGGGCCAGTACACGAGCACAGCTCAGAAGGGCATTGGGAACAACACCAGATGTTCAAAACACCAGTTGCTCATAGACGGAGCAATCGCCTGAGACTCAAGGTCTAGGCAGATCAATCTGAGCACAGCCTGGATTGACTACAGGAAAGCCTATGACTCAATGCCACACACATGGATCTGTGAATGCTTGGCGCTATACAAAGTCAACAGGACACTAAGGACCTTCCTCAAGAACTCAATGGGACTGTGGAAGACAATGCTGGAAGTCAACTCAAGACAGCTTGTTCAAGTGGCCATCAAGTGCAGCATATACCAAGGTGATGCACTGTATGCTGTTCTGCATAGGCTTAAACCCCCTCAGCCAGATAATCACAAGGACTGGATATGGGTTCAAGTTCAAGAGTGGAATCACCATCAGCCACCTCCTCTACATGAATGACATCAAACTGTATGCTAAGAGTGAATGAGACATCGACTCACTGATCCACCTGACACGGATCTACAGTGAGGACACTGGGATGTCATTTGGACTGGAGAAGTGTGGCAGAATGATAGTAAAGAGAGGAAAGGTAATTAAGACCGATGGGGTGGAACTACCAGTGGGCCACATAGCAGACACAGAGACCAGCTATAAGTACCTTGGTATCCCAGTCACATGGGAACCATGATGAGGAGGCAAGGAAGACAGCAACATCCAAGTACCACCAAAGGATAAGACAGGTCCTGAAGAGCCAGCTCAATGGGAAGAACAAGATCCATGCCATCAACATGTACGCCCTGCCAGTCATCAGATACCCTGCCGGTATAGTGAGCTGGTCAAAGGAGGACATGGAGGCTGCCGATGTGAAGAACTGGAAGCTTCTCACAATGTACGGAGGTTTCCATCCCTAGTCCAACACCCAGAGATTTTACATCAGCTGCAAAGAGGGCGGGTGGGTTTGATGAGTGTCAAAGCCACTGTCCTGGACGAAACCTGGAGCATCCAGGAGTAGATCAATAAGATGGCACCCAAAGATGAGCTGCTGAGACAATGCCTCAGGCAACAGCAAACATGGGAGTAAATTCAAATGGAGGAAGTACCATGGCAAGATGAGACCTTGCATGGGATATACCACAAAAAAAAGCTGAGGTGGCTTACATTGGGAAATCCTATTAGTGGCTGAAAAGGGCTGGACTAAAAGACAGCACTGAAGCACTGATCATAGCAGCACAAGAACAGGCACTAAGCACCAGATCCACAGAAGCAGGGGTCTACCACACTAGACAGGACCCAAGGTGCAGATTGTGCAAAGAGGCCTCAGAGACAGTCCAACACATAGTGGCAGGGTAAGATCCAGGCAGGAACAGCATATACTGAATGGCACAACCAAGTAGCTGGCATTGTGTACAGGAACATCTGTACAGCGTATGGGCTAGACCCCCCCAAGTCCAGATGAGAGATTCCACAGAAGGTCATGGAGAATAACAGGGCTAAGAACCTGTGGGACTTCCAGATCCAGAAAGATGGGCAGGTACTGGCCAATCAACCAGACATCGTGGTAGTAGACAAAGACCAGAAGACAGTGGTAGTGATAGATGTAGCAGTGCCAAGTGACAGCAACATCAGGAAGAAGGCGCATGAGAAGCTGGAGAAGTACCAGGGCCTGAAGGAGGAACTAGAGAGGATGTGGAAAGTAAAGGCCAAAGTGGTCCCAGTGGTGGCAGGAGCACTCGGGGCCGTGACTCCTAAGCTGGGAGAGTGGCTCCAAGGATCCCAGGAACATCAGAGCTCTCTGTCCAGAAAAGTACACTGCTAGGAACAGCTAAGATACTGCCAAAACCCTCAGACTCCCAGGCCTCTGGTAGAGGACCCGAGATTGAGGAAGACACATACTACCCATAGGGGTGAGAGGGGAATATTTTTTAGGAATAAAAAATAAATAAATAAAGGCGGGGGGATACACAAAACTAAAAATATGTTTGTTCTGAACCTGAAAGAAACCATCACATTCTGAAAGTTCTCCTAAAGTAACTGCAGTTTGGCAGAAGCAGTCAAGCCAAAAGCCAAAAGGAGCCCAGAGTAAATGGTGTGAGTATAATAAGTTTGGTATGCATCACTCCCTTTCTTTCCTTCTTCTCCACATGACCTGTGCACTGCTCTGCTCCCCCCAACCCCATCTTCTCAATACCTTCCCTTCCCAACTCACCGCTCCCCTCAGTTGCATCCTAAGCCTTTCCTGCTCTTCCCACCTCCTTATCTAATTACTTCTCTCCAGAACAACCATGTTTTAGTATATACTGAGAACAAACGGTATAGAATGGTTTACTGAGAACAAAACAATGGAAATATGCCAGACCACCCAAAACCAACTGTTCAATGCATGAAATTTATTTATACATGGAATTTATTTGTACATGGAATAAGTTTATACATGGAATGATTTGCACATCCCCATGGAAATGGTATTATCACATAATAAATAAAATACAGTGAATTTTATTTATGAATTCCACTTAAAATGACTTTTTTAAAAACTTCAGAAAAGAGAAACAGAAGTAGACATACCCACTAATGGATTTTTTCTGATGTCCAGAACCACCAGCGTTGTGTTACTTTTAAATGCATCCAAAAGTGATTTTGCTCCCTCACTGCTAATTCCACATTGTTGCAAATCAAGTGCTTGAATAAAGAGAGCTAGCATTAATACACCACATGGGCTATGAATATTTATTGATATTGTCAATAAAAACAATTTGAATCTCAGTGACTTTCCACTATCATCTATGAACACAATACAATAATTGTCACTCAAAGAAAAAATACACTATTTTAGTGCTATATTCTGTATAGCACATCACTCATTTCAACAATTTGCCAATTTAATGGTTGCATATGACTTTCATGCAGCACTGTTTGGCAGTAGTTGCCTAGATTAAAATTATTTAGGGCTGCTCCAAGATTGATGATGCAGTCTTTATAATGATAAAAGCCAGGATAAAAAATATAATGATAAAAGCCAGGATGGAGAGTATTGTTCTCACGTGCATTTTAGGATCTCAACTCATTTTTTTCCTAATATTAATGAATTGGAATAGAAAGTGCTTTGACATATTGATCCTCTATTAAACATGACTTTGTTGCCTTATATTTGTTTGACATTTCTCCTTGATTCAGCAATTCAGTTTGTTTCATTCCACTAAGATACAGGCAGCTGAATGGAGTAGAGAACTACCACCAAAAAAGACAAACAAACCCCAACCTATTTTGTCTGTACATCTCTGTGCACAGGGAATTAAGAGGAGAACTTGCATAACTTCACTGATAGGTTCAAGGAATTCCCCTCAATGCCAATAAACACAAACATGTTAATTCCTAAAATGGACAGTTTAAAGCCTTGGAGAAAGAAGTAACCTCATCATTAAACATTTCCACTAGTTCACATCACCAAATTTCATTACACCATGAGAACCATAGTAGTATTGTGGACAGTCATCTTTTGTTTCTAGCCTCTGCCAGACAGCTGTGTAGGTAATAAAGAAATTCCAAATTTCAATCCATTTGTTAAGAAATGCCTATAAGCCCTGGACCATTTTCAAACATACTATACCCCAAATTAAATTAGATATAAAACTTTTTGACTAGAAACCTGTAACTACCCTGAATCTTTGCCAGTCTTTGTGCTCCTTGTCTTGCTGCCTACTCACTATTCACTATCTTGACATGTAACACTGGATTTCATAAACTGACCCAAGTTTCATTTTTTTTCTCATGATTCTAATACAAGCTCCTGTCTTATAGGGCATCTAGCCCTTACTGCAGAAGACAGAATCCCCATTTCTTTCCTTTACCATTTTATTCCAGAGTCATCTGCTAACTTATAAGATTTAACTTGGCTGACCAGCTCCTTTTGGTGCTTGACAGGAATCACATGCTCCATACGAGTTACGACTTTGGGACCAATAGTTTTAATATTCAAATAAAGAGATATCAGTCCAATTGTGAGCACTAGGACTTTTAAAAACTATTTTATGCAAAGTATTTGTCATATGCAATCACTAGTAATTACATGTTTGTCACATGTAATCCTGAGCTACATTTGAAAGAGCAGTCCACACAAATCTAAGAGCTAGGACGTGTCATTAAAAATTGCTAAAACTTAATGGTACAATAAATCTAAACCATATTAAAAGAATTATATTAGATTTTTAAATAACTTAGAAAAGAGAGGCAGCTTGACATTTTAAAATCTGAATTACTGATCAAGTTTGTAAAACACAAAAATAAATAAAATAAACACATGCAAAGCTAAATCTACAATTAGTACATACCTTTTAGCCACATATCTTCTGCAAGGCATTCAGCTAAAACAGCAGCACCTCGATCACCAATAAGTGTATTGCAGTTGAGAGTGATGCGCCTCAAGCCAGCCATACAGTCGAAATCAGGTCTCCTATAGCGGAGACTTTCAGCCCAAGCTTCACCATGTCTTTTCATTGCCTGATGCTTGAAAAGACAAAAATCACCATAATACACATAGCTATCAAAAAGGTTAGTTAGAAGAAATAAAAACAGAACTGAAAAATGACAGATTATGTATTATTAAAAATACATATGAAAATGTTACATTTCAAATTCATTCTTTCTTCTGAGAAGACAATTTTATCCTGTATGAATTTTATCCTATTATGAACTTGAGAAGAGAGCCAGATGGATGTTTACAAGTACATTCACAAACTATGCAAACCTATACTTACCTCCTCAGAAGAAAGTATAATTTGGCTAATAGACTCATTGTCAAAAAAGATTACAGCATAAGACTATGTTGTGGGACATAAGTATTGTATAACCTCAAGAAATACTACTTGTTTAAAAAAAATAGTATCATTGTCTAGAAATAAATGTTTCAATTCTGAATGCTTTAAACTAACATTTCCCAACCTAGTACCCTCCATATGCTTTGGATTGTATATCTCATAATAACTATCATTCACAATGACTGAAAAATGGATGATGTGTGTAGCCTGAAACATACAGGATGGAAAAATCTGCTTAAATTTAAGAAGCGTGGTAATAGAACAAAATTCAGCACATCTACAAACAAGCCAGTACTTTTGTAATCTAACAACAAATGACACAGAAAGGAAAAGAAGAAAAGAGTGAAGGGAAAGACAAAAAACCCAAGTAAACTGAGATTAAAAAAAAAACCCAATTCTGAAGATTTAAGAATTGTTATAACAACCAGTTGGAATGGAAATAGACTCTCCATACCATGCCCAAATTCACTGTTCAATTTAATGTTTAAAATCTGTTCAAAGGTTCTGTAGGAAGGTTAGAATAGATTCAAATGTATAAACTGCAGAAAAAAGAACACTAAATAGTGAATTCCTACATTCCTTAATGTTTTTGAAACAATTACAACCCACAAAAATCTAAGACAGAGAAATTGCTAGCATTATCTTCATAAATTAAAAGCAAGCAGAAATAGCATCACTCAAATAGTAATCAAACTTCAACAGAGTTTTATACAAAGTGGTTTTACCTTTAGGATGCTGGCCATGTGTTCTGTTCCTCGCCAGGTTAAACTGCACCCTGTAAAATCTACAGATTTGACGCAAGCCGAATTCTTCACACTCTGACAAATTACTGAAAACAAACAAACTCCATTATTCAATGAAATGAGCTTGCCATCTTAAATGTATTTTTAAAAAAGTAAAATCATGGTACTTCACTTAGGGGAGACTTTAATGTTTCACTTTGCTGATGGAACTTTCTTCTATCACTGGAGGAGGGAAGCCCCCTCCTCTAGTAGCTCCACCCATGCCTTCAACATCTAGTCTGGAGGGTTGATTGGGGGTACAAGTGAGAAGAAAGTCTTTCTCCATAAAAAAGACTTATTTTCATTATATTAGCTTCCACTTACAATCTCAGACTTGGCTACTTATTCACATTTCCCATCATATAGCAAATTGGAATTTAAAAAGCCCTATTGTACAGCAACTTTTGCTCATGCATATCAAAAATGAATTTGATTTATATGAACTACATATGCCAGACAACACGCGTATCATGCAATATGGGAAACTAAAGCATCAGTTCTATACCCAGCATGTCATTTGTTATTCCTTACATGATAACATTTCTCCATCACCCACTTCTCAATAATAGCAGTAGCAGGTTTATGAAGTGCCCTCAAAAATTCAGTATACTACAGTTACTTCCTTTCTTCCAGCTGCATATGCTATCCTTTTGAGTAGCAAATCTGTTTCTAAAATTAAGCTCATGAATAAATAGGAATGTACAAACACGACAAAAACCAACTGATCAAGAAAACTTTCTCTGGGAGAAACTGATCTCAAGAGTATGGTTTAAATCACATAGACAACTTCAGTATGGATAGCAGATTCACTGCTTTAGACATTCTGCCACAATAAGAAGATAATGGTGAGATCAGTGAATCTGTAACAGCACTGATAGGTTTGTATGCGTGGTAACATTATCCCCTTAACCTCTCTAAACATGCAAGGGGATAATACCCCAAAAGATACTATATAGAAATTAAGATAGCATCAATCAATAGCAAGATGCTGTCAAAGAAACAGTTATTACTTGCATATTAGGTTGATGTATCTCAGTCTTTACTATTTTAACCAATATACTTTTAAGTAATAACTATCAGCAGATCATGATGTGAAATGTTACCAGAAGGCTGTCATTTTATCACAAATATATAAAGTGCCTTATTCTGCTAATGAAATAGAACAAGATTAAAAACAAAGTGTTAAATTAAATGTATACGTTACAACTATTATATAGTTAATAGAGTTGCCTGGCAGTGGGTAGCCATATTCATTGAACAAATAAGAAACCTAACAAATACATGGGATTTAGCACAAACAGGATTTTTTAAGAATAGCACTGTTTCATACATGTATCTATTTTTCTTTAGAAAAATCAAAACTTACTTTCCAAACCTCCATCACCAATTGGTGAGTGGGCTAAAGACAGTCTCTGTAAAGACGATGTATTAGCCAACCCCTTAAAAACAAAGAATATTAATAATTTTAAAGTGGGCACAAACAGAAGTTTCTTGAAAACAGAAAATTGTTGCAATTGAATAATCTTACTTTTGTCAATAATATTAAGTCCTTTTCCCTTAAAAGTAGCCCATGTAGTTCTAGATTTCCCAGGGCCTTTGATACCATCAGACAACCTTTGACAGCTTTACACAATTGTCCAGTTAAGTCTTTGGATCGAATTGCTGGAATTCTTCTTCTTATATGCGCTCCCTGTTTTTCAAAACCTAGCAAATAAGAATAGCTTCACTATCGTAAACACAAATAGGCATAATACAAGAATAGCTTTTCTATTAATAAATATACAATATACAATTTGTATCAAAAGACATAATATTCATATAGCACATTAATTCTGTGAGCTACCTATTAACTCTGTAATCAGATGGGATTTCCTCTGTATCAGAGAGTGCTACTAAAGGCATTTCAAACTAAGCAAAGTGGAAATCAAAGACATACAGTGGGGCAAAAAAGTATTTAGTCAGCCACCAATTGTGCAAGTTCTCCCACTTAAAAAGATGAGAGAGGCCTGTAATTTTCATCATAGGTATACCTCAACTATGAGAGGCAAAATGGGGGGGAAAATCCAGAAAATCACATTGTCTGATTTTTAAAGAATTTATTTGCAAATCATGGTGGAAAATAAGTATTTGGTCACCTACAAACAAGCAAGATGTCTGGCTCTCACAGACCTGTAACTACTTCTTTAAGAGGCTCCTCTGTCCTCTACTCGTTACCTGTAGTAATGGCACCTGTTTGACCTTGTTATCAGTATAAAAGACACCTGTCCACAACCTCAAACAGTCACACTCTAAACTCCACTATGGCCAAGACCAAAGAGCTGTTGAGGGACACCAGAAACAAAATTGTAGACCTGCACCAGGCTGGGAAGACTGAATCAGCAACAGGCAAGCAGCTTGGTGTGAAGAAATCAACTGTGGGAGCAATAATTAGAAAATGGAAGACATATAAGACCACTGATAATCTCCCTTGATCTGGGGCTCCATGCAAGATCTCACCCTGTGGGGTCAAAATGATCACAGGAATGGTGAGCAAAAATCCCAGAACTGTATGGGGGGACCTAGTGAATGACCTGCAGAGAGCTGGGACCAAAGTAACAAAGGCTACCATCAGTAACACACTATGCTGCCAGGGACTCAAATCCTGCAGTGCCAGATGTGTCCCCCTGCTTAAGCCAGGACATGTCTGGGCCTGTCTGAAGTTTGCTAGAGAGCATTTGGATGATCCAGAAGAGGACTGGGAGAATGTCATATGGTCAGATGAAACCAAAGTAGAACGTTTTGGTCTAAACTCAACTTGTTGTGTTTGGAGGAGAGAAAATGCTGAGTTGCATCCAAAGAACACCATACCTACTGTGAAGCATGGGGGTGGAAACATCAGGCTTTGGGGCTGTTTTTCTGCAAAGGGACCAGGATGACTGATCCGTGTAAAGGAAAGAATGAATGGGGCCATGTATCGTGAGATTTTGAGTGAACACTTCCTTCCATCAGCAAGGGCATTGAAGATGAAACGTGGCTGGGTCTTTCAGCATGACAATGATCCCAAACACACCGCCCAGGCAACGAAAGAGTGGCTTCGTAAGAAGCATTTCAAGGTCCTGGAGTGGCCTAGCCAGTCTCCAGATCTCAACCCCATGGAAAACCTTTGGAGGGAGTTGAAAGTCTGTGTTGCCCAGCGACAGCCCCAAAACATCACTGCTCTAGAGGAGATCTGCATGGAGGAATGGGCCAAAATACCAGCAACAGTGTGTGAAAACCTTGTGAAGACTTACAGAAAACGTTTGACCTCTGTCATTGCCAACAAAGGATATATAACAAAGTATTGAGATGAACTTTTGATATTGACCAAATACTTATTTTCCACCATGATTTGCAAATAAATTCTTTAAAAATCAGACAATGTGATTTTCTGGATTTTTTTTCTCATTTTGTCTCTCATAGTTGAGGTATACCTATGATGAAAATTACAGGCCTCTCTCATCTTTTTAAGGAGAACTTGCACAATTGGTGGCTGACTAAATACTTTTTTGCCCCACTGTAGTTCTCCCTGTTTGGTTAATATAATGACTAAGAACAAAGGAATTCTAGCTGAAATGTTGGAGAATAGGGAAGTGATACAGTTACAACAGAAATTCAGTTAGAAAATGAGAAACAAATGAAACAACCACATTCTTATCTTAAGCCTAACTTTATCTGTTTTTTTTTTTTAACAAAGCAAGATGATACTCAATACGTTTTAATAGTTGCCTATGGAAGCTCTAAAAGAAAAGCCTTGATAAATTCTATGACCCTGATAAAAATTGACAGAGACTTTCTACAAGCTTTAAGGACAGGGTAGCATAATGAATAGCTAATTACCTGGGTCCCCAAGCCCCTGATGGTGACAGCTCTTTATTGCAATAGAAGTTAACGTCTTGTTTTGTCTGACTGCATGTAGGAGAGGTATCCAATCAGCAGCTTTAATACGATCTGCATTTATATCGAGAATATTATATAGTTTTTTGGCTTTCACAGATGTTAAAGGTGCACAGCCTTCAAGTGCACAGAGCTGCTCATAGTGAGCATAAAAATCCATACTGCACTGTCTCCTTATTTTGACAGAATCAATCATTTTTAGTTACATATTGAGCTGAGATCCAAAGCTAAGAAAAGGGGGAAAAAATGATATTTTTGTTAACATCTATACATAATCTGCCCGATCAAAATTTATCTAAACTATAGCTCTACCATGCCTCTATTTTCTTTCAAGAGCATGCCCCAGACTGTAAAGAGAGCTTGGCGCCTAATGCTTTCTTCTTGCAGAAGCCAATATACATTCTCCCTTGTCCGTGACAGATTTAACTGGGGCTAATCTCAAGATTGGATAGCTGAAATACAGGCAAGAGAGAATACAAGTCCAAGATCCACTCCCCATTTTCTTTGGGGAATCCTACAAACAATTAATTGGTCATGGCTCTTAACCTTTAAATACAATATATCTGAATAGGTATAAACATATAAAAGATATTTTACAAAACTACTGTCCTAAATATTCCATCTATTAAAAACTAATCATTTTAAAGGACAAACTGCAATGACATAGGGAAAAGTTACTTCTGAATGCACAGAATGATTAGGGTTTTTTATGTAGTTGGTTGTGGTGTAATGGATCATTGTAGAAATTTAGCCTGAAGAGTTACAAATGCGTCCAGGAACTAATCATTTTGGAGGAGACTAAGTAAATGGTTTCTTTGATTAATCAAGGAATAGAATCTGTATTACCTTTGAGATACATATTTTGAACTAGCTCCAGCAGGAAGCAAGACCTTTAAAACTTGCAGCTCAGTTTTAGAACTTCTGTGGTTAATTGATCCATTATGATGTTTTCTGTTTGCAGTTTGTTATAATTCTTCAGAACTTTATAATGACTGATTATTGATTTTGAAGTATTATTATCAATAACACCGTTATATACATCTATACATTTTCTTCTGTTAATCAGTTTCACATAATATTTAAATGAAAAATTAAATCTTTCCAATTAGTTTGGAAGTAGCCAATAAAGCAAATATTCAGGTGTTCCTGGCTCACAGACCACCTAGAAACAACTTCTTCCTTTAAAGCTAACTCCACATCTTGAAATGTCCTATTTCTTTCTAAATACTTGTAGCACTTTCATTTACCTCTTTTAAATGTATTACTTTGCCCAATAAAAAAGAGATACTCATATATCTTATTATAAAAGCAGATATATGTGACATTTTATTCCCTTAGCTTATGAAGTTGTAAAAAACAGAGAGTTTGCTATTTGTTAGGAATGCAAGAAATTATATAAACCCTGTATAAAGCAATAAAACTTTAAACAGAAATCTAGAGTATAGCCAAACTATATTCCTTAACATATACCAAGTGCTGGCCTAGAAATCACAAGACTGTGAGTTGTAGGACTCTCTTCGTCATAAAAGGTGTTTAGGTGACTTTGGGCCAGTCACTCTCTTTCAGCCCAACCTACCTCACAGGGTTGTTGTTGTTGGGAAAATAGGAAGCAGGGGTATTAGGTATGTTCATCACCTTGAGTTATATATATAAAAAAGGACAAAAATCTAATCATCATCATCTTTATATCAGATACTATTTAGAATTTTTGCTCTTCATAAAGTTTTGGTATTGTTTATAACTGAATTGCTACTGAAGATATTTATACCTCTATGATTCACCATACTGCTGGAGTTCATGCATGAATGCATGCATACACACACACACACACACACACACACACACATATGTGGTATGGTAAAACTCCTAGATATATTCAAGGCCTTGAAAAGAAATACCCTGTTCTCAGAGAAACGTGTGTATGTCTAGATACATCCCTAGTACCTAGCTGGACACAGACAGTGGCACAGAACTAGATTTGTGGGCAGTGATATAAAGAGGTAATAAATCGTGTTTTTTTTTTTAAATCGTGTTGGCCATGTTTCTTTTATGGGAACCATCCCAAAATAAACAATTGAATGCTACAGCCAAAAATATGCTAATTTCCAACGCAATCATGAGTAAAAATATTTTGTGAATAAGAAAGAATCTTACTGTAGGAAGAAAGTCTTCTAGCTGTAATAAAAGTGAGAACTTTCTGCAAATATTCAGGATTTCTGGGGAAAAAAAAAAGACCAGGATAAAAAGGGATTGAGCCAATTGGTCAGAAACAAAACCCAGAGAAATTACAGTACCAACAGAGAATTATAACATGGAATATGCAAACAAACTAAGAAGCAAAGCTGAATATAATGCTGAAGGTACATGATTGCAAGAAAACACTGGGAAATGCTAGGTACAGTATTAAATAATTTATTGCAACTGATTCATATAATCATTCAATCCACTTTGCAAAACATACTATTCTAAAATACAGGACACTGTGTGTGTCCTTAAATGAACATTATCTTAACCAAAAGATACAAAATTCACCATTATATGGTGTATAGTGCTATACAATATACAGCACTATACAGAAGATAAATTAAAGCCTTCTATTTTCTAATAGGCCTGCCTGTAACCTCTTAACTGTGACCTTCAAACTTACTAAAATTTTACTGTGCTTGTTTTAAAAATAAACCTTTACAGGAATATTGTTTTTAAATTAAAAATATTATGTCTTTATTCCATACATCAGCCAGAAACTTAAAAGCTGTTGGGGTATACATGTTCTCAGAGCAACCAGGCCACTTGCCCGCATCAGATGATACTGCAGAGATTATGGAAGAACTGATATCTGAGCTTAGTTCCTCTCTCCTTTCCTGACTCCCATTTATTTTGCTTTTCTTTGTATCTATTTGATTTTGAGCCTTAAGACAAGACTTATCTTTTAATCACTCTAGAGTATCTTAGACATTTTTAGAACTTTACAGGTTAATAACAAGAATAAACTTTTACTTCTTTCCCAGGCATTTCAGCAATATAAAACAAAGATAGGACCAGCAGTTCACAATCTTTCCTTTTATATGGAACACTGTGTTATCAAAAAGGTTTTGAGAACAACTACATAAATTAAGGGTATACTATACAACAGTGTTTGGAATCATCAGAACATCAGTGCCCTCTCAGTGTACATAAAGCCAAATGAATTTACATTAAAGTTATGCCTATTAAATGGTAGAGAATGCATGAGATCACGAAATCTCACAAAGAGAAATGCCACCATGTTGCAAAACTGATGCAATTTTTTTCATTACGTATTTTTAATACTCTGTTTTGGAAGTTATACTATGATTTTTCATACATCCTACCATTTAGTTTAACAGGAAACAAAATAATCAAGCTTTTCCAGCAAAATCATTTTGCTATGTTAGGCATTTGTGACCAATAACAATCGCCCATGCCCAGAATGCACAAAATGCATCTCTGGCAGCACCACAAACTGAGACAAGATGCTCAGAAATTACTGTTTCTTACCCCAATGTGCAAATATTTATGGTTATGCATAACAATATCACCCATCCATCATACATTCATTAAACTGTGACATTTAAAAGCCAAGACTAAAAGAAATGTCTCTTAGCCAATTTATATAGCCGCCCATCTCATTGTACGTGGTTTTGGGCGGCATACAACCAGCAACAACAATTAAAACAATGTAACAGCCATTACAACAATTAAACATAAACATTCGCTTCGTTAGCAAACACCTTGGGGATTCAGCGCTCTGTATAACATAGGACCCCACCTCCCTCCGCATAAACGGTTTCCACTCGCCTTCCTAACTATCTTGGACTCATCACACACGTATCCAAAACGAACATCCACGCCCAAATGCCGATCATTCATTTCAGAAAATTAACAGCTCAGTGGGAAGCCCGTTGTTGAGGGAAAGCTTCATTTGTTGAACTTCAATCTACCACACCACTACCCAACAGAGAAAAAGGAAGAGGTTGATACGGTCCGACAAGAAACCCAACTGTTGGGAAGATCCGAGAAGGAAGGGAAGCTACAGAGCGTGGTCCGCACAAAGCCCCTCACCTGCCGCGCGCGTTTTGCCCCGCCTCCACCCGCTCTGCGCCTAACCGTTCCCTTGGTTTCCCAACCGTCTTTCCACACAAACTTCCCCCACGTGACCCGACCAGCGAGCTCTCTTATTGGCCACCACTCAAGCAGCGGTAGCTGTCAATGACGCCTCCTTTTCTCCGAATTTTATTGCTGTTGGTTACAAGATTTTCGGGCAATGCAAACGCGAGTATCGGAAACACCGGGAGGATGGAAAAAGTTTGCCGCTCGCTTTCTCCTAGCCTCACCAGCGCACGGACGCCCGCGAGCGCCACAGTCCTAACCCGCCGTTCCTCTAGCGCCGACCAATCCCACTCTTCCGTGAAGTCGCCCCCACCACCCTAGGCCCACCCTTTAAAAGGCCCTCTGACAGCTTTCTTCCTCGGTACTTCGCGCGCAGGCGCAGTTTCTGTTTCCTTTCTCCAGTGGATTTTTTTTTTTCCCCTTTCAGAGGCTGATTCCTCTTTCCTCTTCTATGAGTACGCCTTTCTCGGCAGTATTCAGCCCTCCTCCTTTACAAGCTGAGGAAACAGAAAAAGTGTAATACCTTTGTCCTTCGCCAGAGTTTTTCAGCCTGAATAATAGTTGGGACTGGCCGGGACTCGGGAAGGAGGGCAAGAATCCGAGAAGCAGCTAGTGGGAGTTGGTTGCGTGAGAGAAAGTGGGTGGCATGAGGGAGAAAGGGAGTAACGGCGAAAAGTAAGAGCAAGAGGCCTCAGAAAGGTTAAAGCGACCTCGAAGACGGCGGGGCGCTGCTTTGGAGAAGACGGGAGCCTCGGGGTCATTAACGGGGCAGAGTCAAAGTCTTATTTTGAAACCTAGATTTTTTGTGTGTCTGGCACACAGGCAGGCGCCTAACCTGGTAAAGTAAGTGGACAATTTTCCTCCCTTGTTTAAAATGGTTTTGTAGCAAAGCACCAAAACTTAAACGTACCAAAGGTATTTTTATTTCTACCTTTCAGGTTCAACAGAATAGTGAGAGTGTGGAGATCTGTGATATGCTATAGAACAATGTTTCTCAACCTCAGCAACTTTAAGATGTGTTCTCCATGCTGGCTGGGGAATTCTGGGAGCTGATGTTCACACATCTTAAAGTTGCTGAGGTTAGGAAACATTGCTATAGAGGAAATAAGTCTTCCTAATGGGACCTAAGACCATAGAAGAAAAGGAGAGATTGCCCAGAAAATGCAAAAAAAGAATTTCAGGACTTTATAGTAAAAGAAGTCTGATTCCTATTAGACCTTCACCCACAAAGAGGAAAGTGCATACGCTATCTGATGCAAATGTGTAACACAACTGATAAAGTCAAAGAGCTAATAAAACTTGAATAGTTCATGGCCCAGCTATCCAATCCGTGATCAAATCTTTCTAATGGGATTGAGCACTATAGAGGCAGCAGGATAGATGACCCAGAAGGTGGTAGATTCCAGACCTCAGGCAGTGCAAATATACCAACATGACCAGCGCAATGTACTTTTGAAGTAGAAGGAGGCCCAGCCAGTCAGGATTATCTGCAGTTAGTAAAACCACCAGCTAAACCACATAAAGTACCACCCTGTGATGGAATGGAATGATGAAGGCCAGGCTCAGGGAGATAAGCATTTTCTTAGCTCGCCGCAGGAGCGTGAGAACTACAAGAGGATGAGACTGGCACCCCCCTGAGGATTTCACACTGTTGTGGCTGGCTGACTTGGGAGATGGGGTTTCAGTCTGGGAAGATTCTTGCTAGAGGTTGTAGCTAATAAACATAGCTGAACTTATTTTGTGTTGTCTCTTGGAGTTTCTTGGGCTAGGCCTGACATCAATCTTCCCAGACTGAAACCCCAGCTCCCAAGTCCGCCAGCCACAACAGTGTGAAATCCTCAGGGAGGTGCCAGTCTCATCCTCTTGTAGTTCCCACGCTCCTGCGGCGAGCTAAGAAAATGCTTATCTCCCTGAGCCTGGCCTTCATCATTCCATTCCATCACACACCCAGCCTCCAACCAGGGCACAAGCCTTTTGGTAGACTAGCTTCCAAATGTTTCAAATATGGAGGAGCAGGGTATCTCAAGAAAGACTGTCCCAAAATGAAAAACCAAGTAAAAGAAGTTGAATTGTAAAGTCATGGGCCAGAGGAACTTCCTAGTGCAGACTTATCTAAGTTATATTTCTGACTGAGTTTTTTGCATTTTTATCTTTCTGGAAAAAGAACATTTTACTTCATTTATTTCCTGTAAGTTTTGATTTTACTATGAATAGGGGAAGGATGGCTAAATCCTCTAGTCATCATGCCTCTACATTACACGGCCAGCAGATGGCACTATACAAATTACAGTAGAGTCTCGTGTAACCGACCTTCACTTATCCGACATTCCGTCTTATCCGACGCACCTAAAAAAACCACAACAACAGGCATAAATCGGCGACAAGAAAAGTGTGCCGCTTGTTTGCAAGCGTGAGTGTACTCTTTCTTGTTACTCCTGACGGTGCGGCGGCGCAATGCAAAAATCGATTGCAACAAGTGCAGCAGGCGCGTGTGTCTCGCCTTTCCTAATGGTCGCTCAGTGCAGTTGTTATTGTATGCGGATCGGTTTTTTTTTTTTTAACCGCACTAAATCGTTACTGTTATCTGACATTTTCACTTATCCGACGTTCTGCCGGCCCATTTATGTCAGATAAGCGAGACTCTACTGTATTTATTTCAACTTTTGCATTTTGATCTTTTAGTTATAGAAAGGCAATACAGGGTGTGAAAGCCCCATCTGTTTTCCATACTGGAGTTAGAGGGTGGATGCCAGGTAAGATACACCCCTCCCCCAAGAGGAAAGGTGGTGGCATTGGGAACTACGAGGTCTCTACCCCAGGGTGCTTCTGGGAGAGGAGAGTTGGGGCCTGCAGGCCTTGGCATTCATCCTGGGGCTGCTTTGGTAGCTTCCCTAGTGTTTGGTACTGGGAGACTTCACTTTCCAGTCCTGAAGGATGGATAGACTCTTGGAAAGCTCAGGAGTTCATGACCTCCATGGCAATTGTGGGTTTGTCCTAGATAATCTCAGGCCTGATTTACACAGGCAATCAGACATTATATTTGGTATTTATCTTGAAGCAGCTGAAACATGATCTAAATATTGATCTAAATATGGAGAATGTTATAGTGAGAAACATGCGAGTAACATATAGAAGTGAGTATAGATAGATATACTCACATAGATTCACATATAGCGAGTAACCTATAGAAGACACAATGAAAACTCAATCTCACAACACATGGACAGACTCAACCATAGTTTCAACTGGGAAACTGTCAGTATCTTAGACCAAGCTAAGTCCAAAAAACATGAGGTCCTGGAAGCTTGGTGTTCAGATAATTCAGCCATCAACAGGCACATAGAGATAAACATCATTTACACACCATTCAAGAGACAATAAAAAAACTAAAAAGGAAACAAAAAGACCAGAACACCTCCTTGCCAGCAATCAACACTCAGATAAGCAGGGATTAACACTAGACAAACTAGTAGTAAACAATACCCTAATGAAGGAACTGCCAATTCAGACAAACAATCAAGCAGTAAACAACAGCCTAATCAAGGAACTATGAAATGTCTGCAAGAAAACAACCAAGCTCAAAGAATACCAAGGACTCCACAGTGAGTCCTTTGTCATTTCCTGATTCACTTGAATCATTGATTAGTTGCCACTCCAGGCTTCTCCAGGGTGGGTGAGCCCATTAAGATATTCTGTCCTAAAGCACCTTATAGACCCTGCTGAATTCCAGTGTGATTTTTCCACCAATCTGGGAGGCAATTCTGTTGTGAATGCCTGGTAGATTTTTGGAATACAGTAGAGTCTCACTTATCCAACATAAACGGGCCGGCAGAACGTCGGATAAGCGAAAATGTCGGATAACACACAGTAACGATTGAGTGCGGTAAAAAAGAAAAAAATCAATCCGCTGTTCCTGTTGCAATCTATTTTTGCGTTGTGGCGCTGCACCGTCAGGAGCAACAAGAAAGAGTACACTCATGCTTGCAAACAAGTGGCACACTTTTCTCGTCGCCAATTTATGCGTGTTGCTTTTTATTTTTAGGGGCGTCGGATAAGACGGAATGTCGGATAAGCAAAGGTCGGTTAAACGAGACTCTACTGTACTGTGGCTTAAAAGAGCACTTGACAAGATCACTTGCAAATGACCTCTCACTACCACAGATCCTGGAGGGGGCTCCTTGGTTTTCTGGTGAAGTTATGGGAGAGAAAAACACTAAAGCATGGGTGGAATAAGACCAGAAGTTAACCTTACCAAACTGGGTATGAGATCATATTGGAGCCTATGGTGTGGTGATAAAGGTGGCAAAATGTTTGTAATCAGCACCTCATTGGAAAAGTTGGTGATGCCTGCCACCTGAAAAGAAATTGTCATGCACCTGCTCCTTAAGAGACCATCCCTAGATTTACTTGTGCTGGATACTTATTATCTAAGCTCCAAGTTTCTCTTTGATGGGGAGGATAGTTAAGAGAATGGAGGTGTTCCAACTGTAGAACATCCTAAAAGGAAGCAAATTATTTGAACCCTTTTGAATTAGATTTCAGACCAAGGCATGGGACAGAGACTGAATTAGTCATACTTGTTTATTTTTGTCAGGACTTGGTGGGAGGAAATGCACCCTTCCTGGCCTTTTTTTTTTTTTTACTTCAGGGCTATTCAGTACTATCAACTATGATATCTTTCTGGACTGCCTGCAAAAGTTAGAAGTTGCTTTACAGTGCTTCTCCTTCTTCCTGAGTAGGCTATTCCATTGGGGAAGGAGAGGTTAGCTTGGTGGTTGCTCCAATGTGCAGTGCCAGAGGGTTCTTTTCTTTTTCCCCTACTTTATAACATTTCCATGAAACCACAGAGAGTTCATATATCATCAGTATGCTGGTGATATCCAGATATACATTACTACCCTAGGTCATTGATGCAGTGAGATCTTAACTATCCAGCTGTTTTCCAGTGATTACCCTGGATAAGGTAGCACTCCTGAATAAACAGGTCAACAACTTGGAAGTCTTTCTAGACTTACAACTACTGCTAGATAGCCAAGTGGAGGCCATGACTAAATGTACCTTTGCCCAGCTATGGCTGGTGTTTCAGTTGTGACTTTCCTGGAGAAAGAGACCTTCACAACAGTCCCATATAAATTACTATAATGCACTCTACATGGGGCTGCCTTTGAATACTGTTCAAGAAGTGTAGCTGGTACAAAATAGAGCAATCCCTTGTAAGAGCTGCTTTTCACATACAACGCTGGTGCTTCAGGCTTTGCAATGGTTACCAATAGGTTTTCAGGTACTGTTCAACATGCTGTTTTGGACCTATAAAGCTCTATATGGTTTGGCACCCAGATATCTGCAGGAGTATCTGCTTGAAACAGAAACTATCTGGTTTGTACATCCTGTGGTAGGGAAGCTGAAAAAATTGAGGGAGAGGTGCCCGAAGCCAATGCTTTTCAGTGGCAGCCCCTACCTTCTGGAATTGCCTGCTTCCAGAGACCTATATAGAACTTTCCTCCCAGTACTTAGGTAAGTGGTAAAAACAGAGCTTTTAAATGACATTGTTGAGAGGCACCTATAATAGTATAATTTTGGTATTCTAAGTCATTGTAATTTTATATTGTGTTTTATGTTTTTTATGCTGTACATTGCCAAGAGTCCATTGAAAATATGTGGTAGATAAAGAACTTACTGGAATGTCCTTGGAACAGCTATAGATTATTACTGGAGACAGGTCAAGATTGTGAGCCTTTGACTATGGAGTCACCAAGATTCAAACCTGGATCTATTGTACCATAACTAGCAAACTTTTGTAAGGGGATAAGTTGGCAGGGCTTCCAAGCAGCATAAAATAGAATACCAAATTTGGATGATGATTCTCTCAGCAAGCTTTCATGTCATAACTACTGTTTTTCAGGAAGGCTGTTAACTCTACAGAGAGGTTGTGAGGCCTGAATAATTACTGCTGAAATACTTCATTGCTAGAATAATAAATTAATTCAAAATATACTATTAACCAAAAAGAAAGAAAGAAAACCTTTTTCTGGTCACCATTAAAATGGCAATGTCAAGAAAGTTTAAAAGTTAAGATTAATATACTACCTTAAAATTAATATAGTATTGTGGTTTTATAGTGCTATACCTTTCGTTCAACTTAAAAAAAAAAAGAAAGAATTCAAATTACATAATATTTTATAATAATGTGTTGTAACAAAATATTAATATGTGAAAGTTTTTTGAAAACGTGTTGCAATCACTGCTCTTTTTATAGTAATTGTTAAACCTATAGAGTGGGGGGGGGGAGATACTGAATATTTAAACTGCAGTTCTGTGCCTTTCATTAAAAAAGGAAACTGGAAAAATATATTGGCAATAATTAAATACCTGATAGAACTGGACAATAAAATAGCACCCGTTCTGAAGATAAAATGAATGTCTGTCGAATGTCAGATGATCCAATCTACACAGCTATGACATTAACATGGGCATGAACACGTAAATTGTAATACTCCTAATATATGAAAAATAAATTGCATTGCAATTCTGCTGCTTATTACAATGAAAAGGCAATGATTAGGTAGTGCTAGGCATCACCCTTCTAGAAGCAGCTGTGTGTGTGTGTTTAGAGAGAGACCCACACATACAACTAGAGATTTCCTGGGTTCTTTCTCCAGTTTATTCTGAGGTAGTTCTTTAGACTAATGGCAAAAAGCACATATGAACACATTTTATATAAGAAAAGGCAAGATTCTGGATAATTACATACATTGGGTCTCAATTACTTCATAGGAAGGCATTTTGCTGTCAGCTTCCTGTCAACTGAAATGAGCTAGAATTGTGCAGATGAATTATGAACCCCAGCAGTATTGCTGCTGAACATGTTTCAAGAGATGAGCTCAGTATTTATTTCATTTGTTCTGCTTTTTCATAGTAGTCTGACCATATTTTGAAAAACAAATTGAAAGGTCAGGCCAAATTGCTTATGAAAAATAGGGAATGGCCAGAATAAAGATGTAAGAAGCAATTATCCTCAAAAAATTCTACTTAATGCAATGCATTAGCTTCTATGAAGCATGAATAACTACACAGCTTAAGAACCAGATGGATAATAGCAGTTTTTCAGTCCAAATTATTTACAAAACTCCTTTAATTATACACACATCTTAATCTTTTCTAGTTATTTGACACATATGTTCCAAAAATACAACACATACCAGATAGGAAATTTTACTCAGAATTTGATTTTCATTAGCTATACAATATACTTATATATTCCAATAACTATTCTGCCTCTGTCCAAGAGTATGGGGTCACAAATATTAAGAATTTAGAAAGGAGGCAAATTAAATACAATTTTGCTGCTGTATTAGATATGCAATGGAACATAATTAAGTATGTCAGAATTCTAATAACCTCAAAGCTAATGAGATATTGAAATATATTGGTCGGTCTTGTTCAATATTATCTTCTACAGCTGTGCAGCATTCAAAGAAAAAAAAATATTTAGAGCACACTTGATCTCCACAACTGCAACACAATCTCAAGAAAAGATTCTTCCAGGAGTTGCATGCATCCATACATGCTCCAAGCATCTTTTTGAGTCTGAAGCATTGTACACCCTAGCTCTGCAGGTTTCAGACAAAAGGCTGTATTTGCTAGAAAATTAACTTTGGACAGGTTTTATGCAAAGTATGTCGTCAATAACTGACCTTGGCCTTTCCCCTCTTGCAAGACAGCTGATATTCACTTGTTGCTTAGATGAAAACCTCTAATCTTTGGGATAGTACCTCCACTACTAGAGTAGTGGACATAGGATGTTCCTCAGATTTATTCTTCAACTTTTGGTCTAGTGGTTAAGGCACCAGGCTAGAAACCAGGAGACTCTGAGTTCTAGTCTCGCCTTAGGCATGAAAGCCAGCTGGGTGACTTCGGACCAGTTACTCTCTCTCAGCCCAACTCACCTCACAGGGTTGTTGTTGTAGGGAAAATAGGAGGAGGAAGGAGTATTAGATATGTTTGCCACCTTGAGTTATTTGCAAAAATAATAAAGGTGGGATAAAAAACAAAAAACAAGTATCCCCTGGTCAAGGTGACCTTCAAGAGAAGGAGTGAACATGTTTTACAATTCCCCTTTTTGTAGCCATTCCAATGTAGAGCAAAGATGATTTCCAAGACCCAGACTCTGTCTTCAGTCACAGGAAGGCCGTGATGGGCCTCAGAGCTAACAGGCTGAAAGGAGTTTCATACCTGGTCCTTAAAACTTAACCCTCACACTATTTGTGCATATGTGAACCCAAACACAAAAACAATGCAATTTTTTACTAGATATTTTAGTGTAAATCTGTTTTACTGGAAACAGACAACCAAAGATTTATCCATGGCGGAAAATCCTTATTTCAGCACAAACTCCCATTATAATTTCTTCCTTCAGACTATAGAACACAGACATAGAAACATAACCACAGAAAGAATCTCTCTCCCTGGTAAAATACACAGACTGAATATTTACCTTAGGTGTAACAATCAAAATGCAGAAAAGAGGCATAGATAGGCAAAGCTGGCTTAATTTTTTTTAACATCTGAGAGGAAAGTATAAGATAACTGAAAAATGTCTTAATAATTCATAATAATCTTTCTAACTGTAAAATGGCCAGCTGTGCATCTGTCCACAAGCTTGGCTGCCTTACGGAACAATGAAAGATTATATCCTGGTTTTATATTCTGTTAAATTTTATTTGGTGTATCTGATTTATCAGGTGTTGTATTGCAGATGTGTGTGTGTTGGATACGAAGAATCTTATCTAAATAAAGCATATATAGGTGATTTAGTGAAAGAGAATATAAGAACAAGATCTTCGCAACCTTACTTCACTTCAGAAACCACAGTTGATCATGAATAAAACATTCATAGAAACTATCAGTTCTGCTAAGCCCTGACGAATATGCATAAAATCTGGAAGGGAAAATCTTTCTCCACTGTAAAAGATAAAGTCCTTCATGTAGAACTTGATTCTGGTGGACATTTTACTTGGAAACCACATGGGAGTGGTTTACCATTGCCATTTCAAGGATGTTTTTGGACTCCCCAATCTAACTTCTAACCCTAGGATTTCATAGTGGCCTTGCATGAAAGAATTAAAATGTCTGATGCTGCTTAACTTTTTGAGATCAACTAAAATCAGTTATCACATTATCTGAAGACCTAGTTCTCTGGAGAAATCTATAATGCTGGGACAGCAAAGAGAAGTAGTGGATGACTAGCAGCAAAGTGGATGGATTCAATTACAGTAGTGATGGATGTACCATTGGAAGGCCTGAAGGACCAGACTGGGAACAGACAGTCCTGAAGAAAATTTATCCACGTAGTCATTAAGAGTAGACACTGACTTGATGGCACATAATCAATCAATCAAAATCAGGTGCTGTCATATCAGCAGTATGCTTTTTGATTTATTTTTGTTTTGCTAACATGCATATGTTTTGAGTGTAAGGGAGCTGCCATGTAAAATTTCTTGAGAATTCAAAAAAGAAAAAAGTGTCTGTCTTGATATCCTCATGGTATATATGAAGGGCAGTTATCCACAGCAAATCTGTCCTTTTCGTTTTCTGTGTTCTCTGAAAGTCTGGAATGCATACATATGCAGAAAAGCAATACATTTGAAGAACCTGCTTTCTCCCTGTGTGTGTGTGTGTGTGTGTGTGTGTGTGTGTGTGAGAGAGAGAGAGAGAGAGAGAGAGAGATGATGGAACATGTTATTAAATTTCAATTATGAAAAACAAAATAACCTCACCATTTTTTTCAGTATGCCTGAAGTTTAGAAAAATATATAGTCCCAACCAATCTGTTTCTTTTTTCAGTCTCAGCACAATCATGTGCAGCTTTTCTATAAATGATCTCATAACACATGGCTGGAGACTGCATGTGAATAAAACTACAACATTGCATGATTAAATACTGTACTTCTCTATGCCTGAAATGTTAGATGTTTGTAAGACCAAATAGAGTAGGTAAAAGTAAAGTCTCCTTTAAGCCAAACCTCACTTCTCATAACTTCATGGACATGTCATGTAATTTTCTTTGGCAACATGGAATGGTTTTCCATTACCTTCCACAATGTTTTTTCTTTAAATCTTTTTTATCTTTCTAGTCTAGGCTATAGCCCTGGGATTCCATGGTAGTTTCCCATCCAAGAACAAACCAGATCTGCTGGAAAATTCAAGCAACTGCTTGAAAAGCTATCTCTAGCTGTGTGCAGATGTGGATATAGGCATAGCCATTTCACTTCTCCGGCAGTCCCAGAGAAACGGGGATAGCTTGCAAAGCAACTGTGTGAGCCTTCCAGAGGAGATGGTTGCATTAATGGCTCAAAAAGCGGTGTTTTGTTCACGGCAACATGCTTTGTGATGCACCTCTTTTGAACAGCTCTAATTTTGATACCCAGATAAGTGAAGATTGTGTGTTACACAATGTACAGGGTTTTTTTTATTTATAGGAAATATTTATACTGGCAAAAGTCTTTGTAGCAGCTTACACTTAAAATGCAATGAAAGAGACAATCTTGTACAGTGAGATGGGCGGCATACAGTGGGGCAAAAAAGTATTTAGTCAGCCACCAATTGTGCAAGTTCTCCCACTTAAAAAGATGAGAGAGGCCTGTAATTTTCATCATAGGTATACCTCAACTATGAGAGACAAAATGAGAAAAAAAATCCAGAAAATCACATTGTCTGATTTTTAAAGAATTTATTTGCAAATCATGGTGGAAAATAAGTATTTGGTCAATATCAAAAGTTCATCTCAATACTTTGTTATATATCCTTTGTTGGCAATGACAGAGGTCAAACATTTTCTGTAAGTCTTCACAAGGTTTTCACACACTGTTGCTGGTATTTTGGCCCATTCCTCCATGCAGATCTCCTCTAGAGCAGTGATGTTTTGGGGCTGTCGCTGGGCAACACAGACTTTCAACTCCCTCCAAAGGTTTTCCATGGGGTTGAGATCTGGAGACTGGCTAGGCCACTCCAGGACCTTGAAATGCTTCTTACGAAACCACTCTTTCATTGCCTGGGCGGTGTGTTTGGGATCATTGTCATGCTGAAAGACCCAGCCACGTTTCATCTTCAATGCCCTTGCTGATGGAAGGAAGTGTTCACTCAAAATCTCACGATACATGGCCCCATTCATTCTTTCCTTTACATGGATCAGTCATCCTGGTCCCTTTGCAGAAAAACAGCCCCAAAGCCTGATGTTTCCACCCCCATGCTTCACAGTAGGTATGGTGTTCTTTGGATGCAACTCAGCATTCTCTCTCCTCCAAACACAACGAGTTGAGTTTAGACCAAAACGTTCTACTTTGGTTTCATCTGACCATATGACATTCTCCCAATCCTCTTCTGGATCATCCAAATGCTCTCTAGCAAACTTCAGACAGGCCCAGACATGTACTGGCTTAAGCAGGGGGACACGTGTCCAGTACTGCAGGATTTGAATCCCTGGCAGCATAGTGTGTTACTGATGGTAGCCTTTGTTACTTTGGTCCCAGCTCTCTGCAGGTCATTCACTAGGTCCCCCCATGTGGTTCTGGGATTTTTGCTCACTGTTCTTGTGATCATTTTGACCCCACGGGGTGAGATCTTGCATGGAGCCTCAGATCAAGGGAGATTATCAGTGGCCTTATATGTCTTCCATTTTCTAATTATTGCTCCCACAGTTGATTTCTTCACACCAAGCTGCTTGCCTATTGCAGATTCAGTCTTCCCAGCCTGGTGCAGGTCTACAATTTTGTTTCTGGTGTCCTTCAGCAGCTCTTTGGTCTTGGCCATAGTGGAGTTTAGAGTGTGACTGTTTGAGGTTGTGGACAGGTGTCTTTTATACTGATAACAAGGTCAAACAGGTGCCATTACTACAGGTAACGAGTGGAGGTCAGAGGAGCCTCTTAAAGAAGTAGTTACAGGTCTGTAAGAGCCAGACATCTTGCTTGTTTGTAGGTGACCAAATACTTATTTTCCACCATGATTTGCAAATAAATTCTTTAAAAATCAGACAATGTGATTTTCTGGATTTTTTTTCTCATTTTGTCTCTCATAGTTGAGGTATACCTATGATGAAAATTACAGGCCTCTCTCATCTTTTTAAGTGGGAGAACTTGCACAACTGATGGCTGACTAAATACTTTTTTCCCCCACTGTATATAAATTTGAAAAATAAATAAATCTAGAGAATATTGTAGATGACTCTTAATGTGTTGCTGATAATCTACTCATAATATCATATTCCAGCCATCATTCCTTTAGGTGCAGTTGAGGGAAACCAGAGCCATTCCACCCTCTGTTTCAAGAGACTGGCTCCTTTGAATTCCTCTGGTTGAATAATTTATTTCCTCCTATTACAGCTCAAGTAGTACAAAGGTTGTGCACAGCTGTCCTAAAATGTCATAGAATAACCAAATACTGTATTATGACAGACTTCTTACCACATATCCCCTTCCTCAAAATAACCAAGTATACTCTGAAACTCTGAGATAGTTTATGGTTTTTATGAACAATGGCTCATAATCCAATGGCCACTTAAACTATTGTTTCAAGCCCTTTTGTATAGATTTCTGGCACTCTTGCTGGGCCCAAGAGTAACTGAATCTTGCCTTTAATAGTAATAGGCACATCTATTTAGAAAATCCTCCTAGAATCAAACAGGATGCATACTCAAATAGCAGGAGACTGGAAAAATACAACAATAATTTTATTAGTGTTCTACAAATCCTGAAGAGAGATCCTTCAGAACATCCAAGAGCATATACAAAACATGTCTTTTTCAGCTGGTTTGAACAGAACCATTCAGGACATTAAAGAATTTTTTAAGTGGATCATGGAACTCTGCATGGACCATCTCTTTCTCTATACCTATGCTGTAATGTACTTTAAACAATTGGCACCACTGATCTAAAAGATAATATGAACTGTTTTTAAAGACAACAAACTTTCTGCACCTTAAGCAGGTTCATTATCCAAACTTCAAAAATTAATCTCATTTTGTTACTCCTCAAATATAAGGCATTGGATGAACAGAAAATCCTCAGACTAAGCTAAGATGAAATCACTTTCCTCTTATACTTACAAAATGGTGGGATGTACTTCATGTGACCAAAAGTTGTTCTTGTTTGTTGTGAGCCTTATTTCAAAGTTTAGGAAATTCCAGGTAGGTTTCCCTGCAAAATTTAATAAGGGTCAACACTTTTGGTAAATTCAGTGACAAAAAATGCATTTGGGGATTATTTATTATGAATTTCAGCAAATACAACACTGTTACCTTAAAACAGAACAATTCATAAATACAATGTATATGATTATTTAGGAAATAGATTTATATTCTTGATATATATAGTTAACAGATAGAGCTAAAGATTCATATGGAATGGGAATACCAACATTTTTATCTGTTTACACTAATATGAGTCATGATTGTTCTCAACTTAAGCCTTAGGGTCCTTGATAATGCAAGAAGGCAAGGCAATGACTTTGTCCAAAAATATTTTTCAGGATGAGGCACATCCTTCCCTCTACAGCACACAGTTTTGCAGGGTAGGATTTCTAAAAGTCCACTGCCAGCACACTTGACCATGATAATCCAGGGACATAGAAACAGCTCATGTCAAGAAACATAGATCATGTCAAGCAGTGGAAAGTGCTTAGAAAAACAGAATCCCAGAACATCTCATCGTCCTCATGCAAAACTTATATACAGGTCTGAAAGCTATTGTACATATAGAACATGGTGACACAGACTGGCCCCAGGTTGCCAAAGGAGTGAGAGAAGGCTGTATACAACTCCCTTATTTATTCAACCTATATGCTGAATATATATTAAGGGAAGCTTGACTGGAAGAAGATGAGAATGGTTTTTAAATTGTAGGAAGAAACATCAATAATCTGCACTATGCTGGTGACACTCCGCTGATAGCCAAAAATGTAAAGGATCTGCAAGTACTAGTAATAAAAGTCAAGAAACTGTATTCTGCAAACTATGTGGGGGAAGTAACAATCTTTCCCAGTGCAACATGAAGCATGATGTCTTTCAGGTCTTCTCTACAAGCTCCTTTTTTGTGCTGTGTCTTGGAGGCCCAACTTCATCGCCTATTTTTCCTCTAGGCTCTTTCACAGCACCTTTCCTTTTAAAGTCTGTTTCCAAAAAGAAATTGGTTTGCTATTTCTCCCTGGTGTTCTTCTAAAAGCCAGCTGGCACAGAATACTAAAAGGAAAATGCACAAAGGCACAACTTCCAAAAGCATTTGGAACTGTTCTAGGAACTCCTGAAGCTGTTCTTTATAGCTTTTTACTGGGAGGTCTTGAAGAGTAGGTTGGGCTGTTGCTAGATGACTATTACTTCATGCTAAGAGATCCTCAGAGAGCCTGCAAACCATTACTTGTAATGCATGTCCAAATAATCATTTGATTGCATTAGCATTTTCATTTGCTTCATCCTACTTTTGCCTGTCACAAATAGTGATACTCCTTAGCAATTCTACTGGATCACAATAGGACAATGTCAAGAAGAGCATATAAAGGCATAATAAAATCACAAACCACTGTAAACATCCAGAAAAGCCTATGGTACCAGACTCGATGTTTTATACAAAAATTCTCCTCCCTCCTTTTTTTTTTTTTTTTGCTAAACATGCAACTACTAGCATAAAACATTTTTTAAAGTAAGCACACATTTTCCATAGTTCAAGACATAGTTTAGATAAAGGTCCTCCTTTCTCTTGAACACACTTTCAAATGGAAAGCCTCTTATTTATGAGATATAAAACTAGAAATAGCAATTGTACGTGTTTTTAGTTAAGAATCAGCTAGCACAAACACTATGCAGTACTTAGAACAAGGCAGGTGCCTTTTCCATTATAAATTAACAAATATGGATTAAAGAATATATTTTACATATTACTTTCCCAATTAAGGTTCCCTAGGTGGCTCATTATATAATATAAATTTAGTGTTAAAAAAATCTAAACAATTGTTTTTATAGTTAAAGGATTAGTGTTTTTGAACAGATTTACTAAAATTGATTTTGGAATGCAATACATGACTCCAAAATTAGCAAAACTACTCACCTTGTGATAATGTCACATGATAGTTATGACTACAAACTATTGTGTAAATGGCTAGAGCATATTATGATGTATTAAAAATATCATTAAAAATAAGCAGGAAACCTCTGCATATATTTAGATTAATGATGGTGCTAAGGAAAGGATAATATTTTCCCCATTTTAAAACAAAAGCTATGTCCTTATATTATTATTTTTAACACTCCACAAGTTTGATTTTGATTGGAAAAATGGCCATAGATGTTTTCAGAGGCTTTGAAATCATTTATTAATGGACAAGCCTATCAAATAATTGCAAGAGGCCATGCAGCCCCCCCAATAGTCTATGCAATTTGGTACCTATCTTTGTAAAAACATAAATCATGTATCCCAGACGCCAAACCACCCCCTGAGAGAATTGTAAGAGTTTGCTACCAAGTCAAAAGAGATTTGCAGCATGAAGAATTTGTAATGAAATTGGCTGTTTAATTGCTTTCCTTACAATTTTGGCCCATATTCACTCTACTATTTTATATTTTAAAATATCATAGTAAAGGATTAAGCACACATTGTTTGTCTTCTGCTTAAATGTGTAGTCTCTCCTGCCCACTTTCATTTTAAAAGATTAGAATATGTTCTGCACATTTGTCATGTAACACCAGGTTTGATGTTTATTCTATCTTTATTTACATACAATTACAGTACAACTTCAGATTTTTGCAACCCCAATTTCATAGATCTAGCTCATCAGCTGCTCATACTGCAGCTGTGACAAGGTATTCATATGGTAGACCAGTAAGGGGAAACATATCCAAGGGTTTGGTATTTGTACTATTAATATAAAATACATTATCCAGATCCAAATGTCATTTATTTGTAACATTATGGAGTCCTTGGTGCTCTCTGAACTTGGATGTTTACTTTCAGACGTTTCATTACCTAACTAGGTAACATCATCAGTGCTAGTGAGTGTGGGGTTTGCTCCCTGTTTATATACAGTGAGCTTGCCCTGCCAGTGTTGGTGGAGATATGGTTTTCTCCTTGGTAGTTGATTAGGGTATTGTTTTCTGCTTGACTGTTTGTCTGATGTTAATCCCTGCTAATCTGGGTGTTGGTTGCTGGAGAGGATGTGTTCTGGTCTTTTTATTTCCTTAGCTTTTTTTATTGTCTCTTTTGATTGGTGTATAAATGTGGTTTATCTCTATGAGTCTATTGATGGCTCATTTATCTGAATGTCAGCCTTCCAGGAATTCCCTAGTATTTTTGGATTTAGCTCGGTCTAGGATCCTCACAGTTTCCCAGTTGAAACTGTGGTTGAATCTGTCCATGTGTTGTGAGCTTAAGGAGTTTTCATAGTGTCTTCTGACTGCTAGCTGGAGTTCATGGATGCGCTCTGCTAGTCTTCTGCCTCTCTGTCCTACATAGTGGCTGTTACAGTCCTTACACTGTATATTGTAGATGTCTCCTGTTTTTTCTTCTTGGGCTACTGGGGCTTTAAGTTTACTTAACATGTTTTGGAGGGCTTTAGTTGGCTTGTGTGCTACAGTGATGCTGTGTGGTTGTAATAGTCTGTTGGTTGTTTCTGAGATGTGTTTGATGTATGACAGTATTATCCTTTTTATAGCTTGTGTTGGTTGTGATGTAGTGGGTTGAGTGGTCAGACACTTTTTGATGAAGTTCTGTGGGTATCCATTTTATTGGAAGATGTTGTATATGCAGTCTGTTTCCTTGTTCTGGTGTTCTGGGTTGCTGCATTGTGTTTGTACTCATCTGAATAATGTTTTTACACAGCTCCTCTTGTGAGAGTTTGGGTTGTTACTTTGGTAATAGAGCTCTTGGTTAGTGTGGATTGTTTTTCAATAGACTTGTGTTTCTAATTTGCTGCCGTATCATCAGCAGATGGAGGAAGAAAACAAAAAGACCAGAACACATCCTCTCCAGCCACCAACACCCAGATAAACAGGGATTAACACCAGACAAACAATCATGCAAAAAACAATATCCTACTCAAGAAACTACCAGGGAGAAAGCCACACCTCCAACAACACTGGCAGGGCAAGCTCACTGTATATAAACAGGGAGCAGACCCCCACACTCATTAGCACTGATGATGTTACCTAGTCAGGTAATGAAACGTCTACAAGCAAGCATCCAAGCTCAGAGAGCCCCAAGGACTCCACAGATCAATCCTGAGCTGCATATATTGTCTTCTATTTGTAACACTGATCCATTATGCCTCTTGGTGGAAGCCTCATTAGCTTGTGCCTAATGGTTGCACATTAAGAAGATGTGTATTTTATCTTCTCCCCTATCTATTTTTTCACCTGCATTTATTTTAAGGTCTTGAATATAACATTTTATCAGAAAAGGCAGGGAAAAAGAAAAATACTAAAATGCAGCACCTCCACCAGTAGAGGGTGATATTATCTTAGCTGTTGATGGCAGTTCTCTTGTCACAGAATAGGGAAATTTAACAAGAGGTCTAGTTGTCTGATTTGTTCTAATTAAAGATAGTACAGCCAGAATACTGGACTAATGGAAGAGGCTTACTCAGGGACCTCAGGTAACACTTTCTAGATGGTTATAACTATCTAGCTTCCCATTTTTATAGCATCTTAGTATGTAATTATACTGAACCATCCATACAACTGTTTTTCAATGCTCCCTGCTTTTTATTATATCACATTATGGGACCCAGGAGGCATAAGCCACATAGAGACATTCACTTTTGGCTGGCCTTAGAAATTATAATAAATGCCAACACTGTCTGTACCCTTTTCTCCATCTGAAGGCTTATTAATTTATTGCATTTATATGCTGCTTTTTGCAAGCAGTTAAGTGTTGTTCTAGCTGGGTATTTCTGTTAATACATTAAATGGGTGTTTTTTAATTGGCTATGTGAGCTTTGTCATGCACTAAGAAAAAAGCAGTTGAGCCAGAATTAGAACAAATTAAGGGCAAAATAGAACAAGGAATTGCTATGTTTGTATAATATAATTATTTACTGCTAATTTAAACTATATATTTAAAACGTAAATGCAAATTTCACATGTGGAAAAGTAAACTCCATGTAGTTTTTTTCTTTTTTAGCATATGCAGACATATCAATATTTTATCTTCATTCAAACAGTATATAATGTACTTGAATAAAAAATCAGTGAAAAATTGACTTCGCAATCATTTATTCAACAGAAAATTAACAGATATGCCATTTCCTTCTGTGGAAAAAGTAAGTACACACTTGACTCTAATGCCTGGTATTGCCCCCCTTGGCAGAAACAACCTCAAGTGGCCATTTCTTGTAACTGTCTACCAGTCTCTAACATCAACTGGGAAGAATTTTTTTCCCATTCCTTCATGCAGAACTTTTTCAGCTGTGTGATATTTGAGGGATTTCTTGCATACACAGCCCATTTCAAATCACCCTACAGAATCTTGATTGGATTTAGATCCAGACTTTGACTTGGCCATTCCAGAACCCTTCATTTTTTCCCAGCCATTCCTTGGTGGATTTACTGGAATGTTTAGGGTCATTGTCATGTTGTAAGGTCCACTTTTGGTTGAGCTTCAATCTTATGACAGATGGTCTCATGTTATCCTCAAGCACTCTCTGGTACAATAAAGAATTCACAGTGGATTCTGTGATGGTGACCTGCCCAAGTCCTGATGCAGCAAAACAGCCTCAAACCGTAATATTTCCACCACCATGCTTTACAATTAGTATCAGGTTCTTCTGGTGCAACGCTGTCTTTGGTTTTCACCAAACATGTCTTCTAGTGCTGTGACCAATAAACTCTATCTTTGCCTTGTCTGTCCAAAGCACATTGTTCCAGAAGTCCTGGTTTTTGCCTAGGTGTTCACGAGCAAACTTTAGTCTCACCCAGATGTTCTCTCTGGACAGCAAAGGGTTCCTCCTGACACACCTTCCACCTAGAATTTCTACAGCTTCTTTGTAATGGTAGACTCATGCACTTTGACATCAATAGTGGCGAGAGCTATCTGTAGGTCATGTGATGAAATTCTGGGGTTCTTTGAGACTTCTTTCAGCATCTTGCGTTTTGTACTCAGGTGGAATCTGCTGGGATGGCCTCGCCTGGCCAAATTGGCAGTTGTTTGAAATCTTCTCCACTTGTAGATGATCTTCCAGACAGTGAAATGATTGATGTCCAGTTGTTTGACAATCTTTAAAATCCCTCCCCAGATTCATAGGCATCTATAACCTTCTTTCAAAAGGCCTCGGAAAGCTCTTTTGATCTGGGAATAGTGAGTGATACAGCATACTTCAACAGCAAAGAGCAAATCAAACTAAATGTCTGAGCTTTAAATAAGACAGGTTCCTCCCAGACCCTCTCTAACGATGTTCTAATTATTTGCACCTCATCTGGTATACCTGATTCTAATTTTAGCTATTTGAGGTAGTGATAAATGTAGGGATGTACTTACTTTTTTCATATGCAAAATTTGCATTTATGTTTATTTAAATTACACAATGAACCACAAAATGTAAATGGTGTATGATACTTGCCATATTATATCCCCTTTATCATTCAACATTGTTGAAATAAAGATAAAATTCCTGTACGTTGAAATATGTTGTCAAAATTTTCAACAGGGTATACTTACTTTTTCACATTACTATATAATTAAAAAAGAAGAATCTTGAACAAACAGAATGTAGAATGGTTGTATATCCTAAACCTATTCAATTCTGTGGGATTACTTTCTTTTGAAAGGCTAGGCCTGAAGCCTTACTTTATTTCAACTGTCCCTAAATTGTGATTTTCAAGATGTACTGAGATTAAAGTTTTAGAATGGCCAAACAGAATAGCCAAAAGCCAAAAATTCGGAGAGTTTATTTATTTTGTTTTATTTGCTGGATTTCTCCCCCGCCCATCTCCCCCACCATGGGGGACTCTAGGCGACTTATAAAAAACATTAAAACTATAAATATATATAAAATACATAATACATCTAGAATTAAGAATACTAAAAAAGGGAAATCCAAGAAGATGGGAAATCGGGCCGGGGACAGCTGGCCACTAGGGGGCTAGCCATCTCCCTGCTTGAGGTATTCCCTCCCCCCCCCAGGCCAAGTGACAAAGCCAGGTCTCCAAGGTCCTTCGGAAGGCCAGGAGTGAGGGGGCCAATCACACCTCCAGGGGCAGAATGTTCCAAAGAGCAGGGGCTACCGCAGAGAAGGCCCGCCTTCTGGACCCCACTAATCGGAGTTCTTTTACTGAGGGGGTCTGAAGCATCCCCTCTCTGTGTGATCGGGTGGGACGGGTAATCTAATCCATCGAGTTATAATCTAATCCATCATTTCTCAACCTCAGCAATTTTAATATGTTTGGACTCCAACTCCCAGAATTCCCCAGCCAGCATACTGGCTGGGAAATTCTGGGAGCTGAAGTCCACACATATTAAAGTTGCTGAGGCTGATGAACACTGAACTAATCGAACAAGAGGGTGCTAGGCTAGAAAAGGCTACTTTATTAAAACTTTATTTTCTGTAAGTACACATCACTGTAACTGGAAATATCACCAGCTTTAAGGTAAGTGAAGATGTGGAAGATACGATGAAGCTTTTCAATAAATGGATAAAAGTGCAAAATATTATATGCCTCATCATTTCCAAAGTTCTTTTCATTCTGAATATAAGCTTACTAAAACACATTAGTGGTTCACATTCATAGGATCCTACAATTTGTCTTTCTCATTTCTTCAATTTAAAAGTCATGCCAAGTGCTATGAGTCTCTTCAATAATAAAAAATTGGGAGAATAACTTTTGTTCTAGGCTATTATGTTGTGAATTCATTAATGGAAAATCTTAGTGAATTTTCTTCAGGAAGCACAGAAATGCAAGAAATGCAAAAGAGATGTACAGATTTGCCTTTAGTTGCAGTGTTTAGGAAAATAAAAGTTATCTATTTAGGATTTCATCATATAATACTGTCATCAGTATTTCAAGTATAGAGTGAAATGGATAATACCATATAATATTCTATGTAGTTCTTAAGCAAAACATTCTTCTCCTAGAGCAGTAGATTTCATACTTTATAACACCAATAGCATTCCTTAATTTGCAAAAAAAAAAAAAAATCAATTCTGTACTTTATGTCTTGTGCATTGTTACTCATTTCCTTAGAACACATGAGCTCTGATATTTTGAAATATGGGACATTCACTTATGATTAGGATGATCTGTCCATGTTTAAAAAAATCCTTCCAACCAGATAAAGAGTATTTCAAAGAAAATGTTAACCAACCTCTTTTGAGGATTCAAGGCTTTTGTAGGATTCAGAAATGTAACCCCCTCCAGTGTACACCCTGAAATTTATAATCCAGTTATCACTCAGTCTGCTATATGGATATATTCAGCTCAACACTAGGCATTGCAAAGGAAGATCGGTAACAGAGGATAATCTCTTTTCAGCATCTTGTATAGTATCATTCTTCTTTCCCCTTGCAAAATCCCAAGCATTCCTCAGATTGTATCAGCTCTGATGTTTTCAAACATGGGAGAGTCAGTTTTGATAAGGATGGTCTGTCAAACCTGATAATTTATTTTTTGCAGGACCCATATAATAGTCCATCCATTCCCAATCTGCACTCATCTAAATGTGCTGGAACTGCAATTCACAAAACTGCGCTTTCTGATAAATGGGAACTGTCATTCCAAAATATCTAGAGCGCTTTGGATTAGGAAAGACTGCCATGATCATGGACATACATGATATACACAGAGATTCATGTTAATATCAAATTATTCAAAATTAATTGAGTTAAAGGCTCAATCCCAAAATATTATTTACTTACAATTTTTTAAGTCAAGTATGAGTCACATGAAGAACATTTTTATTATTGATAATAAAACAGTATTATTTAATCATGTTCATAAAACATGGGCAGAATTAGATAAATGATTCCAAATACTGCAGTTCCAACTGTTCATAAAATCAGCTGTAAGGCAAAGGGGAAGGGGAATGAAAGTATATACAGCATAATAATAAAAAAGCCAATTAACCCTACTACACTAAAGAAGTAGTTTGACTTTTAACAATACAGACAGTGGAGTTTGTTCTCCAATCACTATCAACCACATTCCATTTCAACTGGTGACTAAAACAATTGTTATCTTGTCACTTCCAATTACAGAGGAACGGCAAAACTTTCCAGTTTGTACTATTCTATTGGCTTTGGGAATACAGTACGCTTATCATCCAGTATCATCAAGCCTGGCTTTTAAACTCCAATCATTAAATCCATTGAGAGGCACTCACAAGAAAGTTGCATTTTCTCCTTTTGCATCCACAAACAAAACAAATATTCTGTTATCTTCAGAACAAACTGAAAAGTCAAGACTGCACATTCACATCTCATTATATGACTCACTAAAATAAATAGTATTTTCAGCACATATACCGTATATTAGCACAAGTTTACAAATAAATGTTTCCTTCCTGCTCCTATGTTCACCTCAACTCAATCTACATTTTTCTTATAATTTTGTTCTGATTCAAATAAGGCTCTGCAGGGCCTTATGATATGTGCCAGCGGATTCCAGCTTCTTTGGCCAATCAGTCAGACCAAGCAGCCAGGTCAAGGGTGCTCTCTGGGCATATCTTCCTTGATGCTATCAGCCAATTCACACACAAAAAATCATATTCCATTTGGAAATCTCCAGATGAACTGTAGCTCCCATAATTTCTAATCAGTTCTCTGAAATCCTGGCTGCAAATGTGAGAGATGGTCTAACAGATTAAGAGAGCATCATATTGGTGAAGGCAAAGTAACTAGGCCTGTAATGCCCTAAAACAGACAATAATCAAGGTTGTACAATTTACTTGGCTCTATGTCTTACCACACACTTTTCTTAAGGCTCCATTCCAATTGCATTCAATTTACTACGTTTCCCCGACACACCAAACTCTCACTTTTATATAATAAAGTACAGGTAGACTTCGCTTAACAACTGCTCTGTTTAGCAACCGTTCAAAGTTATGACGGCACTGAAAAAGTAACTTTAGGACTGGTCCTCACATTTACAAACATTGCAAAGTCCCTACAGTCACGTGATTGACATTTGGGCTCTTTGCCACTGGTGGGCATTTACAACCATTGCAGTGTCCCCATGATCATGCAATCATCATTTGCACACTTCACAACCAGCTTCCAACAAGCAGAGTCAATGGAGAAACCAGCAGTAAAATCACAAGTTGTGGTCACATGATGTCTCGCTTAATAATTGAATGGGAAGTGACGTAAGTCCATCATGGTCACATGATGTTTTGCTTAGTGACCACATCACTTAATAATGGAGGTGCTGATTCCAGTTGTGGTCACTAAGGAAGGACTACCTGTAGGTAGAAGCAAAAACCAGTTTCACTTTTGATAAACATTCATTCCTCACAACAGACCACAGATTACTATCTTTCTCCCAGCATTTTCACATCTGCATACATTAAAATTTCTCCATCCATTTTCTCCATCTATAGAAACATTCTATCAAAGTACACAAATTCATCAATCTCTTCTTGTTCCCACCATTTATGAAAAGCTTCCATTCATTCATCATTTTCCTCATCAAATAAAATCATCATGATTTCATATTACATTAATCTTCAGACTTAATGTTGCACCATACAATTTATCTAACATTCACTGCAAATCATTTGGGTTCTCAGCCAATGACACAGTACCATTGGCACACATAAACATACCTTCACATCCTCAGCCAATGTATTTCTAATGTCGCTGCAAGCATTCCTTTTCAATAATTCAGAAATATATTAAACAACCAAGGGAACATCATACATCCTTATCTTACTCCCTGCTCAATGGTGAACCAAATTTTTAATCTTTCCATTTATTCTAACTCATGCTTTATGTCTATCATATGTCACTTTTCTTACATTTAGCAACCAATCTTTGACTGCATATTTGTACAAAGCATTCCATAGTTTAAGTGTATTCACTTTCTCATATTTTCTCTAAATCCACAAATGTCCATTAAAAATCCCTCTATATGAATATTTCTCAGTTACTAGATAAAGGACAAAAATCTGGTCTGCAAACCCCATGTCTGACATAAAGCCATAGTACAATTCCAAAAGTTTGTTGTCACTCTTTGGATCAGAATTCTGCTGAACACCTTATCAGGCAACCTTAAAACATCAATCATTTTTGTATTCTTTGGCTGGTGTGGGTCTTCCGGGCTGTGTGGCCGTGGTCTTGAAGTCTTGTTTCCTAACGTTTCACCAGCACCTGTGACCGGCATCTTCAGAGTGCAGGAGCACAAACAGGAGCAGTTCTCTCTGTGCCCAGGGTGAAGTGACCCTTCTGTGGGTATTTATAGAGATCTGGGGGGGGGGGGTTGGGTTACTGAGTGGCTGCTTGTTTTGGAGTCAGCATCTGTGTGTATTTTCCTGGGGATTAGGCAGGGTTTTTTCTTCTACTGAATTGTTAACGAGGGGCTGCTGGGGGTGATTAGCAAGTTCATTGTGTGAACTGTTCACATGTCCTGGTGGTTGAGCTGAGTTCGTTGACCTTTTGCAGGCTGTATTTTTCAGGATTGGTAGCCAGGTTTTGTTGATTTTTAGACTCTCCTCTTTTTTATTGAAACTCTGCTGGTGTTTGTGAATCTCCTGCTGGTGTTTGTGAATCTCAATGGCTTCCCGGTATAGCCTGGTATAGTGGCTGTTGGTGTTGTCCAGTATCTCTGTGTTTTCAAATAGGATTTTGTGTCCAGTGTGCTTGAGAGCATGTTCAGCTACTGCAGATTTTTCTGGTTGCTGTAGTCTGCAGTGTCTTTCGTGTTCTTTTATCCTGGTATGGATGCTGCGTTTTGTGGTCCCGATGTATACTTGTCCGCAACTGCATGGTATGCGGTATACTCCTGCAGCGATGAGGGGATCCCTTTTGTCTTTTGCTGATTTTAGCACTTCTTGTACTTTTCTGGTGGGTCTGAAGATTGTTTGGAAATTGTGTTTTTCCATCAGTTTTCCCATGCGGTCTGTGACCCCTTTGATATAGGGCAGAAATACTTTATTGGTGGGTGGCTGTTTTTCTTCTTCAGTCGCATGTTGCTTTCTTGGTTTGATGGCTCTTTTTATTTCATTCTTGGAGTAGCCATTCGCTTGTAGGATCCAATTAAGGTGGTTAAGTTCAGAGTTCAGGAATTGGGTTTCGCAGATCCGATTGGCATGATCCATGAGGGTTTTGATAATGCCTCTTTTCTGACGTGGGTGGTGGTTGGAGTTTTTGTGTAGGTACCGGTCTGTGTGGGTGGGTTTTCTGTAGATTTTGTGTCCTAATTTGAGGTCTGGTTTGCGTATGACCAACGTATCTAGAAATGGAATTTGGCCATCCACTTCTTTTTCCATGGTGAATTGTATATTGGGGTGGATGCTGTTTAGGTGGTTCAGGAACTTCTGTAGGTCTTCTTCATCCTGACTCCAAATTGCGAAGGTGTCATCCACAAATCGGAACCAGAGTGTTGGGATAATGGGTGCGGTTTCTAAAGCCCGTTTTTCAAAATGTTCCATGTAGAAATTTGCTACAACTGGGCTCAGGGGGCTTCCCATGGCGACGCCGTCCATCTGTTCATAGTACTCATTGTCCCATAGGAAGTAACTGGTTGTTAGGCAGTGCTGAAATAAGGCTGTGATGTCTTCTGGAAAGATCTGTTTGATGAGTGCCAGGGTGTCCCTCACTGGTACCTTAGTGAACAGGGAGACCACGTCAAAGCTGACCAGTTTGTCTGTGGGGTTGAGTTTCAGGGTGCTGATTTTCTCGATGAAATGTCCTGAGTCTCTGATATGGGCTGGAGTCTGTCCCACGTGGGTCTGTAGAAGGGTGGCCAGGTGTTTGGATAATTCATATGTCAGGGAGCCAATGGCGCTTACGATGGGTCTGAGTGGGATCGAGTCTTTGTGGATTTTGGGGAGTCCGTATAGTCTGGGTGTAAGGGCTTCTGTCTTGCATATGCGTTGAAGTGCGTTGGGGTGAAGGGAGGAGTTCCTCGTCAGGGTGTTGGTTTGTTTCATGATTTTGCTGGTCGGATCCCGTTTTAGTTTTCTGTATGTGGTGGGGTCTAGTAGTTCTCTAACTTTGTCTTTGTATTCATCTGTTTTCATAATTACCGTGGGGTTGCCCTTGTCAGCCGGCAGGATGATGATATCGGGGTCCGAACTGAGGGTTTCTATGGCATTTCTCTCTTTCCTCGTTATGTTGCTGGTGGGGGGCTTTGCTCTCCGTAGGATCCTTGCTATCTCACCCCTTATTTCCTCTGCTTCCTCTTCAGGGCAGTGGCGGATGGCTGATTCCACATTGGCGATATCTTCCACAGGAATTCTGGGGGGTGTGATTGCGAAGTTTCCTCCCTTGGCTAGGATGGCGGTTTCTTCTGGCGCGAGTTGGCGTTCCGTCAAATTGATGACAATGCGGGCGGGATCCAGCACTGGTTTTGGTTGACTGTTTTGGCATTTGTTAAACTTTTGCTTTTGCCTGGTTGTGTGGTCAATGATAACCTTTTCCATTTTCCTGTAGGTTAGGGTGTCAATCTTGTCCCAGTCCTGGCTTCTCATTTTCTGACTGATGCTGATGTGTGTGTCAAATAATTCTTTGTCTGTGATGGCAAGCTTTCTGCGGGTTGTGTGTATTCTCTCACGTAGGAGGGCTTGTTCAAGTCGGTCATAAATGCGGTTAGCTTGTGGAGATTTGAGAGTCCTTTTCGTTCTGAGAAAAGCTGGGATGGTCCCAGTGTCTCTGCATCGTAGTAGGAAGGTTAAGGAGCATAGTAGGTGTGCTTTTTTGTTCCGGAGTGTTCCTAGTCTCCGTGTCTGTCAGAACGTTTCCTCCCCGTAGAGGCGTTCAATGTATTGTCGAAGGCTTTCACGGCCAGCATACGATGGCTGGTGTGGGTCTTCCAGGCTGTGTGGCCGCGGTCTTGAAGTCTTGTTTCCTAACGTTTCGCCAGCACCTGTGACTGGCATCTTCAGAGTGCAGGAGCACAGACAGGAGCAGTTCTCTCTGTGCCCAGGGTGAAGCGACCCTTCTGTGGGTATTTATAGAGATCTGGGGTGTGTGTGTGGGGGGTGTTGGGTTACTGAGTGGCTGCTTGTTTTGGAGTCAGCATCTGTGTGTATTTTCCTGGGGATTAGGCAGGGTTTTTTCTTCTACTGAATTGTTAACGAGGATGCCGGTCACAGGTGCTGGCAAAACGTTAGGAAACAAGACTTCAAGACCACGGCCACACAGCCCGGAAGACCCACACCAGCCATCGTATGCTGGCCGTGAAAGCCTTCGACAATACTTTGTATTCTTTCTTGCTATCTTTTCCTTTGTATAGGGAAACAATAATGGCATGCTTGCAAACATCAAGCACAGATGCAGTCTTAACACACACATTAAACAAGTTACACAGCCATTCCTATTCATATTCATATCTAAAATGTTACCCTCAGCTTCAGCCTTACCATTTTTCAATACCATCCCAGCATTTATGACCTCCTTTCATCCATTTTTTCTTGGACACTAATATTTAGAGTGTTTCTTTCAATTACACTCTTCAATGTAATCACTATCGTTCCCATTAACTTCTATAAATCACTTCTTCCAGCATTCCTTTCACCACTGTTTTGTCCCAAACTATGTCATCACTATTATTTTTAATTCCATTCACTCTGCTGGATGCATCTTGTTCATCTTTTCACCCATTTCTAAAACAATGGTTTATTTCTATTAAAATTATTCTGCATTTTCTCTGCCTCTTGTAATCTCAGGTATTTCTTGTTCCTTTTGACTCTTTCACTGGAGCTATCTTTTTCTCTATATATACATTATACTTTTTCTCTCATATTTGTTTTTCACGTTCTCCAATATGGATTTTTCTCATCCACAGTTTCTTTGATTTCATAATTTACCAAGCATCCCTTTTCATATTTCCCACTTAGCATAATTCCCCAAACTTTTTTTCACTCTGTTCCAAGCAGTTTTCACATCTTCTTTCCTTATGACCACTTTCCATTTATTCTGGTCGTCCAAAGATTCATACTCTCTTTTCTTGCAGCCATCCTACTTTCATTTTTCTTTTTCTTTTTCTTTTTCCTTCCATGTTTATTGCTTCCTAAGGAAAAAATTCACTTTTGATCCTACCCAAAAATAGTTTGTTCCATATTCAGAATTGTTCACCATCTCTGTATCCTTCATCAAGTCTCTCAATCCTTTGTTATATACAAGATATTTTTCTAATTAGATTTTCACTAAACAGTCACATTCTTATTCATTTATGGGTCTCCAAATGGCCCAATCACCTTTTCTGTACTTTTTAATCTTGTTTCCAGCCATCCATTCATGCTAGTTAGCAGAATAACTTTTTCCCCTTCACTGCATTCATTCAGAAATACGAACAATTTTTCCCAACTTTCGTCTCTGGTGTTTCTATTATTATGAATAACTAGAAAACAGCTTTTATCTATCACTAACATACATATTCCTATTTTCATACACACCCACAACTTAGATATCACTAATTTATACTTTCTGACATACATTTTAGCCCTTTCATTTAGAATTAAACCTGCACCTTCACTTCCCTGCATGTATTCATAAATCAGACCACCTTCATTTAGATCTATTACTTCATTTCCATTTCTTTTAATGTTATAGAAATCCAACTTAACTACTTTTCCTTCATTTATTTCATTCGATAATTCATGCTTTTTAACACTTACTCCTCTTACATTCCAAGTCAAATGTCCATAAGCCATGGCTGTTACCAGTTGAAACCATAAATAGTGATCTCTGCTATCCATTCTAGCTTTGGTCAGTGAAGGCTTTCAGGTAATGTGTCTTCAAGATATACAGGAAGTATAGACTCAATTTTCATTTTATGTAGTATAGACACCCTCTAGTCAGATTAGATTCTTCACAATAGTTTTCTCAGGGTGGTCTGAATAGACAACTATATTGACCCAGGAGAAACTTGCAAAGACCTTTGAAGCTTCTGTGTATTTTAAAATTCATAGTTTTGAATTTGTTTCTGCATATATATGCTGCTTATTAAAGCTTAGAAAAGAGGGTGGGGATTGTTTCTACAGCTGCCTGATAAAGTGTAGAAAACAGATGGCAGAAAATTGTGGATGGGTTGAAGTGGGAAGGTTGGCTTGGAAGACTAATTGTGGGAGTAAGACTGCAGTAACTTTTGAAGCCATGGAATAATCTTTGGATGAACTGAGTGACAGGCAGGTGATTGTGGAAGGGATAAAGCAGAGCAGGAATCTGTGTTTTCTGATTGGGATACTATGAGTAAGTGTGTGTGTGTGTGCGTGTGTGTCCATGCATATGTGTGTGCATGTTTATGATTCTGCAGTATAGGCTGTACAGTATCATATATGGGATGCGTATTCCAGAGGCAAGAGGATAGTGTGACTGTTCTATTCTTAAGTCAAAGTCTCTTGTGTCAAAGAAAGAGGTCCAACCTTAGAGAGAAGAATAAGGAGGGATGCTCAATCCTGCCTTCACTCCTTAGCTGGCTCCTCTAGTAAACTTCCTCCCGTTAGAACTAATTGGAGAGGAATTCTGTATGTATGTATGTATGTATGTATGTATGTATGTATGTATGTATGTATGAGAGTTACATAGAATAAAAAGGAAATGAAACAAAAATCTATAGAATAATTAAAGTGCTCCATCTTAGAAAAGATTGTTCTTCCTAGTTCATGTAAATCATGTCTTAGACTGGAATCCAGAAGGCACACACATTTTGTGGCTCTTCTATGGGTGGCACTACCCAGCCAACTTTGGCTCATCTTAGAGAAGCTAAACAGCATCAGACCTGGTTAATACAGGATGGAAGACCGTCAGAATATTCCATAGACAAAAACTATACTGGGATGTAAAAAATCCAGAAAATTCAAATAACAAACTATTTCTGTATTATTGCCAAAAAACTATATGGTTGCATCCATGCAATCATCAGAAGGTGAACTCAGCTCAAGGGAGACTTTATCATTCAAAAGTAAAATAACATATGATCTCATGAACCTTCTTCTAAACTCAAGGATACATTCAGAGCAGCTGAAACAAACTGTTAGTGGAAAAAAGTGAGACATTACTCTATAAACTTCAAAGGGGTTCACTGAAACTTTTTCATAAATCCATCAGTGCTAATCATGGCACTTAACCACGCTCCTGGATATTACCGCACTGCAGAACTTTCTTGCACTTCATTGATATGGATGAATAAAACTGATAAAAATATAGCCTAATAAAATATTATTAATAAGTATAAAAACATAGCAGCAAAGCAATGAAATCTACCTAAACATTTTTTTTTTTGGTTCAGGTGAGTAGACTCAAGTAAATCTGCCATGTACTAAACTACACGAACACCATCCATTAACATGCTTCAAAATTAATTCACCTCATCCTACTTTGATGAAATCATATGTAATTCACTACAGAGCTCATCAGTTTTAAACAAAAGCTGCTCACAATAAGAGCAGTGAATAAGAGTGGCTACAAACAATAGAACAATATTTTTAGTTTGCCAGCTTTAGGATGGTTTCCCTGATCACTCCATATATAAGCATCCACTTCTTGCCTGAAAGTAATTTCAGAGGAAACTAATTCTAAGTAAGTTTGCACACAAAATAATTTGAATCAGAAATGTATTACTACACTGTACTAAACATAGTAATCTAATTAAAATTATCAGTTAGAATTCTAGTACGGCAAATAGGGTTGACTATGAAATGAACATCAGCACTATGAGATTATAAATCTAGCATGAATTAATCAGAACTCTATTAGGTTAACACAATTTAAAATAGAAATAGATCAAAGTAAAATTTGTATGCCTATTTAATAAAATATTCAGTATCTCTGAAGTTGAAATAGGGAGAATGTTATACAGTAGTCTCAGATACTCAATTGACATCAGAACATTTATGGCTAAATACAATGCTGTCTGTTGTGAATAATCTCATTTACTGCAATGAGATTATTCAATAATAGGGCTAGATTTAGTGGAATTGCTCATATTAGTAAGTATACATCAGATGCAAAATATGCAGGATTAAAGTATAAGAAGAAAGGGCAAAGTAGCATATTAAACAATAAAGAATGCTACTGTATGCATGTAGAAATTAAACCAGATGCAAAAGTGTTATCTTCAGTATCTATATGCATACATACCTATACACTGTTGTTTATTTATTTAAATTTAGAGGCTGCACTGCTTACTCTGGATAGCTTACACTATACACTATACACTATCTAATGCTCTGGATAGCTTACACTATAAAATTAAAAACACTAACATCAGAAAGAAAAATAATGAAAACAAAACAAACCCTGTACACAATGTCAGCTACTTGGTTGTCCTGCTCAGTGCATGCTGTTCCTGCCTGGATCTTACAACTTGCCACTATGTGTTGGACTGTCTCTGAGACCTCTCTGCACAGTCTGCACTTGGGTCCTGTCTAGTGTGGTAGACCCCTACTTCCATGGATTCGCTGCTTAGTGCTTCTTCTTGTGCTATGATAAGTGCCTCAGTGCTGCCTCTTAGTCCAGTCCTTTCCAGCCATTGGTAGGATTCCCCAATGTAAGCCACCTCAGCTATCTGTCAGTGGTACATCCCATGCAGGGTCTTGTTTTGCCATGGCACTTCCTCTGCTTGAACTTCCTCCCATGTCTGTTGCTGCCTGAGGCATTCTCTCAGCAGCTCATCTTTGGGTGCCATCTTACTGATCTACTCCTGGATGCTCCGGGTTTCGTTCAGGACAGTGGCTTTGACACTCATCAAACCCGCCCGCCCTCTTTGCAGCTGATGTACAATCTCTGGGTGTTGGACTTGGGATGGAAACCTCCGTACATTGTGAGGAGCTTCCAGTTCTTCACATCGGCAGCCTCCATGTCATCCTTTGGCCAGCTCACTATACCGGCAGGATATCTGATGACTGGCAGGGCGTACATGTTGATGGCATGGATCTTGTTCTTCCCATTGAGCTGGCTCTTCAGGACCTGTCTTATCCTTTGGTAGTACTTGGATGTTGCTGTCTTCCTTGCCTCCTCATCATGGTTCCCATGTGACTGGGATACCAAGGTACTTATAGCTGATCTCTGTGTCTGATATGTGCCCCACTGGTAGTTCCATTCCATCGGTCTTAACTACCTTCCCTCTCTTTACTATCATCCTGCCACACTTCTCCAGTCCAAATGACATCCCAGTGTCCTCACTGTAGATCCATGTCAGGTGGATCAGTGAGTTGATGTCTCATTCACTCTTAGCATACAGCTTGATGTCATCCATGTAGAGGAGGTGGCTGATGGTGATTCCACTCTTGAACTTGTACCTGTATCCAGTCCTTGTGATTATCTGGCTGAGGGGGTTTAAGCTTATGCAGAACAGCATACAGTGCATCACCTTGGTATATGCTGCACTTGATGGCCACTTGGACAAGCTGTCTTGAGTTGACTTCCAGCATTGTCTTCCACAGTCCCACTGAGTTCTTGAGGAAGGTCCTTGGAGTCCTGTTGACTTTGTATAGCGCCAGGCATTCACAGATCCATGTGTGTGGCATTGAGTCATAGGCTTTCCTGTAGTCAATCCAGGCTGTGCTCAGATTGGTCTGCCTAGACCTTGAGTCTCAGGCGACTGCTCCATCTATGAGCAACTGGTGTTTTGAACATCTGGTGTTGTTCCCAATGCCCTTCTGAGCTGTGCTCGTGTACTGGCCCATATGGTCTTGTAGCTTGGCGGCTATGATGCCTGATAGGACTTTCCATGTTGTGTGGAGGCAGGTTATTAGCCAGTATTTGGTCGGTGTGTTCCCTTGTGGGGGTCTTTCATGATCAGCACTGTCCTTCCGTGTGTTAGCCAGTCTAGGTGGGAGCCTGCTGCTAGCAGCTGGTTCATCTGTGCTGCTAGGCATTCATGCACTGCTGTTAGTGTTTGTGTGTGTGTGTGTGTGTGTGTGTGTGTGAAAAACCTAACACACTGTTTGGTAAATTTCTATGGAGTTCTTCAGTTCTAAATATATCTTTGCAAAAGATTGAATTATCAGTTAAATATGGGATCTTGGATGATAACATTATTTATACCTTTTGACAAATTTTGGACATCTCCACTTAGTGCAAATTCTCCATCCTGGATCCTTTTGGAATATCCACATATATAATACCTTTAATTAATTGGACTCTTTTGGGTTCAAAATACAATAGATTTGCTATTTCTTCCATTACTAAAACTGCAGTATATTATTTCTAGAAAAATGTGCTTTTGTCCTTTTTCTTATGCTAAATTGATGGTATAGAAGTAATCCATATCTTAAAGTTGATTTTTAAAAAATGCTTTTATGGAAGAGCCAGATGGATGCTGCGACCCCTCCTTACATTAGTTAATGGATGGTAATAATGAGTTTTTATTATTTCCTATGTTCAAAAATAAATGCTGGTTGCCTCCCACTAGCATTGTTTACATTAACAATATTTACTGACATCTTGATTTGGATCAGCAGCATTTGCATACACCTAAGTTATCAGAAGGGATAATTAAATCTTATGAGACCAAAAACCCACAGCTTTATAAATATCTGTTACCAGGAAATAAGCTTGATATCCAAATTTTAAAGACTGAATGGAATAAGGAACTGGAGATGCCCATTTTTCCAATGGGGAACAATATGATAACTTTAATTCCCTGAACCTCATGAGGTCTTAGATTGCAGCTTATAGAACAATAAATATGTCGGAATTATTAGGCTCCATTTTGTTTGCACAGAAAAGGAATTAAATAATCGTGTTGTTGGAGATACATAAAGAATAACACTTCATTAAAACACGTTTTTGCAATGTCCTAAAGTTACTGTATTCTGGGAAGAATTAGTCATACATATGAGACAAAGTTTAATATTTTTGGATGCACGTATTCTTTTTACCTACCACATGGAAACTGATAGCTGGATGATGGAAATGGATTCTCTGTGCCCTTATTGGCAAGAAATTAGGTCTTCAGCATTGGAAAGACAAATTTATGACCCTAATTACCAAGTGGACGGAAGACCGTTATGTTACTTACATCTTATGAATCAGTTGCCTATAGATGTAGATTATGCATGGATGATTACAATGAAATATAGTTATTTTTTACTGAAACTGTTATGTAAAAGTTTTTCTTTATTTAATGAAGGAAAAATGTCTCTGGGAAGCAACATGCATCAGAAATGTACGGAGTGGGCATAGAGAGTGGAGCCATTTAATGCATGCCAGATTTCCAAGGGTTGTTTTTTTTTAGCTTTTGGTTAATACTTGGGGGGGGATTTGGGTCTATTCCACAGTTTTCAATAATCTTATTGTGTTTTTCACCTAAAAATTCCCAATTTTTTGCAGTTGTGCCACTAAAATTTGACAGTGCAACTGGAGATAGCTCCAAAGCCACAAAAAGGGATGGAAGGCTCAGGTTTCACATCTCTGCTTCATGGGTGAAGTGCTAGAAAACATATTGCCTCTTAACTATAGGAAAGTGAATTATATGTGCTGGAAAAGCAATCAGAAAAGTTTTAGTAGTCTGACCATGCAATAAAGTAATCCTACCTATAAGTACTATGTCTTATACAAAGTTTTCTCTGATTTTTTTTCTGGAAGCATGGATCTCCACCCGATGTCATAAATAAAAGCCAATACTCTGTTAGGTGTCTAGCCAAAATGGGCATGTAAGAGTATGGAACATTTTGAGCTTTTAAGAAAAGTGCTACCAATTACATTTCCCCACATTTTAGCAGTCCCGTTGTTGAAAAAGTTATCGGGATCCTCCAGTACATGCATAATCATTTGAAAAACAAGTGAACAAAAAGCTACCTACCCACATTGCTTTCTGTAATTTCAAGGGCTAGTCTAAAATTCTTCATTAACCTAATAGAGCTAGCATTCAATGAGAGACACTAATCTTCATGGGCTAGGCAAAATGTTTAGCTTACATTCTAATTCATAAATATAAAATTCTCTACAAGATTTGTTTCTAATTTGTGGCAACACAACAGACAACGTATAATATGGTACACTTCATACCTTCGACACTTTAATTCATAGAAAAAGGAGAAACATTAATACTACAACAGAAAGGTCAAAAGATAGAATGAAATCAAACTTACTACCAAGGTTTGTAGTTCTGCTGGCCAGTTCTAGGGTTCGGTGTTAGAATCTCAATAGTCAGTTGGATGTAATTTGTACTTACCTATGCAGGATTCTTGAAATATAGCGGGTAACGGGTAGACCCGTCAGCAGCTATTCTTATGGTTGGGGACACTGCTTTAGTAAAAAGCAATGCATTGTTTAATAATAGCAGCAGCTAAAAGCTTGTAGTTCTACAAATCTATGTGCCTATTCCATAGGCAACTATACATTTTTGAGCCTCAGTACTGCTGTTTTAAAATGGGACTTTATTCTTAACAATGCTGGCATAAGTTGTTGTTTCATAAGATTGCAAGGTTAAAACAATCAGTGCGTCAGTGCTTCTCACTTACATTAACTGTCTTTTATTGAGGTTTGGCCAGTTCTAAAGTTCTGTATTAGAATCTCAGTAGTCAGTTGGATGTAATTTGTACCTACCTATGCAGGACTCTTGAAATGTAGCTGGTAATGGGTAGACCCATCAGCCCCTATTCTTATGGTTGGGGACACTGCTTCGGTAAACAGCAAAGCAGATCTCTAACCCAGTCTGCCTACCCCTGCACTAGCCTCCAACAAAAGACAATTCACTCCCAAAACTACACAGAATAACAGCTGTGCCCTGAGGGCCAAATAATGATGTGGCCTGCTTTGGTGGCACAACACAGAAAAGCAAAAGACTAAGAACTGAAGCCTAAATGTTGCAGCAAGACTTTTAATGCTTGTCCTACTAGGTGCTATTTGAGTAGTACTCCAGATGAGAAGTACAGTATCAAAGATCACATCATCATCAATTCATTTTTTAAAGATCTTATTTTCCAAAAATAAATAATAACAATTTAATATATATCTGTCTTATTGATATTCCTTCTGCTTTTTCAATCGTACAGGTAGTCCCCACTTAACGACGGTAATTGGGCCTGGCAACTCTGTTGCTGAGCAATGTGGTCATAAGGCATAATGTCACGTGACTGCACCGACTTATGACAGCAGTTCTGGCAGTCCTAGTTGCCATCGCTAGGCCTATCCCGCGGTCATGTGATCACCATTTGCAACCTCCTGCCAGATTCCCCATTGACTTTGCTTGTCAAAAGCCGGCAGTGAAGGTTGCAAATGGTGATCACATGACCACAGGACACTATGACGTCGTAATTGCCAAGTGCCCAAATCGCATTCACATGACCTCAGGGACACTGCAACAATCGCAACTACAAAGACCCATTGTAAGTACTTCTTGTTCAGTGCCATCATAACTTCAAATGGTTGCTGAACGAGTAGACTTTAAACAAAGACTACCTGTAAATAAATATTGTCATAATTCTGCTTATGGTCCAAAATCAGTTCACAAATTGTAGCACAGATTGCAAGGCTTGCATAGCAGCACTATATATGTCAGAAGGAGGCAGCCTATCGATAGACAGAGGTCACACATTACTGTGGGAGTGAGTGAAGTAAACGGGAATGGAAAATGGAAAATGTGTGCATCATATGTGTAAATGTTGGAGTCAGTCTGATGTAGCAGGTTAGGTGTTGGACTAGGAGTGGGGAGACCCAAGTTCTAGTCCATCCTCAGTCACAGAAGCTCTCTGGATCATTCTCTCAACCCAGTCTAGCTCACAGGGGTATTGTTATGAGAGAAAGTAGGAGGGAGTGCTATGTATGCCACCTGAAACTCCTGACTTGAAAAACAGGATATAAATAGAATAAGTAAATATGGATGGATCTGGGTTACCCCATTTCTCTGGAGTTTTTAGAGTGGATGGTGTTTGGTTTGAAATAATTGTTAAAACTATTTGAGGATTTGCACTAAATCTTTCATGTGCTTCTTGCTTCAAAAAACTACACTGTTGATTTTTGGTAGTCCCAGTTACAGTGAGCAACAAAAGAGATTCACAGGGATCACACACAGTTCTGGGGCCATAGATTATTTATATGTGAATCAGTATACATTGTACATCGATCAGTGCACATTGATCCTGTGTTTATCCTTTTTGTTGCATTAACTATAGCCTTAATCACCTCCCTGTTGGACTACTGCAATGTGCTGAATACAGTATGGGGTTGACCGTGAGGAACATTCAGAAGCAGCAGCTGGTCCAGAAGCCAGCAATGCATGCAGATTTGGACAAGCCAAAGGTTTCATGTACAATTCAAGGTGTGATTATCTCTTGTGTTTTTAATATTGTTAGCCACCTAGAGACTCTATGTTGAGATAGGATGGTCACAAAAATCACACACACACACACACACACACATGCACGCACACACATGTATGTACAGTATGCATTTTAACTGTAATATATTTGGTTCACCCAAATGAAATAGCACACAAAGCCACTGGCCACACCATATACTCCCACAGTAAGTACTTCTTTTATGAATCAGTTCTAAAATGCATTGTGAGTTAAGCAGAAATATACATATCTGAGCTATATGTAATAGAAATAATAGGTATATAGTTTAAAGTGTATTCCTCTGCCAGTTTAGGCATGCTTAAGTTCATTGCATTGAATCTAAAATAATTACTTAATTTGCACAGAAATCACTGTCACACCTAAGTTTCTCACTGATTTCAATGGAACCTAATTGTACCTACCTTGCTCTAGTACAGTGTTTTTCATACTTGGCAACTTTAAGATGTATGGACTTCAGCTCCCAGAATTCCCCAGCCAGAGAGTTGAAGTACACACAACTTAAAGTTGCCAAGTTTGAAAAACGTTGCTCTAGGACAAACCCATTTGGTTTAGCATGCTAAGTTCTGCATATATTGCAGCCTTTCTCAAGTAGCTGTTTTCTCTTTCTACTTCCAGCATTTCATTTCAATGACCAGCTATGTGCCTAAGCCAGTAGTACAATGTGACTTCCAGCAAAATACAAAAAGTACTTAATCGCGCAAGGTTATTTCCTGTGTGTTTCATGCTTTCAATTTCACATTATAGCCCTAATTGATGGAATTATGCAACTACGGAAAATCACAATTTGGGACCCTTGTAAGCAATCTTCTCGCTAGTTGCAGCTCCTATACTGTAAATGTCTTGCTTCCTACTTCCAGCCCTCCTTTCTTAAAGTTCTCAGTAGAAACCTTTCTCATAATTTGTTGTTCATTAATTATGACCCTCTTTTTTAAAGATGTTACAATTGTTAATTTTAAACTATTGCTTTCTTATGTAAAATCCATTTTGAATTCATTCACATTAAATCAATTTGGTGCCTTGTCCTCTAGTATTCGTATATTCAGCAATTACCTTTTGCACTCCAATTATGAGACAATAAAGAACAAATTTAATTTTTCCTAAGAGGCACAGCCTGCCTATTCATTACTTGAAGTGGTGAAGGCCTTCTCTATGTCCCTTCGAAAGAGGAAGCATGGTTAGCTGAAACCAGACACAGGACTTTCTCCATGCCTTCATTTAATGGGTTGTCCTACCAAAAGGATCTTCTCCCTTATTCCCTTTTGCTGGCATGCAAAAACATGCTTAATTCAGCAGAATGTTTACTTACCAGGTTAACAATTTAATAACAATAAAAATAAAGTTATTGTAAACTGTCTTGAGTAGATATGTATTTGAGAAAAGTAGAATATAAATCTTTTGAATAAAGAGAGAAATACCAGAAACCTTTCTCACAAAGTAGTTCCTATTCTAGTCTGAGAAACGTTAGTGTATATCAAAAGAAGTCATGGAGATTAGGGCACTTTTTCCAAATGGGAATGAGTGAGCTATACCTTACTTGTGAGTTCAGCTAGGATGGGTAATAAAGCAATCCTGGCTTGGATCTTTTTGTCATTTGAAACAAAGTCTAAAAAACCCTTCACCTTTAGGGCCATCAGATGGTTATGTTTAGACATCACAGTCTAAAATCAAACAAATCATATTATGGTTTAGTGTAATGTGCAGAACCAGCCAGTTTTAAAGCACATATGTGTAAAAATCGAACAGGGAAATAGAAAAATAGGCAGTAGCCCAAGCCATCCAGAAGCATCGACTGATAGGTTGTTTCCAGGAGATTAATGGCCAAATACAGGTGGTCCTCACTTAATGACCACTTGTTCAGTGACCATTCAAACTTGGGGAAGCCGGCAGGAGGTCACAAATGGTGACCATGTGATGTCCTCGCTTACTAACCTGTGGTGATTCAATAATAACAGCAAACTGTTGTTTGTATAGCTTACTTTCTTAATGAAGAAACATGTGGAACTAAATTCTCTTCCATCTATACTGTTCAACAGAAAAAGATACATGTTTCCCTTCTATCAGTGACCAATGCAGATCTGGGTATTAATGTTCCTGTAACTGAGGGATCACAAACATTTGTGCATCTATTCTTCCTGATTCCACCGAATTCCTTCTTTAAAAGGCAATGGCTAAGTTCACACATCAGTGCTAAGCTATAATCTGTGAACCTAACTATTACAGTTTAGCATGTCATGTGAACCCATCTACTTGTGACTTATTCAGCAAGCCATGCTTAAAAAATCCAGTCATCTTATCAATCAATCTTAGAAGACTAAACAAAAGTGCTTGAAAATTATTATTATTAAATAAATGTCACATCAGTATATCTCAAAAATGAATATGCATGTACATCATCTGTACAGCAGCACAATTATTCTTCCTTGGGAGGATGTGCTTGATCCACCCACTACAAGAGAGTTTGTATAATTGAATTCACAATATACATGGTGTTTAGTTCAACAATATACAGCCCAATGGGTTTAGCAAATTGGAGGAAAAGTGACATAATATGAAGAAAATAGGCATCTTTGTACCTTCCCATCATATCCAAAGAACTTTGCATGGAAAGCAACACATTAAAATAAATTAATTTTTAAAAAGGATAAATCTACTCTGTTATATGAATATATTAATTTACACCCTCACATTAGCCCTTTACTCTTAAGTAGTAAAAGCCAGCCCAAAGAGAATAACTTACAGCACTTGCGGGGAAGTGGAAAAAAAACAAATCCAGAGTGTGCCTTGCCTCACGTATCTGGCTAGTTATTAGTGGAGATATCTCTATGGTTGTCATGGAGGCCATGCAGTCCCAAGCTGACCCTAAAGGAAGAGTTAGTCTTGGCATAAATGGTAAGGCTGTTTCTAAACAACAAGCTATTACATGACAGTTGCCAACACTGTGTGAAAACACATTCATATGAGTCCAGTGAAAGAACTTAATACTCTTAATGAAGATAACTACAGGAATAAATAATACTTTACAATCAGTTTACATGTTACTTAAGAGGTACACAAAGAAAAAGGGGCATGGAAGATTTCTATGTGGCACAGAAAATGAGGAAAATGAGAAGAGGAAGAATGATAAAAATAGGAAAGGAGTGTAACATGGGTTACAACGGGATTCATGGAAATGAGCTACACAACAAAACTGAATCCAGGAAGACCTTCTTGGATTCATCCTATATGGAACTTTGTAGAAATCACATTGTCTTTTAAACTAAGCCAAGCATGGTTAGAGCTGTTGCCTCATCAGAGAAAACAAACCAACCTGCTCATGTTTCTCTACAGCTACTTGTTGCTGAGGTCACTATGTGATGTTTTATTTCCTTTTCATACTATGAAGATAAAAGAGATTGCTCATAAATCTCTGCACATTAAGTTGCTATCACAAACAAAAGCACCAATACTAGCTGAAAAGTCAGAAATCCAAACTATTGTAGATAAAGGAATAAATATATATAAATCTCACTCCAGTCTCCCCAAAGACATTAATTTGGAGACTGTCAAGTTAGAGAAGATGCCTTAGAATTGATACTTCAAGAAAAAGCAAGAATATAACAATATTTGTTAAATATTTGTACATTTTATCATTATTTGGTTCTCGTAAGACCAAACCCTAGTGAATCTGGATGTGTGAATAATATGCTGTGCATATGTTTTATCTCCTTTTCAGATTAAATGAGTGGATTTTAGCCAACCAATCTATAAAAAACACATAGTGAATTTTAAAATGGTGAGGGGCCTTCTTTTCATATTTGTTGGTTTCCCATTCTCATCACCTCCCACCATCATAACTAATGATCAGGAATCAAGCTGTAGTCGTCAGAACAGCAATGAGGACAGATCACATCAAGATGTAGACTATGGATTAACTCTGGAGTCTAAGAATAGTAGCAGGAGGTCACTTAGAATACGGACCTAATGTAGCAGCTCCACATTCATGTTGCCCAGCAACAGCACAGATCCAGAGAAGCTTGCTCAATTTTTTATAAGTACAAAATAAAAAAATCTTCCATGTTCTGGTTCATATAATTTGTAAATATATGTTCCTCTCATGCTTGCCTTACTTTTAAACCAAGTTTAATATGAAATTGTTAATTAACTGGGTCCAGTTTGCTTAGTCATTATAATTACATAATATCTGGAAAGCCATGTAAGACAGCAGTGCAAAATGTCATTTGAACTGAGCTCAACTCCTTCCAACTTCATGGACCCATCTATATTGCCTCTTCATATGAAAATGATGGTGGGATTCACCTGCAAAAATCTACTTTCTCTGTGTAAGAAAATCACTTTCTCACATAGGATTGCCAAATCGTTGACAGTTGTACCTATACTGTAACAACATTAAGTGATGACAATAGCAAGGCTCTTAAAATTATTCTAATGTCTCTAATTTTTGCAGACCAAGATTTTGGAGACCATGGTCGATCAGCTACAACTCTAGAAAGAGCCATAATTTTGAGTAAGCAAGTATTTGTATATTCTGATTCTCTCCATTCAGTTGTGTGCAGGATTCTAGTTTCCAAGAGAAGAAAGGAAAGCAGGTTAAGTCTACACAGTAGTAATTGACTTAGTCAATCCCAGGCCTTTTCTTTTCTTTTCTTTACAAAAACCTATCTTAGTTGCATCCTGGATAGGCATAAGTGACTACTTTGGTCCTCAGAGGCACAGTAGAAGGAAACATTACATATGCAAATTGTCTGGGTTAAACTCTCACCATCTGGTAAGTGGAGTGATTTAAGGGGCATAAACTCTGTTTTACCCACCAGAAATATAATAAATAATGGACCAATGCAATTCAATTACTGTTATGCCCAGCATCGAGGAAAAATCCATGTTCAGATTGGGAAGCTGACTGGATAACTTTGGGTCACTCACTATCTGAGCCAACCTACCTCACAGGGTTGTTGTTGTGAGGAAAATTCATAGATAAAAATAATAGCAGGCGGCAAGCATGCAACTCCCTTGGTGACATTCCTTGATCCCCGGACATAATATTTCTGAAGAGCCGGATATCTCCCCTCGCGATTCATCTCAGCTTCGCCTGGTAATTAAACCTACTTTCTCCCAACGGCGTCCGGATCCTTTTAAAAATAAGAGAAAGTAAAGGCTCGCCATACAATATAATATTGTGGAAAGGGAAGAGAAAGGAATACAGAGCTAAGGAAGGGGAAGCGAGAGGAATTTTAAAAAGTGGCAGTCCCCTACCCTATAGAATAATAACGACACTAATAATAACAATAACGCATTACTTGCAGCCACTTGTGGGGGTGGGGGAGAGAAATGGCTCGTTCCTCCCTCTGTGATTGCGGGTGCGTTGCAGTATGAGGCGGCGGGCGTGAAGGTTTTACTTCCCTGGGATTTCATTTCGGGGGGAGGGGGGTGCGCGCAGAACAGAAAGCGAGAGAAAAGATCCGCCATATTCCTGCCTTACCACGCCCGGGGAGCTGAGCTACTGAAATCCGTCTGGCTGCACAGTACATGCACCAGTCTCTGGCCCCCCGCCTCCCGCGGTACCCACCCCCGTTTCTTACACCAAAGGAAAGGCGGAACCGAGAAAGGAAGAGCTGTCCCTCCCTGGCTGTCGCTGCCGCCGCCGCCGCCGCCGCCGCCTTCGAAGACAAGCGAGCGCAGCCATCTCTCTCTTCGCCCCCAGTCTCCAAGCGGGGGAAGCTGACTTTCTAAGAAGCAGCCCAGAGGTTTCTCGGGGCCAGGGGGAGAATCCGCTCCCTGCGCGGACACTTTGGGCTCCGTTCAGTAAAGGGGAGCGGGGGGAAGCGGGAAGAAAGCGAAGGGAATGTACGAGTGCAGAGCGGAGGGCAGCCTTGGGCGCAATTGTTAGGCTTCCCAGACGGAGAAGGGAAGACCCGCGCGCCCGGGACTGCGATCTGCGAGGGGTCGGGGAGGGACCTGAGAGGCGGTGGCAGCGCAGGAGTAGAGGGAGGGGTAGAAAAAGGGTGTTGTTTGCAACAAGGAGGCTTTTGCTTTCTGCCGGGCAGCGCGCTTGCTGCTGCTTCTGCCTGGGCGGATGTTTCCCCGCGGTTTGGCGCAGGATTGAAAGGAGAGGAGGAGCTGGAAGCGGCGAGGGTTTCTACAGGCAGGCTTGGGGGGTAGGTGGGGGACACCTGCCTGTGGCCGAGGTGAGGGGCACGTCGTGGATGCGCCCGGGCGTCTCCGCGTGCTAGCAGCGAGGGTTCTCCCCGGGTTCGCGCTGCCTTTGCCCTCGCCAGGAGACGGGAGGGGGGCTCCAGCTGAGTAGCGGAGGGCTTTCTGGCGCTCGCGGCTTTGTGGCTCGGGGTCTGCGTGTTTTCGGGGGGGGGGGTGCTGCGCCTGAACCAGCTCGGAAGAATGACTCTGGAGTCCATCATGGCGTGCTGCCTGAGCGAGGAAGCCAAGGAAGCCAGGCGGATCAACGATGAGATTGAGAGACAGCTCCGCCGAGACAAGCGGGACGCCCGCCGAGAACTCAAGCTACTGCTGCTGGGTAAGACTTGGCCGGCGGCGCCCATCACCCCATTTTTGGCAGCTGCCTTGCGCCTTCCCCCTCCCCCCGTGCCATTGTTGCTTCTCGAGGCGGCACATATGTGCCGGAGGATTTTCGGTCTACATATAGCCCTAGAAGAAATGAGTGATCCTGTGGGTGCTGGTGCGTGTGTGTGCATGAGGGCGCTCACAAGGATAGTGGCCGTACGGTATTTGGATGTATTCCCTTGCAGTTGTGCACATCGTGGCGATAGCCAAGCCAGCTGCTGCTGTAGGAAATCAGGACATGGGTATGTTGGCGTGAAAGGTGTGTTCAAGCAGCAGGGTAAGGAGGGACCGTAAGGGGGAATTGCAATCCCTTCCCGCTTCCTTGGTTTTCTCTTTGCAACGGGGCTGTGCCATCCCCATCACGATGTGCGTTATCCTGGCACCGGAGCGAGGTGTGTGGCATGCCGGGGTGCCTTGCCGTAGCCGCTTGGCCTTTTCCTCTCGTGGCATTTCACCACCGTCTGCTCCTGCCTTCCGAAGCAAGCAGATGTCTGCAGCGAGGCGAATGGCTGCTTCTGGTTGCTGTGGGTGGTTTCGTGTGGAGTGGACGCCTTCCCGAAAATGGAGAGAAAGAGAAGAGGTTGGGTGAAAGGGAGAGAGGAGTCGTAGAGCAAGATGCCGAGGTTCAGGCGGAGATGGGCGGCAAATGCCTGTTGTAGGAATGCGAGGATAGCGGGAAGGGAAAATGCAACTCCCCACATGCCTTTGCCAAGGCTGACCCGAAATGAAGAGCTGAACAGAAGGAGCTGCCTTCTAGCACTGATGGTGACAGGATTTCAGTCTGCACTGTTCTCAGTACGTGCTCACGCCCAGCTCAGGAAGGCTGGAGTCACTCCTTCCTCTGCTCCGTAGCTGTGGTTTTTCTTTGAAAGAAAGCAAGATCTCGCTCTGAACACAGATTAGGTTGGAGGCAAGCAAGGGTCTGTAGCCAGCCCTCTGCCCGAGACTGGCTCTGGAGTGTTGAATCTTCTGTTGGTACAGAAGGATGTAGGCTTTGGATCAGGAACATCTATAACTGGTGAGCTATATGGCTGTGTGAGAATAGGAACGGGTGGAGCTGTTACCATTTAGGGGGTTCGAGCTACCTCCTAAAATAAAAACACTTGGGAGATAGAAGTATGTTGTCTATTTTGGGTGTGTGTGTGTGTACACACACACACACACACACATATATATATATATATATACACACACATACATACATACATACATGCATATGTATACGTATATACACACACATACACCATGTTATGGCAACCATAGATTAATTCAAAGGGGAGGCTGTGACTAGGAATAATGGCTTGAGAAAAAATGTCTGCAGCACTGTTTGCTTGGAAGGCGTGGTGTTATAAAACTGACTGCCATGTGTGAACGGCACAAAGAGCTGTCTCTGTTTTGTACATAGCAATAGTTTTTCAATCTTAGGGACATTTTCCATTAAGAGAAATTAAAACTGGTGGATAACTGAGAAAACAGACTGCGTTCAGTGACTGCTCAGCAACATAGACGTCTTTTTTCTTATGTAAGTTCTGGTGTCTAGTTCATACTGTGATGGGTGGAAAAAGAATATAGTAGTTTGCTTTTTGGACTCTTTGTTTTTTGGACTGCATTCACTCGGTCTTCTCAGGAGAAAGCAGACTTGAAATAAATAAGTTGAACTTCTCTGTGTATAGTCAGAAGAAGACCCAGGTAGAATATCAACACATTTGGGGCAAGTTACCGCTCTATTTTACTTTTAGTAGTCTACACCAGCCTTCTCCAAGCTGATGCCTTCAGTTGTGATGACACTACAACTTCCAGAATTTGTTAGGTGTCTGGGGATTCTGGAAGTTGTAATCCCAACATGTCTGGAGGATGCCAAGTTCAGGAAGGCTAGTCAACATTATCACATATTTGTTCCTTGGTTGCTGATTTATTAAAGCTATAGTCTTACCTAAAATTTAGGTACAATTTCAGATTGGAGGATAAGGAGATGCGTGACAAGTGTGGGTTTGGAAACTTGGTATCTTCCTTATGAGTGTTAGGTTTATCTTAAGCAGAGAAATTAACCCATTTATATCATACATGTGCCAAGTATGTCTTATAACAAAATCAGATGTCTCTGAGTATCTGTTTTTGATGATTAACAAACCCAGATGATTTGATATATAAATAGTAGATTTTTTTGGTATTCATTGTTTGTGAACATAAGGAATTTTGTTTGTTATAACATCCATATTGCTGTGCTAGTTAAAAATTGGAGTCTGTAATAGGGTGCCTCATTTAACAATATATAGCTTGCTACTCTTTGGGAAAATAAATAGGAATTGTCTTAGGATGGGTGCATGCTGCCAAATTCTTATAGAATATTACAGTTTTCATATTTCTTTCTCAAAACTAACAAATGCACTGTTCAAATCCACCAACTTTCCTATGAGCATTTCAATTATGCACATACTGGGGTTTCCAATTAAGCTTTCCTGAAATGCTCAGCCACAGAGGTTGGTAGATTAAGACTATTATCAGCAAACTAGTAGTTACACAAATGGAGTTAATATTCAATAAGTTGCAAGTAAATTTAGAACTGTAATGAGGTCCTTTAAAAACGTAGCACCCTCAGCAGGATTTTTTGTGACGAACAGAGAATTTGAATTTTTTTCTTGACGGTTTCTTCAAGCATCTGAAAACATTTTGGCCAGCATTTTGATGCAGCTGGATTTACTGTTTAGAACACAACATACAATATTCACTCTGTTTTTTTAGACTGGTGTGTCAAAATGATTCTAGACATGCTAATCTGAGAACAAACTTTGCAGGAATTAAAAAAGGCTTCCCTCAACTCCAGATAAGTGTTCGGCATTGGAGAGTCAGTCAAAAGTTACTCTTTCCTTAATGCCATTTATCTACTATATTTGGCTTATATAGATTTTATTCAGCAAAAGACCTATATTCCCAGTTATCTCATTTATTTAATAAAGGTATATTTATTTATCATTTGTTTCCAGCATTTATATTCTGCTTTGATTAAGCTAGATGGCAGCACCTAGCTGATATTGGGCGATCTTGACAAGGTAAATAGGGTCAGACCTAGTGAGTAATTGGATGGGAAGCTACTAAAAAATAACACAACTGTTGGCTAAAGTAGGGAGTTGAAACAACACTTTAGAAAAAGACTTTATTTATTTATATCCTGCTCCACATCCAGAAGGAAGTTTAGATAATAAAAAAAGGGAAAGCCATTTTATTGAGCCTGTAATACCCTCTTATTAAAAAAAGATAGATTTCATTGAGTCAGGTTCTACTCGTGATGATTATGTGAACACATCCATGTTTTTTTCTTGGCAACAGTATGGAAGTTATGTGATACTGTATTGTCATCTTGAATTTTTTTTTTACTCCCCACATTAGTCTATGACCCTGGGATTTCATGGTAGTCTCTCATCTCTGAGTACAAACTGAGTCTGCTTAAGTTTTTTGAGATCAGCCAAAGTCAGCTAGGTGCTGCCACCAAGCTGATTTTATATACATGGAACTATAACATGAAATGAAGATTTTATAGAAAGTATACCTAGTTTCTTGAAAGTAAAGGCCATTGAACTTAAATAAATGTTTTAATTTTTTTTTAAATCCACAGTAAGGGTAATGCCTTTATTAAGCCAAATAAAGTTTACAAAGTAACATGCAAATCTTCCAGTTTACAAGAGCATGGGGTAAGATGGTTAAAAATCCAGGACAAAATAAAAAGGAGTGGCTAATGTTTCATAGATGAGGTGTTATGCTACAGTCAGAATGGTCTGCAGACTCCAAACTGAAAAGTTAAGAATCCAAGAATGATGGTCTAAGAGCAGCTAGTACAGTAATAGATCTTTGTTGAAGCTAAGCAGATATAGAGCTTAATGTGGGAAAAAACACACTATGATCCCATTTAAACTGCATTGTATAAATAATCTGAATGTTTAATTTGTTATTATTTTGGAACATCTTTTTTCTAAGAACACCAAAACATTGCATAATCTGAAATAAATCCATGAAATCAAAACAACAGAACTTAAAAATTATTTAAAAGGGAAAATTAGTGAGATGTCCTACCACCAAGAACTACCTTACTACCAAGAGATACCTTGGATGAAGTACATTTTGTAATTGGAGAATAACATTAAAAAAAACCCTTTTCTTATATGCCTGGGCAAGTAGGTTTCAGTGAGTGTCTGTGATCTTTGGAAGACCCCTTGGGAAAATTTTAAAAATCAGATAAGATACTGTAAAAACAATAACATAATAATATAAAGAGAAGAAGAAGGAGAGGACAAGCAGGTTCTTGGATAGTCAGGTCCTAACCTTTAAGGGTTTCAAAAGTTAAAATCCAGGCCCAAACAGCAATTCACAGAGTTGTTGCCATCAAACCTTATTTTGGGGAATATCTGGTATTTATTGCAAAACAAGAAATCAGGCTAGAAAGCCGTACAAACTAAGACGTAAATAACTTATTTGATTTATTTACTTTTCTGGTTGAAACATTTCTGGATGAAACACGTCAGCTCTAATATATAATTAGACTCAAGCTGCAGAAATTATTTACTAGTATTCCAATCAGAAAAACATTACTGAGCACTGTATCAATGCAGGCTTTCACCACTGGATTATTGAACACATTCAGGCTACTTTTTGTACTGATGAAAATAGAAAAGAAGATTTCTTGGCCAAATCCTTTGATTTATTGTCTCCATTCTTTCTGATAACTCATGCTGTCAATTTAGGACATATCTATATCTTCCACTTTCCATAATTTTTGGCTTACAAGTAGAAAGATATTTGCACTTCATTACTGACTTCATAATTCCACCTTTGACTCCTCCCCAAATGACAGAATAAAGATCCAGCCTTCAAAAACAATGGCTAATGGCTCATTTCAAAAGATTATCCTGCTTTGTCTGTAAATCCGCTTTTTTTCAACCTCTTGAGCTCCAGATGTGTTAGACTACGATTTCTAAAATTCCTTGCTAATGTAACAGTTTGAGAAGGCTGCACCATCTCTTTCAATAAAGGAGGCAGTGGATTCTGCTGTTTTGCAAGTAATGTATTTGCTGCTGCTGCTGCTATTCCAATTTTGTTTGTGGTGATTTTCTGATACTGGACGTGATCCTGAACCTGTTTGCAGGTGTGTGAGTCTCAGGATTGCATCACTGAAATTTAGTTGCAAAATGGCAACATTTTATGGCATGACTTCTTGCAGGAAATTAGAGAAATACAGAACCCCATCTCTCCTTTATTAAGAAAAGGAACAAATTGGCCCTATCCACATGAATGATGCCATAAAACCATCCTCTAAGAGTCTCATTTGTTGTAAATAAAGCTTTAAAAAGTATGACTGTAACAACAAAAATGCCCAGCCTTATGTTACCAAATAATCAAGAAAAATCTACCAAATAATCAAGTAAAATCAACATTAGACCTAGAATATTTTTTTTCCAAATTTCTTTATCTTACAGCACCTAGGAAATAACAAAAGATATTTACAACATCTGTTGATTTCGCTAAATGGTAGAATGTTAATTTAAAAAATACATAAATTATTTTGCAGCACTTCTTTATTGATACAAGTCCTTACATACAATCTGGTGGTCAGACACTGTAGAAATATTCGGGGGGGGGGTCCCCTTCAAATGGTCTGCGTACAAGCTGAGAGCTGTATCTTCCAGGGCTACTAGTAGCTAGTAAATAGCTAGTTTCTCCCTTCCTCTTAAATAAATGTTATGTTCTAATTACTGTAGTCTAAAGTGTTATAGTTCTCTTACTGACATCTTGCAAAGCAAAATTACTCATATGAAAACAAAGGTATCACCCAAGCGCATTACTTAATTTCTTTTAACTTTTTTTGGGTTAGACAGATTCAGTGTAGAATAAAAAACAGAATATCAGGTTACATTAGCTGTATTACTCTCAACTGCTTTTATATTTTGATTGGAGGGTTCCTAAAAACATTTGGTTGGTCTCTGTGGAAAACAGGATATTGGATTAGAGGGACCTTTGGTCTGATCTAGCTGGACTCTAAATACAAAATACCTAATAGCAGATGATTTGCAATAGTGAAACCTAATTTAAATATTATCTAGTTTAGGGAGAAGTGCCTTAAGAATAAGCAATGTATATATTAATATTTTCCTATGCAAATACTTCCTAATATATCTTGCCCAATAAAATGTGTGAAAATTGGTTTGTGCAATTACAGTGGTTTACTTCAGTGTAAAGTACATCATCTTAAAAGTAAAAGGATAATGTCATAGTGAAAAAAGTAATTTGGCTATTTAAATTCCATTGCATTGTTCTTTATTAATTTAGTTTTTCCTGATACAGTTATGTCAATATGGCTTTCTGTGACTCCTCCCACCTTGAGGGCGCCAGCCAGTGTGAGGCCTCCAAAGAGGCAGTATTTGACCTGATTGCTTAAACTCCTTGTACTGTCTGAGATGCCTGTTTCAAAGGTTATGGCATATGTTCAACGCTGTCCCTCTGATTGTTATCACTCCATATGCCTGGATCCCATTTCTTGTTTTCCTCTAAACCTGTCCCTCACCTCCACCCCACTATTAAATAGTCACAGGCAGTAATTTTTACCATCAAACTACCTTCCCTCACTGAAACCTGTCTTCTGATATTTCCATTGCTGCTGCTTTTGTCGTTCATCACTCATTTGCCCATAGAAAATGTTGGGTAATCTGTGCCTTCTTCTGTCTCACTTCTGCTCACCGTTCATTTTGTCTTCCCCTCTTCATCTCTCCATTTCCATTCTGTGCCTTACCACACCATCAGTACTTCTCCTAAACTTTATATTGTCTCAAACCCTGCCTGTCCTGCTTAATGTTTTGCTTCTCTCTTATATGTTACATCTAGCTTTTTTTTTTCCTGTGCTGTTTCCCCTCACATTCGGCAAGTAGTCCACAGGAATTTGGCCTGAGTCAACAGTTCATAGCATCATCGAATCGGAAGGGTCTTTGGAGGTCATCTAATCCAACCCTGTGTAGGAATCCTTATACCAATGCTTTTCAACCTTGGCAACTTTAAGAAGTGTGGAATTCAACTCCCAGAATTCCCTGGCCAGCATTGTGGCAGGTGCTTGTCTGTTTGAATTCTAAAGTCCCAAAGCACTTTAGCTTCTTCATTTTCCAAGACTTTGTTTTGTGGTCCCACCAGTTCTTGCCTATAGGCACATGGTATTTCTTGCAGATATTCCAATGCACCATTGTTGCTACTTTGTCATGCCGTTGTTTGTAGTCAGTCTGTACAATCTTCTTGCAGCAACTAACGAGGCAATCCACTGTTTCTTCAGCTTCTTGGCAGAGATAGCATTTGCTGTCTATTGCTGTCTTCTCAATTCTGGCTGTGTATGCATTTGTTTTTAAGGCTTGGTCTTGTGCAGCCAGAATTAGCCCCACTATCTCTTTCTTCAACTTTCCTGCTCTTAGCCATTGCCTGGTCTTGTTACTTGTTTTGCCTGCTAGTGTGTGTGTATGTGTGTGTGTGTGTGCTGGCCATGTAATGCTTTGCCTTCCATGTCTCTTTTCTATTCTTATCTGATCTTTCTTGTAGGCCAGTTTGGTCTCTTCAGTATTCAGTGGTGAACACTTCATTGTGTACTAGCTTCAGTGCATCTTCTTCCCGTCCTTCAGATATTCTTCTAATGCCATTTTTTCTTCTTCAACTGCCTGATGTAACATTCCACGCCCATCTACGCTCCTTGGTAAGTGGAATCTGTCAACATTGCTGTGTGGATAAAAGGCATGATTCATTGTCATTATTGTTCTGGTCATCCAATCCAGGGCTTCTAGTTTTGCTTGAGTCCAGTCCACTGTTCCAGCTGTGTATCTAATGACTGGAACTGCCCAGGTGTTTATTGTCTTGATGGTATTTCATCCACTGAATTTGGACTTTAAGATCTTCTTCACTCATTATGTATTCACTGCTAGCCTTTTTCTTGACTTCAGTGTGCTTGATTTTCCTAGCTTGAAGGATGCCCAGGTAGTGATCTTCTTCATCCAGACTCTTGATGTTATTTCCATAGGGCATCTTGATTCCTTTAGTTTTCACTGTTTTTCCCCTATTGATGGTAAGGGTGGCACATTTGTCCAGTCCAAACTCCATTGGAAGATCTTGGCTGTATATTTGGACAGTGTTAAGCAGCGATTCTATTTCAGATGGTGTTTTTCCATACTGCTTCAGATCGTCCATGTAAAGGAGGTGGGATAGCCTGGCAGATGTTTTTGAAGTTTGATAGCCATGGCCTGACTTGTTCAGTATAGTTGACAGAGGAATCAATGCAATGACAAACTGTAGTGGTGATAGTGAGTCTCCTTGAAAGATTCCTCTCTTGATGTTAACCTCTCCCAGTCTATCACCATTGACCAGCAGCTGTGTCTTCCGTTGGGCCATTGATCTTTGCACAAAGCTTCTGATGTCTCTACTGACTCCTGTTATTTCTATGCACTTGATTATCCAATCATGTGGAGTGATGCTACATTCAAGTCCAGAACTGCACTGTTTCTTCTTTGTCAGGTGTTGACTGGTTCATTGCAGTTTCTCCATTGATGGATTGGTAGACATGTTTCTGATTCAACTAAAATTGGAGATTCTGCCTATAGTGTGCAATTCAAACTTCATATCTGCTGATATTTTTGCCTATGGCTGTATTTTTTTTTTCGCTTTATCATTTCCAGTGCTTCTTTGATCTTCCTTGTTCCTAGGTGATGTTTCTTGATCAGGTATTCTTTGGTGTTCTTGTTCTTCAGCTTCTTTTCTTTCATCTGTTCTAGCTTGCTTGCATCTGATCTTATCATGCTGATCTTATTTTCCAACCTGATCTTCCATTTTGGTGGTGCACTGTTTGGCTTTTTTTCTTGTTTGTTTATAACTGCAGCTGTACTGTATATTAATTGGTTTGTTTCTTGCAGTGAGCTGGTGCTTATATTTGATATTATATTTTAAAATCTATTTTTTTAAATCTGTGATCATGTTTTTATTCTAATAACTTTTTATCTTTTTATAGTGCCTATTTTTATTCACTTGTTGTTTTATTTTAATTGTTGTACACTGCCCAGAGTCACTTTGTGTGAGATGTGTGGCTATATAAATATGATGTATAAATAAATAACAGTATTGGCATCTTTAAATACTTGTGCTAGTTGTTTCTTTGTAACAAGGTTCAATGCAGATAACATTATACTATTCTTTTTGTGCTGTTCTAGATGCTCAGTTATTCTTTGTTTCAAGTCCTGTTATTTTTTAGTTAGAGGGCTTTGTTCTTTTCTGAGAAGAAGGCAGAGGAGGGGGTGCCTGGTTTGGGAATGAAAAAGGTTCAGTAGCTATGCTGGCTTCTTCTACTGCTGACTCCCCCTGCCTTGCCTCTGTAGTCTGAGCTACTTCTGGCAAGGCTTCAATTTCTTTGCCCTTGGTAGACCTTTGCAGTTCTTCCAATTCTACTTCTGTGAATACTTTATTTTATATTATAAATCAACATTGATCTGCTAGCGTCTGTTCTTTTATTTCTGATTCTGGATGTTGTTCTTTCCAGAACTGGTGCATTCTTTTCAGATATCCTCTTCTCGTTGGAGTTGATTTGTAATAGCAGAACATTATTTCTTTGTTTTTAGTCTTCGTATATTTGCAACGGGTAAACAACTTTTCTTCTAGTAGTCCTGCAGCTGCTGGCCCTGGTAACTCAGGCAACAGTCCTGAGTCCTGTAGCCCACATGTCATCAGATGCCCAGGAACTAGAACACCTAGCGAGGTCCTTGTTCACCCAGGCGAAGACCGATCCGGTATAGGTTTCTGTAAATTACATCTCACCATATTGTTTATGGGAGAGACGCTCTTCGTAGTAGTAGTAGTAGTAGTAGTAGTAGTAGTAATTTTTTTCCTTCTTCAGGGTGAAAGCAGTTCCATGCAGGTCTAATTTAAAACCACCTTCTAGTTTATTTAACCTCCAAACAAGTAGTATCTGTGTATCTTATGAATTAAGTTGCAGCTTGAACTCCATTATCAATCCTAATGCTATGTTCAAGCACCTTTTCACAATCACCTTGAGATTCATAGCTAGGAAAGAAAAGTTGCATATTTGCATGAATTGTCCCAATAGCTTCATGTACAAATTGAAGAGCGTGAGAAGAGAAGATGAAACATTGTGGCTTTATGCAAATTAAAAGCTACTTGATGAATTAGAAATAGAAAATACTATATTTTGATGGGCAAAATTGATAGAAGCCATTGTAACTGGGCCTTTCCAGTCAATCCAAACAAGCTGGATAGAAGTACATGTTTAAATGGTATTAAATTTTACTGAGATATTCAGGAGAACTTATATGATTAAATTTTCACCATTTATTTTCCGGCACACATCACCCACCTGAGAGACCAAGCAGTTTCTATCTTATAGCAGGATCAGAATCTAAATGGATCTAAATTCATCTTGTCTCCCATATACACATTCACACAATATAGGCTTAGTATTATTTTTGGAAAGGGTTGAACTATGATTCTTTGACATAACTGGGATTACACTTACTCTTTTCTAATAAACATGGTAAGTGTTGACATTGGGTCACAGACTTCCCAGAAACTAACTTTGACTACTGCAGTGTGCTCTTTTCTATGTTCTTCAGTTGTCTCTTTTTGTTCTGCCTATGAGACTGGCTTTTTATTCTCTCTCTTGGATTCAGTATGAACTGCTTGTCATCATCTACAAAATCCTCCAGTGCCTTTCACTTCCTTATTTCTCATATATCCCAACACATTTCTTCTGGTGACTTTTGTTGATACTGTTTCACCACTTTCAGACATTCAAAGATCACTAGATCCTTGAAAAGATTCCATCCATTTTCCCTTGTTGACCCTTATGCCAGGAACTGCTTTTCTGGGTACCTTCATGTGACCAATTCCCTTATTTTCTTTTAAGACCTTTCTTAAAACTCATCCCTTGCAAGTCAGTCATTGAATTATTGCCTTTATCCCTATATCTTAATTAAGCCAAAGTATATGTGATTGTAATAATCACATAAAAGCACAAGAAGCTGTCTTACGTTGAATCAGACAGTTCATCTAGCCCAGTATTGTCAATGTTGACTTGCAGGGACTCACCAAAATTTAAGGTATGAAGTTTTTTTACACCCATTTGGATAAACATTAGAGCCTCAGCATGTAAAACAAGCAGTGCAGGATCTGTAACCCTCAGTCTGGTACTCATGCCTTCAATTCCCTTCTGTTGTCACCATGTGTCTATTTTTAACTGCAATTCCCATAGGTTAGAAAACTAACTCTGGTGCTATATAAATAAATAAATATAATCACAGTTGAGTTTTTGGTAGCCATAAATACACATTGGAAGCACAGCACATCTGGAGTTTATGTGCAAACCCTATACAGTAGGATTGCACATAGTTTCTAGCAAACTACTAACATTTGAAAGGAAGGAAGGGAGCTCTATTAAGCCCATGACTAAGAGAAGAGCTGCTTGATAGCCCTACACTTTTGGTTTTAATACTGTATGTTCCAGAATTTGGCTTTGAATGGAAGAGCAGTTGCTTCTAAAGAGAGTTACTATTCAAACAGAACCTGTATAGCTAGCTGGACATTAAATAAATGGATCAACTCATTTGTTTAAAGGTAAAATAACTGTATGTGAAAGCCTACCCCTGCTATGACTGTAAACAGTTTGACGAAGCATATATAGAAGCGGAATTAAGTACTATATGCCAAGCAAATAAATCCTAAAGAGTGCATGTGCAAAAACTAAATGGAGTCTAACAGCATAAAGTGATTGAAAAGGAAAATGGGACATTTTATATCACAAACAGAACTGAGAAAATTGCTGTCATGTTGACAGTGGGGATAGTGAATGGGAACTAAACATGGAGAAAATAATTTTGGTGGTAATACTTCTGTGATTATACTCATAGATTTAGATACAGATATATTGGTCTGTTTGGAGGGATAATGGGCAAAGGTATGTAAATGGCAATGGAAGTTCAGGCCTTAGTATAATTTTTCTTTAAATCTGAAATCATTGACCTTAACTAACATGTTATGTTTAATTAGTGTTTAATGATGATTTAAAATGGTGCCTGTGTTTTCTATACAGGTATAATAAAAGAATAACTTTTTTTACAGTGAAAATTAGAAAGCTAAAAATATTAATGAGTTTAAATGAAAATCAAGATTCTGAATACTGCTCCAAATCTGCCCCCAGGGCTGTACTTTGCTACTGTTTAGCCATAAATGTAAATTGAACATTGACTATATTAAATTTGAGCAATTGGAACCAGAGAGAGAAATTATTCTGTCCCACTGAGATTGACTAACAGTTTAAAGTAAAAAAAAAAAGCAGACAAAACTGCTACATAAAACAGTATACTAGGGTGATTTAATATGAGCAAACATCTAGTATTTTCCACTGGGTTTTTTTAAAAAAAATATTTTATCATGCTGCTAAAATGGTTTAGGGCAGGATTATTTTTCTTTTTATTTTAATAATGGTCTTGTTTTTCATATACTACAAGCTATACTTCAATATCCATAATTTCTCTGTAGTATGCTTGGTATAAATAAAGCTCCTTCTATATCAGGTTATTTAAAATGCTATGTATTAGTTAAATTAAGATTTTCTCACTGTGAAGAAAAAAATGTCTACAAAACAAAACATTGTTAAAATCTCATCTCAGAAAGTTCAGGTTTCCACATAATTACATGTTTGAGACTTAAGAAGTTAATGCAATCTATACGAGGAATAAACAATTGTAGGTTATTCTTTGCAGGTTTGTAGGAGTGCTTTACTGTATAGTTTACACATTACATTGCTGGTTACTGGGAGCTTGATCATAAATCCCTGTGTTCTTTACAATATGCATCTGAAAATGCACAACTGTGAGTGGTTATAATATGTTTTTAAAATACTTTTGTTAAAAGAAAAAGGTACTTTTTATGTGCTAATGGAACTGAAGAATGTGTATTCATGGCCTTGGGCTTTCAGTAAACCGGCTGCATCCATCTTCCTCCTTAAATAGCTGGTAAGAAATCTCATTAAGAATCTCATTGGGATTTACAGATCCTATTCCTATTTTATAGTCAATAAATATTTATTAGTTCGTTTGTATCCTCCCTTATTTCTGATGATTCTTCCATGAATATTACCGTTCAGATTGGCTGTAGAAATGCTTAGATTGCATTGCTCATTCAAAAACACTTAGAAGTATAGACACCAGCAGCACTTCCTCTTAAATTATTCTGTGTTGATAAAACTGAGTCAGTAACAAGGCAGTGTGTGTGTTGATATATTTCACCATTGTCTAGTGTTACTCAGCTGAACCCTTAATGTTTTATGCTGTTTCCTCTCCTTTCCCTTGCCTCACATTCTGCATAATGAGGTACAGCAGTCCATAGTTTTATATTATTTCCATCAGTATTCCATATTTGTATGTCTGTTATGTGTAAGTGGCGAACATTTTTACATGCACTTAATCTGGTTAGATTGGGAACAGCACAAAATAGTCAAGAACTACCTGATTCCTTCAGATGTATTGGACTTCACAACACTCTGTTATGTCATGGTAGTTGGGGATTATGGTAGTTGAACAACACATCTGGCAAGGACCACATTTGGGAAGAATGCCTGGAAGTACATTGGCTGTGGCAATTCCTTTCTACAACTGAGAGCGTTCATATATGTGCCTAGCATTGATGTGCCAGTACTATAAGTTAGTGTTTTTGGTGTAGTGGTTAAGGGACCAGGCTAGAAACCAGGAAACTCTGAGTTCTAGTCCAGCCTTAGGCAAGAAGTCAGCTGGGTGATCTTGGGCCAGTCTCTCTCTATCAGCCTTAAGAAGGAGGCAATGGCAAACCACTTCCAAAATCTTGCCAAGAAAACTGTAGGGACTAGTCCAAAAAAAAGTCTTGCTATCCAAAGGAGAAATGAGAGATATGGTCAGTCTCACTATCCAGTAGCACTGACATACAGCCTCTATTTTGTGCTTGTATAGTGTCTCTTCCAAAGGCTACTTCCCTTATGGGTATAGTATCCTAGTTCAAAGTAAATGTGCAGACCTGTTTCCCACATCAAGCCAAACCATTCTTTATTTCATAATAGTTTACTCAATAACCTGCAGTAAAAACCAAACAACTTGCATTATGTCAGGCTCTTTGGCTTCAACTTAAAACTGAAAGTGATTCTTTTCCAAACATATTTTTTCCAAAGTTCTCTTTAGCAAGATTTAGTGGGATAAATAAGAGAGCCAGTCTGGTGTAGTGGTTAAGGTACCAGGCTAGAAACCAGGATACCATGAGTTCTAGTCCTGCCTTAGACACAAAGCCAGCTGGGTGATCTTGGGCCACTCACTTTCTTTCAGCTCTAGGAAGAAGACAGTGGCAAGCCACTTCCGAAAATCTTGCCAAGAAAACTGCAGGGACTTGTCTAGGCAGTCACCAGGAGTCAACACTGACTCGAAGGGACCAAAAAAAAAAAAAAGTATTGATTACTATAAGAAAGTGCTACAAAATAGAAAGTGTCATATGTTGTACCAAGAAAGCCTATGGGTGATATTAGGGAGAGAGAGATTGTCTGGTTGTAGTACAATATACACACTGAGTGACAAATGTTCATGTGAGCTATTTTATTTTCTCTCTTTGTCCTGTATTTATAGCCCTTGGAAATGGCTTGTAAGCTCTTTGAGAGACTGATGAAATAAAATACATATACCATAGACATTCTGGATTAATGGATCCCATCGAGAAAGCCAGAATTAAGATTTAAATTAAATTGAACATGAAAAACTGCAAAAGTACAATCATTTGGGGGGTGGGGATGGGAGCAGTCTATATAAAATAATATAGTTTCATAGACCAAGCGTCTTCTTATTTGATAAAGGTGATACATCTATGTAATTTAGGTTTGTTACAAAAAAGGTGTCTTTAGTAAAATTATATCATGATGATACATAGTCCTAACAGAGCAGGTAGCAGAAGATCAGTTGATGAAATCAAATCATAAAGTATATATACATTCTGCAAAACAGGCATTTTTCTATTCAAGTCCTGCCTGTCCTAGTAGATCCACAGGAATAGAAATTAACACTTTGTTTCATTTTTAGATGCCTTGAATAAAATTTAGCTTGACGTACCTGGCTGATGTACAGACTTTGGAGTTAATATATTATTTGGAGGGTCCACATTTATAGGAAAATTATTAATATATTAATAATGTTTAATCATCATTTGTTACAAATTTAGTTTCTTGTATTGTTGCCATTACAGAATTTATTTTAGCACACAATTTTTAAGGGTGAGATATAATTCCTATTATGCATTAACTTTTTCATTGATTGTCCTATCCCATTCTTATTATTGTTGGTCACACAGCCAGATGTTTAGACTGGATTTGGCATTTTTATCTACCTATCAAGTCCTTCCCAAGGACCTGGGATAGGCAGATGTTGTTTGATGGTGTTAAAAATATTGTCACAGGATGTAAGCTGTTCCAAGTAAAGATGCTTTTTGCAATTGACTGACGGTGATTTTGCCAATGCCAGTGGTCTTCAAGTGGTGCTCCAGATGTTTTGGGAATGCACCGAAGGCGCCTATTACTATTGGTACTATCTTTATTCTTTTTTTGCTACAGTTGTTCTATTTCTATTTGTAGGTATTTTGTGATTTTCTCCAGTTCTTTCTCTTCTCTTCTGCTGTCTCCAGGTATTGTAATGTCCACTATCCAGACTTTTTTTGTCTTTCTTATCAACAGTTGTTAAGTCTGGGGTGTTATGTGGCAGGTGCTTGTCTATTTGAATTCTAAAGTCTCAGAGCACTTCAGCCTATTCATTTTCTATTACTTTGTCTCTTTTTGATCCCACCAGTTCTTGGTTGCAGGCAAATGGTATTTCTTGCAGATATTCCAATATACCATTGTTGGTACTTTGTCACGCCACTGTTTGTAGTCAGTCTGTGCAACCTTCTTGCAGCAGCTAACTAAGTGATCTACTATTTCTTCAACTTCTTGGCAGAGGTCTGTCACTGTCTTCTCATTTCTGGCTTTGTATGCATTTGTTCTTAAGGCTTGGTCTTGTGCAGCCAGAATTAGCCCCTCTGTCTCTTTCTTCAACTTTCCTGCTCTTAGCCATTGCCAGGTCTTGTTGTTACCTGCTTTGCCTGCTAGTTTCTTTGTGTACTGGCCATGTAATACTTTGCCTTGCCTTGTCTCTTTCCTATTCTTCATTTGGTCTTTCCTGTAGGCCAGTTTGGTCTCTTCAGTATTCAGTGGTGAATACTTCATTGTGTACTAGCTTCAGTGCATCTTCTTCCCTGTCCTTCAGATATTCTTCTAATGCCATTTTTTCTTCTTCAACTGCCAGGTGTACTTGCAGCATTCCACGCCCATCTACGCTCCTTGGTAAGTGGAGTCTGTCAACATTGCTGCATGGATAAAAGGCGTGATTCATTGTCATTATTGTTCTGGTCATCCAATCCAGGGCTTCTAGTTTTGCTTGAGTCCAGTCCACAGTTCCAGCTGTGTAATGACTGGAATTGCCCAGGTGTTTATTGTCTTGATGGTATTTCATCCACTGAATTTGGACTTTAAGATCTTCTTCACTCATGTTGTATTCACTACTAGCCTTTTTCTTGACTTCAGTGTGCTTGATTTTCCTAGCTTGAAGGATGCCCAGGTAGTGATCTTCTTCATCCAGACTCTTGATGTTATTTCCATAGGGCATCTTGATTCCTTTAGTTTTCACTGTTTTTCCCCTATTGATGGTAAGGGTGGCACATTTGTCCAGTCCAAACTCCATTGGAAGATCTTGGCTGTATATTTGGACAGTGTTGAGAAGCGATTCTATTTCAGATGGCGTTTTTTCATACAGCTTCAGATTGTCCCTGTAAAGGAGGTGGGATAGCCTGGCAGATGTTTTTGAAGTTTGATAGCCATGGTCTGACTTGTTCAGTATAGATGACAGAGAAATCAATGCAGTGACAAACTGTAGTGGTGATAGTGAGTCTCCTTGAAAGATTCCTCTCTTGATGTTAACCTCTCCCAGTCTGTCACCATTGACCAGCAGCTATGTCTTCCGTTGGGCCATTGATCTTTGCACAAAGCTTCTGATGTCTCTACTGACTCTTGTTATTTCTAGGCACTTGATTATCTAAGCAGGGAGTCAAATGCCTTCTTGTAATCCGTCCAAGGTACATTCAAGTTGGTCTTCCTTCTCTTGCAGTTTTCCAATTAGGAAAACTTGCAGTTTGTCAATTAGGAGCTGATCTTTTGTTCCTTTGCTGTTTGGGTGGTTTCCTTTCTGCTCAGATGGAAAGAGCTTGTTTTCGTCTAGATGCTGTTGGACTGCATCAGCTACTACACTAGTTAGCAATTTGAAAGTTGTTGGCAAACAGGTAATTGGCCTGTAGTTACTTGGTGCTGCCCCTTTTGCTGGATCTTTCATTATTAGGTAGGTTTTGCCAGATGTTAACCAATCTTCAATTTCACGTCCCTGCAGTATGTTGTTAAACTGCTTGGCAATGAGTGGGTGCACAGCAGTCAGATGTTTCAACCAAAACCCATGCAGTTCATCTTCACCTGGTGCTGACCAATTCTTGATTTTCCTTGCCATTTTCTCCACCATTTCTGCTGTTACAAGTTCTTTCATTTCAGCTTCTTTTTTTTATTGTTTTTATCTACCTCTTTTATCCATGCTGCATTCTTTTTGTATTTCTTTGGGTTGTCCCATAGCTGTGCCCAGAACTGCACTGTTTCTTCTTTGTCAAGTGTTGACTGGTTCATTGCAGCCTTTTCATTAATGGATTGGTAGAAACATTTCAGATTTGACTGAAATTGGAGATTCTACCTATAGTGTGCAATTCGAGCTTCGTATCTCCTGATCTTCTTGGCTGTGCCTGTTATTTGCTGCTTTGTTATTTCCAATGCTTCCTTGATCTTTCTTGTTTCTAGGTGATATTTCTTGATCAGGTATTCTTTGGTCTTTTTGTTCTTCAGCTTCTTTTCTTTCATCTGTTCTAGCTTGCTTGCATCTGATCTTAGCATGCTGATCTTATTTTCCAACCTGATCTCCCATTTTGGTGGTGCACTGTTTGGCTTTTTTGCTTGTTTGTTGATTTTGCATCCAAGGTATTCAGTTATAACTGCAGTTGTGCTGTACATTAATTGGTTTGTTTCTTGCAGTGAGCTGGTGCTGATATTTGATATTAGAGTATTGGCATCTTTTAATACTCGTGCTAGCTGTTTCCTTGTAACAAGCTTCAATGCAGGCAACCTTATTCTGTTCTTTTTGTGCTCAGTTATTCTTTGTTTCAATTCTTCTTGTTTTTTAGTTAGAGGGCTTTTTTGTTTCTGAGGAAAAGGCAGAGGAGAGGGTGCCTGTTTTGGGAATGAAAAAGATTCAATAGCTATGTTGGCTTCCTCTACTGCCAACTCCCCCAGGTTTGCCTCTATAGCCTGAGCTACTTCTGGCAAGGGTTCAATTTCTTTGCCCTGGGTAGACCTTTGCAGTTCTACCAATTGTACTTCTGTGAATACTTTATTTTGTATTATAAATCAACATTGATTTGCTAGCCTCTCTTCTGTTACTCTTGATTCTGGATGTTGTTCTTTCCAGAACTGGTGCATTCTTTTCAGATACCCTCTTCTTCTTGGACTTGATTTGTAATAGCAAATCATTATTTCTTTGTTTTCAGTCTTTGTATGTTTGCAATGGATAAGCAACTTTTCCTCCAGTAGTTCTGAAGCTGCTGGTCCTGATTGCTCAGCCAGCAGTCCTGAGTCCTGTAGCCCACTTGTCACCAGATGTCCAGGAACTAAAACACCTAGCACAGTCCTTGTTGACCCAGGCAATGACTGATCCGCTATGGGTTTCTGTAAATTATGTCTCACCATATTGTTTAGGGGAGAGATACTCTTTGTCTGGTTCCTCTGTCCAATATGGTTGAACCTCTGGCATAGCTGTCATCCTCCTTGGAGCACACAAGCCCCACAACCATGTCAAGGTAGTGCATTATTATTATTATTATTATTATTATCATCATCATCATCATCATCATTGTTGTTTATTATATTCTGTTTTATTGTACTTTAATTAGCATTTATTCTTGGTTTTATTGTAAACTGCCCATAGTCGCTCTTTGAGTGAGATCAGTGGTGACTAAATTTGAAATATAAATAAAATATTTTGATTGTTATATTTTGGCATGTTATTTTATTTTGTTTCCTTTGTGCTGATTTGCATTTTTACTCTGTAAACAGTGAACTAGTGATTTACTATTTCAAGATTTTGCTGTTAAAATAGATCATGGTTCTGTCAGCTAGGAATCCACAAAAATGAAAGTGACATACAGAAATTTAAGCTGGTGACAGGGTTTTGAAGGTTTTTAATATACGGAATAGGAAGCAGAGATCATTGTTTTCACAGCAGCACAGCAGGTGGTGTCAGATGACGAAATCGAACATAGTTGCTTGATTTGAAACAGTGGGATTGGTCTAAATGCTCAAGCAGCAAAGATTCCACTTTCATTCAGGCTTAAAAAAGCTTTACTTGGCAGGAAGTGCAGCAGAAAACAAAAAGCTGAGCCTTATTGACTCCTGGAAACCATGATTGGTTACTAAACATACCTGCTAGAATATGCCTCCTGGCTTCAGCAATATATTTTTCAGCTTTTTGACCCTTTACCCAAGGGGTAGAATAGCTTTTTAATGGAGCACCAATTTGTTTGGTAGTATTTATTGCAATTTGTTTTTGAAATCTGCTAAATCAGACCCTCATCCTAGAGAAAGTCTATCTATGTGGCTGCTAAAAGTTGACACAGACTTGATGGCATTTAATCAAATCAGAATGCTATAATCCGTGAATTTATATGGTTCCCATCTCCACCTATATTCTATGCGGCTAATTGATTTGATGGAAGAAATCACAAAGTGCTATTGAATTTGTCTGTGAAATTGTAGGAAATGTTCCCTGTAGTATCTAGCTATTATATGTTGCGGGGGGGGGGGGAGTATTAGTGAGGATCTTTGTCATTAGAAATTTGGAAAAAGGGGTCTTGTAATATATAAATTAATAAAATTACATTGCACACATAGTAAAAATAATTTAATACATGTCACACATTCCGTTTCAGCCCTAGGAAGAAGGCAAATTATTCCAAAAATGTTGCCAAGAAAAATGTATGGACCTATCCAGGTAGGGTTTTTTGTTTTTTCTTTTAATCTGTTCGATTGTGTCTGATTCTTGGAGACTGCCTGAACAAGTCCCTGCAGTTTTCTTGGCAAGGTTTTCACAAGTGGTTTGCCACTTCCTCCTTCCTGGGGCTGAAGGAAAGAGACTGGCAGTCACATGGGCATCTCACTTAATGATTGAGATTCTGGTCCCAATTGTGGTCATTAGGCGAGGACTACCTGTAAAGGTAAATCTCTTTGTATTCTCTTGTTCTCTCATCTTAATTTAGCTATTTGACCTCTCGTCCATTTACTTTTTCTGAAATCTGCCTGTTCATTTGGCATTTCTCTCTCTGTGAATGACTCCTCTCTTCTTGGTTAAGGCCGGAAACAAAACTGTGCTTATTCTGAAAGGCACTTGAATCCTTTCCTCTTTTGAAATGTTACAGATTTTTCCTGGTTCTGTTTTCATATGTTGCATACTTTTTCCTATTGTTTCTCAGGTTGACTTTTACATAAGTTAAGCAAACTGAATCTCTTCCGACACTGATCTTATATTTTGACTGTATGTCCTCCAGGTTATATCAAGCTGGCACATTTTCCCTCTTTAATTTTCTAAGTTTAACCTGTACATTGGACACAAAGGGATATGAATTCCAAGGCAAAAAATAATTTTGGAGTGTGCAGGGTGCTGATTAGGTACAAGTCTGCTTAAAGAAGCTACATGTTTTTCCTTGGATCACAAGGCTGTCCTCTGCAACTGCAGTGCAATCCTGAAGAAAAACATGTTTGGTTTAAGGAACTGTACACAGATTCACATGCACTTGAAAGACGTTTTGTCTTCAAATCCAAAACCCTGCATAGCCCTACTTACGAATAATCTTTGGCACATTCCACAAGATGCACCTGACAGTATCCTGGCTAATTTACTTCTTAATTGTTGTAGAATCTATTGATTTTGATATCCATCTGATGATGCCCCTGTATAGTCTGTGTTTATATTGCTCAAAGTGTACAGTATACATAATAAAGAATTCTTTTCTCAAAACTTACTAACCTTTTTCAAATTTACCCAATCCAAGTACCTCCAAATGTTGCATTCTATTCACCCATTCTTTGTTGATGTACCACTGCTTTTATTTTGGCACTGAATTCCTCCATGTCTTCCTCTGTTGCATTTTTAAGTCCATGCGTTCACATAACAATAATGTTCACTGGATATCCATTGATTTTAATAAATATCCTGTCATTTGTTAGAATATAGCAAAATACATACTTAGGATGCTCATTTTGAATACCATTGCCACTTTGTTGCATTTTTTCATACTTCTTATATACTTTCATACTTCTTCCAGCAGCATGTATCTTTATAAAGTGCAGAACTTCTCTTTCTATACTGGCCTGATCAGCGACCAGACTTCTTTGTGGCTTTTGTCTGGCCATGTCCTTATCTCCAGATTTACTTGTGGAGTTTCTACAGTATTCTCCAGCAACTAAAAGAGTGTTCAGCAGTCTCGTCATTTGGTATTCAGATTTGTTTAAATACTGCAGCCATGTCCATACCGTTTTCTTGATAACTACATAGAAACGATTTGCCATTGCCTTTATCAAGGTTTGATTTTGGAATTTCTTTTCGTAAGTTACAGACCCCCATACTCCAGTGTGGATGTAGGTTTGAAAGCTGCAGTTCCTGACACTGGATTATTCTTAAGCTTCCCTCTTTTCTTTCAACCTTACCTGTAAGGATGATCCTACAAAGAGCTCACATTTCTGTTAGTGTTGCTTTCATTGTCGCTACTGAATGCTCCTACTGCGTCACAGGGGTAATTCTGTGGGACGGAAGATAGAAAAAGAAACGTGCTAGTACTGAAGGTCAATATACACGCTCACGTTAATTTGGTGTGTGGATAACAGATTCAATTATGTGATTCTTCCATCACCTAAGTTGTAAAATGGTACACTTCCCAGTAGGAATAGCTCTAAATAAAATAACTGCTCCAAATATAAAAAGAAGATCTAGAAGGTTTGTTTGGTTCGGTGCTTAAAGTACTTTCATTTTGCTTTTAAAAACAAAAATATTGCACATTTCCTAGCAATGAATATAAAACCAAAAGTGAATCACACTAATTTTAAATGTTCCTTTCCTTATCCTTCTATCCCATTTTCCTGTCTTGAAATCTAGATATGAATTAATTTAAGTCCTATTCAGGTATTCAGAAATAAGGACAGTCATCACTTGCCACCATGCTCACCCCTGCTTATGTTGTCTTCCTCAGGTGATAGATACAGCGTTGGATATCTATAGGGCAGTGTTGTCCAAACTTGGCCACTTTAAGATGAGTGGACTTCAACTCCCAGAGTTCCCCAGCCAGCCATGCTGGCTGGGGAATTCTGGGAGTTGAAGTCCACTCATCTTAAAGTGGCCAAGTTTGGACAACACTGCTATAAGGGAAATAGCAGTGTTTTGTTTTGTTTGTACAATGTTACATGCTTTAGCTTCCTCAAGAGGAAGAACTTGTAGCTGCAAGTTCTTTGTCAGGAGGCCAACATATGTACATCTAAATGTTTCACTCTGCAAATATCTGGCTGTACCCATGAATATTCTGGAAGGCTGGTGTCATCTGAGTGACATTGGTTATGCTTACTGCAGTGTTGTCCAAACTTGGCCACTTTAAGATGAGTGGACTTCAACTCCCAGAATTCCCCAGCCAGCATGGGATTCCCCAGAATTCCCCAGCCAACTGGGTTATGTTTGCATTGCGAATACTTATTTGTGAACACCTAAACATATTTTGAATTAAACTGGGCTCTAGGTAAAAAGAAAGGAGGATATGGTGGATGGGCAGAAAAAGGAGCATGAGGTCCTTCCTGGTTGCTAAATTGTAGATTAATGAGGTGCAATTTAAACATACAAACTGGGTATTTAACACTCAGACCCCATATATGCAAAGGTTTCATGTGGCGGCTGCTTTTTTCCCCACCCTCCCTTTCACAACTATAGTGCCTATATGCTCTTTCCTTTATGAGTTAATTCTGACTTACTGGCCAGAAACAGAAATTTTGTACTGTGCCACAAACTTCTCCATTGTAGGCTAAATACTGCCTTGTCAGATTTCAGCTCCTGCTGATGGCAAAATGAATCCAACACCCAGCTTCATGCAGAAGTTGTAAAAGGAAGATGCCATAATAAACAATGGAGTTGCGAGCACTAAGGCTAAGACTAGACAGGATATAATATTTTAAATATTATGTTTTCAGAGTGTTCAGCAGTTGTCCCATAAGACGTAACAGGCAGGGCTAGTTAGAAGGTGAACTGGGATTTGTGGAAAGATATACAGATGATTTGCATTAGAAGGATAAAACATTCTAATTCCTGATTGTTTAAATATAGTGGTAATAAAATGTTTTTCTACAGCACTTTCAATGACAGTATTATCATGAAAAAAACTTGGGAAAAATAAGAATAAATTTTATATAGGAGGACTCTCTTTTAATTATGCTGTTCTGAACAAAGTCCTGCTCGTAAGCAACTTTAATTCAATGTAATTTTGCCCCAGAATTTTAAGATTCTTGTAAAAATTGTGTCCTATGTATCTGAATTGTGCCCAGGCCTGATTTAGGCATTATATAAATGGGCATTATATAATAATAAGCATTATTACTACTTGATGTAGTGCAAAAATTATCCCGCAAATAGCTAGATAGCAAATTTGGCATGAAATTATCTGTCATCAAATTGTATTTGAACATATTGGATGTAGTCTTTAAAGATAAACGATACCCTTGTATTGTTTATTTCACAAAAGCAAAGTCTGGGGCACCATTTTCAAATTAAAATTTTCAAATCCTTTTTTGTTTCCAGAAACCACCATAATAAGGGTTAGTTGTTTTTATTCCTATCAGCTATAATCATATCCAGACCCTGTTTGCCACCCACACTGTTGCTGAACTATTTTATTTATTTATTTAGTAGACTTGTCCACGCCCATCTCCCCACAATGGGGGACTCTGGGCGGTTTACATCAAATTAAAAACATAAATACATAATTAAAAGTTATAAAAAGAACCATACACAGATAGAAAAAAGATAAAAAATCCAAGAGGCCGATGGAGGAACTATCACCTCTGCATCCAAAAATTCTTCTAAATAAGATTTCATAAATGTTAATAAGAGAGTAGATTAGCAAACCTCCAGCAACTCATTTTAGAGCTTTGAAGCTGTTGTGGAAAAGGTCTTCTCCTTGTGTGTTAATCATAAACTAACATGTATTTCAAAGCAGAGGTGCACAACCTTTTTCAAGCGGAAGGTTGAACTAGGCCTTTGAATGACATACCAGGAACCAAAAAGTGAGTGAGGCCAGAATAAAAATATTTGTCACATATACTGAGTTGGGCAGTCATATATATGCTTTAATTAATTTAAAACGTTTAATTTAAAATTAAAATTAAATTTATTAAATATAGTTAATATAATTCCTCCCCATGCATTTAATAATTTTGCTACTCTGACATATTAAAACAATGTTTCTCAATCTTGTCAACTTTAAGATGGACTTCAACTCATACAATTCCACACATTTTAAAGTTGACAATAATTCAAACACTGAATTAAAAATACAATTGGGCAGTAACTTTGAGAGATGAAACAAAGCTTTGCAAGAGGTATCATATCAAGTCATCTCTTATAAAAGGAGCAATAGTCCACCATGATAAGCCTCAAATTCTGAAGGGTTTTGTAGGCCAGGTCAGGAAACAGATGCTCCAAAGACTGATGGAGCTCTATTTGTTGTAGGCTATAACAACAGAATCTTGGAAGTCTGACAATTTCCCTCTGCCTCCCCTTATACCATGCAGAATCAATATGGGGCTCTTTTGAGTCTCCTTCTCATGCTTCCTTCTTTCCCAGGACAGAGTTGCTGTTTATTAACAGTTCTGCTAACGATTCTTGCATTCCTTCAGCAATATTACCTCTCCATTCTTCTATACCACCTCCCCCATCAGAACCCATCTCCCCACCTACATGCAAAGACATTCCAGGCACGTTGCCATGGGAATGATTGCAGACTCACTTCCTCCACCCTCACTTGACATTTCCAGGGTCAACCGACAAGTTTTGCAATGCAGTCAGAAAGAGTTGGAAGATCCCCCCTCCCTTATGGCTGGAGGCACAGGATCCTCCTCATTCTGAGGTTCACTGTCTATTGATAGTGGGCAGCAGGTCACAGGGATGTTCCAGTGCCTGGAGCCTATGCAGGACTGGGTGGGGAGAAACCAAATCCAGTTTAATCCTATCACTGCTCAGGCAGTGATGAGCATGCCTTGGTATGCCCATGTGACATCATTGCCTTGTGAGCTATACTGGTTGCTGGTGTGTATCTGGGTGCAATTCAAGGTACTGGTTATTGCTAATAAAGTCGTATATGGCATAGGGCCAGGTTATTTGAGGGACTAGCTATTTCCCATGGTTTCTGCCTATCTAGGAAGAGATAGCAGAGTTTGGGCACACTAGGTCCCTTTGATTAAACAGTGACATCAATCAGGACCCAGGAAGTGTGTTTTCTCTATCACAGCACCTGCCCTCTGCAATGAGATCCCCACCCCCCGAGATTCATTTGGTTCCCACCCTGCTAGCATTTTGGAAGGCCTTGGATAGGGTAGATGCGGTCCCTTGCTAGATGTGTTTTGGATATATAGCATGGTGTCCAGATGGATGTTGATTTCTTGTATGTTTTATCTTGTATAGTATATTTCGTATATTGTTGTTCTGTTTTAAATTGTGAGCTGCTGTGATGGAATGGAATTATGAAGGCCAAGCTCAGGGAGGGAAACACCCTCTTTCGTCTCCTGAGGGGCGAGGAAGAGATAAGAGGATGAGGCTGGCACCTCCCTGAGGAATTCACTCTGTTTTGACTGGCTGACTTTGGGAACTAAGTCTCAGTCTGGGAAGATTCTTGCTAGAGGTTGTAGCTAATAAACATTGCTGAACTGAATCTACATGGTCTCCTGGAGTTCCTTGGGCTAGGCCTGACAGCTGCCCTGAGTTGCCTTGGAGTCTTGTGGTGTCTAAATCTAAATAAATAAATAAATAAATAAATAAATAAATAAATAGTTGTTCATAATTAATTAATGCTATACTGGAAAATTATAACCTGTTAGACATCTTATTTATTATTTATTTAAAATATTTATATGGCTGCCCATCTTAAGCAACTCTGGGCGGCTCACAGTAATAATGAAACTAATAAATAAAACAGTTGTAAAACAGTAAAAACAATGGAAACCCCCTCCCCCGCACCATAATTATCCTCTTGGGATGCCCTACAGCAGACTCAACTGCCCTCCTTCCATACTTTCTACCTATACAATCCTATCCCAGTGCCTTAGTAAAAAGCTAGGTCTTGTTTACTTGTTTATGCTTTACTTTCTTATGCTCTGTATCTTATTTGTATTTTACTTGTATTTTGCTTTATCTGTATTGTTTATGTTTTCTAAAATATTTAATAAATAAATAAATAGAGATCATCCATCTGAGCCCTGACATATGAATCCTATTGTTGTTATAGTCTAATCCAATCTAAAAGATCTGTTGACTGTCGCTCTGCCCCCAGACCCTTGAAGGTCTGTTCTCTGGAGAGGGGAGAAGTTGCTTAGCTCTGGGATTATATTAAGGAGGGATGTGCATGGGAGGTCACATTCGGGTTTACATGGTAATGCATCTGGTAACTCATTCTGTGAGTCAGGAACACTGTATAAATGATATAAAAATGGAAACAGGAAAAACATTCTGTCAACTTGATCTGATAAGATGTAAAGGATTGTGCATTTGTATGTTCCAAATTCCTGTGATCTGTGTGTGGCTGCATTGGGTGGATTTCTCCCTCCAAGAAATGTCTCCATCACTAGAATGCTGCTTGTATTGTAAACAACTCTTTACTGAAAATGTCATAATTCCTTTCAGCTAAGAGAAGCAATCTGGAATAAAATGCACAAGACAGGAGAACTCTCTTCCTCCCCCCCTTTTGATGCTTGGAGGAGAACACGTCCTAATCCTGCACCTGATGTGTATAGTTGCACAACCAAGGGATGAAAAGTGTCAGAGTGTCTGAGTGGTAACTGGGAGGAAAAAAAGGCTTTTTAAGTCCTAAAATGCTGTTTGCTCTTGAGTAAACCATTTGAACTTATGCCCTTTCTTTAAGAGTTGAAAAACTGATCTTCTGAAGTCTACAAAATGAGAAATAAACTTTATATACGTATTTGTAAAGCCCAGAAAATGTTATATACTCTTCACATTTCTAGGTGCCTGCCATTAAAGCATAGATTGTACTTTTGCAGGATCCATTTGTATTCCGTCTGTGGAGGTCCGGTAACCCTCATAGTCCAACTGGGGAAGATCAAATGCACGTTTCAAATTTAGCAAAAAGCTTGTGTTTGCAGAGTTACCCTAAGACACTTTTAATGTGAGTCTTCTGCAAAGATGGATTTACTGAAAAAATCAGTGTGTCATCCACTACGTATGTATTTAATGTATCAAAAAACCTTTCATTCATGAATCTGAATAAGACTGTGGGACAGTTTACTAATCCATAGGGTGTTGTTGTGCATTCAAATTTGCCATAGCTAGTATCAAAGGCATTTAAATATTCATGGCCCTCTTTCATTCTGATTAAATTGTAAGGGCCTCTCATGAAAATATGTGTCTCTTGAAACAGACACTGCAAGGCCTACTGAAACTCTAATTTTGTAAGGTATAATAACAGAATCTTGAAAGCCTGCCAGAGTTTCCTTCTGTGTCCTCTTACACCATACAGAATCAAGATGAAGTTATTTTGAGACTCTTTCTTACGCTGCCACCTTTCCCAGGACTGAGCTGTTGCTTATTACCTCTTAACTGTTCTTCTAATGGTCCTTGCATTCCTTCGTCAATGTTATCTCTTCCTTTCTCTACAGCAGTGTTGTCCAAACTTGGCCACTTTAAGATGAGTGGACTTCAACTCCCAGAATTCCCCAGCCAGCATGGCTGGCTGGGGAATTCTGGGAGTTGAAGTCCACTCATCTTAAAGTGGCCAAGTTTGGACAACACTGCTCTACAGGTTTAAAGATCAAAAGCAATACTTGCTTTTTCCTAAAAATGGGTAAACAGCCAATGCAGTTTTCCTAGTCCTGTGTTTCACAACCAGATCTTCAGTTAGAAAATGCTTGTTTATTTACAATTTCTGTAACCTTCCCCAATCTGAAGACTCTGTGCAATGTACATCAAAAAGGGATTTTTAAAAGCAGTGTAAGATAATTAACCTATCTTTTACTCCAATTTATCCTGTGTTGGTCCAGGGTAGCTCATCAAATTAATTCTGATTCTGGAATGTTATTCAGAAAATCAGAACTTCTCCTTCTTAGTATCTAGCATGAGGAAAAAGCATACATTCCTAATGTCATCTGTTTGAAAAAATGTTTTTAATGAGAATGAGATGCAATACATAATGAGGTTAGAACATTTTGAGGGATGAATCCCACTAAATATAATACAAATTGGTGCTGGTATTTTGAGTTACAACTCCTGTACAATTTGGGCTATTAAAGTGTCTGAAATGTTTGCTTTTCACCAAAACAGGATGAAATTTATTTACAAGTTAGCTTCAGTCTTTATGAAGGAATAACTCCTCTCATATTCTGTCCTATGTACATGCACATATACTGTATGGTCAAAAAGAGACTGGAGTGAGATTGTTTACAAGGACAAAAAAACAGGAGACAAACATGCATAATGATATATTGCTTTCTATTATTTACACAAGTAAAAAACAGAAGATAATAAATTATTTGTGGGAGTGTGAGAGATGGATAAAATGTGTTATTATTGACAAAGAAATAGTAGCTTGAGCATGCTAAAAGTGCAGCTGTGTGAGAGATAAGGAAATAGTGTTAAGTGTTATGGTTATCAAATAGTGGCAGATGGAGAGGAAGTTGTCTCCTTGTGTGGGACAATGTAAATAAAAACTAATTTAACCTGGGGCAGTCTTTATCAGTATAATGCAATTAGCTGAAACCTTGAGCAAATTACCATAGACTTGCAATGGATGAGGTGGGAGGGACCAGGAAGAAATCATAGAGCGGCCAGAAAGACTGCACACCCTGAGTACCTTAGCCAATGGGGGAAAGGGGAGGGACTTGCGATCGGGAATGTATATAATTAGGCCGGCGTGTGTATGTGGGTGTGGCTTCTTATTTGCAAGGAAGCCCACCAGCCTTTGCAAACGCTTCCAATAAAACTTTACTTCTGACTAACCCAGAGAGATTTGTGGTGCTTGTTTCACATAATTGGGGGCTCGTCCAGGATCCCAACGGTCTCCGGGTAGCCTGGGAGCACCTCAGAGAAGGAAGGCATGCCCTGCTGAGTTTAGCAGTCCTTCAACAGGATTTGCTCCAGGTCCGGTACCCGTGAAGAATCCCAGGATGTTAAATAGAGGTTGGTGAAGAAGTAAAGTGACCCTTTGAAAAGAGAGCCTCAGAGAAATCAACCGGGCAACTTTGTGCACAAACCCAGGTGAGAAATTGCGAACGGCAAAGGAAAGTATCTCCTGGGCGGTTGGGGGGCTGGGTAGTCCTGTGGGAAGGGACCTGAATGGTGAGATGCACCTAGGGATGGTGAAAATCCTGGTAAAGTGCAAAGAGAGCATGAAAGCGAGGAGGTGTGTGTGTAAGTCTCTGTAGAAGTGGAATGGTTGGCCTTTAAAAGTAGCCAGCGTGTGCTGGGAGACTAACAGTGAATGGCAACCGTAAAAGTGGGCCCCTTAAACTCACTAATGGTGAATCCAACATCTGTTGGAGGTGCTCAGACAGGAGTGCAACATGAAGAAGATCTACAGAGGGTGCGATTTCAGGTCCGGGAAGTGCCTAGCACACTCTGGTAAAGCACTGTGGGGGAGTGCCTAGTAGTTTGTGGTAAAGCAGTCCACAGTAACCAACATGTGTGCCTAGCAAACTGTAGTTTGTGGTAAAGCACTGTGGAAGGAGGCTGGAGTAAGGAAAATGTGTTAAGAAGATCCAGAAAAACCCTGAATTTAAGATCGATCCAGAGGGCCCTTTAGGAAAATTATTACAAGGTTGGATCTCTTTTCCTTATAAGGAAATAATAGAAAAGTTGAAATTGAATAAAGAGGATATGGTAAATTTGTGTTGTTATGTGTGGTGGGAAGACAAACAAGTTGCATGGCCCTGTGATGGATCTAACGACTACTTCCAGTGCCATGCTTTATATGAATATGTAAAACAAAAAGAGTGTAAGTCACTAGAAAATGAATTGAATTATGCTTTAATCTGGACTCCTGACCCGTGGCCTGAGTCAAGCAATACGAGGAATAGTGAGTCCCTCATGTTGCTCGATGAGGCAGTGGAGGAGGAGAGAAAACTTGCCACCACCATACAACCCAGAATATACCCAGGCCAATAACAGGTACCCTAAGCTCAGGAAAGAGCTTGAACAATGTCAGAGAGTTCTCAAAAGTTTACCCTTTCATGACAAAGAAATTGAAACAGGGGCAGAGTGTGGATAGACCTGAAACAGCAACGGCCCCTTTGTATCCAAGATTGCAACAAGAGTTAAGACAATGCCAGATGGATTTAATTAATTTCCCCCGGCGTCTGGAAGTAAGAACATTGAGAAAAATAAAATGTGTCCCTTAAGAGAAGTACCTATGGGACAGGGGCAAATTGGATATGTAAATGCCCCTTTAAGTGCTGCAGAAGTAAGGAATTTAAAAAAGGAAATGAAGAATCTCATAGAGGATCCAAGGGTGACTCAGATGACTCAGAGTGGGTGGGCTTTGGGACCCCAAAAGTCCTTGCTGGGTTGATTTACAAGTTGATGGGATTAGGGTGAGGGTTTCCATGTGCTCAGGCCCAACTTCCTTTTTTTTTTTGGTTCAGGTCCTTTGTTTGTTCCTTAAGGACTTGCTTCCTTCTTATCTACCTCCCTGAGGGGATCTCATAGATAAGTTTCCTGGCTGTTGTCCTCTCTGCTTATGTGCCTGCTTCATCTTTAGGTTATGGCAGCTGCAGCCTAGTCTCACAGAAGTTGGGAGAATAGAGGCAGAGAGATGGGAATGAGGAGATATGAGATGGGGAAATTGAATAGGGCCCATTCAACCCCCAGCAAAATGCTCCATTGTGGGGGCCCAGGGCATTTTATGCAGCATTGCCCTAAATTACAGAGGGAAGAGAGAATCATTCCATTGATGACATTTGGGGATGGTGAATAAGGGAGTCAGGAAGTTTTCTTTTTAACTTAAGATCCCACCAAGAACCCTTGAAAAATTTAAAGGTGGGACCTCATGAGGAAGAATTGGTAAAACACAGTTTGATTACTGCCCTCGTGTTGGCTTTACCGTCCCTAAACAAGCCCTTCCATCTGTTTGCAACGGTGAGCAGAGGAACAGCTTTAGGAGTCTTAACTCAAAATTGGGGCGGTAAGTGACAACTGGGACCTATTTGTCTAAACTATTAGACCCAGTAATCAGAGAATGACCAGTTTGTGTACAGGCAAGTTGCAGCCACTGCTATTTTGGTGCAGGAAAGCAGAAAGTTAACTTTTGGAGGAGGATTGGTGGTAAGCACCCCCACCAAGTCAGAACAGTTCTAACTCAAAGGACAGGCAGGTGGCTTACAGATTCAAGGATTCTAAAATATGAGGCAATTCTGATGGAAAAAGATGATTTAGTTTTAACTACTGATTCCTGCCTCAATCCAGCCACCTTCATGTGGAAAGGAGAAACAGAGAACCAAGATCTTGAACATGATTGTTTATATGCAATTGTTAATGGGGAAGCTCAAAATATAGAGAAGGCAGGGCGACTATCAAACACATGGTCTGCTCAAACCTGTGAATTGTATGCTTTAAATCAATAATAAATTTAAAAAGGGTACTATTTATACAGACTCAAAGTATGCATTTGGAGTGGTTTGGAAAAAATTGGGATGAACGAGGAAGCAAAAGGGGGGGGCACAAGCAATGAATGATCTAATGCTTAGGAAGTATGGCTGTGTTGGAATATATGCTGGGGTTGTCCTCTTCTTTATCTTTTCTCAGAAATAGAGGTCTTCTAGCACAAACATCACCCTTAGAATTTGCAGTCCACAATATCCAACCAGGAGAGTGGGTCCTGATCAAGTCCTGGAAAGAGTCTAAACTGCAACCAGAATGGGAAGGCCCATTCCAAGTGCTCCTAACCACCGAGACATCTGTAAGGACAAGAGAAAAAGGGTCACCCACTGAATCAGAGTCAAGGGCCCAGTGGAAGAGCCAAAACCTGAGTGGACAATCCAGACCTTAAGAGGATCCGATGGACCTGAAGTTCCAGAGAAAATAAAGTCACGCTGGAGTATGGTGTCCTGGGGATGGGGGGTTTGTTCTATTAGTCATTATTGGGTTGATTGTGGTTTGCTGTGTGGAACGTCAGTTCCTTTGTGGGGAAGAAGTGAAAGAGGAAACAGATCGTGTGGAAAGGACCAATGTGTGTGAATGTGTGTTTTGTGATTATAAGTGTATAACTAATTGTTGTAGTCATTACACACGACAACACTAGTGCAAGGTTGTTGTTTCCAGCTAATCATAGAACAGAGGCAGACAGTCAGACAACCAAACCCAAGATCTAAGGTAAGATTGACTAGTGATCCAGTAGGAGTAAAAATAATTGAGGTAATTGATCTGCAACAAACTATTGACATAGAGACAGGGTATGGAGATGCAAATGTCTGGGTAGAATGGGTCAAATATACAGTAAAAGAACTTAAACAAGAGCAATTGCTATGCATGTGTCTCTGGTAAACCTGTAGCCCAAGTGGTCCCCTTTCCCTTGGGATGGAAAAAGAATTTAAGAGGAAAATGCCACCCTCCTTCTCTGCAGCGTATGGAAACCACACGGCGTGCCTTACCAGGCAAGGTGTAGGAATCACTACAGCTGTAGGAGAATTAGAATCCTGCACTATAATTGATAGACATGGGAATTACTCTAACCTGAAAATTCCCAGGGCTGATTTATGGTGGTATTGTGGGGGGAAGACCTTGAGATCCACACTTCCTCCCTTCTGGACAGGCACTTTTGCAATTGTACAATTGGCTATCCCATTCACCTTGGCATTTGAAAAAGAAGCAATAGCTAAAAGGGCATCCCTAGCAAAATCTTTTGGTGACAGAATTAATATTGACGCTATAGGGGGAGTTCCTGATGAGTTCAAGGCTAGGAATCAAATAGCTGCAGGATTTGAATCATTCTTGTTTTGGTGGGTAATCATAAATAAGAATTTGGACTGAATAAACTATATTTATTACAACCAGCAACCACTCCTGATGGAACAATAACTAAAGCCTTACAGGGGCTAACCACTTAGGCAGAGGAATTAGTTGAGAATTCAGGGATAGATACTTCCCTGACAGGATAGCTAGAAACTTGGTTTGGGAAGTGGAAAGATATGGTGGTATCAATACTAGCCTCCCTGATAGTAGTGATAGGGATTTTAACTGCATTGGGATGCTGTATAATTCCGTGTGTTAGGGGCTTAGTCCAGAGGCTGATTGAAACAGCTATATCCAAATAAATGCCTCTGAAACCACCACCTTACAGTGAGAGTAGGTTCCTCTTAGAGGATTTAGCAGAGAACCCCAGAGAAAGGGAATGTGAAAATACGCTATCCCAATTAGAAGGGTTGGTACCTCATCACACACTTAGAGAAGTTAGAAGCCAAAGGCGACAAGAAGTTGCAATAATGCTACAAGAGTTTGACAGCGTCAATAATAAAAGAGTAAAAAGAAAAAGGGTGGATTGTGAGAGATGGATAAAATGTGGTGTTATTGACAAAGAAATAGTAGCTTGAGCATGCTAAAAGTGCAGCTGTGTGAGAGATAAGGAAGTAGTGTTAAGTGTTATGGTTATCAAATAGTGGCAGATGGAGAGGAAGTTGTCTCCTTGTGTGGGACAATGTAAATAAAAACTAATTCAACCTGGGGCAGTCTTTATCAGTATAATGCAATTAGCTGAAACCTTGAGCAAATTACCATAGACTTGCAATGGATGAGGTGGGAGGGACCAGGAAGAAATCATAGAGCGGCCGGAAAGACTGTACACCCTGAGTACCTTAGCCAATGGGGGAAAGGGGAGGGACTTGCGATCGGGAATGTATATAATTAGGCCGGCGTGTGTATGTGGGTGTGGCTTCTTATTTGCAAGGAAGCCCACCAGCCTTTGCAAACGCTTCCAATAAAACTTTACTTCTGACTAACCCAGAGAGATTTGTGGTGCTTGTTTCGCACAGGAGGGATTAATGAAGAAGATAGGAGGACAAGAGAAATCATATAGTTGAAAATATTGTCTTCATACAAAATAGAAAATGTTGTATGGAGTATGTTGTAAAAAGGAGGGAGGAAGGGAAGGAAGAAAGTGAAATGGGAAACAACAGGACAGGAATGAAAAATTGGAAACAAGCTACAGGAGACTTAATTTAGATGGTTGTGTACAAGAAATAGCATCACTACAAAGACAACCACACAATAATAGATCCTGGAAAAAAATAAAAGTAATTGCATTCGCAGTGTATATGCATCAATATATTGGTATGGTGGAAGTGTGCAAAAGTCCACTTGAATTGCCACAGTTTCAGGGTTCACATCAAGTCAGAACACAACCTAACTATTATTAAAACATGCTTTGCCTTCCCACAGCTGGGAGGATATGAGATGTACATTTTTTTGTACGAGCAGTAGCTTTTAAATGTCTTTAAAAGTAATGGGCTACAGAAATTGGTCTTTAAGTTACGAAAGTATGGATGACAGTGGCTAGATCCTTTTCTTCTAGACAGTCATTGTTGCTATATCAGCTGCGCTTGATACAGAAATAAACATGATGTAATCACTGTGTTGAAAAATTTATGGTGTTAAGCAGTTCTCAGTTTGCAGCTGAAAATTTATCTGGATGCCAAAAGATTGTACATTGCTTGGGCTTTATAGAACATTTAAGTGATTTTACATTCTCATGGAAAAGTTTGAGTATATTTTTAATTTATGTTCAGTGAACAGAGATGTTTAGGAGTGGAGTTCAAAGAGGAAGTCCCTAACAAATGTTCTTTCTGCTGCACGTAGATTCCAGAAGCAGTATTTTATTGGGGGATGTATTCAGTTGATTATCAGCATCAAACTGAGAAGGAGGAACTACTTTATTTTTTATCTGGCAATATGGTTTCTGCTTTCTTAATTTTTGACTTAAAATGTGGCAGACCTGAGCTTATATTAAACAGTTGATCAACATATATATTTTGTAATAAGTTCTCACAGTTAATATTGTTGTTTAACAAACTGAATCGCTTGCTGAATTAATACTCGCGAAAATAACTGCTCCTGCTCAAGTAGCTTTCAACGTTTTCCTACTTTTTAATGTTTGTTTTTCTGTATTTTATATTTTAAATGTTATTTAGTAAACTACGGATATAATCCTGAGGGAGTGTGCATTTTAGAAACTAGTTTTACTGAAAATCATGCTTTATATAATCTCATATGTGTGATAAATATTACCCCTCAAAATATCACTATATACCCTGTAAGTCTTAATAAAGTATAGCAAGTTTCTCTCCATGGCCTGTTTAATATGTTCTTGACTGATCCAAAAAGAATACCCTTCTTTACTGTGCACTGTTGATCTGCATAGGCTTCACAAGTTACTAATGATTTGAATATAGAATTAAACAACATTGGCAAATGTTTTCTAATTAAAAATATACTTCTTAAACTCCCATATTGTCTTGCAGGTTTTAATGGCATTTAATCTGCTGTGAAAATGCCATAAAAATTGTTGAGGTCAATAATTTATTTCCTATCCCTTGTATTGGAAGTACATTACTGGCAGATTGGGGGGGTTAACTGGCTAGCCTGGCAAACTGCTTTGTCAGTGTTTGACCCAGTTATTATTATTATTTTTTATTCCACTCCTCATTCCCCAAGAGCAGTGACAGAGATTACTTAATATACATTGCAGCATTTCCTAGCTAGTTATATGTCAGGTGATAGGTTATACTATTGTTGTTTAGTCGTTAAGTCGTGTCCGACTCTTCGTGACCCCATGAACCATATTGCGCCAGGCCTTCCTGTCCTTCACTGCCTCCCTGAGTTTGCTCAGTTTCATGCTCAAGGTTATACTATAGACAGAGAAAAAAAGGAGAGGCGACTTGTGAAGAAATGGTATGTATGAATTGATTTGTTAAAAGGAAGAAAAAGAAATCGGAAGCATCTGAGTTGGGAAGCAGCTACAGTTCCCTATCCTTAAATCCATTGGAATGTTAGTTCTGTGTCACTGACATGACATCTTGTTACATAATCTGCCATATGCTGTTTTAATTATTTTGAATATAGTACAGAATCACACTTCATGGACCATCAGGTCATACTGATCATAATCTTGGGAATTAAAAAAGAATTGAAAGCTGGTATTTTTCCTTTAGGATTTGATTCCCAGCAGCAGTTGCTATATAATACATGGCGTGATACTGGGAAGCCTAGGGGACCATCTTGCAAAAAAATCTTCTGCATAAGCCTGGTTGATGATTGATTTTCAATAGCTTCATTTCCTTTTAGTGGGGATTACTCATGCAGTCACTGGTTAGAATGTTTGTGTTATCTGATATATTTGTGTAATGGTTAAGAGGTTGGACCAGGACCAGGGTGTACTGGGTTTGAGTCCATTCTCAGCCATGGAAACTTGCTGGATGCCTCTGGACCTCATTCCCTCTCAGCCCTATCTATCTCTCAGCATTGTGGTTGTGGGGATAAAATGAAATGTCTTTATAAACTGCCACGAGCTCTTGGAGTACAATGGGGACATAAATGTAGCGAATGAATGAATGAATGAATGAATGAATGAATGAATGAATGAATATGCAAAACTATTAACATAGTTTATAAATCATACCACATTCTTGAAAAGCTTCCCAGGCCTCAAGACAAATGAAATTGTCTTGTCTTGTCTTTGAAATTCATACTGATCTAAAAACAAATTTTGTAAACTTCTAGCATTTAGTCCTAGAATTAGAATCTTAGTACTCTGGTGGTGCAGACGCTTCAGTTCCATAAGTGACTACATTGACATGGGTACGCTAGATTCTTCCATGTAATTTTTCAGTGCATAAGAAAAACAGTTCTTTTTAAGAAAAGTTGAAAATAGGGGATTACATCTTCCCCAAACTAGTACCTTCCAGATGTATTGGACTGCAGCTCACAGAATATGCTGTAGCTATGGTGAACAGCTGGGAATCTAGGTTACAGTCAAATACATCTGGAGGACACAAAGCTAATTTAACTGTATGATTTATTATTGTAAACCTCTGGTACTCCCTGGCAAATTTACTGATATACAAATGGAACAATAAACTTGTAGAAAGCAGTTTTAAATGAAGCTGGCTTTAGGTTATTTCTAGGCTTCATCCAATTTTATTCTTCTTGTTTTCTTGTGCATTGCTCAATAGATGGACTTTGTGTGAGGAAGCAAAGAGTAGAAGTGTTCCAAAAAATAGCTTATGTTACCATACATAAAATTTTGTTGTTGCTGCAGAAATTAGGTGCTTGATCTCTACTCTTAGTCAACTAATTTGGATCAGGTTTATGATTTCTTTTTAAAATAACACTGTCATATATGTAAAGCTAACCTAAGCATCAAGATTCCATAGCATTTTGACCCAGAAAGGTGCAGACAGATGAGCGCATATAACTAATTTAAAAATGACAGATTAATCATTCATTAGAACTGGATGGCATATACAGTATTGTAGTATTTTTAAATTCAGATATTGTCTCATTAATTTGGCCTCAGTATTGACTTCTGTGAAAGAGTGTTGATGTTTTAAAGGGACTCATAATTCCAGTTAGCCTAACAGCTGTCCAAAATAAATTTCTGCAAAGCATTATTAAAGCTAAAATAATACAGTAAGTATACAATAAGTATAAATATATAAAATATAAAGCAATATTACAATCTGTAGGAAAACACAAGGCCAGTTCAAGCACACAAAGGACTCGGAGGCTAGTGGGCTGCCATGAGCTTCCTCTTCTACCCCCAGCAATGAATACAGACACACAAATATATAATTCCCCTGCCAAAATGCCCTGTATTATGTACATGGCGCGATATGGTTCATGGGGTCACGAAGAGTCGGACACGACTTAACGACTGAACAACAATTATGTACAATAGCAGTAGAAAAGTACATTAATTGCATATTTTAGTGGAAATCATTCTTTTGTGTTTTGTCAAAAGAGAAAAAAAGTAATAGAAAACTAAAACACCAATCAAGCTCTCATTTATAATTGTATATATTTTACACTCCTGTAGAAGAAGCATAAACATGTAGAGAAGCACTCAGAATCACATGCAAATAGATATTACAGAAAGACACACGGACTGACCAATTCATAGTCTGAGAAACAACAAACAGGACAGATTGAAAAACAGGCAGGACAGTCTTACTGACATTCCTCTCCCAGAAGCAGATTGGCAAATGCCACCCCTACCTACCCCACCTCATGCTAGTTTCAGACTGGTTATGCTACAGTCCAGTAATCACAGCTACACAAAAGTTCTGGGGTTCTGCAACTAGTAATCAGAGTAAACAATAAGCCAAAAACAAACCAGGAAATGGGTGATTTAGACAATAGTCACTCTACACTTAATTTTTGCCACTTGATAAAGATGCTCTCAGCAGTTTTACAGGGCTGAAACACGGGCATTCCTTTGTCTGGATGGCTTTGCTTGTGTGGCTCTGATGTGATGGAATCAGTTGGCTGTGTCCTAATATACTGTCAATTTTATATGGATGCATGTTTATGCTGATACTTGTATATTATCAAGGCAGATCTGCTTTCTTTCCTAGTTCTTTGTTACTAGTTGATATAAACCATGAAATAACACTTCAGGTTGCAAAAGCTCATTACCTTGCTTACTAACTATGTACTAAAATGTTAGGGTTTTAATTTGTACTAATGATGTTTATTATCTATTGGGATGCGTTATTTATGTTTTAATTTGCAGAACTGCCTCACCCTCAGGGTATCAGCCCATTTCCACTAAGTTGGATAGGGTAGTACGTTCCAGGTCCCTTTTCTCAAATGTTGCCATCGTGTGCCTTTTCTGTCGCAGCCCCTGGCCTGGAATCCGTAATGAGCTGGCTCTTCCCCCAAGTATTGGGATAGGGTGAAGTTGGAATCCAAGGATGGCTTTGTTGGATGCCACAGAGGAGGGTGGCTAAGGTGCCAGGTTTTGGTCTTACTCATTGTTTTGTTTTTATTATTGTGAGCTGCCCAAAGTTGTGTTACATAAGATGGACAGTCATGTAAGTCTTTTCAATAAATAAATAATGCTTTATTTTGTGCTGAATTGTATTATGTTTGGCTGATTTTTGAGCAGAATAAATTAAAAGTGAATTGAAACAGTGATCTGTGTCAGCCTAGTACTGTCAGCGAATTGCCAGTGCTTAGATACACCAAAAGACTTCTTTCACACAAAAGGATTAGGCAAAATAGTGCTGGTACACGTGTTACCTTGGGTTATTGAAGGGCTAGAGACTTGCCCTGAGAAGCTGGACAGAGAGCTGCACCCCCTTTAGCTTTCTAGTTAGGCCATTCCTGGCAGGAAAGCATCAATGAGGAACATGTAGCTTGACTTCCCTAAAGAAAATGTCAAACCTTTAAATTACTGCTATTTAGATTGGGTAAGTTTTGCATTCTTGAATTTTTGAGGAATTTTTTTTTATTCTTTGCTGCACCAAATTAAAAAACAACAACAATACAGCCAATTTGATTTCCATTATACTAGTAAATTAGTGCCTGCATGTTGACTCTTACTTCCATTTGTGTGCAGAAACATTTGCCTCAAAGAGTAAAAGAGGCAGTTTCTCATTTGAATGAACATTAACTTGTGCTATTCCTTCTGTCCATGGTGTAGTGGTTAAGTTGTTGGACTAGGAAGAAGAAAACCCACGCTCAAGTCCACCCTCATCCTAGGAGGCTCACTGGGTGACTTTGGGCCAGTCACTCCCCTCAGACAAGCTGTTGCCTAGAGTCGTTGTGGGGGAAAAATAGAAGAGAATGCTGTATAGCTCCTTTGTATTCCTGAATGAAAGATGGGATATAAATCAAATAAGTAAATAAACAGGAGGTTTTGTTTGCAAGTATCTCCTTCCATCTTGCATTCTCAAAAATTTAACTGAAGAATAAGGTTTGAACTACTTATGTGGCTAATAGAAGAATATGGAAACACCCTTGAATAAGAAATGCAAGAATGGTTACATAAAGTTCATTTTAGTCCTGAAAGAGGGAAGGTGAGAAAGAAACTCAAGATTACCCAACCTTGATTTTCTTTGTTATAAGGAAGGAGAGAGAAACTCTGTCAGGCTTTTGAGAATCTGTTGTTATACCCTGCAACAAGAGTAATTAGAGTAGTGCCCACTTCCTTGATCTCCAGAAGGTAAAAGAACAGATGAGCTTTGACTGAGATTAGTCTTAGGTGATAAAGTAGCTAGATAGTTTACTCTTTAGCAGGGTAGAATTTTAACCCCTATCTCTGCTCCTTTCCACTTCTGCCACCACTACCCAGAGTGGGATATTCTCTTGCCACTGATGGAGTATCAATAACAATTACATTAACCAACATTCACAGCAGCAGTGAATTTCAGGGGCATTATATGTATTGGCACTATATGAGCAGAAAACAGCAGAAGTATAAAGAAGTACAAAAGCTATTTATTTTGTTACTGGAAAAGTATTTTCAAAATTATAATTGCAACAAAAGATAATTGGAAAAAAGCCATTGTTTGGCAACACTTACCAAAGTACTCTCTTTTTCCTCTAGTGCTCAGAATAAGATTTGTGATTTGAATAAAAAAAAGAAAAGTAATGGAATCTTTTATTGTTATTGTTTACCTGTTTGCTTATTTCATTGGATCAGAATGAATATCCAGTAAAAAGCCTCATACTGATTCTATTCAGAGATTAAGGATAGAAAGTTTGTTGAACAGAATTGAAGGTTCTCAGCTAGCACCTACAGTTGGCAGTATTTAGCTTACTATAAAATGCTGCTTCAATATATTTTTCAAAATAGTTCTGTCTGACATAGTGTGTCTCTAAAAGTAGCTTCTTAGTAGCAAGCAGCAGTGGTGGAATTATGGGCAGTGCCCAAGAAGGCAACTGGATCCATGTTTAGCAAGGTCATCTGAGTTTCACTGTGAATTCTGCGGAAGTGGATAGAGTTCTCTGAAACTTGAGCACCACCACCCATGGGCTGGATTCATTCCTTACATGGCTCTTTCAGATAGCCAGGGAGAATTTGGGAGCTGGTAAATGCTTTCCTATGATAGAGGTTTGTATCAGTTGCCTTGAAGAAGTCAGTGGTGCACCCCTTCCTGAAGAAGCCATCTTTGGTCCACCATAGATAGTTAGCAGCTTCCAACTTTCCTGTTTTAGAAAAGGTCGTGGAGAAGAAACTGGAGCATCAGTTGCAGCGTTTGCTAGATGAAGTGGACTAAGTAACCCCTTTCAATCAGGTTTCAGGCTGCAGTGAGTTGGAAATTACATTTATCTTTCTGTTGAATAAACTGTGGTGGACCTGGATGGGGGAACATGATTCTCATCCTTCCAGATCTCTCAGCAGCATTCAGTACCATTGGCCTTCTGGACCATTCCTGGGGGTTAGAGTGGGTAGCACTATTTTATAGTGATTATACTCCTTTCTCAGCAGGCAATTCAGATAGTAGTGCTGGAGATGGTGAGACTGAATCAGTAGCAGTTTTGTTGTGGAATGCCTCAGGGCTCAGGTCTCTTGCCCTTGCTTTTTAATATTATTAATATCCATTGGAAGAGGTAATCTGAGATGAGGGCGCATCAGTATGCTGAAGGTACACAGCTATAATTGTCTGCCCCAGACTTAGACAGAGATGTGGTAGAGGTCCTGACCCATTGTCTGGAAGCTGTGGGATAGAATGAGAAAGAACAGGCTAAAAGTTAATGCCAACAGAATGGAAGTGCTGTTTGTCCACGAAATTCTGACTCATGACTTGAAGGTTTTCTTCAATTCATAGCTACTTCTGGATCAGCAGATAGAACCCATGAACAAGGGAGCCTTTCCCAAACTTGGCTGGTATATAATTATGGCCCTCTTTGGAGGGAGAAGCCTTGGAGTGGTATCGCCTCTAGACTAGATTACCATAATGTGCCATATATGTAGTGCCTTTGAAAAGAATACTCAAGCCTTCTCAGCTGGCAAGACAAATATTGCAAGAATATATTTCCCAAGAAACAAAGGCTCAGATAAGCAGATTTATTGTAGCAAAACTATGAAGCCATTATGAAAGAATTCCAGCAACTATTGTGTATCACCTTATTTATATTACACTCCGTATTCTATCAGTTGCACCTCTTTCTCCCACTTGCTATAAGTAATGGGCTGTAAGTTATTCTCTTTTGGGTGGAGATAGTTTCTGCCTGTTCCTTGTTTGGGTAGCAGCTTGTTCTCATATCAGGTTGTTTGCTTTTGACTGAGTAACTTTCACAACAGTTCAGAAATTTCAGTTGGCACAGAATGTGGCAGCCCATGAGACCCATGACAGCTATGTTACACCAATTCTGTTTGGATAGCTCAACCTGCTACTTTGAACCTGTAAAAGCCTACATGGCTTGACTTTCCAGTGTCTCCATGACTGTCTCCTTCAAGCTGAATCTGCCTACCCTGTTAGCTTGATCTGGGAGCAGATGCTGTGGGTCCCTGCCTTCATGCAATTGCTTTTGGGGAAGGTTGGGAACAGGCCTTTGGGTGATGGCCTCTGTTTTCAGGAATAGTCTCCTCTCAGAGATTCAGATGCCAACTACCCTGCTATCTTTTCAAAAAAATGTTAATGGTTTTATGGAGCTTTTGGTGCCTAACAGCATTTGGATTCACCTACTTGTGTTGGGGGGTGTCAGCTGAAGTTGCACTGGTTTTTTATTATATGGTTTTAATTGATCTTTAAATATTTAGGAGGGTTTTTTTAATTCTATTGCTTTATTTATGTGTTGTGAATTGCTGGGATTAAAATGGAATAGAGCAAAGTATAAAAACTGTAAATAACTAAACTGTTGGCTATATTTTTCCACTCTGATTAGTTATTAACTGTGGTACTTAACTGTGGAGACTACTTCTGGTTTGCTTCTATATTTTTGTTTATCGTTGATACTAAGTTCTATTCTTAGCAAAGTAAGAGCTCATCCTAATACATAGCTGGAATTTTGACTCTCCTAGTCAAGATTTTAACATGTACCCAGTACTTACTGAGCAGCCAAGTTGGCAGTAGCAAATGTCTCATTTTCAAAAACCCTGGTACCAGAAGCTAATCTTGAAAATACAGAAGTATTTTTTTGAACTAAATAGAACAAAAAGTATTGTACTGTAAGTTTGCAAGATACATGTCTGGCCAGTATCGTAGCATTTAGAGGGTCAGGTTTTCCTCTGAATGTTTACAGCAGAATTTGAAGGGTCAGAATCTGAAGGGCCACAACTAGCTTCCTGACCTTCTGGAGGATTGCAGGAGGCTATCCAACAACATCATTACATCACCGGAAGGGGTGGGGACTTTTCTTTCCAGTCTGCTTGTGTTTTTTGTTTTGTTAAGTTTTTAAGAATAAGGATAGAAGGTGGAGGCCCCTGTTTGGCAAATTCTTCTATTCCTCTACCTTAAACTCTTACAAAAATGGCCCAAAATCTCCATTCAGTTTTAAGGCACAGTCAGTATTATTCAAAAGACCACTGCCAACATTTTAAAGGGATTTGTTTGTGTTTTCTTGGCTTTTTAATTAGATTAACTAGTTACATATTTGATGAATGCAGTGCTGTAGAACTCCAGCACTATATGGTTTTCATATTAATGAGAGGAATAAGTGAGCTATCTTGAAGATCTGCATACCGAGGGACTTTTGGACCTCTGGTATATCTACAGTGATAAAAAGTAGTAAAGATATCTAGCAGATCGTAGGTAAACACATACACATAAGAGGGAGGGATGGAAGCAATCAAACATTTAAGCCTTCTGGAATTGTTGGAGGAAAGGAAACTGCTAAGATGTATTTAAGTGTTCTATGTATCTTTTGGTTTGCCCCTGATGGGGACAGTTATATTAATGCTGCAACCAGCCTTGCTTGCTTTATTTATTTATTTATTTATAATTAAATATGGAGGGAGCCTTTTGCTTAAGTTTAGATAGGATTGTGTGTGTGTGTGTCTGTGTTTCTCTGTGTGTCTGTGTGTGTGTGTAAAATAGAACTATTACTGCAATACAATGTCTGCATCTAATAAGCCATTTTGTACTACAGCTTAACAATATTCTTGCTGTTACAAATGACTAGTGTTTTCATGTGTTTGCTTAATTGCTTTGCAGCAAAATAAATCAGTGTTTGTCTCACTTCTCTGTGCAGCAACTGGGTGCTAAATATTGGGAAAGAGCTGGAAATGAAACAAGCATTATTGTAAACTTGATGTTATGGAACACTGTATGTAAGAAGCAGTGGTAACTTAATTTGCTTCACTGGTAAATGTTGGAAAATAATCCCTACTATTTGGAGGGAAGAAGACAGTGAAGTTTTAAGAATGGGGTTTGCCTGCGAGAGATTGTGATTCTGGCACCCTGTTGTTAAAGTGGAATGGAATTTGATGTTGGAACTTTGCCCTTGGAATATTAAGTATCTGTTAAAGAATTTGATATAATAGTACCGATAATGTGTTCAAGTTCCCATGTGTAATCAGGAAACAGACTTTTTATAAAATCCTTCCTTTTGTGCTAAGTCCATCTTCCTCTTCTTCCCTTTGGAGAAACATCTTCCCCTCTCCTGCCATAATATCGCCTAAGGATGTCACATAAGGTCAAGGATGTCAGAAAACGACAGACACGGGTTCGGTTATCCAGTAGACAGAAGTTTTTATTGGGCACGTTTGCAAAGGTGGGTCCCTCCCGCAGCAATGGAGGAACCCCGAAGCAAGGTCTGACAGGTTTTTATACCCCCTATCTGTCCTCCCCCTCCTGCGAGGGCTTGGCTCACAATCTCACCTTTTTTACTGCCCCGGAGCGCCGCTAATTAACCGCAAAACCGCAGACATTCCACTTTCCGAATCCAATCAGCGCAATACACATTCCAATCCCCACTTGACCCGACAGCCGCCCCCTGCCGTTTCTCTTCACTCTGGTGCGATCGTGCCTCTTGCCTGCAGTCTTTCCTCCCTCCTGCCGTCCCTCTCCACTCTGGTGCGAGTGTGCCTTCTGCCCATCCTCCCTCCTGCCACCCCCCCAAGGCTGCCCCATGGTGCACAGCGCTCTCCCCTAGCAAACATGGTTCGTTTGAGGCCCTCACTTCTCCCTGCCTTCTCACAATCCCCCTTTTTCTTTTCACGCCTCTGTTGGGCCTCAAACCTGGCTAACAGGATTGCTCCCTCGTCCCGGACCCGGGGCTTCACACACTGGGACAGGTAATTCCCACAAGCAGGGAGACATTGCATTAAGCAACATACTAGGACCAGTAAGGCAATGAAACCAATGGCTAGTACAAAAAGTTGTTTTAACCAAGCAAAGTTAGGTAACCAACTAGTGAGCCACGACCAATTCCATCCCTCTGGATCCTCGGATATGCGAGAGGCTAAGGTCTTCAACTTGGCTAGTTTTGCTTCAACATAATTCTTATTGTTGGTTAGGTTAAAGCAACAAAGACCTTGAAAAGATTCACAGCCTTGTCCTGCCCTTAATAGGAGATAGTCTATAGCTATCCGATTTTGAATGACCACCCTCCTGATCTCAGTGACTTCTTCAGTGAGGGCTGCAATGAGAGAGGATGTAAGGTTGACACTTTTAGCCAGGAGGCAGGCCACCTTCCTTAGGTCCAGATAAGTTCTTCCGCTTAGTGCAGGAACCCCTACTAAGGAGAGGGCCAGAGCCATGGCTTCTGTTTCGGACAAGAGTGTCACATCACTCTCACAATCAGATGGCAGCTCCCTTTTTCTTTTTCTTTTGATGGGTGCGCTTGTATTGGAGGCAGGGCATATAGAGAGGTCAGGCGCCCTATGGCACAAGGGCCCCCTGAACTATAGGCTGGAACATAGGTGTAAGCTTCATGTCCACATAACAAAAAGAAACCTTTAGGTAGGTATAGAGGGGTTGAGGCGTAAGGGATATTATAGACCCCTCCACAAGTGAAAGCAGGACCTTTTGAGGGCAATGGGGGGTACGGTTCTGGGTATTGTTGAAATATACACATTGAGTTGCATTGGTTATCCCCAAGAGATTTAGAGCCATTTGCCTTTGATTAGTCCAGGGTCTTGGTATGGGAGAAGACCCAAAATGATAGAACATCCCCCCCCCCACGGGGATCATCCCCAGTGATCAAAGCTGTCTGTGCCAATTCTACGCCTTTATGTTGGTCATCTCCTCCCCTGCCTTAGTTCAGTTCCTTTTAAGTTTTACTTTGAGTCTGTCTCCCGGTTGGGCAGTCCATGGTCGGGGGTCGGGAGCTTGCTTAACCCGATGGTAGTGGGTCCAACCCCCCCTGTCAGGTCCGAACCGCTGATTCAGTTGTCAGGAGAACTTGGTATGGTCCCTCCCAAGATGATTTCAGCTTCTCATCCTTCCACGTCTTTATCAGGACCCAATCCTCTGGCTTGTGGGGGTGTTGGTCTTTCAGCAAGGGGGCCGTTGAGCGAGGAGTCCCTGTTTTCTTAGAGACAAGAGAGATTGTGACAGTACCAAGAGATACTTTCTCAGGAAGGCATCCTTTAGCTCGGGGATAGGCTCTCCCATTGGAGCCAGGAAAGGTCTTCCCATCATCAGCTTGAATGGGGAGACCCCCACATCCTTGCGAGGGGCTGTCCGCATTCGAAGCAGGGCAACCGGAAGTGTCTTTGTCCAAGGTAGCCCTGTTTCCAATCCCAGTTTGGTGAGATGTTGCTTCAACACCCCGTTGGCCCTTCCCACAGCTTTACAGTGTCTACCAAAGCCTGCACCCCCGTGAGACCCTTCGTGCAGTTTCTCCACCATCCCCCTCATGTCAGCACGGCTCACTACTGGGGTCCCCTCAATTGTAACCCAATGACCTGCTTCCTCCCTGCAACCTTCCCTTTCCAGCAGCTGTGAGTAAACCCCGTTCCAGCCAAATTTTCCCGAAAATGTGCACTACTCCCCAGGCATATCGCGAGTCTGTGTAGACGGTGAGGGACACTCCCTTTCCCAACTCTAGTGCCCGTTTCAAAGCGTGCACTTCACACAGCTGAGCCGACCAATCCCCTGGTAGTGCCCCCTTCTCTATTGTCTCTCCCTCCGCCGCCACTATCGCATATCCTGACTTCCTTTGTCCCTGCTCTACTCGACTAGACCCATCCACAAACCAGACCTCACCCTCCTCCAGCGGGACCTCCTGCAGGTCCTCCCGGGTCTTTGTTTGCAGCTGCAACAGGGTGGAGCACTCGTGTTCTGCCGGCTCCCATTCTTTCCACTCCCCCGCAAGAAACTCCGCTGGGTTCAAATTCCTGTCTGTTCCTACCACCACATCAGGACTTATCCGGAGAACTGTCTCATATTTCAACATCCTCCCTTCTGTCATCCAAGCAGCCGCCTGCTGACTAAGCACACTTAAGATCTGATGGGGTGAATGGACAATCACGGGGCTCCCAAAAGTGAGTTTTTTCCCTTCTGTCACTAGTACAGCAGCGGCAGCCACTGCCTGCACACAAGTCGGCCATCCCCTCACCACCGGTTCTAGGGCTTTGCTCAGGAAGGCCACTGGTTGATATTTCCCAGCCCGTCTCTGAGTCAGCACTCCAATGGCAGTTCCCCCATGGGCTGTAACGTATAGGTGAAAGGGGTTCAAGTTCGGTAGAGCCGGGGCCGTCACCAGGCTCCTTCGTAATTCCCCCCCACTTCTCTGTGTCCCTGTCTGTCCATTCTACCCTGTCAGATGATCCTTTCAACTTCTCATACAGAAACTGAGCCTTGCTCATGTACTCATCTATCCATAGCCTGCAATATCCTACTAGACCCAGAAACCGCCGCACCTCTGTTTTAGTATGAGGGGCTTCAACTGCATTATCCCCTGTATGGGAGAAGGATCAATCAACTTCTCGCCCTTCCGGAGTACATGTCCTAAATACTTGACCTCCCTTTCCACAAATTGGACCTTCCCTTTTGACACCTTCAATCCTTCTTCAGCCAACCAGTTCAATAAAGCCACTGAGTCTTCTCTCACCTTTACTTCCTTCTCTCCAGACACCAACAAATCATCCACATACTGCAGCACCCGAGAACCCCCAGGGGCCCGGAACCCCTGGAGTTTCTCTTCCAATGCCTGTCCAAACAAGAGGGGCTCTCGGTGTACCTCTGGGGCAGCACCGTCCATCTCAGTTGTTGCTTCAGCCCGCGCCTCCCATCCCGGGACAGCGGGTATTGGGCTTGCCGCAAACCCGTCACCCCTGGTTTCAAGGGGATGCTAATTGGGGCTATGCGAAACCGCCCCGCCCCCTTCTCCTGCCCATACCTCAGGGTTCACAACCTCCACGTCCGCCTCCCGCAACAAACACATCCTTTCTGCCTGTTCCACATTCCACAACTCCACTCCTAGACTACCCATGAGATCCCTTCCCAGCAAGTTCACTCTCGCCTGTGGGATCAGTAACACATCTGCAGTTACCTCCTTCCCATTCCACTCCAGTCTCACTTCCTCCAGTACGTCTGCCTTGACCAGAGAGCCTCCCACCCCCATCACCGATACCGATGCGCCCCGGGATTTCGCAATCCCTGGGATGTTCGAGAGGCTCTGGTGTCCACGAGGAACTGCCGTTCCTCGCCAGTGGGACCCACCGTGATGTTTACCAAGGGTTCCCCGTGGGTCCCGGTTGGGGAACCATGACCCCCCTAGTCGTACAGGGGAAACTCCTCTCATGTTCTCCCGATGTTCAGCATTATTGGGATCCCAATTTGGGTCTGCCAGAGGGAATTTAGTATCTGCGGCCAGGGCATTTGGGACATTTGCATTCCTTTGCTCCCAAGCCCCGAGCGCAGCTCGCCAAATCTGGCCCCTCTCTTCTGGCGTATAGAGGTGGGCTAAAATGTAATTCAGTTCCCCCAGGAGTATTCCACCGGGCCGAGAAAAAGTTCCAATTGTTCGGCGGCGGTATGGGCGTTCTCTTGCATACGAGGGAGGGTCCTTTTAATTCCCTCAACTCACTGGGTTTGATGGGAATCGTTACGTAACTGGTGACGGCCACCCCCTGTGCGTTCGTTCCGTTCGGGACTTCCCGGACGGGGAAGGCACTGGCCGACCTTAGAATAAAGGGCAAGTTCTGAATGTCTTGGTTCAGCTGGTCCAGCTCTTTCCGCAGCCCGGGATAGGGTGGGGGCGCCGGAGGGGGAGCGATAGGAAGAGGAGGAGGAGGAGGAGGTAGCGGCCCCCATTGAGGTCTAGTCAGCCAGAGGTCCTCCTCATCCTCCTGTTCTTTTTGGACAAAAATTTTGGCTAACTTGGGTCGAGGCCCCTCCCAATGAACATGGAACCAGACTTCCACATAGGGTTCCTGTGTTAACATTTTATGCTCCACAATGTAGTTTTTTAGTTGGGTCACCCAGTAATTACTGGGGATTCCAATGGTAGGGGAATTCGGGGTCCACTAGTGGATATTTTCGCCATTCTTTAGTGCACAAAGTTATCATGGTCGGTTTTTCCAGACCCCTGGTGAATGGACACAACCAGGGTGTCTCCCACTGTTGCAACAATTGTCCTAATGGAGAATCCGTGGGGATTCCCCCTACTGCGTTTTTCCCATTGGCCCCTGGCCTTACACTCTTACTCTGCGCCTTACCCATCCTTCCTGACTACGTTTCCCACCTTACAGAAGGTCCCGGACTCTTCTGTCCCCTTGCGGCGTCCAACGCCTCGTAACCACGCTAATCTCCCCGAGATTATGGGTAGGCTGTACTCACCAGACCTCCCGGAGGTCTCCTCGTCGGCCGACTTCCTCTTTACTTCTGTCTGACTGGCGATTGGAGTCTCGTCCTGGACCCGACTCCGGGGAAAACGGGAGACACCTCAACGGGGTGTTACGGCCGATTACTCACCGGTTCCCCACAGTCCGGTCCACGTCGAGGACTCCTGCCTGGCTCGCCAATTTTGTCAGAAAACGACAGACACGGGTTCGGTTATCCAGTAGACAGAAGTTTTTATTGGGCACGTTTGCAAAGGTGGGTCCCTCCCGCAGCAATGGAGGAACCCCGAAGCAAGGTCTGACAGGTTTTTATACCCCCTATCTGTCCTCCCTCCTGCGAGGGCTTGGCTCACAATCTCACCTTTTTTACTGCCCCGGAGCGCCGCTAATTAACCGCAAAACCGCAGACATTCCACTTTCCGAATCCAATCAGCGCAATACACATTCCAATCCCCACTTGACCCGACAGCCGCCCCCTGCCGTTTCTCTTCACTCTGGTGCGATCGTGCCTCTTGCCTGCAGTCTTTCCTCCCTCCTGCCGTCCCTCTCCACTCTGGTGCGAGTGTGCCTTCTGCCCATCCTCCCTCCTGCCACCCCCCCAAGGCTGCCCCATGGTGCACAGCGCTCTCCCCTAGCAAACATGGTTCGTTTGAGGCCCTCACTTCTCCCTGCCTTCTCACAAGGAGAATACACACTATCTCATGCATGACATCATTTGAGTTGTGTGCTGCCTTTGTGAGATGTTTATATCTAGATAGATGGATGGATGGATGATGTGGGCATGCTATGATTGGAATCACATTTTAGATTCTGGCATTTGAATCTTCTTGGGGAAGATCATGGTGGAACAGCTTTTTCCTTAGAGATTCCCCCCCCCCCCCATTATAAATGTTGACTTCAGTGGGAAAGAAAATGCTGATATTAGCCTTTGACCAGATGAAAAGTTTGGGATAAGACATGATGATAATTTGCATTGGCCCTATTTCCTCCCTTCAGGGTAGACCAGGTCACAGGAACAAGGTTCACAGGAATGCAACTTTACTGTTGTAAAGCATAACCACAAAATCATGAAAGCCTGCCAGAGTCCCCCTTTGTTTCCTCTCATACCAACAGAAACAAGGTGGCATTATTTTGAGTTTCTTTCTCACAATTTCCCTTTCCAGGATTGTTTTTCTCCTTTTCTCCTCCTCCCTTAATGCACATCTGCATACCTACATCTAGGTTATCTCCACATTCCTCTACATTCTACTACATTTTAACTTGTTCTTGATAAAAGATGTGTAATGAGTACTACTTGCTATGTTAATTGTAATCTAAAAGATTACATCATTTGGCTTTTGACATTTTTTAAAGTTTATTTATTTCTCATATTTATGTAGCTGCCCATCTCACATAAAAATGACATATAAACTGAATGCAGTCCAGAGCAGTGCTTACTATAACCTTTGACAACTGCTGGAGGATTGGTGAGGTTCCATAAAAATGGAGGAATGCAAAAGTTGCCTCTGCCTTCAAAAAAGGGAACAAGGAGAATGCAGGAAATTACAGACTTATCCGTCTGACACCTGTACTGGAAAGGTCCTTCAGCAGATTATTAAGCAGCAAGTTCACAAACACTTAAATAGGAATACAACAGTTAATAAGAACAAGCATACGGTAGGTTTGTCACAAACAAGTCATGGCAAATTAAATTTATCTTTTTTTTTCTCAGTAGAGTTACTAGATTAGGGAAATGCCATGAATATAGTGTACCTTGACCTCAGGAAAGCATTTGACAAAATCTCATGATATTCTTGTGAACAAAATGGTTAAATATAGGCTAGATGATACAACTCTTACATGGATTCATAATTGGCTAATAATCAAACCCAAAGGGTACTTGTTAGTGGCTGTACTTCAGCTAGGATTGGAGTATTGGGTCAAGTGCCATAGGCTCTGTCCTTGGCCCTGTGCTCTTGAACATTTTTATTGAAGACTTTAATGAAGGGTTGAGAGATTCATCACAATTGCAGATGACCCAAAATAAGAGGAGTGTCTGATGTTTTAAAAGAAAAGGGAAGATTCAAAACATTCTAGATAAACTTCATCAGTGGACCCAAACAGAATGATATTTAAGAGGGGAAAATGAAAAGTGCAAGTATAGGATGGAGGAAACCTGGCTTGGGAGTAGTACATGTGAAAAGCATCTAGGCGTTCTGGTAGAAGAGAAGTTGAATACAGGTAGTCCTCAACTTATGACCACAATAGGGACCAGGAAATTCATCAATAAGCAGTGCGGTCATTAGCGAAGCATCACATGACTGCACCTGATTTTATGACATTGTTTGTGGCGGTTGTTAAGCAAATCATGCGGTTTCCCATTGAGTTTGCTTGTCAGAAGACAGCTGGGAAGATTGCAAATGGCAATCACAAGACCCCAGGATGCTGCAACCATCATAAATACATGCCGATTGCTGAGTGCCCAAATTTTGATCACATGACCATGGGGACACTGTGACGATTTTAACTGTGAGGACCAGTCATAAGTCACTTCTTTCAGCATCATCGTAACTTCAAATGGTCGCTAAATGAATGGTTGTAAATCGAGGACTACCTGTATAGGCCCACAGTATCATGTGGCTGTTAAAATGGTCAGTGCTATTTTGGGATGTACTAACAGCAGCATAGAGTCAGGAAGTAGTTGTTCCATTTACACTGCCTTGGTCAGAACCTACTTGGAATATAGTGTCCAGCACCAGACACTGCATTCTAAAAAGGATATCAACAAGTTGAACTGGGTAAGGGGAATGGAAACGAAGTCCTATGAGGAACAGTTAAAGTAATTAAGTTTAGCCTGCAGAATAGAGGACAGAGGGAGAGAGATTATAGCAGCCTTCAGATATCTAAAGGGGAATGCCACAAAGAGAGGGGAATTGACTTGTTTTTTGTTACCCCAGAGAGCAGGATTAAAAGCAATGGGTTTAAACTACTGAGAAGTAGAGTCAGGTTAGACATTAGGAAGAACTTCCTGTTGGTAAAGCAAGTCAATCAGTGGCCTTCAAAGAGAGGCTAGATAGCCATTTCCCTGATATGCTTTGGCAGATGCTAGGCTGAGCTGGGGTTCAAGTAGATAACCTTGGAGGTCTTTTTTGTTCAATTCTGAATCTTTGATTAGTCTGAATAGACCCATTGAAATCAGTGAAATGAAGTGGTCATGACAGATGATTAAGCCTGGATTCACTGTATGATCAGTCCAAAGCAAAACTCAGTACTGTGAACTCTACAAGTTTCATCTGGCATATAGAAAGCAGAAAGGTGCAACGGAGCTTTTCTACTGTTGTGTATGTAATATGCCACTCATATTTTTCATACTAATAATGAACCTGAAGAAGTTAATTAACAACTCCTTTATTTTACTGACACTTCATCTTTAGACAGATGGTACAAAGTTTGCTGCAATTCTTTGTTGATGAACTTTAGACCAGAGACACTATCAAAGAAAACCTGCCAGAGTTTCCCTTTGCCTCTTCTTAAAGCAAAGAGAATCAAGGCAGGTTATAATGAGTCAATCATTAAAATATGCTGGAATTCCAAAGTATATACAGCATCCCAAAGTTATCATTTTACAGGATTTCTGTAACATATGTTAGCATAGTGATTTCTGTTGGTGTAGAACTGCTCTTTAATATTTTTTAAAAAATCAAAGAACAGAATCCCAAATTTATTGAGGTTTTAAATGACTTTTGAAATACAGAACAAAGAAAACATTAGATGGGAAATGACTGTACCAGTTTTCTCTTCCAGAATTGAAAAAGTGACTGTATATTGTGCCAGCATGGCATTATTCACTAATGTTTAAAATAAACTATGAATATCAAGATTGGAGTTACCAAATTTTCTCTTTAACAAATACATTGATTTACAGTGCAATCTTATGTTTGTCAACATAAAAGTAAATTCCATTAAGTTGAGTGAGCTACTCTACCAACTCTGAAAAGGTTTGCAGCCCTAGCTGGCTAATGGATCTCTGCATTTTGGAGTAAATGGCAAATTGAGAAGTATTCTTTTAAGTTCATTTGTTGGAGTGACTTTCTTAGACCACAACAACCAAAGTTTCTGTCTTTTGTACTGTATTCCTTTGTAAATCAGCAGTGTGTTTGAATTCAGATACAATCCGAGTTCCAGCTTTCTTCATTCCATCCAAGCATGTTTCACTATAAGGAATAAGGCTAGTTGCAATCTAGCAACAACTAACATTGCCTATCTGTGATAAAAATGGCTCAGCTTGGCTGAACTGCAAAAAAGATGGGTAATGATTCCTTGTTAGATAATTTATGAGGCCTTGAAAAGTAACATTAAATATCATGTTCTGTACTATCATTGGCCAGGTATGTGGAACTTGCAAGGACTAGAATGGAAGTTTCTCAGCACCAGGTGTCAGATTGGCAGACGAAGAATGCTTGAGCTGAAAAGGCTGTCAGTGATTGATAGCCTGCACCTTTTGTCTTCTCTTGCTTCTGATTTTCTCATGCACCAGAATCCACATTGTTATATTGAGTTTGACTTATTGTGTAACTTCTTCAGAAAAAAATGGAACTTGCTAAAATGCTGAACTGACAACATTGTGTTAGATTTGCCTGTTGAAGCTATTGCAGTGTATTTATAATAAGATTCAATTTTCTGAAAGTAGCTGGTTGTTAGGTAATATTAAGATGTGTAAAAATCTGAGTGTTCGTAATCAAAACATCTGGTCCTCTCTGTATCATGTTGTAAGGGTCCAGGAGTTATTATATCAAATAAAATGTGTAATATATTTTTCAAGTTCTGTAAAATATTTACAAATATTTTGCCTTTCCTATCTGATATATACACTCTGTATGTTCATAAACAGGCACTGGTCAGAAGAGACAGACCTCACTTAAAAGATATGCTATACCAAACTCTGTTTAAGAATGCCTGCTGCTAAAAGAAAACAGCACACATTGGCTTTTTGTGTTATTATAGTAATTCCAAGAACTTAGAATAATTTTGTGTATATCTTAGTTCACACTGAGTATACTTCATATTTTTCCCTTAGATGGATTTGCCACTGATCGCTGTACAAGTGTAACTAATTTGGTCACAATGCCTTTATGAGTAGTACAGTTAGGAATCAATCTAGAGAAGCACAGAAATTACACTTTGTTCACCTTTTTTTAAACCTACTCTTTGCCTGATACTCCCAGGACTAATATCGAGGGTACAGAGACTGCAAAACTGATAGAGTCACTCATTTCATTACATGAGGATACATTTCTGGATTCACCCTAGTTGGTGAACGCAGGAATTCTTTTTCTGCTGTTTGCCTAATTACAACTTGGATGTCCCTAATCAAATTTTGGATGTTCTCATTTTTCTAATTTTCATCCTAGAAATTAAAAAAAATAGTCGCATGGTTGGCAGGCTGGATGCATGTATCTATTTAAAAATAGCTGAGACATACAGAACTCAAATGCCAAGTTGAGAGGATTTAAATGAATTAAAAACAACATTCACAGGAAACTGCCCATCACTCCAGATCTGCCTCAAAAGCCCTGCTGTGTCCACCTCTGCTTCAGAGGTTAGGTAGATTGCTCCTGGGAAGAAGGTCCTTCACAATCGTGGCCCTTTGGAAAGCTCAAGTTGGCTGAAGCTTAAGCCCCAGGTTAAGGCTTATTTACTCACACCAAATCACCATTGATTTCCAGCTGCTGTTTTATATGGAAATGTATGTTGTTATGCTGTTTCTGTATTCCTTTGAGGCATTTACTTTAAACATCTAGAGTGGGATCAGGAGATTAAAAATAGAATAGGAACATTGCATCTCTGCTGTTAATGTCAGGTGCATAGTGTCTTCTACATTTGTATGTTTGTAAAAATGTGTTCTTGTAGAAAAGGACAAAGTTTACTTGGGTTCCTTGTGGGAAAGGGGCAAGAGTACATAAATACTCCCAAATGCAAATTAGCAAAAAGATTAAAACTAATTTTGAGAAGTGTGAACATTGTTGAGGGATTTTGAGCAAAATATTTTTAAAATTGACTTGGGGGGGGTCTAAAGCTATTTTGCAGTGATATGGATATTTCTCTGTATTTCTGGATTTCATTGTCACATAAGGCTATAGTGGTACTGTGATGAAGTAGCTAATTGCTTGACTATTAGCGACAGAGAATATTCTCACTTGGAAAATGAGATTTACACTGTATATAAAATGTTTAATGGTTAGGTGTTATTTTCTGCTGCTTCATATGGTGACAACGAGGCAGAGATTAAGTAACACTGTAGTGGTTTTAGGTTTGATTTAATTCATTAACCTAATATCATTGTGACATAGAATAAATTAATTCTTAGGGTTTATTCTTTTATTAGTTTAATTCTTAAAATAGGTAACCAAACCTGTGGAATTGCTCCTTTTTCTACAACTATTGTAATCTAATGATGCATCTCTTTTCAAATGTTTTGCAGGTACAGGAGAAAGTGGCAAAAGCACATTTATCAAACAAATGAGAATCATTCATGGTTCAGGATACTCTGATGAAGACAAAAGAGGGTTCACAAAGCTTGTGTATCAGAATATATTTACAGCCATGCAGTCTATGATCAGAGCTATGGATACGCTCAGAATCCCATACAATTATGAGCATAACAAGGTAGGCTCTCTGTTTTAAATATACTGGAAATTATTTTCCAATTATTATTCTGGGAGCTGCATTGGATGGCTTTGAATTCATGGATTCCCGGTTCTGGAAAGCAAAAGACTCTACCATCTAGCTGTAGAAGGTGACAGAAAGATATACATCCTGTGAAGTTTAAAGCAAGTGGATCAAAACATTAAGTCTCTGTTAAGTACCATTCTGTTGGACCTTTCCTCTTCCTTGGTTTTTACTGTAGTGATAGTAATAGTACTAGTAAATATGTATGTGTAGAATTGTGGACAATTAAATGGGAAGTCACGTGACTAAACACTCTTCCTTCCACACAGAAAATTCTCTCTCTCCTTATCTCTCTTTATCTAACCCTAACATGCTTGCTTTGTACGCGAAAGAAATCTTTTTCTATAGAGTCGTATTTAATCATGTGATCTCCTATTTGTATGCCAAATTGCTATACAGTAGCACCAAGATGACTTTACCACCATGGTGAAAACTAGGAGATATGTATAAACTGAATCTATAAAACAGAACAGGATTTCATAGATACAGTATTGGGGGTCTGGAAGTAAATCTGTCTTTTAAGTATTGTTTTTATTTCCGGTAAGTAGAAGAAAACTGAATGAGTCTTTTGCTATCTTATCCAAAATGACTTCTGCAAGTCATAAGAACAGTTCCCTCAAAGGCTGCTGAGAATGTCTGGTGTTTACTTGATATAAAAAGATATAAAAAATGGTGCCAGTTTTGCAGTTTTTAGTACCACGGTATGCCAAAGATTGAGGAAATTAGAAACAAGCAATCTGTGCTTGAAGGAATACAGCCTAAAAAAATTAACTTGATAAATATAAGCTAACAGAAGCACACCAGGAATTTTGCCTTCATACAGCATTAAGCCTGCTCATTGATGATATAAAGTCATGGAGGAACAGCTTGGATTAGACCAGTGATGGGAAACCTTTTGGGCTCAGTGTGTCAAAAATTTGGAAAATGCCTAACTTGACTCTGCTAGCATATCACCACCCACCCCAACAAAAGAAAAACAATTTTTTACATATTCGTTTATTTAAAAAAAAAAAAATCCAATAATGTGTGGTGCTATGTATTATATAAAGAAACGTCAAATAATTACAAAAATGAAATATGAGTAAAACTCAGTTTCTTTGGAACTCAAACAAGTAGAATAGTTGCTGTTGGGTGTTGGTGAACACTAGCATGTCACCCAAAACTTTGTGGCATGTCACCTTTGGCACACATGTTATAGATTCGCCACCGCTGGATTAGACTCAGACGTTTGTCTTGATCCCACCTCATCTCCCCTAATATTTTGCTGAAGTGTGCTTGGAAAAATTGTGTCCATTTTTTATCTTGTTTTTCTGACCTTGTGAGTATCTGCAGGAGAGATACAGTATTGGGCATTTCTTCCTGGTTATTCAGAGCAGCTTTAAAAATTCCGAGTAATTGAGTCTGAAGGAAATAGAGGAATGCTAACTTTAAAAAATATTGGGGATCTGTATGCCAGCAGTTAGAGAAAGGGAAAGTCAACCCCTTCCTGCCTTGAGCCTAATTAAAGCCTGTCACTTGCCACTGCTGAAGACAGTAAGTAAAAAAAAGCAGAACACCTTTCCACTGTGCTTAGATATAAAACTCTGGTCTGTTGAACAATTGCTCCTCTTGCAAATGGAAAGGGGTTGGAGAATAGAAAGTAAGGGCAGTCAAAAGGAGATCAGAAATGGCGTATTGTCCAAATTCCAGTCTTTTTATCAGAACACCATTACTCAGACTAAAGCAGACTGGGCCACCCTCAACCCTTGGCTTTTTTCAGAAGCCCTCTGCTAGGGATTAATACAAACTTCTGGCACCAGCTATTTGCAGTGTGCTATGGGTAAGAGGAGGAAAAGAATGTAAAGAGGATCTCTGAAAGAGGGAAGAGAAGGAGTGAAAAGAGGATCTCTGAGAGATAGAGAACACAGTAGGTCATGTTCCCTTTGGCTTCTTGACATATGATACAACCTCTAACAAATGAGACTATTACTTTTAAACTGAAAACATGTTGCTCACTCCTGAAGTATGGCATCACGCCATCCCAAAAAGGGAACTGGGATCAGAGAAGATATTCTGGGGACAGCTTGGAGAAAGAAAGGTAACAGAGCAGATGAGGGTAGAGTGGGTGAAAAAAAGAATATAAGGAGCTTGCTCAGGAGGCATTTCAGGTAGATTATACTGTAAATAATTTGGAAGCATACATGAAACTCATGATCTTTTATAAGCTGACCTGGGAGGATTTTGTATGTAATACTAGTATTGATTGCTTAGATCCATGTGAAAAGTCTTGATTTTGTTAATAAGCTTTGTGCAAGAGGAAGGGTAATAAATGTCACAATGTTATGTATATATTTTGGACCTCAGGATTCCTAATTAAAGAAAAAAGAAGATGGAAGGAGAAATCCAGTCAAAACCATTTGACTTATCCCAAGTTGCAATTATTTTTGAAGTCAAATTGTTAAATTAAGAAGTTGGTGACTGTTTAGCTTGCAAGAATTTCAATTCAATAAAATCCTTTGGTGATTGTTGTTAGCATTGTTACATGCCAACTATATTCTAGGTGTTGTACACTTATTCACTGTTCAGCATCTTTTAAAAATATCTGCTGTTTTTGACTGATCAGCACACGTCTCTTAGCAATTCATTTGTTCAGGGATATCCAGTGTAAAAGTAATTAGGTATGTGCATGATTTGAATGGTCAAATCTTAGGGCATATTATCAACTAGGAAAAAATGTAGCATTTGCTTTCTAAAACAAAACATTATACAGCACTCTGGTGGTGTTTCAGTTTCTGCTGGGGTGAAATGAGAGCATGTGTGTGAGAGATCTGTGGGGGTTTTACTTTTGGCTCTCGCTTTAGATAATTCACTGTAGCATTTCTCACTTTGTAGGGTGTCATTTGTGTGCAACAGCTCACTGCATGCACAAGGCAATTCTTTGCTCCGGTCACATAGAGGAAATTGCAGGGCTGGCTGGTGAGATTGGTGAGACACCATGGAACAAAGTAACAGAGGTTCATATGATCAGATGAAGAAATACGTTTCTGCTAAATATGGTTTCAGTAATAAGAAAATGTCAACTGCATCACGAATGTCCCAGCCTATTCATTATCAGAGGAATAAGTTTTTGTTAAAAATGACATTTCTGCACTCACGAACAGCCTAGAACTGGGTGGAAAGACAGTGGACTGCATCCATTCTCCTAGATCACACCATCAAAATCCAACCATTTAGTTGACAATTTGGGGTGGCACAATTTTGGATCATTCAGGCTTTAAGGGTTGTAACAGAATTGGTTTGCTTCTGGGAGACAACCTTCTTGCATCCCCCATCCCATCTAAAAAGCCACAAAATAAGATTTTTTTAAAAAAATGACCATCACAGCACATTGCCAGATGGCCTTTACAGCTCTCCAGAAAGTAAGGCAGCTGAGTTGCAGCCCCTGTGGCCTCTGAAACATTGCCCATCCCAGATCTTGAACAGAAGAGATGCCAGATCAGGGTGAGAGCTAATTTAGTCCAGCATTCTTTGTCACACAAGACCAGTGAGATGCTTTCAGGAAACATGGGAAGCAGCAACCATTTTCCACTCTTATGCAATAGTAAATGGTACTTAAAATACAGTAAACCCTCAATTTACATACCTTGATTCATTGGACTTAAGATGTAGCACACAATCTGAGTTTCAGGCAATAATGGACTTTGTAAAATCCCATTGGCCAGTTACCAGACTTCTGTCTCTACTGCACATGCCTCCCCCATTAGTCCTTTAATTAGGCTTTACCTTTTGTTAACTGTGATTCTGGGGATAGTAGATACACATAAAGACCAGTAGCCATTGATAACCCAGGGAAAACTATTTTGGAATTACTTAAATTTTTTACTAGGAAAATGTATCTTGGTTGGAGTAGCTGTTAATTTTAGTAAGTTATTTGCTTTTTCTATCAGCTTTGATTTTTAAGATTCTTCCAATTGCTGCATGCATGGAACTGATAGGTTTGAGAAGGTGGCTTGAAGAGTACCAGGGATGTATATGAATTTAATCTTTGCTATCCTGAAAGCTGTCTCACTGTAAAATAACAAAGAGTTGTTGATTGTTTTCCCTAATAAATCCAGATTGCAGTGAACTCCTAATAGGTTACTTTAAAAAAAAAATCCAAGAATTATATAACATACTCTAGTGAGGCTTCATTCCAAACAAGCATGTTTAGGATTGCAGCCTAATTTAATAGGTAGGAAACAGCTGGAACATTAAAACAATGCGGTGGTGAAGTGTGAGTTGAAGGAGCTACATCTTTTTGATTTGCTTTCTTTACATTTTTTTTGTTTTTGTTTTCCTCTGTGTTTTCATTTTTATATTGACTTGTTTCTTAAATTAAAAAAAAATCCAACAGAACAGACTATATCTTGTGTGATGCTTAGAAAGGCTTGTAGCAGATTCAGAAGAAGTTTGAAATAATGGTTTTGTTTAAAAAAAAAAAAAAGGAAAGAGAAAAGCACTGTTAAAATCTCCTTGATCATTTGTAACCATCTAAAAAGAAATGTATGGCTACACCTACCTCTTGAGATATGGCTACTGTCCCTGTGAGCCTGGAATAGTTTCTTGTAGTGGCTTATTTTATAACGAGATTCTCTCTCTTTCTTTTTGTTTTTTGAGCGATAATATGCATAGAGATAAGGATGGCTCCACTTTCACAAAGGCAGTAGACAGATGGTCAGGAATGTCTTCTTGTACATCAGAGAGAACAGATAGGTTTTTACGTTAGGCTGAAGAAATTATGTCCCTTCTTATATGAATGAAGGAATGGGAAAGGGCTAGCCACTGACGCTGCATCAGACTGGTGTAATGATGCAGCTGTTTGGAAAGTGAATGAATAACCAGCAAGTTTGAGAGTCTCAGTTTTTTTATAATTATGAGGAACATGTCACAAAGCTAGAAGGCCATTGGAAGCTTTAGTAGTGTCTCCTGCACTTTTGGTGATCCTCAACATTTACTACTTCTAGAATTCAAGAGCAAAGCAAGGCCAGTCTCTGGATTTTGTGTTTTGGGAAAAGATATCAGAAGAAATTAGACAGGTTTTTTGCCACTTTGTGGACCCTTTTAGCCTTGGACAGATTGCACAGGTGATGTTTTTCCTTCTCCCACTCTCTCTGGGCTTATCAGAAATGTTTAAGAAAGTTTTGAATTTTAGAGATGCTCTTGTTTGACCAGAATCCCTTCATCTATTAATAGGACTTAGATGGACCTCAGATCACATTGTAGATCATAATACTGCAAGATATTCTGAGATGGATGGATGGATGGATGGATATTCTGATATATGCAAATGTGTAATAGTTGTTGTCTGGGATGCATATAGGAAATTAAGAAGCTGAGAACACCTTTTTTTATTCTTAAGTGATACATTTTGCTATTGAATTCCTCTCCTGCCTGTTGTGTTCCATAAATTACAATCAGTAAGATGCAATATCTATTGCCGCTTTAGGCAATTAATTTGAAACTCTTTTTTTGCCCTCTCCTATTTTTGTTTAAAAGGACATTTTTAAGAATCCTGGAAGCAAGCAGCTCAGCCATCTTTGTGCTTTTTCCTCTCACCTTCCAAAAATAACTGTGTTGTATATTCGTAGCCTAGCTTGGCCCTTCTCTGAATTAAGTCAAATCTAGTAGTGCATCCTTCTTTGCTGTCTTCCTGTTGAGCTTCCTGTGCTCCTTGTACTTTGATGATACTGTGTGATTCAGCACTGTGTGTGGTGGCTTGTCCATTTGACAGTAGATAACGTTAAAATGACAGTATTTATGTAGTTCCTTTCTTCAAATCAGTTTGCTCCAGATGACATAAACTAAGTTATCTTTTATTCACAGAGTATGTGTGTCTGTGCATAAATGTGTGTGTGTGCATGTGCACAAGTATATGTGTGTCTTCAATCAAGTAGGAGTTTTTTAGGTACAATTTTTGTCACTTGATATAGACTCTTGACATAGACTCTTGAAAAGGACCCTTTTTAATGTCTATCTCACGTGAACAACTGCTTCACAGAAAAACTGCATTGGGGTTCCGATTGTAAAATGACTTGCATTATTGTCTTACAAGAGGAAAGACTTTAGCTGAAGTTCTTTAATGAATTGTATCATGATATAATTATGATTTCTTAACATTGGGAGATGACATCCCATTTTAGATAGCTGGTTCCTATTTAAGGTAGGATTAGCAAGACGTACTCTTAAACCAGAAGTCAAATATCTTAAAGAGTGATTTAATTCTGTTAATATTATTATATTTAGTTCTACTTCAGCCTTTCCAATATTGCTAATCCGCACTGCCATGGAGGTGCTAATTTTAATCTTACATTAAAATATTAAATAATGAAATGAGTTGGCGAGATATCAACAGAATTTTAAATGAGAAAAAAGAAAATTGGCCGTGTTCACACAAAATATATAACCATATTAAACAGATGGATTTACACAAAACACTAATGTGGGCCAGGGTTAACCTAAATTTCTTTTGCAGGGGAGGAGATCTCAATAGAAGTAAATACACTGTTCTTATTGCTAAGAACCTGGTGCTTCAGCAGCAGAAAGATACATTTGTAACCTCAAATACTCAATAAATTGAGTACCTGATGTTACTTGCAGCTTGTTTACAGATCTGGGTTGTGTTTGGACAATTACAATAGCATATAATTATTCTTTATTGAAACTATTGTGTAAAACTTTATATACAGTACTTATGTACATGGTCAAGAAGCCCTTGTATTTATTTGGTAGTTATTGCTTTGCTTTCTATTTTCTTGTTCTTTTGTTGTTGTTGTTCTGTTTAATTAAATAAAGGCAAAAACATTAAAAAACCCATTGTATTCCCCCCCCCCCCCAAAACACATTGTATTATATGAATACATCCTACTTGGTTAGTTTATGTTTCAGTGTATTGTGCAAAACTTTCATATAGTTACTTTAGTAACTAAGCATGTTATATGAATATAGCTGTTGTATATAGTTCAGAAACTTTAATGTGGAGACTCCTAGGCTTAATTATATAAACTGATCATATCTAGGGAAGTTTCTTTTATCATATGTGCTGGTGAAATCATGCTTATAATTAATTTGCTCAATTACCATCCAATTACTCATTGAGGAGCCATAGGAAATTCTTTGCATCTATATCTTTTTCCTTCTTTTTTATTGGTGATGGCCACTGTAAAATAGTTTAAAATTTATAGATTATTCTTTCTTTTGTCTTTCTTCATCTTTTTGCAACTGTTCATTTGTTGGAGAAATAATAGAGTTAAGTGAACAAAAGTCTTGCTATCCAAAGGAGAAATGAGAGATACGGCCAGTCTCACTATCCAGTAGCACTGACATACAGCCTCTATTTTTTGCTTGTATAGTGTCTCTTCCAAAGGCTACTTCCCTTATGGGTATAGTATCCTAGTTCAAAGTAGATGCACAGACCTGTTTCCCACATCAAGCCAAACCATTCTTTATTTCATAATAGTTTACTCAATAACCTGCAGTAAAAACCAAACAACTTGCATTATGTCAGGCTCTTTGGCCTCAACTTAAAACTGAAAGTGATTCTTTTCCAAACATGATTTTCCGAAAGTTCTCTTTAGAAGATTTAGTGAGATAAATAAGAGAGCCAGTTTGGTATACTGGTCAAGGCACCAGCCTAGAAACTAGAAGACCTTGAGTTCTGGTCCTGCTTTAGGCACAAAGCCAGCTGGGTGACCTGGAGCCCGTCAATTTCCCTCAGCCCTAGGAAGGAGGCAATGGCAAACTACTTCCAAAAATGCTCCAAGAAACTGCAGGGACTTGTCCAGGCAGTCGCTAGAAGTCAAGAGTTACTCGAAGGCATTAAAAAAAAAAATTGAGATATAAAGTGGGTTATAAGAATTCCAGCAACTGAACTGTTTTCCATTTAGAACCAATATATTTCAATGCACCTTATGCCAGAGATTTTCTGATGTTCTTTATAGCAATGTTCTTAGGATCTAGTGAGGCTTCTTCACTGATAACAGAGAAGATTGAAGCTGACTGTTTAGGTGTGACAGGCTACTGAATCTTTATCAGTCTGGGAATCAACTACTAGATCACCTTCCCCCTCCAGCCCTCCTCCCCCCACCCCAAAGCCTGAACTGTCTGTTCTTTTGGAAAAATATCTCCAGTTGAACCATAACATACTATAGCTTTGTGCATTGAGTAAACCCAATCACTGACAAGGCTTCAAATGATATATATCAGTCTTTAGCCAACCAGTGCCTTCCAAATTATGGAGTTTGTGTCATCTTCTAACTTCTGAAGAGTTCCAGGTTATTTTGGTTAATTTATTTGTAGCAATTCACTTCAGGTGCCTGAATCCCATATCCTACAGACTTATATTACCGGAAAGAGTTACTTGTCGGCCATTCCAGTTGCATATTAAATGCATGAATTCATAATATGAGGGCAGTAAACTTGAGGAAAAGTAATTCACTAACAAGCATATTCTTGAATGAGGTCACAAATTAGCAGTAAGTAGGTGATGTAGTGAAAGTGGCTTCTGCTTTTTCTAAAATATAACTGTAACAGAAATAATCTTGTTTTGTATTCTCTTTTATATGCTATACCTTTTAACAGTACATGACCTAAAGAGTATATTTGGTTTCTTCACCTCAATTGCTCCTGCTAGAACTGCTAGAATAATCCCTTTTACAAACAATAGAGATTTTGTTCTCAAAAGAAACTTGAGTTTCATGAGATTTCTGGCAAGCTTGGGCTAGCTTTTAGGTCAGAGTGGACAGCCAAGTTGGGAGATCTTTCAGCTCTTTAATGCAAAATGCAGCGTTAATAGATGGTAAAAGGATATACAGTAGATTTAGACATTCAGCAGACATTTGCCAAGTCCAGCAAAAAAGACCTTGGTGTTTAGAAAACAGATCTTGTTCCTTTACATAGTAATTTATACCTTATAGTTATTATCCCTGCTAGGTTTATGTACAGTGTTTTTCTATGCGTATATGCCTGTGCAAACACATATACATATACACAAAAGGAGAACCCCAGCCCTGCCAGACAAAATCCTACCAAAGTTAAACAAGGGCATTTGTTTGTTTTTAGTACTTCTTAGAGTGTGGCATTTTCCCAACCATATGCTGTACAGAGGTATAGACCTTTTTCAGAGGGTTGATTGTATGCATCTGTACATATGTGCACACAGATCTGATCGAGTTGTAAAATAATTGTATCACAGATCTTGTAGGGTTAGGTATGTGGCAAGAAAGGCTTCATGATGAACAGGAAAAATATAGAACACAAATTTATATTTAGTAAATTCTATGTAAGAAAAACTCTCCCGGTGGGGGTAGAAACCATCAACTGTTGAAAGGAAACTATTTTAAAACTGGTTTCTTTGCATCAGTAGGTCAAATGCTCAATTCCTATTCCTCCGTTATATAGTACATCACATTTTAAATTCACCATTCCCTTACCCAGAGGCTGCTATTGTCTTGGATCCTGATATTGGGGTAATATTTTTAATTGTCTATTTCTCAGATACTGTCTTGTGCTGCTTCTCTCTAAGGGCCCTTCCACGTGAGGATTCTATGCCAGTTTGAAAGCAGTTCTGGGCCTCTGTATTCCCATGATGTCAGCTGAGTGGGAAAACTAAGCTGATTTATTTCCAGGCTAGTTTGAAGGGGCGGTGGTGGGGAGGGATCTGTTTAGTTCAACTTAGTTGTTCATTTTGCTTTTGAGATGCTGTAGTTTCTATCATTAGAGGGAATTCTTGTCTCATGTCTTCTTTTGGCTTCTCTTGAGGTTCTGTAAGGGGAAACCTAGCATGATGGCTTGGCAGCTACCCCTCACCTCCCAAGTGACCAGGATGAAAAGAACAGGTGCAAAATTGACAAAATGTGAAGTTGTCTTTTCCCTCCTGCTTTTCCTATTCTGTCCTCTGGAGTGAGGATGAAGGATTTTTTTTCTTGGTGCAGGGCCTGAAGTAGCTCAAGGAAATATAGTAATTTTTGCTGTTGAATCTCAACATTTCAAATAGGCAGAAATAAAGACAGTCACAGTCCCTTCCAAGTGCTTCTAAGGATTTGGGGAGCAGTGTGGAAGTGTTCTAACTTCTGGCTGAATATTGCTAATTGGATATTTCCTGAAGACAAGAATCCCTCTCTGGGCATGTAATAATAATTATCTGAGTTTTGGATACCGGTTTTTGTCTAGTAACTGAATTATATTGCTACATGTTCTGTAGCCATCCTCTTCAGTCATACACAGATAAATTTGATTGTTTTCTAAGAGACAGTGATGGATCATGATAACAATTAAGATTTGGTCTTAAGTTTGTTTTTGTGAGAATCTAGTTAAGCTCTATTCCTTATAAGAGAGGGAAAAGATGATGTTTGAAACTGAAAAGTAGTCAAACACAGATTAGAGATCTGCAAAATAGAAAACAAATGCAAACCCTCTATTCAACCTCCAAGCCATTACTGAATTGAGTTTTATTTCAAACTATGGATTATAATTATTGAGTGACATGTAATCCATCCAAAATTGCAGTACGGATACACCTAAACTGATCCCCATTGACACATTTGAAGACTGCATTTCCTCCCATTTACATTATTGGCCTTGATATTTTACATGCCAACCCTAAATTTAACATGCAAGTTATTCAGGTTTGACATCTCTATACTAGCCAGGCTCAGGCAGGAGCAGCACACTCTGACCGTGGCTGAGCTCAGAAAACCAAATGAGCTTGGGCCTGGTCAGTACTCCTGCACATTCTGTTCTTCGGTGTCCTTCAGGTTGAGCTTGATTTCTGATGACTTCATGGTCAGGCCCATGTAGTTTTCTTGGCAACCATATGGAAACAGTTTGTCACTGCCTTCTTCCAGGATGTTTTTTTGACTTCCCAATCTACCTTACAGCCCCTGGATTTCTTGATGATCCCACCAAGTTCAGCTTGAAGGACACCAAAGGACAGAATGTGCAGAACTAGCACAGGCATCTTCCCACAGAGGAATTAAATAGCTCAGTAGTCAATTAAGTCATCTATTTTCTCATTATCCTACACAATCTAATTCAGGCTAAGTTTGTGCCCACTAGACAATTGGAAGCCAGCACTGATCTTTCAGTGCAAGCATTGTGTGATCCCTTTACCTTGCACTGGTTAGCTATCACATTATGTACCAATTACAGTTTCTAGAGTCTTTCCAATGGTAGTCCCACAAAAAGCATGTTACAGTAGCAATGACAGATTGTAACAGAAGTGTAGATAACTGTCCCCAAGCCAATCTAGCTCTGGAATGGCCATAGTTAGCATATTAGCTATAGTTGTACAAACATGCTCCTTGTCACAGCTGCAAATCGCAACAGCTGGGAGTCAAGGAGCACTCCTAAACTAAACATATTTTTGGTGGGTGCAACCCCATCCAAAACAGGATTCATCTCAATTTCATCCTTTCCAATAGCACTTCTGTTTTGCCTGAATATAATTTCATCTTGTTCTCTCTCATCCAGTCATTTATCAAGATCAGCCAAAGTTCAAGGATGCCAAATGCTTCTTTGGAGTTAGATGGTAGGAAGCTGTAGTACTCTTATTAGCATTCTGAATACACATCATTCCAAAATTCTGAATGATCTCTCCCAGCAATGTCAAGTGGATATTAGACAGCAGAGCAGACACGATAGAACTCTGTGGGACTTAAAAGATCAGTAACCTGGGTGTTGAACAATAGTCCTCCAGCACCACCTTTTGAACTCATCTTTACAGAACAGAACAGAACCACTGCAAAACAGTGCCCTCAACACCCAACTCTTCCAAGAGTCCCTGAAGGATACTATGGTCAGTGGTACTGAAAAACAGTGTGAAGTCCTGGAAGTTTAACAGAGCTGTACTCCCCACCCCCACTCATCTATTTTCTTGTGTAGGACATCTACCAAGGTGAGTACATGCACTACCAATACTTAAAATCTGAGATTGGCTTTAACTGTATACAGTTATCAGAGCTCCACGCTAGGTATGCTAGATGGATTTGCATGTAGATTCTATGGGTATTACATAGGAAGATCGTGTGTGTGTGCATAATGATCAGGGTTACTTAAATTTGCCTGTTTTTCAGCAATGAATATTATCTCCCTTGATCAGCAAGCAAAAGAAAAGCTGTACTAAAGCAAGACAGTACCCCTGTCTTTTTGGAGAAAAGATACTCGTTCCTATGAATTTGGCTTTTGCAGAAAGTACAATTAGTGTCTTTCTGGCAATGCCTTCAGCAATTGTTGGCATGAAGAGAAAGAATCTGTTTCTTTGCCTTTGTGTTCACTCTCACATGAGTAGAATGACAGTGCTGACACAGAAGCATAATTCACAGAAAAGGAGAGAATATCCTCTTCCCCCCCCCCCCAAGAAAGGAACAGCCTTACTGTTGGCTCACTCTAGGAGGCAACAACAGGACCATGCAGATTTTGGTTTCTGCAAGAACACAAAGGAAGAACATTTTTCTCCCCTAAACCTTTGGCATTTGACTCTTCCATTTCTGTACTTAAATAAACATTCAGTACAAATATGTGAAATAGATTCATACAACTAAATACAGGTAGACCTCAGTTAACAACAGCAGTTGGGACCAGAATTGCTATTGCTAAGTGATGCAGTTTGAAAGCACAACATCACGTGACCACACTGCTTAGTGACGGCAGTTCTGGCACTTCCAGTTGCCATTGTTGAGTGGATCCCACACGGTTGTTAAGTGAAGATGTCATGTGGTTGCCATTTGTGACCTCCTGCTGGCTTCCCCATTGACCTTGCTTGTTGGAAGCTGGCAAAGAATGGCAACCATGTGACCGTGCGGGCGCTGCAATGGCCAGAACTTCAAGAGCTAGTCGTAAGTACCACTTCTTCAGTGCCATTGCAAGTTTGAACAGTCGCTGAATGAGTGATCATTAACCAAGGACCACTTGTAATGTTTTCCCTGGTTCAGAATTTGCAAAATATTGAACTGTTTGTCTGGGTCTGTCTTGTTAGAGAAACAATCGTGGATAATGGAAAGACAGTATGTAGCATTCTCATGTCCCGAGTGTCATTTTCTCCAGTGATTACAACATTCTTGTCACATAGAACAAAGCTATTGAAAATAATTATTTTCTCTTGAGTGTACTACAGTGCAATTCTTGAGTTTCTTTTGAAATTACCAAAATAGACAGCTAATTCTTTTAAAGATAACTATGCTGAGATTTTCAAAACTGTACTTTCAGCCATTGGCCTTTTTATTCTAAACTTTAAGACTTTTTTGTATTAGCAACAGAAGAGTTGGCAGTGTTTTGCACTTGTGGAATCAATTATTCAGAGACTAGTAGAGAAATCATTGTTAAACAAGGCAGTACTTAAACCCAAAAGAATCTCTTCCCATTTTATCTCTCTATAATAATATTCATAATAGGGTCTACTCTGTTCTACCTGGAAAGCTAAGCAAGACCTATAATGTTCTCAGGTTTTACAGTGGGAACATAAAATTCCATCGAGTTCAAAAATAACATGTTTCTAAACAAATCTCACTAAATACTTACAAAAAGGCTTTAAGGTTAATTGCTTCCTCTTGCAGTTTAGAGTATTTGGGATGCTTTTGTGGCATGGGACACATCTATGACGTGATGTGTATAGCATGAGAAAAATTAGAACACTCTGTACCTTGGAAATCCAATTGTAAATCATACAAATTAAAAATCTGCACTCTGCATGTACTCATCCAAGAGGAATATGAAGTTACTCAGAACATGGAAACCTTGTTGTCTGAACCTGGGAAATTCTGTTCAACTATACATTTGCAAGCCAATATTCGCAGCTTGAAGGCTTGAAACTTGCCTTATTAAAAATTAAATCCATTATTTGTTAGAACAGAAATGGTGGGGGAGGGGAGTTCTGCTCTCTGCTATGGAGGCATATGCATGCACTTGCAAGAAAAGTCAGAAGCGAAACTGAGTTACATGAATTCTGGAATGAGGAAATTACAAAAGCTTTGTACCACATAAGTTGAATACTCCATGTTACAGTGATGTGTATATATATATATATATATATATATATATATATTTTTACAATTTTCAGTCTTTAACAGAAGAGAGAGAGTGAGGTGTATCTTTGGTTCTGGGTGGAAAATGTAGAAAAATGCTTTTAAAGCTTAACTTCTTGCATGCAGCAGGTTCATTAATTTGTTCAACACCATTATCAAAGAGAGCATGGAGTTCCAGTGCAAGACATGGCAAAAACCTATAGAGTTTTTACTGAAATTTAAGCATAACGTTTTAATTAAGCCAAAATGCAGTGAAAAAGAAAGAAAGAAAACTGCTGACGCAGAATTAATACTTTCCACTTCTTGTGGAAGATTTATTGACTGAATGTTCTCTGTTAGAAACTAAAGTGCCTTACTATCCCATTTACATTGCCCATTAGAGAGATATTTGTCAAGGAAGTTAATCCACATCAAGTCTAAACAGAAGTAAATTATTCATCCCTTTTGTTACTATCTAATATAAAATACAGATTTTTAAGAGGACACATATTGCAGTTTCAGTTTATCCCAAAAGTGCCTTATTGGATTAGATCTCCTAATCTTATACTATCAATATCTGTGAATTAGATCTGAAAAAATGAATATGCCTCACTAGGATTTATGATATTTAGCTTTCAACTTAGAACTTACTTGTTAATCAGGTTGACAACCTTGAAAGCTATCATTTCCCCCAAGACCAGCCTTTTATCTGCAGAATCACACACTATTCCCTGCAGATCCTTCTCAAATATCTTCTCCATTATCTTCCATTCTTCTGCTTGAGGCTTTATTTTTCATCAGCTTCCTTAAACCAGCTACAGATTCTTTCCAGGTGATTAACCTCACTCGCAAGAGATTTCCAAAAGTAATACACAGAAATCCTATAGAAACATGAATAGATGACATATTACATGAAAGGTACTTCAGTTTTAAAATACATGAAAATGTTTTCTTCCTGTATCTGGAGATCTTTTTTTGTAAAACATTGAAATATGTTAATAATATTATATAAGCAGTAACCTAATTTTTGATGAAGCTAATCACCAAGGACAATTGCAGAACTCCATGTGCTTATTAAAGTCCAGCTTTCATATAAATTAGTCTGGGTAACAAATCAGAAAGAAGGATAATTCTGCCTGGAACAAGTAGATCATCAGCCTATGGATGATTGGCTGGGGCATGATCTTGGGATATACCTCCTTTGGGATTACAAAAAACAATGCATGGGAAAGATCCCATATCTCTAGGACAACAGCCTAGATGAATCATAAAGTGAAAATCAAGTGGAATGAATAGCTGCACCATAAAGTCCCTAAACAGACCCATCTGCAAGATCAGATGTTTTCATCAAAATAATCAAAGCAGCATTGCCCTGCAAGCTTTACCCCTTTCATTGATGCATGCATGTAATGTCACAATGCACATGTAAAAGGGACAGATCTTGCACCACAATGGCATGATACTACTTTCATTATTTGAACCCCCTTTGAGGTACCCCCCCCCCCGGAGACTTTCATTCCTGAAGATGGATTTACAGTAGTTTTTGTAAAACAGTGAGAAATTTACAACCTTCTGCCATGAAAGAAGGGGAAGGTTGCTTTTAATGTATTTCCTTACTGGAAGATAAGCTGGTATTTTATTCTTATTTATTTATTTATTTATTTATTTATCAGACTTATCCCCGCCTATCTCCCCTCAATGGGGGACTCTGGGCGGCTTACAACAGATTAAAACAATAAATAAATACATAGTTAAAATTTATTTTAAAAATGTCGTTACATGTTTTTGAGTTACACTACTGCAAGCCAAGAAAAATCATGAATCTGTGGCCAGCTGTGACAGCTGTTAGAATGGAGTGCAGTACTGCTAAAAGGGGCTTAATTGGGTAAGAAGAGGTTAAGGTTTCTCCTGTGTTGTCAAGAAAGAGATTATTAGAATGTGGTTTATTGTTTACAGTATTTATTTGCAATATATATTGACATGAATTTTCATCTATAACATGCGGAAGACAGATGTTACAGACTTGGCAGGAATAAAACTATCATTGTTAGTTTATCATTGCTGTTTGTCACCGAAGACAAATTCCTTGTATATATTTTATACTTGGTCATTAAAGTATTTGTATTGTATTTGTATTTGTTACCTAGAGTAGAAAAAAAGGAAACAATTTCTCACTAAACAAGGATAATTTCTAATACTAGCAGTTATACTGTAAATATAGAAGTGACACACCTGGCTTATTCATCCATCTAAAATATGGACAATTTTTATTTAGAATATACTACAATGTATTTTCTATTTGTGTCACCATTAGACATGATGTGCTTTTCTGAGGCTTGTGGTCTGTTAATCTTATACTGTCAGATATTTTAAGAAGTATGTGTTCTGTCTCTTACTTAACCAGCGATGTTTCCCAGCACTATTTTTGCTCATTCGAAACTGGCCACCTTGTTACAACTGTCAGTTTAGAGCCTTTTTCCGGTTGCAGATTACCAACCTCATCCTATGCACACTTATTTGAATATTACCTCCATTGATTTAAAGGAGTTCATTCACTAGACTGTATTCATTGTATTGTTGAACAGTGTACTTCACAATGTGATAATTTTAGAAACAGAATTTTTAAGACAAACAAAGCCATTCTTTCACTAGATCTGTATACAAATCCAAAATAGGAAGCAAACATTTAAAAAAGTTTGTACAGAGCTTATTTTTCCATCCCATAACAATTTGTAGCTATCAATTTATAGCATAACTACTTCTTCTGCTGATCAGTTGACATCAAAATAGATGTTTGCCAAACCTTAACTATAATAATTTTAGCAATTATTAACATAAAACTCACTGTTAAGATACTGTACAATGCCATCATATGGGAGTGAAAGTTCTTTTGCGGTACTGTTGAATAATGAATATGGGTACAATTATGCAATTTCACCACACGGTGGAATAGAAACATGTAACTTTTTCAAATGTGTTGCTATATCCCAAGGAACCAGTCTTAGGAAATGAATATTGCAACATCATTTACTGGAACCTGTATGTATTTATAGATGTTCATTCAAAATAATAATAAAGTTTGGGTGACTGGAATGTCTCCTGTTGATGGTTAATGATGACAATGAAGAAGTGAGTCATTGTAGATATTTTGCATTTCATCCTGTAGAATTTTAAAAAAGACAAGTACAAAACTGTTATTATCTTTTTCATTTTTTTCTTAATCTTACTTTCAATCCTATCTATTCTTGTCACTATTAATGTGATTAATGCTATCAATTTAGAAAAACATTAAATATTAAAATAGAGCATTGTTTTAGTTGTACAAATGCAATTTCCACTGAAAATTGAGCCTAGTCTTTTCAACTAAAAAAGCCACTTTCTGGGTCATTAACAGAACAGCTATGTATTTGCTTAATATGCTACTCTTTACTTTGGATGGAAGCAAGAGGGCAATCATGTTTTAATGAGGTCCAAGACATGTAGGCATGATTGGTTGTTTAATCCTAATTAATGAGAATGGTGTACTCTAAATTGGTAGTAGCTTTTAACATGTGGTTTAAACATAGTCTTTTTTTCTGTTTAAGAAGTCTTCCTATTTTTATTTCTTCACACTATTTTAAGCAAATGTATAAGCAACTAGCCCAGCCTGGTTTTATCACCTAAAAGATATTTGCTGATTTTGACAAATTATGCTGGGCCAGATCTGGTTAGTACTTGAATGGAAAGATACCACAAAAGGCTTGAGATATAGGATAAACTGGAGAAATTAAGAGAATAGCAAGATGGTGGCAAACCATTTCCATATTGTTGCCAAGATAACAACAGGGACAAGTCCAACTTGGAGGAGACTTTATTCATTGCTGTGAAAAAGCTTTCGTTACAAAGCCTTTCTTTCTAAAATGTTACTGAATTTACCAGTTCCTTACTGGAAAGGATGGCTTGAATTTTCCATTTTTTCAGACTTATCACAGGGCATTTATTTTAAGCTTCACATATAGATTAGAATGAGGAATTTTAGAATTCAGCTCAGTTATGGGCTCAGCTTGAAAGTTATTATTTGACCCCAGTGAGATCTTGGCAGGTATTGGGATTCATGTTGTTTGGAAATTGGTTTAAATACCAGTCTTCAATCCTCCAAAGTATATCAGAAATATTATATCCAGTTTGATCCTCTTACCATGAAAAGCAGTGATGACTGGCATCCCCAGTGTGGCACTCATGGTCACCAGTGTGCCTGTAGACACTTCACTTGGTACCTCCTCAGCATCCTACCCAATTCTATTTCTTATTTATTTAATATGATTTCAGTTTCAAGGCTGCTGACTGGAGACCAAAAGCCCCAAAGCCAAGCAGCAAATAGCCAATAAAAGGGGCTTGACCCCCTAGCCCTGGGCCTGGGAGAACAACCAGGTCTTTAGCAGTTTGCAGAAAGTCAGAAGGATGGGAGCAGTACAGATCTCTAGTGGGATATCATTCCACAGGACAGGAGCTGTCACTGAGTAGGCATTAAAAAACTGTGGCCAGGTACAAAATCATGACAGACACTCATCCCATTTATTCTGTAAAAAAAAAAAAAAAAATCCTATGGGGCACTATGTGGAAACCTTAGAAGAGCTTAGTTGTATTGGAACAGGTTTTAATATTTGATATGCATAAGTGCAATGGAATCTGCACAAGGGGTCTAAATCAGTAGGATGGTGGACAGAACATTGTGATACAAACCCTGATCCTTTTGAATATGCATACAACATTGACCCACCAACAAAAGGGGCAGAGTTTACATCTCAATGCTTCATCTGCCATCTTGCCAGTGTTTACCCCTCCCTCTTCCCCCCACCACAATACGCACACTTGTTATTTAAATTCATTAGCATGATGCTATTGCTATCTCTGAATCCCATATTCATTAAAGGTCTTGGAAGTTTAGTTCCAAAGCAATAACTCATCTTGGTAAGAAGCTTTGGGTAACATATGATACTACTATCAAATATTTATCCTATCTTTGAAATAATAAACTTGTATGTTCTTGCAAACTGGGTGTTTTTAAATTTGTATATTGGACATTTCAGAAAATATTCAGTAAGATGAAATTCAGTAGTTGGAACATTCATTTATATGATTTAGATTTGTCCTAGTATTACCCTGTTTTGATCTGAAATTAATAGAATTGTCAATACCATGGAACATAATTGTTTAACAAATGTATGTAAGTTCCATAGTTTTTGGAATTTGTTCAAGGGGGAATAGCAAAAAATATTTTTCTATATGTATATATTTTAGTTATTTTTTAAATTGAACTATGATTAGCAAACATTATCAAGTAACTGAGTAACATAAATTCATGATGCATATTTAAAAAATATTTAAAATCCACTAAAAAGTAAATAGATAATGTACACATTAATATTTACTGTGTATCAAAAGTATTGCTGATAATAGATCTCTCACAATTAAGATAAAATATAAAGTCATCCCAGATTGAATAAAATTGTGGTTCCTGTCTCTGATGTTTCATTATTTTAATTTGATCTCTAATCTTTTCTAACATGGCAGTTGAAGAGGCCTTGTTAATCTGTATTTCAATTGTTAAATTAACTAAGGTTTTCCAGTGTTGAACCATCATTATTTTAGCTGCTAAGATTAAGTAAATAATGTGTTCATTGTTTTTAAGCTTAAGATTTGATCCCGTACATAAATACAGTAACGCTAGCTTTGGGGAGCATTCAGTTCCTTGTTTAATAATGACACTTATCTGTCCATAAATTTTACACCACAAGGGTTTAACATTATCATAATACCACCACATGTGAAGGAAAGACTCTTTTGTAGACATCCTCTCCAGTATTTGGAAGAACGTATTTATGTATGGATGTTTGCATATGTGTGTGTGTGTGTGTGCATGTGCAGGCATACACTTATGTATGCCAATCTGACTGGAGTAAAGTTCCACTGATGTATAATCTTCATTGAAGTTGTTGCATTGAAGCTGAGATGACTATACCTGATTTCCCTAAAACTCGCCATTCTGTTTCCTGCCTTTCTTTACCAAGTTTAGTGTCCTAAGCTTCCTTGGGGAATAGCCAAAAATATTATAATACAATACTGGAAAGAAAAATCTACACCTGAATTGTAGCAATCTACAAATTCTCATATGTGCTGTTTACTTAGTCCTTTTTTAATAGGTAGGACTATTGAAATCTGGGTTGCCAAAATCTAGACAACCACTTGATGGGAGCAAAGACATACTGAAAACACTTAACTTGGCTGGATCTAGTCCTTCCTGGGTTTCTCCAGCCTAGATATGCTAGCCCTGTAAACAAAGGCAAAAATTAGGGATTGTAAGTAATCTGCTCAATGTTTTTAGGCTTATTTTATCTGTAATATAAATCTCTAGACATTTTTAATTTTAATTTTATCTCTATTCTACTGTTAATTCAGATTATATTATTTGTTTATGATTGTATAAAACCAAGTTACATTTGATATTTGTATTTTTTTATTTTTCCCATTTTTATGTTGTGATTGCTATTTTAAAAAAGGCATTAAACAAAATAAAAGTTTTGAGCAGAAAATATAATGTAGTGCTAGTACAAAGCAGTATAACCTAATTCATTTTTACATAAATAGTGGGATATTTAATGTGAAGTTTATGAGCATGAGTCCTTTCTCCTAACATTTATGCATGTCTACATGAGTCACAAACTTGGCAACCGTGAAAATGTGGGTGCTATATTTAAGTTTTACTAAAGCAAGGTTCCTTAACAATACAGTTTGGAATTATTCAGAGGTTTTTTTGCTGTTTCTTTGTTTGGTCTAGTGGGAATAGAAAATTAGTGTTATATTTTATCAGGATTTTTCTTTTCTTTCTTTACTTTTTGCCTTTCAGTTGTTGTTGACTGCCTGAACAAGTCCCTGCAGGCTTACAATACTGTCAAATAATTTAGCAATTTTTCTGCAATTGTTATTTAACATAAGTCCCAGTGGATTTCATTTGCCTTGCCTGGATAAGGCATTTTTCCAAAGATCAGACTACTTCTGTCTATAATGGGCTGTCCTGTGTCCCCCGCCCCCCCTTCATGTTTTTGGAAGTCTGAGCTGGAGGACATCACATATTCTAATTGTTGTTGTTCAGTCGTTAAGTCGTGTCCGACTCTTCGTTACCCCATGAACCATATTGCTCTAGGCCTTCCTGTCCTTCACTGCCTCCCTGAGTTTGCTCAGTTTCATGCTCATTGCTTCAGTGATGCTATCTAACCATCTCATTCTCTGCCGTCCTCTTCTCCTTTTGCCTTCAATCTTTCCCAGCATCAGGGTCTTTTCCAAAGAGGCCTCTCTTCGCATTAGGTGACCAAAGTATCTGAGCTTGAGCTTCATTATCAATCCTTCCAATGATCAGTCAGGGTTGATTTCCTTTAAGATTGACTGGTTTGACCTCCTAGAGGTCAAAGAGGGGACTCTTAAGAGTCTTCTCCAGCACCACAGTTCAAAGGCATCAATTCTTTGGCGCTCAGCCTTCTTTATGGTCCAGCTCTCACAGCCATACATTACTACTGGAAAAACCATAGCTTTGAATATGCGGATCTTTGTCGGCAAGGTGATGTCTCTGCTTTTTAATATGCTATCTAGGTTTGCCATAGCTTTCCTCCCAAGGAGCAAACGTCTTTTAATTTCATGGCTGCAGTCTCCGTCTGCGGTGATCTTGGAGCCCAAATAAATGAAGTCTGTTACTGCTTCCATTTCTACCCCTTCTATTTGCCAGGAATTGATGGGTCCAGATGCCATGATCTTAGTTTTTTTAATGTTGAGTTTCAAGCCAGCTTTTGCACTCTCCTCTTTCACCCTCATCAAGAGGCTCTTTAGTTCTTCTTTGCTTTCTGCCATTAGGGTGGATCATCTGCATATCTGAGGTTGTTGATGTTTCTCCCTGCAGTCTTAATTCCGGCTTGTGATTCTTCCAGCCTGGCATTTCTCATGATGTACTCTGCATATAGATTAAATAAGCAGGGTGACAGTATACAGCCTTGTCGTACTCCTTTCCCTATTTTGAACCAATCAGTTGTTCCATGACCGGTTCTAATTGTTGCTTCTTGGCCCGCATACAGATTTCTCAGGAGACAGGTAAGATGGTCTGGTACCCCCATCTCTTTAAGAATTTGCCACAGTTTGTTATGATCCACACAATCAAAGGCTTTTGCATAGTCAATGAAGCAGAAGTAGATGTTTTTCTGGAACTCTCGTGCTTTCTCCATGATCCAGCGAATGTTGGCGATTTGATCTCTAGTTCCTCTGCCTCTTCGAAACCCAGCTTGTACATCCGGTAGTTCTCGGTTCACATACTGCTGACGCCTAGCTTGTAGGATTTTGAGCATAACCTTGCTAGCATGTGAAATGAGTGCAATTGTGTGATAGTTTGAGCATTCTTTGGCATTGCCCTTCTTTGGACTTGGAACATAAACTGATCTTTTCCAATCCTGAGGCCACTGTTGCGTTTTCCAAACTTGCTGGCATATTGAGTGCAGCACTTTAACACCATCATCTTTTAGTATTTTAAATAACTCAGCTGGAATACTGTCATCTCCATTAGCTTTGTTGTTAGTAATGCTTCCTAAGGCCCACTTGACTTCACTCTCTAGGATGTCTGGCTCAAGGTCAGTGACCACACCAGCATGGACATCAGGGACATTAAGATCTTTCTTGTAGAGTTCTTCTGTGTATTCTTGCCACCTCTTCTTAATCTCTTCTGCTTCTGTTAGGTCCCTGCCTTTTTTGTCCTTTATCATGCCCATCTTTGCACTAAACGTTCCTTTGATATCTCCAATTTTCTTGAAGAGATCTCTAGTCTTCCCCATTCTATTGTTTTCCTCAATTTCTTTGCATTGTTCATTTAAGAAGGCCTTCTTATCTCTCCTTGCTGTTCTCTGGAAATCTGCATTCAGTTGCTTATACCTTTCCCTTTCACCCTTGCTTTTCTCAATCCTTCTTTCCACAGCTATTTATAAAGCCTCATCAGACAGCCATTTTGCTTTCTTGCATTTCTTTTTCTTTGGGATGGTTTTAGTTGCTGCCTCCTGTACAATGTTACGGACCTCCGTCCATAGTTCTTCAGGCACCCTGTCTACCAAATCTAATCCTCTAAATCTATTCATCACCTTCACTGTGTACTCACGAGGAATATGATCTAAGTGATACCTGAGTGGTTTAGTGGTTTTCCCTACGTTCTTCAATTTAAGCCTAAATTTTGCAGTAAGAAGCTCATGATCTGAGCCACAGTCAGCTCCTGGTCTTGTTTTTGCTGTCCGTATAGAGCTTCTCCATCTTTGGCTGCAAAGTGTATAATCAATCTGGTTTCGGTATTGACCATCTGGTGATGTCCATGTGTAGAGTCGTCTCTTGTGTTGTTGGAAGAGTGTTTGCTATGACTAGCTTGTTCTCTTGACAGAACTCTATTAGCCTTTGCCCTGCTTCATTTTGTACTCCAAGGCCAAACTTGCCTGTTGTTCCGATTACTCCTTGACTTCCTACTTTAGCATTCCAATCCCCTATGATGAAAAGGACATCTTTTTTTGGTGCTAGTTCTAGAAGGTGTTGTAGGTCTTCATAGAAGTGGTCAACTTCAGCTTCTTCGGCATCAGTGGTTGGGGCATAGACTTGGATTACTGTGATGTTGAATGGTTTGCCTTGGATTCGCACTGAGATCATTCTGTCATTTTGGAGGTTGTACCCCATTACTGCCTTTCCCACTCTCTTATTGACTATGAGTGCTACTCCATTTCTTCAAAGGGTTTCTTGCCCACAGTAGTAGATATAATGGTCACCTGAATTAAATTCACCCATTCCTGTCCATTTCAATTCACTGATTCCCAAGATGTCAATGTTCAATCTTATCATCTCATATTTGACCACATCCAGCTTGCCTTGATTCATAGATCTCACGTTCCAGGTACCTATACAATATTGTTCTTTACAGCATCAGACCTTCTTTTCGCTTCCAGATACATCCACAGCTGAACGTCCTTTCGGCTTTGGCCCAGCTGCTTCACTCTTTTTGGAGCTACTTGGAATTGCCCTCCTCTCTTCCCCAGTAGCATATTGGACACCTTCCAACCTGAAGGGCTCATCTTCCAGCGTCATATCTTTTAGCCTTTTGACGTTGTCCATGGGGTTTTCTTGGCAAAGATACTGGAGTGGGTTGCCATTTCCTTCTCCAGTGGACCACATTTTGTCAGAACTCTCCGTCATGACCTGTCCGTCTTGGGTTGCCCTGCACGGTATAGCTCATGGCTTCACTGAGTTACACAAGCCCCTTCGCCACGACAAGGCAGTGATCCATGAAGGGGCATATTCTAATACACCAATGGAAAAAAGCTGTTATGTGAATTATATACAGCTGTGTAATGTAAACAATATGGTCCATGACAGTGAGTTTTAGATGATGTGTAGACTGCCTTCAGCTTTTGGCTTTTACATTCATCACTTTATACTCATGCTTCTATATCTGATATCTTATTTTTGGATCTAGGTTCCAATAATTTTTGTCCAGGATTTTGTTTACAAGATCTTTTCTGAGTATGCATATAGAGAGAGTTGATATGTGTACAGACTATAATTATTTCAAGCAATTAAATTAGCACTTCAGCTGGTTGAGCTAATAGCTTCATTGAAAGATGTGTGAAAATAATTAGCAAGCATTTACAGCTTTACACAAGTCAAGCTTTAGGCAAGGTGTGTTTAAGAACCATGTTAGATAGATAAAATAAATTATACATCATGTGGTCTCAGTTGTTTGTAGAAATACTTTCTTTTCAGTGTCCACACTTGGAAGATACCTAGTTGGAGACAACTGTACTAAAATACAGGTCCAGAACATTGTCCCCAGAATCTAATTTTCAGGGCAGGAGAAGAATGCAGATGTGTTTCAGTGACTGTGTGCAACTAAAGTTGATTCCTTGGAGCTGTCTGTCTGTCTGTCTGTCTGTCTATCTATCTATCTATCTATCTATCTATCTATCACAAACTAAACTTAAAAGAGAATAGAAAGAAGTAAAAAGTGCGAGAAAAAATAAAAAAGAAGAAAAGAAAAAATATAATAAAGAGAAAAGAAATATATAAAAAGTTACTTCCAACCTTCATCACAAGTATAACAAATTTAGTAACTCTTTACCTTCTTTACAGTTACAAACATTAATCTCTTCATCCCATATTCTATCTCTTATCTATAAATAAATCAATCCATAAAGCATCATCTTTTCAGTCCTGGTGTCAGCAGAAAGTCCATAAAGGGTAGTGAGAAGAACAACATACCTTATTTTAACCTTGATCAAATAAACCAACTTTATATTCCTTCCTTTTACTTCAAACAGTCTTAATCTTTAATTCATTCAAATATTGTCATAGAATTTTATTTCTCTTCATTTCTTCTTTGTCCCATCACACAGAGTGTTTCAAGGCTTTAACAAGCCTCTTTTGTAAATCCAGTAGGAAAACATTATCCAGGCCATTCTCTTGGTTTGTCATTTGTATTTCTCTTTTAAATTTTAAAACCTCAGCCAATTTCCTTTGTAGATCCAGTGAAACATCCTTTTCTAAATAATTCTCTTGGCCTGTCAGTTGTAATTCCACTTTCAATGCCATCTCTATCTTGTCAGATAAAATTTGTTGACATTTCTTCAATGGCATCTTTTAGACATAGTCTGTCCATAGAGGCAGGCATCATTACTGACATTGTTGATAGTATGGCTATTGTTTTCTGATTCCATTCTTTAAAAGTCTTCTTCAGTATTTTTATTGTTATAACATTTTGCACCATCTTGCAGGCTGGTATATATTTCATCTACCTAAAATCTTTAGTCCCCTCTAGTGTCCAGTTTTTGAAATCATGAAAGGTTTTATCTATGTTAAAAGCCATTTCCCATGAGAAACTGTTTGTACTTTATAATTAATTCCAAAATTGTTTTGTAAAAATTTCAATATTCCAATTTTATCTGGACCCCTAGTCCATTTATAACTTTCTAGGATCAAAATCTTACTTAGCTTTTTGCTGTTTATTTCAGATTCTTTAAATTCTTAAGCTTATGATTAAATTTTTCTTTCATTCAGGATTAAAGGCAGACTCACCTGGTATTTTTGACTTGTCATTCCAAAGGTCTCTAATAGCTTAGAAATACATAATGAGCAATTTCCGAAAGTAATTAGAAAGTGAGGTTTGCAAACTTAGTGTCCTTTAAAAGTCTCCACCATGGTTACAAGATTCCCAGCTCTCACTTCCATATAACAAAGTGAGCATAAGCATGTTTTTACATAGAAAACACAACTATTCTCATTTCTTTTGACAACATTCATTCCTTACAATGAATCACAGACTATCATTACCTTTCTACTAGTATTTCCTTGTCTTAAATTTTTTCCGCTCATTTTATTATCTTTAATAAATGTTTAGCAAGGCACACAACTTCATCTACTTGCTCTGGTTTTTTACCATTTATGGATAACTTGCAATCATACTCTCATTTCCCCTGTCAAACATCTGTCTTGGTCTTTGATACATCAATTTTCAGATCTGTATCCCTTGTTGTATCATACAGTCTAACATATCACTATCATTCCTATACTCTTTCCAGCACATCCTCTCTTCAGTTTCATCTCAAATCATCACTTTTGTTTTTAATTCCATTCCCTCTGCTGAAGGATCCTTGTTTAGCTATCTTCGCCCACTGAGAAAACAGTTCTTTTTATTTCTATCAAAAATGTTCTGCATTTTCTCTGCCTCTTTTCATCTTCACTATTCCTTTGCTCTCTTTGACTACTTTAAGGTCACCTTTCAATTTAGGGTCTGGTTATACACCTCAACCTCAGGCTGTGCAGGTGAAATTGTCAATCTGCTGACCCAGTGTCTGGAGACTGTTTCGGTTTGGATGGGGAGGAGCAGATTCAAGCTCAACCCTGAGGAGACTGAGTGGCCTCCTGGGCCTGGGATGGTTTCTCCTTTGTTCTTGGATGGGGGCCACGCTTTCCTGTTTGAGACCAGTGTGCAGGTTGGAAGTCCTCCTGAACTTGCAGCTACTGCTCAAAGAGCAAGTGATGGCTATGGCCAGGAGGGCCTTTGCACAGGTCTACCTTGTGTGCCAGTTGCATCCTTTCCTTGACTGGGAAGTCTTTCAGACAGTGCCTTATGCCCTAGTTACCTCATAACTGGACTATTGCAAAGTGTTCTACTTGGGGCTGCCATTGAAATTCATCCAGAAGCTACCACTGGTCCAAAATACAGCTGTGTGGGCAGTAAAGGGTGTCTTCACTGTGCCCTTGTGTCATTCCTGCTTCACAAAACTGCATTGGTTACCAGTTAGCTTCCAGGTACAATTCAAGGTGATGGCCATCATCTGTAAAGTCCTTCATACCATAGAGCCTGGTTATTTGAGGGAGTACCTGTGTCCCATAGTTTCTGCCCATCAGTATGATCAAGCAAAATGGGTATTCTCCAGGTCCCTTCAATTAAAAGTTGCCATCTTGTGGGGCCAAGAAAGAGTGCCTTGTCTATTACAGTGCCCTCTTTCTGGAACAACATCCACCTGGAGATATGTATGACTCCTACCCTTCAAATATGAAGACCCCTGAAGATTTTTTGGTTGGTATTGTGTGGTTTTGTTTGGGCATTTCTCTTTCTCTTTTTACACTATGCATTCTTTTATGGTCAAAAGCTATCCAGAGTCTTTTTGAAGTTGAGTGGCCTCAAAATTTAATAGCAAATAAAATTCTTTGGAGCTATCATTTTCTTTCTATGTACATTATACAACATATTTCTCTAATGCTAATTTATTGCAGCAATTATTCTCTTATGCATGTTTTCCCCCTCATCCATGGCTTTTTTCTCTTCATCATTTCACCAAGCTTTATTTTTTTCAATCTGACAGAATGATGGAAAGAAATTATGGTCAGGAGTTTGAGATTCTGTCCATCTTCCCATTAGCCAGCTAACTCTCTGAAAATAAAACTGAACAGGACTAAAGTTGATATGGCTGGAGAAGCTACCAAAAGACTATTGAGTTCAAAATTGGCCAGATTGATTTGCGTTGTGCATTCCTAAACCTAAGCCTTCACTTTTCTATACTGTGTCATCAACTCAAGATCACACCACCTTCTTTCTATTAGTTTCTTGGACATACAACATGCTTAATTTTCTTTCATTTATTTAATTTGTTAAATCATTCTCTTTACCACTTATTCCTCTCACATTTCAGTTAGCAATTTTTCACATGCTGTGGTTGTCATCAGAGAGGATCAACGGTATTAACAACTTTCACATAACACTTTCTAATAAGTTAGATAAGAGTTTAATGAGATAGATAAGAATTACAGACTTAGTTCCACTCATGCCACATTCCCTGCTAACAGTAAGGACAATAATGGTCAGTTTAGGCACATCTAGGCCAGTGTGCCACAAGCATGAGTATCGTCCTATTTTACCCCAAGCATGCTCACTCTATTCTATGCAAGTTAGAATGTCTAATCTAGAGACTATCTTGCAAGCCAGCATACTAACTAGGATGAGTATAGAAACACACTCAGAAACCTAGGGTCTACATAGACACTAAAAATCTTCTTGGCCAAGTCATCCCATTGTAGCCCTCCATATATTATAGAATTAAAAAATACATCTGAAATACTTCTTGAGCGAAGCACTACTCTGAGATGAACTGGACTATGATTTGAGGGATCTTCCTAAACTCATGGCTACTGGTGGATGCATTTATTTATTTTTTATCCCACTTTTCACTTAGGAGCTGATGGTGGAATAGATATTAAAATGGTAGTAACAATAGAAATCCAAATAGTAGGAGTAGGAGAAATAATAATAGTAGTATTGATTGCATAGTGTTTGTTGTGTGATTCTTGGGGGCGGGGCAGATGTTTTAGGGACATGCTGCAAAAGACTAGCACAGATACCTCTGGAACCACTTGTAATAAACTCTCCCTTTGTAGTGAGATGCAAGTTTGAATTATGAAAGTTCGTTTTGTGATTATGTCCGACATCTTCAAAATGTAGTGTTTTAATACCAAATGCACAACTTTTTATAAAACGTAAGAAGTCAGTAAGCCTGTTTGTTTTGAATGTTAACCAATAATTTCTTTTCTCATTACATTTCCTCTTGAGTGCATACATACCTTTCACATCATCTTTTTTTTTAAACTTTGTTTAAATGAGAAGTGCATGTGCAAAATTTTGAAAATAAAAAGAGCATAAGAACAAAATAAAAACTAAAAATTCCACAAAAGCCAATATTGGGGTATGTATATATGGAATCTTAAGGAGATATACAAAATTGTATGCCCAAAAGTAGTTTTGTCCAAAAGTAGTTTTGCATAGAACAAGGGAATTATTAGGAATTATTCTGTTAATATAACATGATATAATATCTGCTCCTGGGTCTCCCATTTACTTCCCTATCCAGATTAAGACTATTTTCAAGCAGCCTCTTTGTTGAAAATTAGATATTTTTATTAGAGCCAGGAGGTCTGAAGGGGAGCTGATGAGCTGTAATGGAAGAGGAAAATGGGAAATTAATGAATTAAAATGGTTGATCAAAACCATGAAAAAAATCTTACTGAATTTCTAGAGAAGGACTCTCCTACTTTCATTTCCTATCTAAAATGTATTGCTATTAGGCTGTAATAGTATACTCCTTACCTGAGAGTCAGTTTCTTGAACTCAATGGGAATTCAATGAATATTATAAGATTGGACTGTTTGTGTATATTTTATATGACAAATACCAATGGATTTTGCTTTTTTATTTCAATAGGTCAATGCGCAGCTAGTTCGAGAAGTTGATATAGAAAAAGTATCCTCATTTGAGAATCCTTATGTAGATGCAATAAAGAGCTTATGGAATGATCCTGGAATTCAAGAATGTTATGACAGACGACGGGAATACCAGTTGTCAGATTCTACTAAATAGTAAGTATAAATGAGATGATGTTTTAGAGGATTTTTAGCAATGTAATTTTAAAAAGTATATAAATGTATACACATTGATGTTGGGTTTGCTATCTCAATTTTGAAAACTAGTGTAATTTCTTAACTGGTGCTTCAACATACTAAATTAATTATATATCAATTAGATATATATCTCAGATATAATGAGATGCTTTCTGAAATGCTTTGACTACTATAGTATTATCCTAAACCTTCTTGTCAAATGTTTGTCCTGATGATCATGCTGTTAATATAGTTGGCACACATAAACATGCCACCTTGGTCTTCCTGTTCTTTCCAAAACCCAGTTTTTGATCCTCTTTTATCTTTGTCTTATTTTTATCTTTCAGCTTATCTCATTGAAAAACAAATGAGTAAGATTTTCATTAATTTTGCACAAGCTACAATAGCTGTAGCAACAGGGAATTATTTAATTATTAGAAAATGCTTTTGTTCCCATTCAAAAATAAGAAATATCTGGTTTTCAAATAATGCAGTTCTCATTGTGATTCTTGTATAATCCTATATGTATATGTATCTATATCCTGCCTTTTGTCCAAAGTTGTTAAAGCAACATGTATTGTTTTCTCCTCTTTTCCTCTTTTTCCTTACATCAAACCCAGTGAAAGCTAGACTAAGAGATGGTGACAGGCCTTCGATTATGCATTGAATATTGTGGCAAAAGGGACACCCTGTTCCTTGGATCACACTTGTTCTTATCTGTGTGTAAACTCTTAATACATTACTGTAGGATAGGAAGAGAAATAATATTTTATTTTTCAGAATCTCTGGAATCAAAGTATATAGGGTTACTTCCTTCGGAGATATTTGTCAGGCATCCTATTAATACCAGTAATACGGTATATTTCCCAGTTCCTCTTCATATGACCAAGAAGTAGAATTGGCAGTCAGAACTAATGGAATCTGGCTGATAAGGTAAATGAGTGCGTATGAACATGAACATTTTGAACCCAGACCAAAATGTCTGGATATAAATGTTCAGAAGTTTTATTTGGCAAGATTTGCAAAATATATTTATTTGTCTGTTATACTTTCTAGCCTTCAAAAGCTCAGCTAAATTAGTAAATCAGCCCTGAAAATAAATACATGCTTAATTATTTTGGTCTTGCTCCTCATACTTATATCTTAAAGTCTCATGTAATGTTTCTTATATATCTACAGAGTGGAGGATGCAAATAATATACTGTCTTAGAGCAAGGAATTTTTCCTTTGCAGTGAATTCCAATTAGTGGAATTCAATCCTGTTCCACCTATGTTAGATATGTGTGTTAGTGTATCCAGGAAACAAGAAAGGAGCATTAATTAGAGTGGCTTTTGATATGGTAAAACCTCAGTAATGCATACATTGGCAGATTCAGATTTCAGTAGGTGTTTGCATGTTGTAGCCAGCCAAATCTCACAGGGTATGCTGTTCCAAAAGGCAGGCACCACAACAGAGAAAGACACTTTCTGGGTCCAGTTAGGTGACATTTTTCATGGGGAGAACCCAAAATATACCCATCCTGTTGGATCTTATGGGAGAAGCAGCAGCAGTTGGAGAGAAGTGGTCCAATAAATAAATCAGCCCTGTGCCATGAAGGGTTTTATAGGTAACTAGCATCTTGAATAGCACCCAAAAAGCCTATAGGAAGCAGATGTAGCTTGCCCTGAAAACCAAATATGGGTATATGGCAAAATGGGACAAGGGGTACAGGTTTCTAAACCTCTTTCTTTATGCTACCAAAATAGGAAACTTCAACCAAACATCATGACTTTCAGTTCTGAGACACAAAAAAATTGTTGACTTCTGTAATTCAGAAATGACCTCTTTCTGTTTGCATAATTTATAATTACAGTAATGCATTGCAATGTTTTTTTCCAGGAAATTCTCATTAGTGAGATGATTTTAGACACCTTTGAAAGATGTGTAGCACACAAATGCATGGCCTTTGTCACTCCTGCTCCCACTGTTTTCCATATTTGGATGGGAAATATTGTAGATCTATTATCATAAAAAATCTTAAACATTTAAGCCAATCATTAATGGTTGGTGGCATACAATTATTGAAAAAACATTGCGCATCTTAATATATTTCTATTATAGGCCATATTTTAAAAGTTAATTATAGCTGTAATTTGTTCAGTAAAATCTGAAGTGGCTGCTACAGTAATTTTATTGGGTTGCCATAGAGATAGGCCTGAGGTGCTATAGCAAGGTAATCTGTGTGGTCATAATGCAGTCATGGTTCTCTGAGGCAGCTACAGAATTCTAATACAACTAAAAATGTTAGAGTTGTGCTTTTATATAATAGTACAGTGAAGCTCTTTGAACAGACTGGAAAGATTTATACATTTCAGGAGGGGATTTCATAGTTGTCTAAGTAAGAGTGAGGTTTTCTATTTTCCACATCTGTTCAGCATATATAGGTCAATTCCAGTTGTCCTAAGCTAATTCAGTTGACTAATAAGCAAGCAGAAGAGTATGTGATGACCTTTCCTGTCAACAATAATTGTATCGAGAACAAACAAGTTATCTGTGAAGTCTGTCAAGCTCTCTGAGCTTGGTTGTTTGATTGCAGATGTTTCATTACCCGGCTAGGCAATATCATCACTGCTAATGAATGTGGGGTTTGCTCCCTGTTTAAATACAGTAGCTTGCCCTGCCAGTGTTGGTGGGGGTGTGGTTTTCTCCTTGGTGGTTCCTTGATTAGGGTATTGTTTTCTGCTTGATTGTTTGTCTCCTTGGTAATTCCTTGATTAGTGTATTGTTTTCTGCTTGATTGTTTGTCTCCTTGATTGTTTGTCCCCTTGGTAATTCCTTGATTAGTGTATTATTTTCTGCTTGATGGTTTGTCTGGTATTAATCCCTGCTTATCTGGGTGTAGGCTGCTGGAGAGGATGTGTTCTGATCTTTTTGTTTCCTTCTTAGCTTTCTTATTGTCTCTTTTGATTGGTGTGTAAATGTGGTTTACTTCTATGTGTCTATTGATGGTTGATGTGTCTAAGTGCCAAGCTTCCAGGAATTCACTAGCATTTTTGGATTTGGCTTGGTCTATGATGCTCACAGTTTCCCAGTTGAAACTGTGGTTGAGTCTGTCCATGTGTTGTGAGATTAAGGAGTTTTCGTCGTGTCTTCTGACTGCTATTTGGTGTTCAGGGATACACTCTGCTAGTCTTCTGCCAGTCTGTCCTACATAGTGGCTATTACAGTCTTTATATTATATGTTGTAGATGGCTCTGTTGTTTTCTTCTTGGGCTCCTGGGTCTTTCAAAAGACAAGCAGAAGCACTGACCAGGGCCACCCAAGCTAGGAATGGCACAACTGGGCACATGATGGATCTGTTCAAAGGCACTCTTGGTCATTGCTGCTGCCTGGTCTTCCAGCAGGAGCCAAGAGTCTAAAAGAACCCCTAAATTGCATACCAGTTCTGACTGGGGAATATAATCCAATCCTGAACTGAAAGAAGAGAATCTCCAGAATTAGGAGACCTCAAAACCCACAGCCACTCGATCATGCATTGAGCTGAAGCCTCTTCTTCCTCATTCAGCCCCCCACAGCCTCCAGTACTGGGAAAGAACCAGTGTCACTTAGTCAACCTAGGATAGTGATAGGTAGATGGGCATTATCATCATATTGATGATACCTGACCTCATACCAGTGAGTGACTTCCCAGTGATTTAATGTAAATGTTAAATAAGATCAAGGAAAAAGTAGGCCCTAAGGGGGACTGGGCTTGATCTCTCCTCCCCCACTATCACTGACTAGACCCACTGTACCTCCCACTCCTAAACCTTGAAATTGGTCCAGGAGAATGCCAGGCTCAATGGTATCAAAAGCTTTTTTTCTTTTCTTTTTTTCTTTTTCCCTATTCTGATCTTTTTAGTTCTGTAGCTGAATGCTTTAAATGTTACTCATAATGAATCCTATTCAGTTTTATTGGGCTTATTAATCAGTTTTATGGGCTTGTGCAGTAGGTGCTATATATATTAGTGGCTTTTCTTTTTTTCCCTTTCTTTTTGTATAAGATACATTATTAAACAATTAGGTGGTACTCTTTCAGGGTGGAGGTTGGGAATTGGTTCAGAAAGATGTGTTGCTGATTTGTGTGTGTGTGTAGCATTTTGGAGCTGGAGCAAAGGAGATCTAAGTTAAGATCTTCACTTAACTGTGGAACTTACTGAGCGACTCTGGTCACATCTTCCCAGCCTGAAAACAGTTGTACTAGAGAAAAATGAATAAGTCTCCCCAGAGATCCTTACTAGAAGAATGAGATGTAAAGAAAATAAAACCACTGTGGTCTTAAAAAGATCTGAGGTAGCTTTGTAATGAGAGAGTGCAGAAGGATAAAATACTTTTTAGTGGTGGGCAGTCAGTGTTCCATATGTTAGATTTCTGAAACAGAAATTATACTGTATTTCATATTAATATTTCCATACTGAACATGCTAATGCATGCCTTTTTTGTGTATGTGATGCAGTGTCTTAAGCTGTATATCTCTGCATGCTTCAAGAAAAGGGCTCAGTTGAACAGAATGGTACTTTTTTTTTTAATAGAACAAATCATTTTACATGCGTTCTATAGTTGATTCTCTGAAAGCTTACAGATTATAAATGTTCTCTTTTTTATAGTAATTTTATTAAACGTTACAGTTAAAAAGATAAGAACTAATACAAGCTAAAAAAAATAGAAAGTGCAGAAAAAAGAAAAAGAAAAATAGAAAAAATAAGAATGGAGTAAAGAAAAAGAAAAATATATAAAGAAATGACTTCCCCCTTCATAACAAGAAGTATACACAATTTTAGTAACTTATTACCTTCTCTTAAAATACAACAAATGATGTCTTCTTCCCATATCCCATCTCTTATCTATAAACCAATCTTTAAAGCCTCGTAGTTCAGTCCTGGTCAGCAAAAGTCTATTAAGGATTACCAGAGATAACAGCATATCTATTTTAATCTGGATCAAATCAACTTTATATTCCTTCCTTTTACTTTTAACAGTCTTAATCTTTAATCCCTTCAAATACTATCCTAGAACTTGATTTCTTTGCATTTTTTCTTTGTCCTTTCTCACAAAATCATTCAAAACCTTAATAAGACTCTTTTGTAAATACAGTATAGGAAAGTTATCCAGGTCACTCTTTTGATTTCTTATTAGTATATCCCTTTTAATTATCAAGATATCATTTCATTTGAATATCCATTGTAGCCTCTTTTTCCATATCATTCTTGTAGCCTGTCATTTTTAAATCCGCTTTCAAATCAGTCTCGGTCTTGTCCAGTAAAACTTGTTCCTCTTTCATAACATCTTTTAAACATAGTCTACCTATAGAGGCAGACATTCTTTAAATTAACTTCTGGGTCCATTGTTAACAAATATCCTTCAATATGTCCAATGTTAAAATATTTTGCTTCATTCTGTATTACTAAGTCAAATTTAAGTGTTCTTCTTTAATTGTAATCTTTAGTTTCTTCTGGTTCCCTCTAGTGTCCAAACTTCAAAATCCCATCCTCTCATGGTTTTTTAAAAAAATAATTCAAAACAAAAGCGTTTTCCCATGGGAAGGATTCTTATAATTAATTTCAAAACCTTATTTTAAATCCATCTGGACCCTTAGTCTGTTTGTAACTGTTTATTCAAAAAAAAATTTTTTTTTAAGTCCTTAAATTGTATTTAAAACTTCTTTTGCTAAGGATCGAAGAGATTCATCCGGTGCCCTAAAGGTGCCACTGCAAAGATTCCTAATAGCTAAAAAGCAGTCAAGAAGCTATTTCTGAAAGTGATTAAGAAATGAGGCTTGGTGAACCTTATGTCCATATAGGCTATATTATGGCTGAGAGCTTGGTTGAAATCCCTCGACTCCCAGCCACTTGACTCACGAGCCAACCACAAAAACCTCAGTTCCTGCATTGTGCTCATGAGGAGCAGCTGTCTGGAGTTCATGTGGGTGATCTCACAATCTCTCCATTTTCCAGAGAGATTTCACTGCCCAGAATTCAGTGTCTGGCCACCAGGCTCCACCGCAGTGCCATCCCTGCTCACTCAGGGACGTCTAGTTCGCCATGAATCCTCACGGGTAGTCCAGAATGGTACTTATTTCTATGTAAATATTGGTAAATTCCCATTGCAAATCATTGAGGCAACCATAATATTAATGCTTACAGGAACAGGTTTATACTATGAAGGAGAGCTGACTCTCAGTAAGGAAGCCTACCTCTACCTGTAATTTAGTTTTCAATATAAAATATAAGAACAAAAGTTGACATACTGTAGTTCCACAGTTGTATAATATGTACATAACCTAAAAATAGAAACTTGCTAGCATCCATTTTGGCTGTAAGTCTATCCATATTTGTCTGGGTGTAAATGAATTTGTGCAATCTTCTCCCATGAATAAAATCAATTATTTCATTCAAGTTAGATTTAGCAAGGAAAAAATATATATACTACTAACCAAAAGACATGTAACTTTCTTCATATTTTCTTAGCATAGATTTACTTCTCTTAACAAATCTGGTAGATTTGTCATAGTGAGCTTATTTATCACCCAACAAATATACAAGGGAACCAACTGAACTGATACAACTTTCTTTTGATCAGAGCTATACAATTTCATTTGGATGATAGCAAATTAATAACTACCAGTATAAGCTCATATTTAAAACTGTCCTTAGAAGTTTGAATAATACAGAAACACATGTTTTGGCCTCTAATCTGCCTCTTTTTTATACCAATTCTTGACCATGCATTACTCATGTAAGAGGAGAAATTTGCTGACTTCTCTGAAGAATGGGAGGATAGATTATTTTATTGAGTTAGTGACCCAATAATAGATAATAAACCTGTTACTGCTGAATATATATTGTAGATGGAATGGAAACAAGTCCCAACCTAATTTCAAATAAAGCAATTTCTATCCTTTCTTCAGAAATCATATCAATTAAGTCCATTAAAATATTTGAGAAATGGTGCATCTCTGAAACTTTTAGCAGTATATTTCAATTATTTTTTAAAAAGGATTCTTTATATTTCCAGGTACTTTGGAAAGATGTTAAAAATTGGGAGTTATGAGTCTGAACTTAGTGAATCTCAGTGGTATTCTTTGACATAATTCTTTTTAATCCATTTCAGGAAATAATTAAAAAATTACAATGAAAAAATTCAGTGATGGCATTATAATCCATAGTGAGCCCAGTTTCCACCTGATTTTTATCATTTTTGTGATTATGTCATGGTGCCAATTTCTATCATTTACATAATGTCCTCACACAAATTATTTAAATTGCTGTGATGACATATGTTTTATTATAATAGACCCTGGGGAATAATGGACATCCCCCAAGTTGGTCCATTATATCAAGGATTCACTGCATAAATACTTCTGTATTCCCACAGTATAACTATTTCTTCTACTTTTTTTTTCTTTTTCTTTTTTTATGCTTTGGATTTTTTTTTAGTTTATATCTTGATGTTTATTAAATGTATATTAAATGTTGTGTTTCTTCAGTAAAAATGTAAAGAAGCCCCATATTTTTCTATTTTAAAAGAACAGAAATTTAAAATAATGGATAAAATATTGTACTTCCCTAACACGTACACTTCTACAGAAATTCCAAAGTCTATGGATATACTCCAGATGCCATGATCAATCAGTATCAATCACAGCACTAGCGGGATTAACCATTTCTCAGAATTCACCCCTGATTTTGCTCTGTTTTTTCTGAGCAAGCTCATTGCAGCCTTATCTAGGCAAAGTGGGAGTGAGGGTTGACCTTGTTCTCACTTTTCCTGCACAAACCTGATCAGCTTAAACAACAACAACTTTTTATTCTCTGCCGGTTGCTTGCAGCCACCTAGGATGTTCTGACCTGCAGCTTGAGAACTTCTGAATTAAGGCATAAAGTAATAATTGTGCTAGAAATACTTTAAAAGCAGGGCAAGAATATCCAATTCCAAGAAAACATGCATGTCTGCAAAAGGAATTAAATTGAGATAGGAAACAAGAAAAATTAGGTTCTTAATCCAGAAGTTTCATTTTCAGCAATTTAATGTTATTGTTCTTTAAGGGGGATATTTAATAGTGAAGATTCATAATCCTGAATCTTGTTTCAATTTAGATAAATAAATATTCTTATGCTAAAGTTAAATTAGTTTAAATGTATGCTAATTTGGGATGATACATTGACTTACCAGTAAATTTGTGTTCTTTCTTTCTTTCTTTCTTTCTTTCTTTCTTTCTTTCTTTCTTTCTTTCTTTCTTTCTTTCTTTCTTTCTCTCTCTCTCTCTCTCTCTCTCTCTCTCTCTCTCTCTATATATATATATATATATATATATATATATATATATATATAAAAATCTAGATTAGAATTGAATGATGCATAAAATTTAACAGACTTGTGCCCATATACATTAGTTTCCTGGGGATAAATATAGCTCCCTGTGATTTCATTTAACAGGCAGAAGACTGTATTATGTGTCACCCTGCTTGGCAGCTGAATTGGATTGAGGATGGAGATCAATCTGGGCATCAGTTACCAAAATAACATAATTGATGCAGTTATGATGAGCCGGAAGCATATTTTTAGTCGACTCATCTTGAGTGAATAATTGGATATTGTTGATCTATTCCAGCTTTGTCCACCTGAATCTGCAGTGGAACAGGCTCAGGACAGTAGAGCTGGTGTCATGTGTAAGGTATCAACAACAAAAGAGAGCAGTGATCCTGTGCCAACAATGATATGAGGTGCCAAGGAACAAGGGCAAAATGCATTATATAGACCAGTGTCTGATACAAAATACAAAAACCTATAGCTGTGGGGAAATTACACAAACCAGTACAGCAAAATCTTGGGGCTCAGCCACCTCCCAGCTTTCACTGGGAAACTCTCATAAGAATACCTCTGTTAATTGAAGTGTTCCAAGTGGACATCCATTTGCTGACATTTAATTTTAGATTTATGGTCAGTAATAATTTTATTTAATACCCCAATTTTTCCAATATATAACTTACTTTGTCCTTTGTATACTTTGTCACGTATGGCTATTTTGTATCTTTTGTTTGTTTGTACTGTAGCTTGTCCAATTCATGTTCTATGTATAGAGGGTAGAAGCATTTTATATTAAAAGTGATGGAATGGAGAGAACAGTGTTATATGTGATTGTCACATTTTTTATAACTACCTATATTGTAAGTTATGTCTAGGATATAATATGTCAGAAATATATCAATATAGTAGGTATCCATAAGATATCAACAGTCACAATTGCTTCCAGGTGTCCTTTCCAGCAGCATAGATTCCATTATTTGTTTGTTTGTTTTTTATTTATAGAATTTATACAGCAATCCATCTCACCTTTGTGTCAGCCCTACAAGGTAGACCAGATCAGGAAACTGACTCCACAGGAAGACTAGAACTATACCTTTTTGAGAAATACTATAGTAACACAATTTTGCAAGTCCCCCTTTGTTTTCTGTTCCCTCCCTCTTATACCTAAGAGAGTTGGGGAAGCCAGCCTTTTTTTAACATTTTCCCACCTCCCTGGGCTTAGCACAACTTCTGCACCTGTTGTCTTAATGGCTTCTGGATGGTTTCTCCATTTCCATGTCTTCCTATACCTTGTGACTCTAGGCAATTCACAGTACAAAATAATAAAAACACACGTTAGTGTAGCCAAACTCCTAAAAGACCATCTCCCAATCAAAAACCCATATAAGTTGGGTTCCAGTAAGATGCCTAAGGATCATGAGGGTCACTGAGAAAAAGCATGGAATCAGTATAATGAAAACTGCTTCAGTTCGGCCAATCAAACCTTTATTATGGCCCTAAGGCCAGCAGTCAGATACAGATAAAGCAAAAAAATATGAGGCTAAAAAGAAAAGAAATTAATACATTTTTTCAAATGCAAGGACAGGCAGCTGATTCATATACAGGTGCAGAATAGAGAAATCTGGAAAGATATATCCAAATAATATCAGCATGGGATAAGCAACTAATGGAAATCATGCTTTCTACCAGGGAATTTCTTCAGTATGAGATAGATAAAAGCCAACTAGGATTCCCTGTGGAGAGCAATGAAGAATTCTACTGACCTATCCCTGCAAGGACATATTCGTTGATGTGGGAGAATAATTTTATAGTACCCCAATAGAACAGCAAGAGTCAATGCATCGAACCTAGCAACATGGAAGGCTTGGCAAAATTTCAGGACTGTGATAGAGGTAGGAAGCTGTCACCTACCCCTTCAAAAGACCCCATATGTTGTGAAGCACACTTTGCTTTGAAGATCAGTGTCCCAAATACACTGCTTAAGGATACTTCTGGCATTTTGAAAGCCTAAGGGGCAAAACCTTTCCATGAAAGTCCTAGGGAGTGAAGCTTGCCAATAACTTTCTTTTAACCAGGTTAACTTGAAGTGGTCTCTAAGAATCAGTGGGGGCAGACCCACTGGGAAAAAAGTTAACATTAACCAAAGGCTAAAAAGATAGTGGAGAAGGAAATGGCAACCCACTCCAGTATCCTTGCCAAGAAAACCCATGGACAATGTCAAAAGGCTAAAAGATATGATGCCGGAAGATGAGCCCCTCAGGTCAGAAGGTGTCCAATATGCTACTGGGGAAGAGCGGAGGGCAATTCCAAGTAGCTCCAGAAAGAGTGAAGCGGCTGGGCCAAAGCCGAAAGGACATGCAGCTGTGGAAGAGAGGACTCTTTGGAAAAGACCCTGATGCTGGGAAAGATTGAAGGCAAAAGGAGAAGGGGACAGCAGAGGATGAGATGGTTAGATAGCATCACTGAAGCAATGAGCATGAAACTGAGCAAACTCAGGGAGGCAGTGAAGGACAGGAAGGCCTGGCGCAATATGGTTCATGGGGTCACGAAGAGTCAGACACAACTTAACAACTGAACAACAGCAACAACAAAAAGATAGTACCAAAGTCTAGCATCCACAGAGACCAAGCCCATGTCTAAATGTAGTGCAACGTTCTTAATTTATCATGGGACTGCAAGGATATCTCTAATAAACTTAGAGCAAATGGCTTCAAGGATGTCAAGATTTCTCTAAGTACTGTACAGATTTGGACACCATAGAGAAGCTGAGAGCCGATCTTGGCTATGAAGACCTGGCAAGCTGCAGGGATAAAGTGGGCTCCTTTCAAATGGAAAAATCTCAGGATAGCTGGGATGCTATTCAAAATGCTGTTGTTTCATTGAGTAACCTGCAGAGAATTTTGCAATGGTAAAGTGGTTATTGTGTTTATTGGCCTGCTGTAACAAACTTATTGATACAGTTCCTTCAGAGGAATCTATAGCACAGTCTGGTTTGGTTTTACAGCATCTGATTCAATTGACAAAGCCTAGGAATATGGGCAATGTTTTTGGATGTGATTGGCTAGCTACCTGCATTCTTCAAACTTTTTTGATTGCTTACATCAGCATGGAAAAGTTTATTGGGTGAATGCAAGGATCCTACATATCTTAAAAGAATTACCAGCACATTCTATGCAACAAACCCCAACTCAGTTTAGCAGACTTTGGCTACCACTGACAAAATCCATCTGTATGCTGTATTCTTCTGTACGTGCATAAAAAGCCTATTTAATGCCATTTTATATTTGTAACATGCATAAAATACATATGCATAAAATCTCATTTGATTTCAATGAGATTTTTAATATCCATTTCAGTGGATATTATGCTTTAACAGATACCCCTTCCCCACATTAATCTTTTAAATTGAAGATTTATTAGTAGCTGCAAAAGCTTATTCAAATCCTGATAACTGTATAACTACTACCCTGCTGCAAATATTTCATTTTTGGACAAGAAATATAAGAAATTGGTACCAATACAACTACAGAACATTGATTCTGCAATTCACATCCTTCTAAGTTTAGCTCTAAAATAGGTATAATTCCCCTGATGCATAACTTCTGTGAGGAGAAAGCATGTTCCTGTTGATTCTCCTTGATCTGTTTTGCAGCTTTTGTTACTCTTGACCATGTTATGCTGCTGGACTGTCTTCTGTGAATTGCTTCTATGTATCTACAAATTTGTTTGCAGAAAATAGCATTGTGGAGAGATGTGCTATTTAACTTTCATGGCACTTGTGCTAGGGGATCTCAAAAGATTCCAATTTACCTCCCATATTCTTTAACATTTCAGCGAGGCTGCTGTGTTAAATCAGCTAAAGTATTGCTGATAGCTAAAACTTCGGTATGAAAAAAAAAGCAATAAACCTGTTCATGGTCATTGTGCAGTGTCCTGAAAAAAGCAGGCATTCTTACTTGAGAAGGACATGGCTTTGGTGGCCCAGATAGGCAAGTTATATACAGGTAGTCCTCAACTTACGACCACAGTTGGGACCGGAATGTCCATCACTAAGCAGTGCAATCAAGTGAGTCATACCCAACTTTACTACCTTTTTTGCCATGGTCATTAAGTGAAGCATTGCAATCGTTAAGCAAATCACATGGTCGTTAAGTGAATCTGGCTTCCCCATTGATTTTCCTTGTCAGAAACCCCCTGGAAAGGTTGCAAATGATGATCACATGACCCCAGAAAGCTGCAACCATTGTAAATATATGCCAGTTGCCAAGCACCCGAATCTTGATCATGTGACAGACAATTGTAACTGCGAGGACCAGCCATAAGTAACTTTTCAGTGCCATTGTATCTTCGAACAGTTGTTAAATGAATGGCTGTAAGTCAAGGACTACCTGTAGTGATTCATCCGCAAGCAATCTTCAGGCTGAATACAGGTAGTCCTCATTTAGCAACCACAGTTGGGACTGTCAACTCAATTGTTAAGTGAAGCAGTTGCTAAGTGAAACCACAACTGTGCTTACAATCTTACTTCAGTTTTCCCTTCCAATACAGACCTATAAAAGTCGTAAATACAAGGATTGGTTGCAAAGTTACCTTTTCATCACCATTGTAACTGCAAACAGTTGCTGTATAAGGCAGTCACTAAACCAGGATTGCCTATAACTATAAAACATTATAAATGGGACTGCCCTGAAATATGACTCGGTATAGGTGGTCCTTGTGCAGCAACCATTCTTTCAACAACCAAACTTGCGATGATGCTGAACAAGTGGTACTTATGACTGGTCCTTGAAGTTCCGGCCATCTCAGCATCCCATGGTTGCCACTTGCCGCTTTCTTTGCTGGCTTCCTACAAGCAAAGTCAAAGTCAGCAGGAGGTCGCAAATGGTGACCACATGACATCCTCGCTTAACAACCTGTGATGATTCACTTAACATTAACTGTCATCACTAAGCAACACGGTTGCATGACATCACACAGTGTCATGCTTAGCAATGGAAATTCCAGTCCCAACTGCTGTCATTAACAAAGGACTACTTGTAGCCAGAATTAGACATAATCAGATACATTCTGATATTTTGGATGTTAGTTTTAATTTTCAAGAACATCTTATGGTGCTGATGTTTACATATGATGATGTGCCATCAAGTTGGTGTCAACTCTTAGTGACCACTTAGGTACATTTTCTCCAGAATGATCTGCCATCAGCCAGGTCTTGCAATGATGTACCCATCACCATTATAACTGAGTCCATCCACCTTGCAGTGCTGGTCATCCTCTTTTTTTCTTTCCTTCCACTTTTCCCAGCATTATAGACTTCTCAAGAGAGTGAGATCTTTGCATAAAGTGTCCAAAATATTGTAATTTGAGCCTGGTCATTTGTGCCTTGAATGAGAACTGGATTGATTCCTAAATATTGTAAGGGCTGAATATCTGAAAGAACGCTTGTTATCAAAGCAGCCTCCTCAAATCTTAAACTGTTCATCTCTTTAGAATAGGTGAATGTATCAAGTAGATATCTAGATTTTGCAGCAGAAGTCTTCATTTTGGAAAGCCCTTGAGTACATGTCAACCTTACATACTTTCTATAGTCAGGTTAAGAATTTAGTGTTTTCTGCAGCATTTTTGAAGAAATTTTATTTTGTCTTTTTTATTTTGTTGTTTTGATAGATTTTATGTGGTTATTTGCTATTTTATACTGCATGTATATCTTTGTATGAGTAATTTAAATGAATATATAATAAATCTAAATATATGACTATCAGAATATTAAAAATATATAGGATAAATATTTTGCAGGGAGAATTTTTCAGGCACCTTTCTATGTTTCAATGGAGACATGATTCTGTCCATTTTCTAAATATTGTCGAATCTTGGTTACTTCAAAATCACAGTTAAAAATAGGGTCATCGTTTCTGAAAATGCCAGTGAAAATGAAATTGCACTATAGAGAATAGCATGGAAATTGGAGAGAAAATCTTATTACTGAACTATGATTAGATGATCATTTGTCATGCTATGTTTGCATTGAGTCAGTTGATGATTAACCCTCTCAAGAACCATGATTAACTTAAACTGCATTGATATCAATGAACCTGTTTTAACAATAACTGAACTCATTTGTTAATGCTACTGGTAGATGTTCATTTATGGAAAAAGAACACACAAACTTCTGTGTTTAGGGAAGAAATGCATTCTGTTTGTAACAAACAACTATTCTATACTGTATTCAGCACTTTGATCCAATTCACATGTTACATCCTTTGATTTTGAATCTTACTGATCCACATCACTTTCATATAGAAGATAATTTGTACAACAAGACTGCCAGGACAGGTTAATATGTTTTAAATTGTTGTCCTTGGCACTTTGAGCATTTTGGAGATCGTGAAACATTCTAGAAACAGTTTATAAAAGTTACGAAAGTCATACAGAAATTATTTGGATTCTGCTATAAAATTCTATTTTCAAGAGTTTTTTCCAAGGATGAATCTGATCTCATTATAGTTTGCTACGTACGTGCCATATCCAAACTCTCTTGCTTCATTATCTTTACATAATTGCTTCTCTCAGTGGGGCATTTGTTTCCTTATCTTTCATTCCTGATGTTTCTCTTCTGTCTATAGTTATCTTAACGATTTGGACCGTATAGCAGATTCTGGATACCTACCCACTCAACAAGATGTTCTTAGAGTTCGAGTTCCAACGACAGGAATCATTGAATATCCATTTGACTTACAAAGTGTTATTTTCAGGTAAACAAAATGTTCCTTATTTTTAAAATTGCTTGGTGTGCTACTTCAGAGTTTTTTTTTGGGGGGGGGGTTCCTACCAGGCATGTAAAAATATATGTTAACTAGTTGTACCAATAGAAAATGTTATTTTGGAAATGTTATTTTCTCCCACTCCCTTTCTTCTTTTGGCTTAGTAATAGCAATTTCCATATAGTTGCAATTCAGGCAAAACTATTCAACCCCTGAGATGTTCATTGTTTAGATTACTATTTTACACTTATCAAAAATGGGGAATGCAGAACAGAGTGTTGTGTTATATTATTAACAATATGCTTTTTTGACCATTAAGGTAAGAATATAGTTTATAAATTGCACATAAATCATGTTTTTATATATATTTATAGACTGCAATTCCTAATAAAAATCCTAACCACAAATTCTGCTTCAACTTGTGTCTTTAGAGGATAAACTTGAACAATAATAGAAATGTCTATGTCTTTAAGAATATCCCTACTTTATTATGCTGTCATTATACATAAAGATTATTACAGTGAGTATGGAAAAGATTGGACTGTTTGCCATATTGAACAGAAACCTTCCTGTTTTAATTTTACTAATTACACTCATTTTAAAAGATGTTGTGTTTAACTTTGTATAATGGTAGGAGCTGTATCAGCTGCTGTTCATGTGTGGATTTATTGAATATACAGTTTGACAAGTGGTGCCTACTTTGCCATGCAACTGAATATTCTAAAGAACTTTTGTTGAAGTTCTTTTTTTAAAATAATTGTATTGCTTTTTAATTAATAACAAAAACAAAAACAAAACACAAAAATAATACACTATCAAGAAGAAGAAAAAAAATTAAAAGTGCTATTACAAAAAAAGGGACAAAATACAACAAAGGAAATAAAAACTTGGCATAGTATATCATAACAGTAAATAATTACAAATCTGTATACATTTTTTTTTTTTTTTTTTTTTTTTAATCTGCGCTCAGTCGTTACCGACTCTGCAGTGACTGCTTGGACGAGTCCTTGCAGTTTTCAAGGCAATTGTTTCGGAAGTGGTTTGCCAGAGCCTCCTTCCTAGAGCAGAGCCCAGCTGGCGAGCACAGGAGGCGGGGTTTCCGTTCCTTTGCACCCTTTTCGGGTGCGCGCAGTTTCGCGCTTACCGGCAACTGCTCCCGACTCCTTTTGCAAGGCGCCACCGGCATTTTTCCTCCCACCGGAGTGAGAGTCCCCATTTATCTACTCACGTGAGTTTTCGAACTGTTGGGTTGACAGGAACTGGGGAGGAAACAGGAGCTCACCCTGTTAACGTGAAGGCTGGACTCGAACCGCTGAAGCGTCGACCATTTCTGGCCGGCAACTTTCAGCGTCATTAAGCCGCTGCGCCACCACGTCCCCCTCTGTATACATTTATCTAATGCAAATATTATTCAGATGCATATACATTTCCAATATATTTTTGTGACGGTCATATTTTTTTTAACCTACTGTATTTTGTATAAACAAGTCCCATATTTCATTATACTTGTCCATACAAAGTCTATGTCTATAGGCAATCCGCACATAAGTGGCAAGTGCAATCAGGTCTTCAGTCCATTGAATAAATGGGGCCATATGTGTATTTTTCCAATGCTGCAATATCAATCTTTTGGCCATAATAAAGGCACAGAGAATCCATTCAGGTTGTTCAGTTCCACGTACTAGGTATATAGTTCAAAAGAATATTATCCTCTGAAAACGTTAGCTTTTGTCGCACAATCATATATATATAGTCTACTTTCTCCCAAAATTTAGTAAGTATAGGACATTGTAAAAACACTTGCTTTAAAGAAGCATTGTCCTTACTACATCTCCAACAAAATGCTATTTTTGACAATCCTTTTCTATACAACTTTTGTTGGAGTTCTTTATTTTGACTTTTATTAACTGAGAAGCAAAAAAAAAAAAGTTGTTTTTATTAGTAAAGATGTCATTTGACTTTCTTCATTACAGCCTTTGACCAGCGTTACAAATTTTTTAAAAAAAAAGATTGCTAAAGCAAACTCATTACCAAAATATTATCATGAAATAATAGAACAACTTATCTATGTCAAAGTTTTGCACAGTTGTATGGCTCTGTAAAGGTATTTGGCAACCTGGAATGTGAGTAAATATAAAATTAATCTGTATGACCCTTAAATTTGAAAATAAATGGGGAGATCAAAGCACCTCTCAGGAAATCATATAAGGAACACTGTAGGAAGACAAGAATTTCTACCTCCCTAGAGCCATAAGTGCAAAGTCTCTGAGGATAGGGAATCTCATGAAATCTACCCACTAACAGTGCAGAAGGAAGAGCATTAAAATGGGTTTAGAAATAGCCCATCTATATTTACTCAGGGTTAGAGTATATTAATGCCCCACAGTAGTGGGCTTGTGGCAATCTAACATTTGGTGATAAAATTCAGGAATGCTGGTGAGATCACTCTGACAATCAATGACCCTAATTTGTTCCTTTAGCATTGATGTGGCCATTACAAGGATTAATTGGCCTATATTTTCAGGAGAAAGGCTGAGACTATGTAACTGTCTATCAACACTATCTATACCTCTGTTCAGTAAACTTCTTCTGGAATGATGATGCTGGAATTCTGTTCAAGAATATTAAGCTGTTACTGGGTTGGTTTCTGGACTATTACCCGCCTCATTTATCTGGATGCCCTTTCAAACCAAATGTATGCCTGCTGTCGATGTAAATGCAGAATGCTGAAGGCTGCTTGTATTCACTCTATTGTCATTGACCATGAGATAATATAAATAATATAATAATGAAAACATGTCCCTAACATCTTAGTGTTTGCACATTGTTTTGATTTCTGTTAATTCTGCTCCTATTCCAGAATGGTGGATGTGGGGGGACAGCGATCGGAACGAAGAAAATGGATACACTGTTTTGAAAATGTCACCTCCATTATGTTTCTAGTAGCTCTTAGCGAATATGATCAAGTACTTGTGGAATCAGACAATGAGGTAAGCCATCGTCAAATGCACTTGAGAAGCATGTTTGTAATTAAGGCAACAGTTGCTTCTCCACAAATCTCTAATATAATTTTTTCAGTATTTTGTGATAGTATTCTGTGACTGTGCTGGTGCCAGGAATTTTTTCTGTGATTTCACCCTGGTTTTGAAATACCATGCTCAAAGACAGTTGTCCAGATTGTTCTCTCCAACTTTTGAGCGTTAACTTAACAAATATTTCTTATTCTCTAAAACGTTGGAGATACTGCTCCTCCAAAATTACATTTTTATATTTCCAACTCATAAGGCTGATTTATAATTCCTTTAGTCAGTGTAGAGGATAGATACAAATGAATGTTAACTGACATTTTTATCTCAGATAACTAATCAATTTTGAGCAAAATTGTGTTGAAGTTATTTTAGCTAGCTAAGCAAAGTAACCCAAAAAGGGGAAATAATAGATATCTATCTATCATATCTATCTATTACTGTATCTCTGCTTAGTGCCTGTTCATAAAGGCCTACTCATTTTAAGGTCTGGTGGAACGCTGAGCTCTTTTCCCCCTTTCTATGTTCCTCATAAGCATTCTTGGTTGGTAGAAATATTATCATGTTTACACTGTTGATGTTGGGATATGTAATCCTATCCTTGTCTTGGTAAGAAAAAATATGGAAAATATGCTTAGACATTTTAATTATTTTTTAAAATATATTGTTGCATAATTTCTAATAACTCCTTATATACAGTATGTTTATCCTAAGCTGAATTTATTCACCATTTAGAATTCAAATAAAATTTATTTAAAAGAGAACTGAAAAGAAGGCCTAAGTCTAAATAGGGTTAGCATAGCAGGAACCTTTGGCTTCCAACATACAAGGTATACAGATAGTCCTCATTTGGTGACCACAATTGGGACCAGCAACTTGGTCGTTAAGCAAAGCAGTCACTAAGTGAAACCGTGACTGTGCTTATGATCTTACTTCAGCTTTCCTTTGCTTTACAGACCTGCGAAGGTCATAAATGCAAGGATTGGTTGCAGAGTTACTTTTTCATCACTGTTGTAACTCCAAATAGTTGCTGTATAATGCAGTCACTAAACGAGGATTATCTATAACTATAATACATTATACTTGGGGCTGCCCTGAAATATGACTCAGTACAGGTGGTCCTCACGCAACAACTACTCTTTCACAACCAAACTTGTAATGATGCTGAACAAGTGGTACTTGTACACAACTGGTCGTCAAAGTTCCGGCCATCTCAGCATCCCGTAGTTGCCATTTGCCACCTTCTTTGCTGGCTTACTACAAGCAAAGTCAATGGGGAAGCCAGCAGGAGGTTGCAAATGGTGAACACGTGACATCCTCGCTTAACAACCTGTAACAACAGTCACTATAGGAGGCAGTCGCTAAATACATCTCCAGTATAATTTGAAAACATTTATTGTACTATTGTGAATGTAACGTTCATATGTCTTCATGTACCCTGTTGCCATATTTTAAATTTAAAAGGCATATAGGTAAAACACATGTTTCAGATCTGTTTTTAAATTCTGAATTCAACACTTTTAAGCTGCTATAGCACCCATTTAATTTCTGGCCTCTGTCCCTAATGAACCCCCATCCCCAAATGCCCCATTGATCTGCATTTTGAATGTCCACTCTACCAACAGAAATTGCATCACATTTTTAGCAGGAAAGTTGCCTGCTACAATATCAATCTAATGCTTGTCAGAAAGCAGTGTTCTGCTGAAGAGTAACAACTGCCTTTGCTTCCGCCTTGCTATATGTCTGAAAGCTCTCCCATATTTTAAGAATACTTTGAACCAGTTAAAAGTGGATAGCTAGGCAAATAGTTGTAAGCTATTCTTATTCCTGCCATCCATGTTTGTTTACACTGGAATTGGAAGCAAGTATGCTGCTGAAAAAGACCGTGTCTTCACACACCTGAAGTGACACGGCCTCTTTTGCATAGCCTGCTAACTGTGGTCCAGCACTATTTCAAGAAATGAATTTAGAGGAGGACATGAACAGATTATGTAGCCTGCAGTTTGCCCTGCCCCAATGAGGCAGTTGCTACTTGTGTTTTCTTGCTTCACTGCTAAAGTGCAGGGCTTTTTACTTCTGCCAGCAAGTGCCATGAGGTAGTGCCTCAGTTTGAGGTAAAGTTAGGAGTCTGGACATGCCCTCTCATATTGGTCACCTGAGATGCATCCCCCCCCCCAACCACTGGTGTTCAGGGCCATTCCCCTTTGGTCAGGGTGAGAACACTGTACCAAAAAGCCATCTCTCCCATCTCTCTTGCCAACCTTGCCTGATGTGGGGGGGACGCCTCCTCTTAAACCTCCACCCTCTGCAGTGTCTTATCCATGGAGCTGGGTAGGTATGCCTTTCACACATATCCAGCAATCTTCCTTAACAGCACTGAACGCATGTCAACAGTGAACTCTGCCAAATGGATTAAGCACGGCAGAGCCTAACCCACAGGGGAGGCAGCTGTACCACAGGTGTGCCAGCTAAAGACAGGAAGTGGCCCCATGGTAAAGCTTCTTCCCCCATGGAGGGCAGGAGAGCAGGCAGCCTAATTGCAGCAAGGGGTGAGGGGAGGCTCCAGACCTGTTTCCCCACTTCTCTCCCAGAAGAGAAAGGAAGTGGAAGAAGCCATTCTTAGCACTCTCTCTGGTACAGTAAAGTTCCAAAAAGCCATCTGCAGAGTTGCTTCCCCACTTCCTTCCTACTGGAGTAGGGGAAATGGTCTTCTCGCCACTTAGTGTGGGAATGCAGCCTGAAGAGTCACCTTCCCAGATGCTTCCCTAACCCCATGGAAAAGCAGTTCTTTGGCTAGCCCCTGCCAAAGTAAAAAGAAAAAAGACCCACCTCCCTTCCTTATCTCCCCCTCTTCCCTGCCACTCATCACACAAGAGGTGGGTACCAGGTTTCTTCTCTCTCCCCACTTCTGCCTTGAGTGGCAAAAGAAGGGGTGGGGAAAGAGAGAGAAAATGGCTCCTTTCCCATCAGTTCTGTCATCCCACAGAATGATCACTCTCCGGCCTCAGAGAACTGAGCAGAAGACCCAGTTCCTTTCTTACTTCACTTCTCCAGCGACTCAAGAAAAGAGCAGGGGGAGAAGCAGTGGGCAATGGCTCCACACAGAGTAACTGGCAAAGAAGGAGGTGCTCCCTACCCCATTCCTCTTGTCCCCCTCCCACTTCTTATGGGGACCAAACTCATAAGCTGCTTTGTTTGCTGAGGCAGAATAAGGGTTGAGATGTGTCAGTTCTTCTCTAAATTAGCATACTTTTCTGCCAGCACCTACATGGGATAATGGCACTTTAATGCTGCTGTATGGAAGAGCCTACACTCCAGAAACTATTTTGCCATGTGATCTGTCCTTTGCTTTGGCAAGTGCTAATTGAAAGAGCTCAAAGGTTTCATAGTATACCCTTCATTCTCTTCACAGCTTGGGGAAATATGTCTCTACTAATCCTTCAAGAAGCCTGAATAATTATGTAGCGTTTATTGTTAATACCATTAAAAATGAATGGAAACATGCATAGAATTCCAAGTTGGAAGTTTGTTAACTTTCCTTGGTAGGCAGATAAGAGATGGCTTACATCTTGGAACTCAAGAATTTGGAAGAGGACTAGCTTCTATTTACGAAAATGTATTTCAGAACCTGGGAATGAAAGCATTCAGACATCAAATTCAGACATTATATTAGGGCAGTGAATGCTTTGGATTTAGTTTGGAAGAGGTGCTTCAAAATAGGCTGCAGTGTGAATGCACACGTGTCATTAAAGCAGAATTTTGTTCTCCAGTTTCTGCAGGGCGGCTGCCACTACAGCTTCAAGATCCTGCAAATAATAGCAGTTGCTCTAAGAAGTTGTTGTGTTGGCACTCTTGCCCATTCCAAAGCACCTCTTCTGCATCACATCTGGAGCACTGCATAGCCCTAGTATCTATATCTCTCATCCATTTCTTTCCTTTCTCCACTCTGAAATTTAATATTAAAATATTTTCATTTTAAATGACTTGCCCAAAAAAGCCATTTAAAATGTAAATATATATTTAGATGATATATTTATGGAAATAAAACTCTGGAAGGGTAAAAAGTGCAAGGGTACTTTTGAGTAAGGGAGTTTCTTACTGCACATTATGAATTAAAATATTAATCTTCGTGGAATCCTGTTTTGTTTAAGTAGACATAATTGTTTCATGCATCAGTAGAACACAGTTGGGAGGACTTTATTTTTACATTATCAGAAGTCACTTTCGAGTTAACAGCTTTAACAGAAGATCTCAACATTCTGAAAGAGAACTCAAGCATCTCACTTTATCCCTTAGTGTCATTAAGATGAGCCTATGATACAGCCTAATCCTGCTTTGCATTTTATGTGTTAGTCTCTTAATTGACATATGATTAAATTGCTTTGTGCTGCTTTGATCCTTCTTTTTGATTAAGTCTTGATTAAACTGTGTTCTAAGAAGATGAACAACTAGCAACAACTTTCCTCTTGATAAGAAATCATTGCTTTCTGACTTCTGTAGCTTTTGAACTATGAGTAATCTCTTTTTTAAAGACACTGGCAGCATGTTTGATTGACATCACTTGGAACTACTATTCTAGATTCACTGGAACTTAATGGGAAGATTTTAAGATATTACTATATTGGGAATTGGGAATCTGCCTCTTTGGGTTGTAGAATGTGGTCATTGGAGAAAGGATGCTGGGAGCTATACTGGAGTGGTAGTAGTTATACTGAAGTTCTGACATCTCGAAAGCCACATACCCTTCCTCCCACTCTACATATTTTAACCTGCCTTGATCAAATGGAAACCTTCTATTACCTGGGAACAGCTCAGTGTTCAGTGATGGAGAACATACTTTGCCTGCATAAAGTCCTAAATTGAATAGGCTTTAATAAAAATATGTGTTTCCAATAGAAGAGAATATAGCTCAGGGTAGACCTGTGGAGTTCTTGGTGTTCTCTGAGCTTGGTTGATTGCTTGCAGACATTTCATTATCCAACTAGGTAATATCATCAGTGCAAGTGAGTGTGGGGTTTGCTGCCTGTTTATATATAGTAGCTTGCCCTGTTAGTTTTGGCACCAAGAACTCCAAAAATATGTGCATCATCACTTGGGAATAACTGTCTCAAATGAGATCATTCCAATTTTTTGTATCTGTGTCAGTTCGTCACATTTAGTAAGGATTATAGACTAATTTATTGCTGATAAAATATAAATCTCAAACTCTTTCATAAAGAACATCAGGAAATATGTGACTTTTTGAGGACCTCTCTTATCTACAGTACTGTGCAAAAGTTTTAGGCAGCTGTGAAAAAATGCTGTAAAGAATGCTTTCAAAAATATATATTGTAATTGTTTATGTTTATCAATTTACAAATGCAAGTTCAAATTTCTAGCTCAGAAATTTGTTAGACTGTAATCATGAAGTGAATATATACTAATCCTTGTTGTCATTAGGTGAATATATACTCCAAGGCTTTTCTTTCTGTATGTAAATGCAAATTTTTTGAAGAAACATTTAATCTCCTCTATATGGGACTGATATGCGTTCCTGTCAAACTGTATTTTTTAGAAGATATTCTCTCTATATTATCCAGAATACAAAAATATATTTACAAAGCAAATATTTTGCATTGGATGACTTCAAATTGTCCACATCAAGAAATATTCTGATCTGCAAAAGAAAGATGAGTGAGATTTCATGTCTATTATGCATATTTTTGATGTGCACATCAGACTGAAAAAAAATATTATTGGCAAATGTCAGACATGGACCATAATATATATATTGCTATTTAAAACAAATATTTGGGGAATGTTTCCATTTTTGAATGTTTCCATTTAAAGCAACAAACTCACAGCAAAGCTGGAAAAAAGCAATATGAAATCCTGATATGTCAGTTGATAACACATCTTTATCTACAAATCCCATCTCCCAACCTATTTTATTTTATTGTATTTTATTATTTTATGTGAATCTTTAGTATTCCACAGATGCAACTGATACCACAAGTCCTTCTGTCTCATTGTTAAATTGCAAGTCAGCTTGGATGTATTTAATTTATACTGTGTGAACACTAGAGGGTCCTATAAGCTTCTGAATAGAATGGCTAATTGTAAACTATCTATGTTTTCCTCTTTTCTTTTTACCCTTTTCTTCCTTCACAGTTTAACTCAGAATTATCTATAAAATGCTGTCATTAAGGGCAGAGCCTCCATTTGGTTTTGGAGGCAAATGTAGATGCATGGTATAACAAGAACATAATATATAAGATTATGCCTTTTTAATAGGAAAATCAAGCAGAATGCTAGCATAATGTAGTATGGGACTTTCACCAGAGAAGATTAAGACTCCATACAGTTCACTGGGTGACTTTGGGACAATTACTTTCAGCCCTGTTCATCCCACAAGATGCAAAGGACTCTGGAGGAAGCAGTTAATTTGGATCCTTGGCAGTCAGGGTTCAGGCTGCGATACAGCACAGCATCTACATTGGTGATGCTTGTGAGTGACCATGATCAGGAGAGTGCAACCCTCCTGGTATTCTTTGACCTTTTGATGGCTTTTGATTCCATTGACCATGGCACCCTTCTGGATTATCTTCAAGAGATTGGGGGAGGGGTGCTGTTTTGCAGCAGTTTTCCTCCATCTTGAAGAGCTGGTTCAAGCTGGTGGTGGTGGGAGAGGAGAGATATAGCTAGAGATCTCTGTTTTATGGAGTAACTCAGGGAACTCTCCTCTCTTTGCTCCTCTGTAACATCTAAATGAAGCTGGTGAGAGAGGCTGTCCAGCAGCGCAGGGTTTAGTATCATGAATATGTGGATGATACACAGTGATATATCTCATCCCCAGGCCAAATAGATGATGTGGTGCAAGTACCTAGAGGAGATCAGGATCTGGATGGGAAGGAAGAGTCTTCAATTGAATCCCTCCAGGAGCAAGTGACTTTAGGTTTGTGGCCCAAATTATTCCAGAGAAATTCCATCTTTGACTCTGAATGAGTTTGTATTCCCTCACTCAGAGGTGGTCTGCAGTTTGGAAGTTCCCCTAGATTCAAGCTCCTGCTCAAGGAATAGATGGCAGTTGTGGCTAAGAAGGCTTTTGCATAGCTACGTCTTCTGCACCAGCTGTGACTTTTCCTGGATCAGAATGCCCTGCCGACAGTTATTCATGCCCTAGTCTCCCTCGTCTTGATTCCTATAATGTCCTCCTCATAGGGCTCCCTTGAAGAATGCTTGGAAGCCACAGCTGTTGCAGAAACTGGCAGCCTGGGCAGTGATGGGTATATCTCAATATCCTCAGGTATCCCTGATGCTTCAGGAGCTGTGTTGGTTACTGTTTGGCTTCTGGGTGCGATTCAAGGTGTAGGTTGTCATTTTAAGACCCTGTATGGATGTGGACCTTGTTATCTGAGGAACTGGATTCCCCTGTATTCATCTGCCCATCCAGCCAGATCAAATAGGATCAGCTTCCTCCAGGTTCCACAGTATGAAGGGGCCTCAGAGGTGGGCATTCTCAGTGGCTGCCCCCAGCTGTTTTGAACTCCCTCCAAGGGGGAACCCAATCAGCCTCATCCCTCATAAGTTTCAGGAAAGCTTTGAAGACTTGCCTGTTCCATCTTGTACAGAAGGAGGGTGCCCAGTGATTGGAAGCTGGGGTTGATTCTGAACATGATTGGTATGTAGCATGTGTTTGCATTTGTTGATGTTATTTTATTATTTTATATTTATATGTAATGTAGGTTTCCTGGGGTGTTTTATATGTTTAGATTGTTAACTGCCTAAAACCTGTGAGAATGGGAAGTATACAAGCAACATACATACATACATACATACACTTAAATGTCTTTAAGCAATATTCATTTTCCATTGTCTGAGTCAAATTTTGCCATACATAATTATTTGCATAAAATGCAGACTGAGCATTTATCCTCTCCTACCTAATAAGTGCCTCAAGAATGCAGCAAATGTTTATTCAGTTTTCTGCTCACCACTGTTGCATCATCTCTAGTGAATGCTCTGATGTTAGGATCTTTTAATTCCCCATCATGGTTTTATTAGCTTTTATTCTGTGTCTCTATTTTTTTCTTTTGTTCAGTATTTTCAACAAAAGCACTTCTCACTGTTCTCTGTTTTCCCTTGTGCCTTTCCTACTTGGTCCTGTGCTTTCTTGGATCATTCTCTTTGCCACCTGCTATCTCACAAAGCAGCTTTCTCTTTGTAAAAATGGTGCTTTTGCAATGCCAGGGGCCTCTGCAGGGGTGGGGATGGGCTGGTAAAAAAAAAGTCAAGATTATGGCCACAATCAAAGGCACCATCTTCACTCTTTTGATCCCCCTTGCGGACCCCCTGTACATGTTTCAGTTTGCTTACAGCATCAGCTGTAGTCATTGAGATTTGGGTGGGAGAAGAATGCAAAGTAAAATTTTGCTAATACCATCTGAAATGCAGCTTGCTATACCTCAGTTCTTCAGGGCTTCGTGCTACAGTTTGATTTCTTAGTGCTTTTCAAACCAGTAAACTCAGACTTAGCTTTCACTAAATCATTCCCCACCTCCTAGCTGGGGTTCAGATTTCTGAGCAGAGGATCCCTCTTAAGTACACATTTTGATGATGGATTCTTTATATATGGTTCATTATGAAATGCTTTAGGATAGGGGTGAACAGTTTGTGACTCTTTGACTAATGCTGTAAAATCAGAACACCTATTTTCCTGCCACTTTGAAGCAGAAAATATACTGAAACTATAATGAAAGCCACCAATAGGCTTAACACTTTTTTTTCAAAAGGTCTGATTTGGCTCCAGTTATTTTGCATTGTTGTTACCCATTGTAGCTCCTCTCCCCTGCAACTCAGTAAATGTTACGTGCCCCCTGAGGGAGGTTCTCCTCTGTTTTTGACTGAAGCCTGTGGCCCTCACTGTGCTTCTAATAGTTGGTCAATGAAGAAATATCCAGTCTTTAAACAGTGTATCATCTAGGGATTATTGTACTTAGATAGGTATAGGTTTTATTATCTGGTCTGGCTGTAATTTAACCAGCAATGCCTCCTTTAAATCTGCTGGTAATTTTGCATTCTTCAAGGATGCCAAACCATTTCAGTTGTATTGTTTTTAAACAGAAAGTCTGTAACAGTATAAATGGAAGAATCAAATACAGTAAATGGGTCTTAAAAGAATAAAGATGTGTGCACACATATACATATACTTTGCCCCTTGGTCTGTTTCTTGTGGCCTCTTCTAGATAGGCCTTTTAATGTGTGTTGACAGTAGTTCATTACAATAATTTCATAATGCATCTAAACATCTCTATCATCTATTAGTCATTAGACCATCTGTTTTTTCTCTTGACCAGGATTATCCATTTAATTAGTAATACCATGAACAGAAGCACAATTCTTCATATACAAGAGTGTTCTTTAGTTCTTTGCTTTCATAAATTTTAGATAGAAGTTGCTTTGATGCTATTCCCTGTTCATTTCTTCAGACACACTAGCTTTTGTGAGCATATGCTCGGTTGTTCTACATATTTGCACACACACCTTATAAAAGAATAAACCAAAATTCCTGGATTTCAAAATACTCCAAATTCACATTTTAAATATAGTCTGTGCCTCCTCTATACATGTTTCTACATTTTCATCTTTACTAAATAAGACTGTAGGTTTGGGATTAATAATAACGGACAGCTTATCTGCAAATACCACCCTTTCTTTTAAATACTTTATTATACAATGGAATTCCCTAAATTAGGATATTTAATCTTTGCCATTTAGCAAAGTAGAACCTCATGTTTTACACCCTAAACTAAAATCAAACATAGACTATTGTTTGCTGTCCTTGGAGTTATGGTTAGACAGTGTAATACTTCTGTGCTGAACCACATTTTAACACATACAGTAGGTGTGGCATCCTTGTATGCTGCCATTATGTTAAAAAATATGATAACATTAATTCTGAGGAGGTGAGAGAATTGCAGAGATCACCAGTTTTCAAAAGGTAGTCTGATATAATGGTATTTTTATTTTTTGAGACAGTTCCTATATACATTAGTCTGTCTTAGCTGACTTTGGGTATCCTCATTAGCACCTTCACTGCAGATAACAGTTTGTTTCATTGTTAACAGGAATACTGAAATTCCACTAGGCAGTCTCAGCAAAATCCGCTTAAATGTATTCTAAGACGTACACAGTCCCCAAGAACCCAAAATGTCTGGAACACTGTAGCAGTTCACGTGTGGAGGCTTTTCCCAGACTACAACAACTACTTTATTAACTACTTTAATAATTACTTTAAAGCTAGAGGCCTAGTTTAGTCCTTGTATCCCTGGCACTTGTAGCTTTTCTGATAATGAATAGAAACTCCACTGAAGAAGCACTTTGGGATTCATTAACCAATCTTCTTGTAGTAGTTATTTGGGATGGCAAATTGCTGGTTGTATTTCTTTAAGAACTCTCCTTCGTGAACAATTTTCATAAGATATGGCACTGAGAATTAGGAAGTGCACATGTGTAATGCTGTTATTGGAAAGGTTCATAGAAAATCAGCCATTTATCATTATGGTCATTGGGAAAGCTTTTATAGCAAGATTGGTGTTAGGAAGGTTGGTGTTATATTTTAACTCATGTAGCTGGTGAATAGATCTTTGATTTTAAATAAAGCTTAAGTAAGAACAAGAATAGTTCAAAGTAAATTGACTTTTTGTTCAGTTGACTAATCAGTAAGCTGATGATCAAATGGAGGCAGGATTGGGTGCTCAGTCTTTGCTTTTATTGTGGCATGATTGATTGATTGATTGATTGATTGATTGATTGATTTGATTATGTGCCATCAAGTCGTTGTTGACTCTTACTCTGCACATTAATATAGCTGAAAATTTATATTTTGAGGCATCCAGGTTATAACATAATTTTACTCATTTATGGCAATTTTGTAATCAATAAACATATTGATTATAACCCTAACCCTTTATGATGTATGGTAATGCATGGCAGACTACTTGAATTTAATGAAATTTAATAAAAGAAGATTTAAATAAGGTCTTGGACTTTTAAATAATTTTCATAGACTATTTATTGGCATTGTTCACAAAAAATAAGTATATCTACTGTACAATAATTCTGTTTCCATAGATAAATTATCATAATTTTCTTCAGAAAGAAGATCACAAAATGCAAACTCTTATATTTTCTGTTCCTCTGAAAATATTAGGAAGATTTAGGGATATCTTGGCTGAATGCTGAAATGTTTTGTGGATTTCTCTGGAACATTTGTCTTTATACTAGGTGCTGAGATTTAAGTGCATATCTTTATGTTTTGAAGCCTGCCTAAACTTCTGATAATGTCTACCATATGGCAGATACCACCACACTGAGTTGATCACATTCCAATACTTTTCATTTGGAACACTCTTCAAAGCAGATTGCTGATGACACTACCCTGATAGCTGAAAATACAAAGGATCTGCAAGCCCTAGTACTAAAAATCAAAGAGCACAGTGCAAAAATGGGACTAAAATTAAATATAAAGGAGATGAAACTAATGACAACAGGTAGAACAACCAACCTTAGAACTGACAATGAAGATATTGAAGTGGTGGATAGCTTCTGCCTTTTAGGATCAACCATCATCAGTAAAGGAACAAGCAATCAAGAAATGCACCGCAGACTAGCACTTGGTAGAGCAGCCATGAAGCCTTGGAAAAGATATTCAAATGCCATGATGTGTTTATACCTACAAAGATCAGAATCATGCAAGCCATGGTATTCCCTGTGACACTCTATGGAAGCAAAAGTTGGATTTTAAAGAAGCAGGATAGGAAGAGCATTGACTCTTTTGAACTTTGGTGTTGGAGAAGACTCCTGAGAATACTGTGGACAGCCAAGAAAGCAAAGTGATGGATCATCAAAAAATTAACCCAGAGTTCTCCCTCAAGGCACAAATAACCAGGCTCAAATTATCCTACTTTGGACAAATTATGTGAAGATCCAGCTCTCTGGAAAAGGTTCTAATACTGGGAAAGGTGGAAGGAAGAAGAAGAGGATGACCAGCAGCAAAGTGGATGGACTCATTTACAGTGGTGATGAGTACACCATTGGGAGACTTGACAGGACAGGTTAGGGATAGATTGTTGTGGAGAAAATCTATCTATGTTGTCACTAGGAGTCGAAAACAACTCGATGGCACATAATCAAGGCAGATTGATGTTACTGTACACTCAATGAATGTGGAATGTATTTTAAACATTTTTGTTACAAACTAAGTGAAAAAAAAATCTGGAAAATGGATAGGAAGGAATGATATGATGCTGCACATGCAGGGGAGGGTGGGTTTTTTTCCCAAGTAGTTTTGTTAAAGATTATAATTACAATAGTAAAAACTAATACAAACTAAAAATAGAAAGAAGGAATAAAAGGTCCAAAGGGAAAAGATAGGAAAGACATAAAGAAGAGAAAGAAAAAAAAAGACTATAGTAAAGAAAAAGAAAAGAAATATATAAAGAAGTGACTCCCAACCTTCATCACAACAAGTGTAAACAATTTTAGTAACTTTTCACTTCCTCTTAAGTTACAACAAATGATCTCTTCTTCCCATATCCCATCTCTTATCTATATCTTTCCTATGTAACAACCTTTGCAGGTCTCAAAGCGTTTCCACTTTATAAAGCTGGGATCTGGGTATTACTCCCTCTCTGCTACAACTGCAGACAGAATGTTGATTGGCAGAACCACATCTTTGAAAACGCCCTTTTGGAAAAAGTTATACCCTATATTTGTGCCATATTTGTGTTGCAGGTTATCAGATAGGCTAATAATTATCAAAGATATTTCCTTTCTTTGTTCATCTCACTGGATCTGTGTGTTCCATAAATACATTATTCAATTTGATCCCCTGCTTATGAAATATTTTACTCTACATTGTATTGAAGAAGGGTCTGGAAGGATAAGCCTGCATTTGGTTGAACACTTTATCCCTTTCGGGTTTTATATGTGTGTTGTTATTGCTGATTTTATTAACTGCTTCAATCAAGGCAAATCTATGCTTATGGCAGCGAGGTGCACTCTTATTTACAAGACCAGATGTGGCAGCTCCTGAAAGCTTTGGATGCAGCCTGCAGACCTCCTTCAGAAATTGCCACTAAGCTATAATTTTTTATGTAATGAAAAAAGAAACATCAAGTAATAACATAGTATTTAATGCTCAGTTTTAATTAAATTCAGTCAGATGTGCTTTCCTCCCTGGCCCTGATCACTTTCTTGTCCCAGACTCATCTACTTTTTGGAATGAGCCCCCCAGCAAAGCTAAGTGCAGCTCTCAGACTGAAAAAATGTTGCTTGCCCCTGGCTTATGGGAATAACTTCTGACTGGCAGGACTGTGTACCCTTATGTTACTAGAAATAGATCATAGCATTTTTTTTCCAGCAATTAAATGTTCTGGTCCTTATTGTTGAACAAATATTTGGCCCACAGGATTATGTCCATCCTGCTGTGGCTGCAGGTTGATAGTATGAATTATGTGGGTTCAGTTTTAAAAAAAAGTAAAAAAAAAAAGACTAAATATTTTGCTCCTTTTTCACTTTAATTTCTCTTCCATTGGAAATTGAAGTTAAGCTACATAAAAGCATTGTCCAGACAGTTATTTAAACTGTATGCGGCAGTATTGGAAACAAGCTAGAAGTTCCAGCATGTCTTATCTTTTTCACAAATTCTTATTCAGTTTCTTGGGAGGGGAGGGTGTTGACTCATAAGCTATGTTCACAATTTGCATTAAGCCATTATCTCACTTCTCTGAATTTGTAGTAAGCCATTGTTATTCGTCTTCCAAATCAAGAACAAAAAAACTGTTCAAAGTTGGCTTTTAAATTGTCTTGGAGAGAAAATACTTTTTTAATAGTAAATGTATTAAAAATTACTATTACAAAGATAAAAACTAATACAAACTAAAAAAAAATAAAAGAATAAAAATAGAAAATAGAAAGTGCCGAAAAGAAAAAAATAGAAAAATAGAAAAGAAAGAAAAAATAAGAATATAATAAAGAAAAAGAAATATATAAAGAAATGACTTCCCCCTTCATCACGTGTATAAACAATTTTAGTAAATTTTCACCTTCTTAAAATACAATAAATGATCTCTTCTTCCACAACCCATCTCTTATCTATAAACAAATCCTTAAAGCCTCTTTGTTTCAGTCCTGATCAGCAAAAGTCAATTAAAGGTTACCAGAGATAACATATCTGTTTTAACTTTGATCAAATAAACCAACTTTATATTCCTTCCTTTTACTTTTAACAATCTTGCTCTTTAGTCCTTTCAAATAATGTCCTAAAACTTGATTTCTTTTCATTTTTTCTTTGTCCTTTCTCACAAAATCCTTCAAGCTTTAATAAGACTCTTTTGTAAATACAGTATAGGAAAGTTATCCAGGTCCTCTTTTGATTTATTATTTGTATATCCCTTTTAATTATTAAGACATCAGCCAGTTTCATTTGAATATCCAGCGTAGCCTCTTTTTCCATATCATTCTTGTAGCCTGTCATTTTTATATCTACTTTCAGATCAGTCTCAATCTTGTCAGGGAAAACATGTTCCTCTTTCATAACATCTTGTAAACACAGTCTATCTAAAGAGGCAGACACTCTTTAAATTAACTTCTGGGTCCATTGTTCACAAATATCCTTCAGTATGTCCAAAGTTAAAATATTTTGCTTCATTGTGTATTACTAAGTCAAATTTAAGTGCTCTTCTCCTTTAATTGTACTCTTTAGTTCCTTCTGGTTCCCTCTAGTGTCCAACCTTCAAGGTCTCATCCTATCCCGTTTTTTTAAAGAGAATTCCAAACAAAACATTTTCCTATGGGAAGGATTATTTTAATTAATTCTAAAATATTATTTCAAATGCATCTGGACCCTTAGTCCATTTACAACTTTCCAAAACCAAAGTTCTCATCACCCTTTTGCTGTTTATTCCACCAGACACACACACACACGATTTTTTTTAAGTCCTTAAACTTGTGTTTAAAACTTGGTTTGCTAAGGGTTGAAGGAAACTCACCTGGTGTTTTCAGATTTATTAATCCAAAGGTTCCTAATAGCTAAAAAGTAGTTAACAAGCAATTTTCAAAAGTGATTAGAAAAGGAAGTATGCAAACCCAGCATCCTTGAAGGCGCTGACCATGGTTTGGGAAAGATGGCTATTCCTTCATCTGCCAGAGCTCCAAACACGCCAGAGACCTCTGTCTTGCAATCTTCTGTATGGAGCACTTGTTCTCAAGTTCGCTCCTTGTCCGGAGAAGAATTACAAAGAGCTGGTCTACTTGTCAGCCCTAAAAGCAGAGCCATCTTCAATTCTCCATTTCTTCCCCAGATGTCTCGGGTTGGAGAGAAAATACTAAGTCTACTAGGCTGATTTGGAAATCACTTCAACCTATGATTAGTGCTAAACAAGAAACTGAAAGGAGAAACCATGTGCTGAAGTGGAAGATGAAAGAGAATGCAAACCTCCAGCTATTTTCTAGTTGACTGGATGAATTGAACCTTGGGATTTAAACAGAACTCCAGATTCATTCATTCATATGCCTATGCCTATGCCTATTAATTATATGGTTGCCCATCTATCCAAGAAACACTGGGTGGCAAACAAACAAAAACATATGAGCAGATTATTTTTATTTTATTTCTCAAATTGGTCACCACACATCTCATTGAAATGACTTTGGGTGGTTTACAGCAGAGATAAAATTCATTAAAATACAATATATGCAATTATGCCTTTGAAACATTCACTATAGGTATATTAATGTTACTTAACTATTTTTTGATCTTCCAGAATCGAATGGAGGAAAGCAAAGCACTATTTAGGACAATTATCACATATCCTTGGTTCCAGAATTCTTCAGTCATTCTATTCTTGAATAAGAAAGATCTTTTAGAGGAAAAAATAATGTACTCACATCTAGTTGACTATTTCCCAGAGTATGATGGTAAGTTTGTTTCTTTTTTAAGATATTGTGTGCAAACAGTACAATAGCAAAAATACAACATTATAGAGTTGATAGAAGAGAAGAAGCTTGCCTTCTGAGGTTCTTTGATACTACAGCCACCGTTCCAAAACTTCGAATTAAACGGTGCATTCTTAATTACATGTTCAGAGTGTCAGTTGTTTGTTAACCCTTGAACATGGTTGTGTGTTCAGTTTCTACATGGTTTGTGTCTTCAGTTCATCTGAATAAGATTTGAGGTGGAGGAAATACTATCCATATGACTGGAGAAGGTTGTGTGTATTAAACTATCTTGTTATATGTACATAATCAGAGTGATGGAGTTTAACATCTCTGACATTCTTCCTAATCTCATGGGATTAACAAAATAGGAAAATTCAAATTCAGATGCTACGCAAGGAGACTTTCATGTCTTACTAAAAGGATGTGGTTTGTTAAATTGCTAATTACATATTCTATGCCCTGTCCCTCCACTTATTGAGAAAGATAGTGCACCTGTTGAAAAAATTTCCAGTAATTGAAGCAAAGAAAAGGAGTTTTTTTCCTCCTCACTTTTCCTTCCACCCTTGGAAAGCTGACAGATTTCTTTCCCAATGGCTACATTGCTTCGAGTATTCATCTGTCTCCCAATGGTAGTCACTCTAATCTTGTTTTAAAATGAGATCATTTTGAGGCACTTATCTTCTTTCTCAATCATTTCTCCCTCTGTATTCGTTTTATTTGCTTAAAGTATTGGAGTACTTTAGCTCCCATTCTAAAGTACTGAGAAATTCTTGCCTTCTGTTTGTTTTTAACCAGCTTTGGTTAAGTTACAACTCTCCAACTTTACACGGTTGTTGATGATGTTAGGATGTGGCATTTTGCAAAGTCTGGAGGACTACAACTGCTCTTCCATCCTTCAATATTCAGTCCTCATTTCTTGCTCAGAGATCACAATGTAATAATAGCCATTTATTTCCTTTTCTAAAGATAAATTCAATATACTTCTTTTCTGGTGTAACAGGACCTCAACGAGATGCACAGGCAGCAAGAGAATTTATCTTGAAGATGTTTGTTGATCTGAATCCTGAGAGTGAAAAAATTATCTACTCCCATTTCACGTGTGCCACAGATACAGAGAATATCCGCTTCGTCTTTGCTGCTGTCAAGGACACTATCTTACAGTTAAACCTGAAGGAGTACAACTTGGTCTAACTGTGCCTCTTAGATCTCCACCCACCCGCTTTGGGCAATTGAAGATATTCAAGAGGGATTGTATTATCTGTGAAAATGATCTGCATCATACTAATTTATTGCTGGCCTGGACTCTGTTAATATTTGCAGAGTTTGTAGTAAATATTACAATTTTATTTAAATTTTACAGAGGAAAAAAAAGATGCTGAACTACATTCACAGCACATTTCCTCATTTTTTAAGTCAAAATTTTGTGACTTAATGTGTTCTAAATTCTCAGTTGTGCACACACATAAGAATAGGGGTTTGGGTTGATTTTGTTGTTGTGACTGAAGCAAAATCAAGTTGGGGTCTCCCTCCTATTGTCTCTGCCTTTGTCTGTTTTGATTTATTTTTTCAGGTACAATTACCTGTCCCCACAAGTTTCATTTCCAGGTTTCCTCCTTAGATCAGTGAAAAAAAAAAACTGTCACTAGATTTTAAGCCATCCGAAACTACTTTTATGAGGAATCGAATCTATTGATACCCTAATTTTATTTATTTATTGGCAAATGTAAAGTATACCTAGCTTTTGGTATCAACTTTGCACTGAAGGAATGTTGTTCATTGGGAATAGTGATTATAGCAGTGTTAAAGATTTTTATCTATAATTGTACCATAGGAAATCAGCAAACCACAGAACACAGCAACAAATTACTAAGAAAGAGGAACATTTCTTGAAGCAGGATAGCTTTTTGATTTGTAATTGCCATTCATTCTCTTCCAAAACCATTCTTTAAAAAAAAATCCCTCCCCCTTCCTTTTTCTTTTTCTTCCTTGCCAAATATATACCATGGAGCTACAGTAGCCTGGAACTTCTGTTTTGATTTATTTTTAAATTAAGCAGACTATTTAGATTTCTCATCCCAATTTCAGGGTTTTTTTTAATTGTCTGCAAAGTACTATGTTGCCAGATTTGGCTCTTTTTTTCTTATAAACATAGTAAATGTCCCTCCTTGTGGGGGAGTTGGGCAGTGATATAAATTTGATATATAAATAAATAAAAATAAATACAAAATGTAAGATGGTGATTTAAAATGCCAAGTTAACTGATTGGGAATCTCTTCCAGACAACTGCCAAATGTTAAAGCAACTAGATTTTAGCTTTTTTGTTTCTTCTTTCTACTAAAAAGCATTCCATTTCTCAATGCCAAGCATTCCCCTCTCAACATTACAAGTGAAAATTGGTGCTACATACATATGCATATGGCCTAATTCACAGTTTTAATATCTAAAGTGCCATAAGATTGGACAGTGTTCATATTTTCCTTCTTTATTAAGGCATGTTTAATGGGAAAAGACAAAATTAAAATAATTTTTAAATGGGACCCTTTGTAAGACAGAGAGAGAGTATGTACATATAAAGTTGTATCTGTGTGGGACATGGCAAAATGGAAGGCTAAACCTTCCCTACTATGCATAATTATTTGCGAACAAGTCCAATGGATTCAGAAAAATGCATTCCGAGCAAAGAGGCATAGGATTGAACTGTAAGTATATCAGTTTTAATAATGGAATGAAAAGAACCGCACCTGCTTTGGTGAACATCTCTCTCTCTCTCCCCCCCTCTTTCTTGGTACCTTGGACTGAAATCAAATTTATAAAGTTTTGTGTAAAACAACTCTGTAAATAAAAATGGTCAGTCTGGAGAGTTGTACACATGACGTAGAAGACTCAGATATGAAATTGGACTAGTTTTTCTAAAAGGTGATTTTTGCAACTCTAGGGTTAAAATAAATTCTCTGCATTAGACTTTGGGGCAGAGGAGACACTGAATACGATAAATTACTGCTAAACTGTAGGAGCAATCTGCCAAGCATTAGTATTACTGGCACAAGGACCAGATTCCCAGTATAACATTCTTAAGAAAATGGTTCATGGATAATCTACAACATATACTAATAAGATTTTATTGACCCTTAATTCGTTCTGTTAAAATTTATGAAAACTTGGGTTGCTTTTGTTCCCTTATGAAATCTTGTAATTTTAAAATAGTAGGCCTAGTGCAATTATGAATGCTATAATCATTGTGTTATATATATATATATATATATATATATATATATATATATATATATATATATCAGCATCCTTACTGGCTTTGTAATCATTTTGGGCAGATTGAATGTGCTGTATTGATATGTATCTATGTAATTGTAATGTATGTCTTACAGATAATTCACAATTTAAATAATGTTATTTTATTTACTTTTTTAACAGAGAAGAATGTACATTTTGTCAGTTTATTTCTGACTAGGATTTTTTAATTTTTATCTACAAACAATTATTATAGTTCAGAGCGGTACTAGCATTGTGCAGTATAAAATCATTTGCACTGCCCTGAGTAGAAGTGGAGTGGAAACACCCACATACGCAAGCATACATACAGATTAATTTAAGCTGTTTCTTGTCAGGTTGCATTGTTCTTTGGCAGATGAAAAGGTTAGTTTGCATCTCCAGTCTTTTCGTGGTAATAGTCCCAAAAACAATTGTTTGGGGGTTTTTTTTTGGTTTTTTGGTTTTTTTTTTTACCACAATGAAGATTCTCTGTGGCCACTTTATATTAAGGCATTATAAGGTATCTGGAGCCACTGAGCTGGCAGCTCTGTATTATAAAACCTGTGCTTTTATAAGGTGATAGGGGCATGTGTCGAATCTATTCACAAGAGGGGCTAAATGGAACCCCTTTACAATTAAATCTCCAGGTGCAACAGCATGATCATGAAAAATGGGTTGGAACCACTCTTAAATACGGGGCACACATTTCAACATGTATTCCATTTGAACGCTGTTTTTTGTACTTGTATTTCCAACACACGATGGGAATTTGAAACATACAAATGCTTTGTGCTACCAGGGGATTCCTAGGAATTCATTTTAGCAGCAGTTTTCATCTATTACCCCAAAAAACTGATTGCTCTGATCACACTTCCTCAAGTATGTCATATTTCAAAATTTAGTGCAAACTAACATTTGGAAAAAAAAATGTAATTTTCTTTAAATGTAACAATGTTGCAGTTGATACTTTCTATAAGTGTTTTTTGTTGGAATGTCAAAACTAATCCTAAAATAGGCACTATAGGAAAAAAAATGACACACAATTTACAGGATTAGGGATTTTTTTCCGATGCTGATGCAAATGAAGGATATCATACAAAGGAACTATTGTTTATTTAACCATTTTGTATCCATTGAACTTAAGAATGGAACCTGAGGTATTATTTATATGGCATTACCCATTTTACTGGATCCTTGTAATATCTCAACAAGGAAGACTGCTATTGGAGGAGATGAATCTCTGTGCAGCATTTGAAATGGCAAACCCCTCACTCAGTTTACAGAGCTTTCCTCTCAGTGTTCTGAATGGACAAGAGGAACAAGTGATGTCACGCGGATACGGAAGTGGCCAGAAAGTGTGGCCAGTAGCCCTGGTTCATCTTTTTCATCAGAAGTGACCTTGTGAAAGTGACTTTGTATCTGTTGTCCAGGATTTCAAAGCCAATTTACCAGATCTTCACTGAGGACTGCACATGACGGTGGTGTGCCCTTCGAAAGAATTCAGAAAAAATGCTTTGAGCCCCTTGTAAGAGGGAGCCCAGTATCTGCTGTTAATTAAAGAAGCTGTCATTTTTCAGGCTTCTGTATGAGCCTGCAAAAAAATCATATCTGTCTGAAGGAATCCGTGCATTAATGTTAATGAGACTCTTAAAGCAGGTGAAACTTTTCTTCAGCCTCACTCAAGCATGAAAAAGCAGAGAGGTGCTGGGCTTGTGATTGTGTGAGGTCAGAAGAGGTCAGAACCCAGGCCTACCAAACATTTTCATCTTGAAATGAATGGAAGTTGTAACTAATTCCCATACCTGGTGTATGACAGTATCTCTTCTCTTTAAAAGGGAATAAACAGACCTTTCCAGTTTAAGTGGATTTTTTTTCCTTTATTTTTTTTAAAAAATAGGTTGAAGGAAGGAAAGAACAGAAGAGGTTAAATTGCTTTGGGATATGGAAGTGTTCTTTATTATGGATCCTTAGAAAAATTTTGGAAGCATCTGAAGGGGGGAGAATCAAAAAAAATGAGGTGGCAAACTCAACTGTGGCCACCGTCTTGACCTTCTCCTACAGACCCCTGTATTTTTAAATTTCCATAATAAAGAACTTAAAAGTGACATAATCTGTCTTCTTTAGCTGTAGTATAGGTAAATTAGAATTTTTTGTGGGAGTAAGGGATATTCTGAATTGGAAGGAGAACTTTGACATACCAAGGCAATCTAACTTTGAATTGTCATCACAACATTGCTTTGTGCCAGAGATCAAAGTGCATCACAGATTTTTACTTTAAAGTGATACTGCTCATCCCATTTGTGATTTATTATCTGAAGGTTAGGGAGAGGGTGCTTATGGGGTTTTGTTTTGTTTTGGTATACGCCTTAACAGATTTTGAGCCCAGATATTAGTGCCTCCTAAGTGGCCCAAAGTAAACTTAACAAGATGTGTATCTTTGCCAAAACAATGTAACACTGCAAATTGGTTTCTTGGAAAGCTGTGTCTTAATGGTTATTAGGATCCCAGTCTGCTTGAAATTTGTTCTCAATACATTTTATATTTACTGGAAGTTGTGCAACAGTGTCTCCCATTCAACTCAATGGGGCTTGTGTAAGAAAGCTGATGGATCATATCCGAGCATATACATTTTCTTACTAGAGGAGACATCCATGGCTGCTCTTTTTCTAAACTTCTTGAAACCTGCCATCCTCATATGTTAATAGAAGTCCAGACGTACAAAGGATGAATAAATGGACAAGAAGATTTTCCTTTTTTATTCAGAAGTGTTTTCATTGTGAAGATTACATGAACCAGTTTCATTTTAATGGTACCATGGCAGGATTTTTTTTTTTCCCCCCTGACTATCAGGTTTAAAAGGGAACAGACTTTTTAGGTTATATATCAGTCAGGAATGACTGCATGATTTGCCAAAATAGAAATGATAGGGGAAAACATCTGCATATTAAAGAGACAGCTAAGCTTTTACAGCTTTTGGCAGTGAGCCTCAAATGACTTTTGACATACCCATTGACCTCTCCCATTTGTTTTGGAATTTTCACAAAAGACAGATTAAATGATTAAAAGAAAAATTTAAATGTTAAAACATATAACAAAAATAAAATGTACAAAGTAAATGATAAAGATGTGCTCCTCTCCTTGGAACTCTACCGTATTTCAAAACAAAACATATACAGAAGAAGTATGTTTACATGCCTACAACAACAGTACTTTCATTTCACAAGTGGTGAACATAGACAAATAAGGCCCTATACAAGGGTGTCTGCAGGGGGGTCAAAAAAGGCAAGGTTATGCCCACAACCACATGATTGAAGCCCCACTGCTTTTTCATGTGCAATGGCTATGGCTGCTACCTTGACATTGCTTACCTCTTCCCTAAGGCCCTATTTTAGGGAAAATGTAATCATATAGTTAACATGGCTTTGGAGTTCCATCATATTGTTGACCTCAAATTATGGAAAATATTGCAGATGGCTAATTCTTGTTATTTAGACAGGTTCCTGGCTTTTGTAAATAGCTTTTTAGCCCACATTTATATCTCATAGTTGATATTCAATGTATATTTTTGTTTCATTTGTAGCCTGATTCTAATTTGGAAATTCATTTGCACATCATTATAGCCCCTAATTTAGAGTTTTGTGTTTGCTATCTGCTATAAATTTTTCTGCTTTGATCCCTCTGTTGAATTGTCCAGGAATAATTCACAATAGCTCATTTGCACGTTAGTCCTTGGTTGTAAGGCATGACTCCATCAGCAGCACATTTTTGTTCTTTTCTAGCATATGGGAATATATTTTAACTGTGGTTAAATGACGTTATTTAATGGCATTTAAAACATAGATAATCCCAGTATTTCTTAGTATGCCTGCATTCATGCAAGTAGGTCACTCTTCTTGTATTTCCTTCGAAGTAAACCTTTGAATGCAGTTACCACAATTTTATAGACAATACTTTTTTTTAGATTTTTTTTTATCCCGCCTTTATCATTTTTATAAATAATTCAAGGCGGCGAACATACCTAATACTCCTTCCTCCTCCTGTTTTCCCCACAACAACAACCCTGTGGGGTAAGTTGGGCTGAGAGAGAGTGACTGGCCCAAAGTCACCCAGATGGCTTTCATGCTCATGTTTCAATATTCATTGAACAAGTTCTCTGAAAATGAAATAGAGGCTAGTAAGTTTAAATAACAAATTTTAATATAAGATTTAAAAGTGCCAGGTAGCAGAAAGATTCAGCTGTATGTCCTTCCTTCAGCATACCTGTAAAATGCAATTTGTTAGTGATTTCTTTATACCAATGTCTTGGAATTTAGCCTTATAGGACTTATATGTTGAGCAGATGGGAACTCTTGTACTTTTAACTCAGCAGGATTTTATAACTTACACTTGTTCTTAATATTCTTCAAATGCATGTATCATCTATGATTTGAGACTGAACCTTTCTGACAACATCTAATGTGTAATATTCCCCAAATGACCGCACTAGTTAAAATTGCAGCATTTTGGCCATACTTTTGTACTCCAGCATCTTTCTTCCTCTACATTTGCATCTCTTAAAGTACTTTTGGCTCATTGTTATCTTTAAATGCTCTTTTATAATTATATTATAGGAATAAATACTTTTATTCCCATTATTGTTTCAAAGTGCAGTACTGTATCCTAATCAGGCATGCCAATCTGTAAAAAGCTACGTATCCTGAATATATTTGAAACAGGTAACATGTCCCCCCCCCCCAAATACTGGATGTTTTATCTTCATCTTTAATACAGATAGGCTACTGCATTGTTAAGATATATTAATACAGACTGTCATATACACAACTACTCAAAAGAGATGAATGAGAAGTTGGTAGTAGGTGTATCATTATATATTAACCAAAAAAGTAAAGAACTATGCATAGGTCTCTGCTAAAGAACATATTTTATAACTGCATAAAACTTTATAGATTTTTCTTTCTTTCTGGAGACTTAGAACATAGATTTGCACTGCACAGCTACTGGCTTTTGATTTTGAAATTGCAGCTACTAATTTAAGTGAATGATAAGAATTTTGCTAATACAATTTAAAATAATGCTCAGAATGCAGAACAACCTCAAAATCAAATAGTTAGCAATCAGAAGCATATAGTTCATTACAGTTAATAGTAAGCAGCCTAATACGGAGTCTTAGTTTAATCACTAGGAGATTTAGTTAAATTCTTGCTTAGGTGAGATTGTGTTGCGTGTAAATTGTTCATAATATTTAAATAGAATAGGAATTTCAAAATTCATATGAGAAAAGCTAACTTGACTAATTTATTTTACAGATGATCAATCTGTAGTCAACATTTTATCTGAGTTAATATTGCCTACATTTTAAAAACAGCTTTGTACATCATACTACCTGGTCCTTAAAATGAAATCCAACAAAGCAAATTAGGATTATGTTTTGCCAATGGTGACTGCTGAAATTTAGAGTGATTGTTTCAACCAAGGAAAAGGCTACATTTTACTCTTTATGATATATCCCCAGCTATAATTCCTGTTTCTTTGTGCCTATATTGGATGATAATAATAGAAGACTGAACTAAATATTGCAGTAGGAAATGTAATAGTGATTGTAGTAATTACTTTGTATTGCTTGTCCATGAACAGAGTATAAATGGTTAAGCATATGAACACACTACAAATAATTAAAATCAACCAGTTCCCTTAAACAATCTGTCATATGTTTCACCCTGACATTATTAATAATTGGCTGTATTGATCTCCCCAAGTGTCCTCATTTGTTAATTACCCACCACTAGCATGGTACTTTGATTTTTGACCGAACTGTGATTTTTGTCTCCTGCCTGCTCCAATAGAGATTGATATGGAATGGTATTGCATCAGGCCTGCTGGACTGCTTTCTGTAAGCATGAGTTATATGATGATCTGAGTTATTTTACTATTTTATCCCCCGGGCACACAAGGGATGAAAAAGAGAGAGAAAAGGGTCAGGCAGCTGAAATCAAGAACATACAGATTCATTAGAGAAAAGAGTAATCTAATCCAAGTCAACACCTGAAATGCAACAAAGGCATTTTAGTGAAAACATGGTCAAAGGTGAGAGTCGAGAAATCCAAGACTGAGGATTCTTGGAGCAGAACTCAAAGTGGGCAATTGCAAGTATTTGCAAAGGTATTTGCTTCTTTTGTGGTGGTTGTTTCCTCACTGACCCCAGGACCCAGCCAGCATTCATTAGTAGACTGGTGGCAGTTCTCAGGGACCCTGGCTTCAGAAACAGCATTCCTGTATCATTTAGCTAGCCACTTTTCCCCTCATGTTCCAAGACACCTTAGGCATCATAACCTAGGTGTTGGTTCAAGACCATGATCCACAATGTCCCTAAATGTGGAAAGGGCAAGTCAGATCAAGTTCCTGTCCAAAGCTAGGGTTGAATCCTTGGGTAAGGGAGGTTCTAGGGCTCAGATATTGTGGTTTCTACCATCCCTTCTTCCTCTTCTGACTTTAAGGTGGCCACAACATACGTTCTTTCCCAGATAATTTACCTTGAAAATAGGAAAGTGTAATTTTCTGAGAATGTGGCAAAAGAGGCAGAAAGTTTCAGTCTAGACTGCCCATTTTGTGGGGAGCAAATCTTAAATTTAGGGACATATTCATTTTGGACAAATGTGACATCTCCAGTTCACTGGAGATTGTTAATTCAGTTTAGATCATGGTTAATGATAGAGCCATATTTGAGGTCCTTTGAATGTTTTTGTCAAGGAATTTTATAGAGGCATCTTTTTCCCTCCTTCCTGAAATGCAAACATTTAGTAGTGAAGGAGATCAGTTGCAGAGAAATTTATAAAAGAAGATGTAATGCTCATGTCAGACTACAAAAGGCCACTCATCTGCTACAAATGAGTTTCTGTCAGGATCTACAGATATTGGAGAAAGCTTCAGATAAGACTCTAGGGAGAAGTTACTTCCTCTTGCACAACCTAAGGATATACATAAAATGCTGAAATTACCGTACAAGGTTTTTTAAACAAAGACTTCAACACAGCACAATAAAACAAAGATCAGACTGAAGACTATAGTCATAAACATTGTTACTTTTGTTTCAGAGGTAGCAGTTTCTCCAAAGAGCTATTCCCTCTGTCTCAATTATTCCTGGACTTTTCCTCAGAATTCTAATAAATTGAGAGGCTGCTAACCTCAGTCTTTTTCTCAGCTTCAGTCTACAGTTTCTGCCTTTATTTAAAAGAATTCCACATATTTTTATCTCCAGCAAAGAGCTTGGGTTCAAATATACTTGCCTCTATGACCTAAAGCCATGCCTTGGCCAGAGTAAATGTTGATTGTCTGGGGTGAGGTTGACAGTCGAGAGCATTGTAAATTCAGGCTGAGATTCACCACAATCTCATTAGCAACATTGTTCTACAGTACAGTAGATTCTTCTCTTGTCCCTAATAATTCCTGTATTCTTTGTTTGTTTGTTTACGTTTCTGCTGTGCCACCAACACCTGAGCAGAAGCAGAAGATCTGAATTATTTGATTCTTGGCAGCTTTTGTAAATATGCTCGGCAGCATTTTCTTCTTATTAGCTGGGTGGATAAAAAGATCCAGAATCTACTCCATTCTGTCTCCATAATGGCTGTGTTGTTTCCATTGTAGAGAGGCCATTAGACAACTAGCAATTCCATATTGTCATCTTGCTCAGTATCGAATTTTTCCCCTTCATGCTACCACAAAATTAAGACTGAAATGAGGACACGTTAGAGTTAAATATATTTAAACTGGGCCATGTAATTTGATTCTTAGTACTGTACTGTACAAATTTTAAAATATTGATGCCATACAGATCATTAATTTAATGATGATGTGATCAGTTGGGTGCCTTCTAGATGTTTAGATTACAACTCTTGGAACACTTGCTATTGTTTATACTGACAAAGACTAATGGAAGTGGAAATCCAAATTGCTAGAAAACATTAGGTTAATGTCTTCTGGATTAGATTATATGAATTTGGTTGGAATGTTATGCCACATATCTATGAGTGAAGCTCATTGAACATACTGGAATGTATTTCTAAATACAACATTCTTTACATTGTGATGTGTGTAAGCATTTCCTGCAAGGAGACATAATAGCTTTTGACCAGTAGCCGATACCACTTTCCCATGAAAGTCCTCCCATTTTCTGTTCTTGGACCCACAAAAGTGTTTCATTCTGAAAGTATGGGGGGAAAGGCCATGAATATATTGAAACAGAATTATATTTCCATTAATTATTCCATTAATTATTCGCCTCCATTAATATGAAGTAATATCTAATGGTGATCCTAGATGGTTTCTCAGTTTCTCTTTACTCTCTTTTTCCCTGGCAAGCGCAGCAGAATCAGGAGAACCAGGTTTTAAGCTACTGTGGCATGGGTGATGGCAAGCTCAGTGGAGATGTTTTTCTATGTTGCCTGAACTACAGAGTATCTGATCCCCAACAAAAAAATGGTCAGGCTGAAAATGCCAGGTGCAGACCAGTCTCCATGTATTGAATTTGAGATTGTGATGTAATATCCGAAGAGAATATGAGATGTAAGATTGAATATGTCGAAACAGATGAAGGGAGAGAGTTCTTGGATAATATGTTCTTCTGGATTTCAGAGATGGTATAAGAAAGCCAGGGATTGGTGTTTGATAATTGTGAGACAGCCTGTAGAGAGAAGAACAACCAAGCAAAGAGAGGAGTTGGAACATATCCCCAGGAGACAAAGGGTAAACTTCCCAATGCGGAATGCAGTCAAAGAAGAACCAGCTAAGAGCAAAGTTGCAAAAATTGTGAAGGAAATCAAGTAGCTCAAAATAATCCATTGCATTAAAGGGCACTGAATACAGAAAATGCATTCCAAGGAGGACCCTCATTCACAAATAGGTGACTCTGGGAAAGACTGCATCTGGTTAGGCACAAATGCAAATTTTGTTTGTTGAAAAATACCTAACCTAGATTTGCCAGATTCTGAAACTGCTCCTTCTCTATACCTTTAAAATGCATTTGATACATTATACTTATTTAAATACATTTACTGGGAAACAGTATTTATCACCATATTGAATAATCCTTTTCTCCTGCTGGATTTTGCACATTAAAAGGCATGAGAGCAGTTAAAGCCTCTTTTCACCTGGTCACTTGGCAAGCTTATGCATAGTAGTAACAATAGAATGATTTTGTTCATAAAGAAAATATTTCATATTCTTATGTTCTGGCATTTCACTTAGACTCAGTGTTCAGTTCTTATTCAAAACAATACTAGCCCTTTTTTCTCATTTCTCTCCAGTTCTTATCTTAGTCCAGTTAAAGTCCTTGTCAGTTTAAACTCTGTGAACTTAGCATATATTTTAAATAGACTTATTCTTTCTGTTCTAGTTTTAGTTTTGTTGCATTTCCATATTGGCTGTATGTATGCACATGAGGATTGAGGACCCAAGGTGGCAATTTCAAGGGCCTGGTGCGGAATGGCTTCAAAGCAGACCCTTTGCCCCTCTTCCTATCCAAATCATAGTTTTCCATGGCTGGTTTTCATCTTAAAAAAACTGTGGGGGACATAGCATGTCTGGAAGACAGCTAATGAAACTAAAGTGAACAAATTGATTTTAGGAGATTTTTAAAAATTGTATTGGATTCTGTTCAAAATAATACTATAGTTCAGTCTCAGTTCAGTCCATCAGAATGTTGCTACCATGAAAATTAATGCTAAAATGGTAGTGTGAAAAGTATATGCTCCTTTAAAAATGCTCTCAAGTCATGCAAGGCTTGGCATCAAGCTTTCTTTATGATGCTGATTCTCTTAAAAAGTCATGGCCTTCCACTTTAAAAAAATAAATGTTATTTTGGTCACTGCAGGTTCAACAATGATAAAACATGAAACAACATAACCAAGAGTCTATGCATATTATATATTTTGATTGCTTTAATTACAGGACAAACTAAAATGAATTAAAACTTGATAGGGCAAATGCACAACTGATGAAGAGGGTAATTACAATAACTACAAAGAGGGGATCAAAAAAGTCATGATGGTGCCCTCAACCATACAATCAAAGCTTTATTTATTTCCATTATTATGCATGGAAAAAAGGGTGGGGCTTCAGTTGGGTGGGTGTGATCAGAATCTTGATTTTTTTTACCCCCCTGCAGACACCCCCATACTATTTTGTCTTCCTGTTTAGTCTACCCTTATACCACTTATTCTGTGCAGCTACAGGGTAGGTAATGATCATAGCAATTAATCATACAAAATAGAGTAGTATCAACATAGTAAAATCACAATAAAATCAAGGAGCAGCAAAATTAGAAAATAGATGAAAAGGCCACCAAATTAAAGGATACTAGAAGTTAATATCAGTCATTCTAATAGTAATTCAGTTATAGATTATAGAAAAATAAGGATTTAGGAATAGCAAAAATATTTAACAATTCAATCTAACAGTTGACTGTAGCTCAGTTTTTCCATTTACAAAATCTAAACTTTCTTTGTTTAAGGAGAATTTACTTAACTTTTCACACTCATAACTAACAGCAGTTACTTCCTCTTTCTTTTCTAAACAATTGCACAATAACTCTCTGAATTAGGGAAAGCTGCCCATCTCTTTGTCAGCTATTCTCTTCCAAGCTAATTGGAGAGATTTGTTACTGTATTCCTCAACACTTCTAATGTCAGGTTACAATTTTTAATGGCCTGGCACCTATAATAAAGATTTCCAGTTTCTTATGGGCCTAATTCAAAATATGCACCCATCAGCAATACAGATTTGGCCTTACTGCTCAGCTGATCAAAGAAACCAGATATTCCCATTCTCCAATCATAGCTGGAAGTGAACTTAAGTACCGTTTTTGCAATCCTCCAAAAACTTCGCCCAACTAAAATGCAATTCTTCAAGTTGTATCTAATGATAGTTTATCAGATGAAAGGGATTTTAACACCTGCATTTTTAAAAACCTTTATCATGGATATATCTAACACTAGTTGCCCAAATATATCACATTCAATCAAAATTGAAATATGAAATCAAAATATAACCATCTGTGGTACCCAATATTTTTCTTCTGCTGCTTTAAGAAACATAACATCCTTGGGCACTAATAATACAGCTCATGGGCATTAATAATTATTTCTCTTAAGGTACTTTTACACATTCCCTAACTTGGAGTTGAGGATAACTGGCTAACCTTTCTTGAAGGATGCCTCTGCATGATTTTCTCTCATCCACAGCGTATAGCTGAGCCCAGCTAAATTCAGGTTGTTCTCATCCAACATGAAAATAGTATTTTCAATCTTCTTCCAACATAACCCTTGTTCTATGCATGGTATATGTTGCTTTGGCAGCAACTGTAGTAGGGGCTGGATTCAGCCAGCTCCCTCCTGAACAGTGTAGTTGTGCCCTCTCCTCTCAACTCCCTGGTGACTTGTGTCTAGGTACATTTTGATCTGTCCTGCTGGGTTGACAATAACCCCAGGAGAGGAGGAGCAAAATCACTAAAGAAAGCATAGAGCAAGATTTCTCTTGAGGTGCTGCTGCTATTTTTGCTAGAGCACTAGACTGGACTTCTTTAGGTGATTAGAGGAGTCTCCTGATTCTAGCAATATTGCAAGTAATACAAGAACCAAGAATGCTGAAAAAAATGGTTAACCAGAACCTCCCTAAAATAAATGTAAAGGTTCTGACTGATGGCTAAACCTGTCACTAGAGCCATCTGTTAACACTTGGCTTCTGCCCAGCACAAGCCATGATAGGGGGAGCAATTGGTGAATGATTTTCTCACTAACTAATCACTTAACTTCTGTAGCTGTATTACAATGGCTCTCTTAAGTAGTTTCCTTGACTTTTCTCCTTGTGAATCTTAATAGCAACTCTCTGTGTTAAGACCAAATAAATACAAAACTGGAAAGTCTAGAAATGAAATATAGCACCAGGTTGTAGACACCTACATTCCGTGATTATCACACTTAAACAAAATGCCTTTGGATTGTGATTATTTTGATATATTTTTGTTGGTTTGTTGTTATTTTAATCAGTGAGTTCAATCTTCTGTACAGCAAAGGGCAAGCTCAGCCTTTGTTTTATTTATTACATTTCCTACACTATTTAGATACTTGCTCATTATATTACTGTATTCTTGTATTATACAGTGGTAACCACAGATTGTCATGTGAAACCAAAGGTGACAAATTAGGTATAATCTTTTTATGATATAAATAAAAAATATTTTGCAAAAGTCTTCTTAGCTTTTGGGCTAAAGTCAGCTTTGTATTATGCATTTGGAGGTATGCATATGTCTAAAAATGATGTGCTTTGGATCTCATTCAGGCACAACATCTCTTTGCTTCTCATTCAACAGCCAGACTTTTTCAGGCTTCTATGTGAACCTGAACAAAAAGAAGTTGCTGCTTTAAGGGATACACAAGTTAATTCAGCTTTAAAACATTGCTATTTCTTATATTCTTCATTTCCCAAAACATCTTTTGATAGAACCAAGCACTTGAAACTATGGATAGACATATAAAATGTACTTGAAACTATGGATAGACATAAAAAATGAATTAATACTCTAAAATATTAAAATACTGATAAATGGAATGTTAAAATGACAGGATTCTAAAAATCAATCATTCTTCTGTATGATATTGTTGAATATCATTGATGATAGTGATGAATGTAAGAGCCTGTTTCATCATCACTATCATCATTAACAACAACAGTACCCATAGAAAGCAATATTAGTTATAGTGGCCTAGGGAGGAGGCAATGTCCAATACCTTTATTAGACCAATGTATGTAAACTCCAACCACTGCCACTTTGTTCTTCCTGTTTTCATCCTACGTGGTAAAACTTCAATTGCCCGTGACTTATACCTCCTTTCTATGATACAAGAGACATTCTGGTATTAATAAATAACCAGTTACACCCATGATCTGTTCCAGTTTTTTCACTGTCACCACTCCCTGTTTACCAGATTCTCCTGGTTAGACCAAGAGCTCCCTTGCTCTTAGTATATCAAAGAGCAATAAGCACTACCGAGGATAAGACATCAAGGAGGAATCTTGCAAGATAGGAATCTGTGGAATCAGATCACAGAATGTACTAAATACTGAGCATGGATGGGGCTTATTTATCCATAAATGAAAGGCAGCGCCTATGGATTGACCCCCCCCCAAAAAAACCCTGCAAGACAGGACTTAAATTCAGGAAAAGAGACTAACTTTTTACAATCTCTATAACCCTGGGATTAAATAACATCTACCAGTTATGTCCTGGATAGTGTCTGGATAAGGACAGGCTTAGGACTGACCACCTTGTCTCCCTCAGGCAAGCTAGCTATCTTAATTGGCAATCCTCAGCCAACAGTCCAACTCTGAGAGGGTGCCCTTTACCCTGCCTTCTGGAGAAAGGGCCCTCCAGCCTAGCAAACAGTTCCTTGGGCCCAGCCAGGTTTATTAATTTCAGTACATGAGCTAATATTGCCTCAGTATGGATCAACAATGCAGCAAGAGTTTGGGGAATTCCCACACTATATCCCCATCACACTTTCCTTTCAGGGTTAGCAGTGTCAAAGTGCAGAAAAGAAGAGTAAGAATGTAAGAGTATGAGTAATAAAATAAACAGTAACAGCAAAAGTAAGCTTTATAGGCTTTTCCGCATTGCAACCATCAGCTGCTAGTCTCCCATGTGTAAAATGGTGGGAAATAAACCCAGTTTAAGAAATCCCTTCCCAAATTTTATCCCTATCCTCCTCTTTGCTCACAGGATTGGCTAGATATTCCATCCAGACTACAGTTAAACCTGTCCCTGCTTGATGGATATCTCTGCCTCTTTGCCCCTCTCACTACCCACCCCCCACCCACCCCCCAAATGCCAGGAAAGTAAGCACTAATTGCTTTTCCTCCCATGGATGTGTTTGTTAAGGACTGGTAGGAAAAAAAAATGACATCAGGTTTATAGTTCTTCCTATTGCTTGAGCCAGAAGGGGAAACTTGGAAGAACTTGTCAATTTCACTCAGTTGAAAAGAACAGCAACAAAAGAACAGGCCAGCATTTCACTATTCCACTACTGAACCTGTACAAAACAAACCCTGTACAAAAGTCCAGCACCCTTTCATGGTGGGAAGTCCAGCAGCCCAGTGCAAAGTGGCCATTGAAGCTCAAGATGAGGGTCTGGGCCCACCAAAGTATACATCAGACAATCAGAATGAGATCATTTGTGTAGGACAGAATAAAGTGCAGCAGATTTTATTTATTTAATTAATTTGTACAGTGCCCATCTCACCAAGTGACTCTGGGTGGCAAATAACATTACAAAAAATAAAAACAATTAAAATGATACAAACATTAAAATACATAGCAGCTGAGAATAAAGCACCCAGCATAATGACTAAATTAACCACAAAATGGGTCCCTGCACATACTCGGGGCCCCAGGCCCAGGGCCAGGGCCAGGTCTTTAAGCCAGCAGAGTCATGGCCATCCTGATCTCCAGAGGGAGAATGTTCCATAAGGTGGGCACTACGGCAGAAAAGGCATGCTTTCTAGGCCCTACCAACCAGCTTTCCTTGCAACCCAAAGGTATGCAAAGGCCCTCCTAGCCATGGCTGCTACTTGCTTTTCAAGCAGGAGCCATGAGTCTAGGAGGACCCCCAAACTGTGCACTGGGTTTGACTGAGGAAGTGCCACCTCATCCAAGATCAACAATGGAAAGCCTCTGGCACCAGAAAATCCAAACACCCAAAGCCACTCAAACTTGCTTGGTTGCGCTGAAGGCCCCCACAGCCTCTCGACACTGGGACAGGACATCCACAGCATCACTCAGGAACCTTGGGGTAGAGATATAAAGCTGGGTATCATCAACATCCTGGTGATACCTCATCCCAAATTGTCGGATGACTTAACCCAGCAGTCTCATGTAGATGTTAAACAGGAGGGGAGAAAGAACCAAGCCCTGAGGCATCCCACAAAGCAGGGGCCATGGACTGGACCTCTCCCATCCTATTAACACTGACTGGAACCAGCCCCCAGAGGAAGGAGGAGAACCAACACAGCATAGTGCTGCCCACCCCCAGAAGGATACCATGATTGATGGTATTGAAAGCCCCTGAGAGATCAAGAGCTAGGATGGATGCACTAATCCCATCCTGCTCCCATCTGTGATGGAATGTATCTACGAACGGGAGGGCGATGTGGTGGATAGCAACAGAGAGCAAGGCTATCTGGAAGGAGGGTGTGTATTCCAGGAAGAGAAAGGAGACAAAAGACAACACAGTCTGCAGGGGGAGCATGGGAAGCGAAGGAGGTTCAGGATAGGCACTCCCTAGAATCTCCCAGGGTATATCACTAGTTGCAGTAGTATAGATTTATTCTGGCAAGATTCTGTCTGTATGGTGTAAGCAAATAAAGGAACTTAACTCAACTGGACTGTTTCTCCGTTGTTCTTGGGCTGGGCCTGACATTGCCAGAGGTCATCCAAGAGTGCAATCAATGCCATCTCTGTCCCATACCCCAGCCTGAATCCTGACTGAAAGAGATCCAGATAATCCATTTCATCCAGAGTCCTTTGAAGCTGCAGTGCAACCACCTTCTCTAGAAAGGGAAGGTTGGAAACTGGATAAAAACTGTTCAGATTGGTTGGGTCAAGCAATGGCTACTGAGATATTATAGCCTACCCTCATCCCTCCAGAGGCTTCTCCCCCCCACCACCACATTGGTCCATGCCCAGGCCCACACCCACACCCCTTACTCACACAAGCAGCAGTCAACCAACCAAGAGCCCCTAAGGCCAGAGGCACTACTGCAGAGCATTCAGCACCTCCAACTGACCAGGGAAGCTCCTTACTCCCATATACTATCACATAATGCCTTCAGCCAGTCCTTTCTCACCGGACTGGTTAGGCACCCAGATATCCCACAATCCCAGTGATCCAAAGCCACCCTCCCCCAACAACCACCTCTAGAGAGGTAAGCAGGATCACAATCCACCATACACAGACTTTTCCTGCTTGATGACCAGTCTGGTTTCCAATCAAAACTGTCACATTCAAAGTCCTCTTAAATCGTGATGATTTCCAATTAAGAGCAGCCCACACTAAAATGGCTGTTACAAGGTCCCTTCCAGCTCCCAGCCAGGGAGGAGGTAAGATGGCTACCAACCATGTTGGGGAGATAGAAGTTGCAGCTGCAGGGCGCAAGCAGCCACAGCCACAACCGCCTGACCTGGCCCCGCCTCTGCCACAACAAAATCCCTTACCTCCACAGATCCACGATGAAAGAAAAAGGCAGCCCCCATCCGTTCCCCTACAGTGCCTTCATCTCACTCCAGAGCACATGTCCCCTCTGTAAGCTGATACAGGGCCTCCTCCATTGCCATCAGCTCTGCCAGCCTCCTTCCCACTGCTGCATCACCGCACACTGCAAAATGTGCAGAGCATACCCAACGTGGAGCAGCTGATCTGCACACTTGGCAATCCAACAATCCAGCTGCCATTGCTAGCTCCAATCCCAGAAAACTGGTCCTCCAAATGCCATGCATGATTCTGTCGCAAGCCTCCAGAAGGCCTGGCAAGGGATACAAAGCATGCAGGTCAGACAGAAGCCCAATCCAGCCTGGTAGGGAAATGACCCCAGAAGACTCCTCCACCATCCAGTCCAAAACGTAATACCTCCAATCAACCACAACGTGCTAAAATTTTCTAAGCAGCAGCACCTGTTCCATACAAACATCCCAACTTGGTGCCGTGATAAAAAAAAAAGATGGCGTGGATTGCCCACTTTGTGCCAGTGGAGAAGGGAAAACTTGACTTTTGATGTACAGCAAGAAAACCTGGGTGGAGGTCACCTTCCAGCAGATTAAGGGTGGGCTGAGAAGATAATCTGTTTCTATATTCCCAAAGCAGTGGGTGCTTCATCTTTGTGCTGGGGTAAGCAAAAGTAAGGATTATAAACTAAGCCAAAATATTAAAGGCAGGAGATAAGAGATGGGGGGAGGAAGTCATCAGATGGGCCTATAGGCCTCTGGCTTTGGTCAATCAAGGCTTTCACTTTGCACTTATTAGTAAGAAAAGGAAAGAGTACTGTAGGTTACTAGCCTTAGGTGTATCCATGCCATATGCAGTATTCCTTACTAAAGATGGGGGGGAAAACGCTTCTAGAAAAGTTAGGATTTAAGGTGAAAGTATATACAGCAGTGGGTGGAGGAAGGGTAAGGACAAGACAGCAATCAATCGATGAGCAGTAGGAAAGAGTATAAATGCATGCCCAAGGGAGGAATTCAATGTTGCAAGCATCAACAGAGTGGAATCAAAACAAAGTAAAGGCTGTAGATCAGGAACCCCATAGGAAGTATTTCTCATACTAATTGGAACTAACCAGCTACAGCTTTGTTTAAAGATCACCAGGAGAATATGTTATAAAAATATATAATATCTAGCCAGTTCGATCATATCAGAAGCTTCCTTATACTAAGTCTGTCTACTAACCCTTCCATCTCAAGATTGTCTGTAACAGCCTTCCCCAGCCTTCAATGTATGGGCAAATTGCCAAAATTCTTATCGAGGAATTCTGGGAGTTAAAGCCCACATATCTAGAGGATACCCAGGTAGAGGAAGGCTGGTCTACAATGACTGGCAGAAGCTCTACTAAGTTTTAGACAGGAGTCTTTCCCTACTCTGTTTGGAAATGCCAGGGATTGAGAGTGGAACACATGTACAATGTCATCGCTCTTAACTGTTTTCCAAACACAGCCAGTTTGTAATTTTTCAAGGTACTTCTGCATGACATGTTAATGATACTTCCAAATACTTAATGGCAGTGCTGAATATTTATCTAAGCAATTTTACATTTGATTTAAATTTGTGAAAAAATGACACTGTGATATGTTGATCTTGATATTTCCCTTGATTTTTTCCCACCAAAACTAGATATAAAACTGAATGGAATGAGGGATTTTTGGTTGGTTGGTTGGTTTTGGTCATCAAACCTGTTAAAATACCTAAGCCAATGTGAACTTTTCTTAAAGTCAATCCCTTTTAAACAATTTAATTCAAAGGAGGTATAACATAGTGAAAGCAAGGGAGTTTCTCCTCCCAGGCACTGCAGTAAACTTTTATTACCATAAAAGTGATAATGTCCACAAAACAGGAATACTATCAGAAGCCAGCACCTTTCTTGAAGTAACATATGTCAGTTCTTAAAGTACAGCAAAGACAATTTTAAACCGGTATTGAGAGGAATCTGATTTTTCCTATGGTCAACATTTTGTAGGACCTGTACCTTTGAAAAACAAGGAAAATGTCCTAATGTACATGGCACCTGGTATGTTTTGCATTTTTTCTCGATAGTGACAATGTTTCACATAGAAGCAAGCCTTATAATAGTTGCCTGCTGTCAAACATAGAAAAAAAACACTCTTTTGTTGACTTCTCCTCCCACACCAAATTTGGTGCCATTCTGTTCAGTTTTCAGAGATCCTGCTGATGGACAGACAAACGGTTTGAGCCCCTTTATATAATTTCTTACCAACATTTTGCTGAATTGAAAATAACAACAAGGTGGAGAAAACATTGCTCATTCCATTTTCTACTGTGGAATGAGGTACCATATTGCATTTCTGTGCATCTGCGTGTGTTTCTGCTCTCTCCTCATGTTGCATCTGTGTTTGTGAATCCGTGGGGACTGGGACGAACAAAGCAGGCCGTACACACGCCTCTTTGGATCACATGACTGAGAGGGAGGGGGATTTAGAATGGAGCAGTCAGCAACATTCTGAGGAGCTGTCCAACTGCCTCTTTTATAAGAATGCGCTAAGAGAATTTTTCTGGAATAGTTTTCTCCAGATCTGGACTATTTCTAAACTCAATCTTTCCTTTTCTGGCTTCTCCCTCCCCCCACTCCACCCCACCCCACCCCACCCCACCCCAAGATTTCATCCCATTTAGTTAAGTTTAGTTTATAAAGAATTCTTCTGGTGATAGACACACAGACAAATGGAGCGAGTCCCAAGCCCCCTCCATGATTTATTTGCAATATTCTGTCAGGCTGGAAAAAATGAAAAAAATGAAAAGATTTACGTCTTTTAAATAAGTGTAGTAACAGAAAATACAGTTTCCTTGGGTTAATTATGTTGAAATTATGGCTGCTTTCTGCTGTTGGTCTGTAGTGGTTCCAGGAACCCTGCTTTTCAACATTTTGTGAGAGAGATTCAGTACTGAAGGTGTGTAAGGCAGTATCCGCCCAACTGGTGAAAGTTCAAAAGTTCAGCTCTGTTAAAATTGTTTATCCTGCTTGGAGAGGGATGTGCAATGATATCAGTACCCGGAAGGATATAAATGTAAAGGCAAACAGAAAAGAGAAGGACAAAATTGGGGAAAGCTGCAGAAAACAAGCAAGAAGACCCCTCAAATGTTGACTTTGTTAGGAAAAAAGGCGAGTAATGAATCCAGAGGTGGAAAACCACCAACATTCATAATTGGTGGCAACTGGAGCTCACTGAACAGGTAGATCATGATCCTTTGTGAAGCAGGTTGATAGTTACTAGCTTAAAATAACCATTTTTTTCAGTGAGTCCTAATGGTTCTCACTGAATCTAATAGCCTGATTCACACATATCACTGAATCATAAACCATGGTTTATGACCTATACCAATGTGGATCACACATTATATTTAGCAACAAGCCACATTAGGGCTTAGAAGCTTCGTCCAAAGGAGGATGATCAAAACCTGCTTGATGGTGGGAACAGTGTCACAATCCAAGCCCTGCCCTGTACGTGTACGTGACAACAGGGATGTGGAGCTTGGATCACAACACTACACCTATCATTTTGCACTTTGATTCTCCCCTCCCCCCATGCCTCTGAGGCTTAATGTGATGCATAAACTAAGCTGGTTCTAAACCATAATGTGGCTTGGTTTCAGCTTAACACATTGTATGAAGCCAGCCACTGTGGCTTGTTCAGCCATGATTTATGGCAATGCATTGCATAACACTGTCAAACTGTGGATTGTTCAGTAAACCATGGTATAACACGAGGCATTAATCCAGTGGGTTTAAATAGACGGCACTTTTGCATTTGGGAAAAAATGATCCCGAAGTAAGGAGAGTGATTGAGACGGTGTGCCTTGATCGAAGGCAGCCGAAGTAACCTTGAGATTGTCAGGTTTTCACCCCAAGCGTCTGATGGAGGGAAACAGATCGGCTGCTCTGGAACAGCACCTGATTCTCACCTTACTGGGAAAGAAAGTAAACGCTACAGCTTAAACCTTCCCTTATAGCTCAGAGAAAGTGGAGATCCACGTCGGGCGGATGCGGAACGTCTCCCTTCTCGAGGACTGAACTTGCGGAAGGGGCGTGGCTTCGGGCCGCCGTCTGCGGGACTATCGCTGTCCCTCTGACAAGCCGACTCCGCTGACACTTAAGCAGGAGCTGCGGGCCTCCCGCCGTTGCCTTTGAGTGGCCGTCGCGCCCCATCTGCTTTCTGCCTGCCGGGGAAGAAGTGCCGAGTACTTGCGGGGTCTTAGAGGTTCCCAAGAAAGGGGCGTCGTCTTCTTTCCTTAAGGATAACCCCGAGCTGCTTAACTTCTCCCAGAAGCTCTGCTGAGCATGGGTGGGCAGTGTTGCTGCTTATCCGAGGAGGAGAAGGTAAACAGGCTCCTGAGTTTGGAGATCGAGCGGCGGCTGCGCCGAGACAAGCGGAATTCCCGCAGGGAGCTGAAGCTGCTTCTGTTGGGTGAGTGGGGCGGCCCGTCCTGCGCGGGTTTGGGCTTGGGTGAGGTCAGGCAAGAGGCGCAGCCTTGGGGACTTGCTTCGGGAGCGAAGCGTACCTGGGGACAGGTAGAGAACCTGCTGAGAGCGGGAGCAGAAAGCCATTGGCTCACCATTGCCAAGGTCGCAGGATTTAGGGTAGCATTCGCTGAAGGGTTAAGGGAGAAGTTCTGTTTAAGAGTTACTAGTATCATTTTGGCATGGCATCTTAACATCATGGTAGTGTGAGGCTGAGATTCACGCACGCGCTTATTCTTAATTTAAAATATTTTTGTTTTAAATGGATAATTTTTTACTGCCTACATTGGATCATCTGTATTCCCAATTTGAGGGCAAGGACTGATACTAAGGTGCAGATACTTCTAGAGAACTACTCAGGACTGTTTCCAGCATTACATTACTGAGATACAGACATCTGAATGCAGGAAGTTTATTCAGTAATTGGTTGGGGAGGGACACCAACTGTCCCCTTATCTAGGATAGGTGAATAACTCTGTAATCTGTTGAGTAGAGTTTGAGGTCCAATTTACATTACAGTGAAACTGAACTTAAACAAGAATTTATGGAATGTGGGCAGAATTTGTGTACACAAGAGAATTAGCTGTATGATTTCTTTGCCATGCTTCCACCATTTAGTCTTCTGCTGTGACTTGATGCTTTAGTGCATGTTATCACTCAGATTAGGGCTTTTGGGGGTTACCTCTATTGTGGTGCAGGAACCCACAATGCTTCTACTTGTTCCTGTGTCACTAAAGCAGCCAGCATTCAGTTTGGACCTGGATGCTGTACTCAGTTCAGCCATGAAACTCACTATGTGACTTTGGCAAGCCACTACTCAGACAAACCTACTCCATAAGGTTGTTATGATGATAACCTGGAGTGGGGAGAGAATTACACAGATTATCTTTGAGGATGGCTGGGCCAACGTGCAATTAATAATGATCATCTGCATTGATTCTGCAGCTCCTGACCTTCACTAAGCCATCAGATTAATGTGAAAAAGTTAAAGCCAGCCCAGAGAAAAGGAGCCCACACTTCAACAGTTGATAGTAATGCCAGGTTGCACCTTTTGCTAAACTTACAGCTTGGTTCTTTGCATGGTGTTTTTTAAAGAAATGTTTAGACAGACGCTATGAGGGAATAAAGTTCTTACTATTGTCGTCACAATGAAAATCTCCACCTCCAAACCACTACTTTTCCCCCCTATTCCTTCCTGCCTCCTTTAAGTGTGTGATTCCACAAGCCCGGCATCCCAGCCTATGAGCCATTCCTGGCTACTGTGTTCTAGTCCTTACCCACCCATTCTTCAGTCAGCAGAAACTGTACCAGCCTAACATTTGCTGGCCTCATTGCTGGTTGTTATCCCACTTTTATTGTCTTTGTTTCCAGTCACTGTCAGTCATCTAACTTCCCTCCATGGTAATGGGTGACTATGCTTAAGAGATTTTATACACCTTGAAGCTGCCCTTGGATGTTCTTGGAATAAATATGCTTTAATATTGGTACAATTAACAGTGACTTGACTAGTAGTCTAAGGATGAAGTGAAAGCAATGTTTTGGAGACAAAGGGAACACTGCTCTTGTTACAGAAGGATGGTGGTATGATTACATGCAAATAGAGACACAGCCTGTGTCTTCACCAGTCATCATTTTTGGATGATCCTCCTAGCAGCAAAGTATTCTTTTTCTGACCACTCACCAAACCGAAACCCCCAAATCCAAAATCATGAAAAGCAAAGGGTCAAAAAATTCTGATCTGTCCCTCTGATGATCTTCCTACTATTGTATACTTCATGCAAGCTCAGCAGCTGAAATATAGCAAGAGAAGGAAAAGAAACAGAAATTTCAAGATATTCCCCAATTCTCTTCCAACTAACAGCCTATATTGTTTCTTTTCACCATTTTTAGGTGCACATAATGCCTGGAGGCATTCCAGGGAAATGACACTGGCAAATAGGTGGGAGCTGGTAGCCCTTTGCTTTGCAACATGGACATCATACTTGTCCGAAATATTTTAAATAGTTGTTAAGGATGGGAGGTATCTCAGTGCAAAGGGAAATGTCTTTTGTAGCATGTCAAGGAAGAAAAATGGGTTTCAATACTGCTGAGTCAGAAAGACCAATGTGTGACATGGAATAAAAAAAGTTCTCTATATTCTAAATAAAATTTCAAATGAGTGCTTGGAGCCAGGGAAGAAGAATTGTAGTAGGATAGTGTATGAACTATTTTTCAAAGAAAACTTAAAAACATGTTTATGTTTATACACATAAGCAGAAAAAATAAAATAGCAATGGCCAGACTCTTGCTCATATGATAAATGGAAGTATTCCATTTACTATATTTCAAAAAGCTTTCAAAGTTCGGATGAGAGTTCTTGAAAAAAAAGTGGGTAAAACTCAGGTATGAAGCCTTAGCTTTTTTCATATGAGTAGTAACATCTTTTTAGCTGAATCTTTTGGAAAATGTGTTCCTGTTCTCAATATAAAATAAAGCAAATTAATTTTATCTGCCAACTCAGTTGTTGCCATTACCTTTTATGACTAGTACATAATTTTAACATAGTTGAAAATCATGGACAGTGACTTGAATCAGCATAGCTAAAACAGTTGGTAACCAAAATATTGACGGAACTAAACTTCATGAAGCACAGTAATGTATTGAATCATGCTTTCAAAACAGCATTAGTTATGCCTGTACCTCATTTGTGGTTAATTATTTGCTCAGTCTTTTTTGTTACTACTGCAACAGTGATTTTGAATGAAATTCATGTGGTCTGGAATTAAAAACCGTATTGTATGTTCACAAACCAACACAACAGCTCCTTTTAATATAGGTTCCTGAGGACTGTTTAACAAAATGACAGGCCCTAAATATGTGTTTCACCTCCATTCCCACAATCTGCCAGATTTATTACACAGTGAAAGGACCAAGCCCTATACAGCTCAGGATCTGAGTACCTAAGCCCACAACTACTTCACCCACCACTTCCAGAGCAGCCCATGCCTGGGGCAGCCCAAGATTAGATTAGTGTGGGGGGGGGAGTTCCTTATCCCAATTTGGTGTTGTGCAATATGTGACTTGACATACTAAGTTTTCAGTGGTGTCATCTCTGATTGCTCTTATGTTCCATCAGACCATCCCCTGTATCCAGTTCAGAACTCATTGTTACAGGAACTGTGGCTTATTTCTGTTTTCGCCTTTTTTTTTTTGTCCAGCCAGTCACATGATCAACCGATGGTTGGATTGGTAAAACTTCAAGGCGCCTTCCCATTTGTGGCAAGCATTTCCTTATGTCTTTATTATGGTGGTAATACTAAAGTAGGGGACTGTTTGAAAGTAAATGTGCAGTTCAGGGTTCTTTAGCTTTGCCCCTGTCTGTTTGGGGCATAATGTAGTTGAAACATCAACCAACATTATATCCTGTAGACTAAAATGTTGAACAAATTATTGTTGATATCTGAGATATAGATATTATTTATAAATGGATTTTGCTGCTTTTATAGATCTCACCTTTCAGAAACACAATTTTAAATTTTGTAATAGGAATGTGAACACCTTTGTTTGTCTGTCTACACACACACATAAATACATACACACTATGGATAAAATGAATTCCTAATGCTTGTGTATAAATTTATTATCACCAGATGCTAGGAACCGTGTGTTCTTTGGGCCATTGTACTGTTGTACCTAGTGCACTGATAATCGTTAAACGTTTTACAGAGAAACACTTTTTCAGAATGTTTTTTCTCCAGTATTTACAGTAATTCCAACATGTTTTGTGAAAAAGGAATTGTAACAGAATACGGAGTCAGTTTTGGTTGCTTGTGTCCTAAGTATGCACTACTGTTGGATCAAATATACAACTTGATTAAGACTTTAATAATAAACATCAAGCTTGCAAATCATTATTAAAAAGCTTATCAGGATTATTTCCTGATGTAACTGCTTTTTCTATTTTGCTCAACAATTTTTTGTACCCCTCTGTTTTATAATATTACAGTATCATGAAAAGCAGAGGAAGCATTACCTCAGAGAGTTGATCAATCTGGTAAGCATCATGGCTCAACTAGAGTTTATGGTGGGACGCATAAAATTGTAACCAGTGATAGCTCCAGAGTATCCTCCTGCCCAAGCTTTCTGCAAAACTGCTATTTCTGCACTACACTCTGTGCAACCTTCTTAAAGTGAGAATTTGAATGTGCCAGGCATGACATAAATATGTTCAACAGTTACTTTGTTTTGTGTTTATAACCATCATGGTCTAGTTTACCCTTTGCGGATTTCTGAATATTCTGAGCAAGAACCAAGCTGGCTGGAAATTATGGGGGACACTGAGTTAAGAAGATTGAGCTGATCTATTTTACAGTGATGTGTGGTTGGAAATATCTTCTTCCTTGCATGTAAAAAGGAAATTTAATTTGGCAATGTACTGATTGCTCAGTATTAACTAAAATTCAAATGATTTTTTTCTCCCTTCATTGTTTTCAGTAAGAATTAAACACAGAAGATGAAAGCCTTTTTTAAAAGGGAGTAAGTTCTGACTGTAGACATTTGGTTAAGAAACGTTGGTTTTATTATTAAACAGTTTCTAGGAAGTGTTGATAGCAAGTAAAACTGAAGTCCTTGTTAAATCCTTTGATGAATCATGACAATTATTTTGTTTCTAAAATCTCATGCTATTACATCCTTGATCTTGGTGGCCCAGGGAAATAATGTAATTTCCATAATCAAAATAGGCCATCCTATTAGCTATTTATAAATTTCATTTAGAAAACTAATTCGTGGCAAACCCTGGCTTACCATGAGTAAGATTTTACATATACAGACCACCAGGAGGCAGGATGTGATCGGTTTTGTCCTATATTGGGACTCGTCCGATGTATGTAGCTAGATGGGTGGGTGGATGGATGAATGAATGGCAAGCCAGTATGTGCAGCCCATTTGCTCCCAGTAGCACGAATGAGTTCTACAAACCAGAAGTGATTTGATTTGTAGTATTGAATTTTACCTCTAGTTCTCAAGCATTTACTAGTTTTCAGAAAGAATGGGTGCTGTGCCAGAGCCACAACTAATGAGGGAGGACATATTCAGAACTGATACAAACCATTCTAATAATTACTAGTTACAATTAATCAGATACATTTAGTATTTTGTATGTCAATTGTATCAGGGCAGAGCGAGGAAACCCCAGCTATCGCTCCCAATAGCCATGCACGGGGTGGGTTGCTGGGAGCTGTACAGTAGTTGAGTAACAACTGCAGCGTGCATTTCCCCCATTTCTGTATTAGTGATTTTATTAGGAAGAAATAATTTGGACATTATCTAATGTATAGGTGACTTGATTATCACATAGAAATGTAGAAGATGCAAATATACCTAAAGAACTAATGGCTTAGATTTTGAGACATGATAAAGGCAGTTTTGATCCCCAAAGTTTTTGGCCTAGGCACTGAGGAGGTTTTTATTTGTGCTGTCTTAATTCTAAGTAACATTAGTGTACTGTTAGTATCCTGCCTGAGTTAGTGCAATTTGCTCTACGTAGAGCAAATTGAAGACTACCTGAATACTTCATCTGGTTCAAAATGCATTTGCCTGTGCTTACTAGGCCATTATGGTATTGTCAAAGGTTGCCTTGGTTATCAGTTTGGTTCTGAATGCAGTTCCAGATGCTGCTTATCACATATAAAACCCTAAATGGCCCAGAACCTGGTGTCCTAGAGACTGCCTATCTCAGGTAAATCCTGCATGACAGACCTGGGAGAAAAGGTGCTCTTTGCTGAAGTCTCCACTGATCAGGAGAGGAGAGGAGAGGGGAGAGGGACCAGCATTTTGGTGATTGCTCCCCTCATTTGGAACAGCTTATCCCCAGCACAAGAATGGCCTCCCTCTTATATCTTCTAAGAAATGGTGCTGGAAGGCCTTTGATGATTAAACAGCTAGAAAAATATCTGCTCCATTATACTTTTGTTATTTTTTATTGTTATATTATTTGTTGCATTCATTTTGCATTGGATTTTGATTACAAAGCCTCTTGAGTGAGATGGTTTATACACTGTATAAATAAATAAATGAATAAATAAAGTGTGGTTAAACAAAACAGCAGTGAAGTGGATTTACACTTACATTTCTTTCATTTGCTTGGTATAATTGACTATACTTTTACCATTTCTGGTTACAGTTATTGGGACATACATTGTAAATATTGATTTGCAAATTTGTACTTCTTTGAATGGAAATGACTTTCTGTTTACTTGATATAGTCAGACATTTGTGACTTCTGTATGCAGCTCATTTTAATTTCTTGGTATCTTCTAAATAATTTTCTTTATTGTCCCGTTTCCAGTGAAATGGACACATTTGAGAATCAATCTTGTCAATTTCATAAAAAAGAAATAAACTATATACAGTACTATGCTACATATATAAACCAGAGGAAATAGGACTGGCAACGTTTTACCCAATCTTTCAGTTTGCCAGAGAATGGAGAGAGAAAAACTAATGGAATGGTGAAGCAAGTAGATATGGCAGAAAAGCTGGAGGTCCAGTTATTGTCATTAATCATGGGATGCTAAGTTATTTTTGTATCTACTTGTACCAAATTAGTGTTGTGTTATTGGATTTTTATCCCGCCTTTTTTAAAAATTCTGTCCCACATTATGGGAATAGGCAGACAAGGATGTCTTTACTTCCAGATAGAGAGAATGGACAGGGTGACATATAAAGTAAGAAAAGCATAACTTGTGACTGGTAGAAATAACTGGGGCAGGGAGACTTTTCTTAGCAACGATTGAAGTATTAATACACTTGTGATTGCAGCTTCTACGTAGTTTTCTGATATGCCATGGTCCTCAAATAACGGACTTCATATTCTGTCCTATATTACCTCACAGACTCCTTGCAATAAGGAATACTTTGATATCTTCAGATAATAAATTTGATTCAGCTGTGTGACTGATCCATTTTTGTTCAAATCTTCAACGTCTCATGAAAGAGGGAGCATTATCATTGTATTAAGTCTTGAAGTAGACTTCCGGTCTGCAAAAACCAAACATAACCAATGCTTTTTCTGAGTTATAAAAAACATTCAAGGGGAAGAGAGCTATGGTATGTTTCCTTGGTAACAGGAAAACCAGCAGGTTTTCCAGCTTCACTAGGGGGTGAATATAGCACTCAATACAATTTTTAGATATGTTTTTTAATTATTTTCACTTAAAATTGTTTTCATTTTTGATATATACATTTTATGTACAAAAATATTAGTGGGGGACAGAATATATTTCCATGAGTTTCTTTTCTGTAGAGAAGGGGATGGTTATGGGGAACTATAACTAATAGGGAACTAATGACTTCTGAATCCAGATATTTTATATGTATAATATGGTTTTTATTAGTTGTTGCTTCTGCAAGCTCCCTGTATCTCTAGAGCTTTTACAATGGAAAACTATACAAGGAGTTAGTTGCAGCTTTAGCTATTATCCAAGAATACTCCAGAAGGGAGGATTGTACTGTCTTATATTGCAAATAAATCTTAAAGTTTTACAGGATATGTGGATTTAGAAGTAGAGAACCTTTTTGCAGGAGCTTGTTGTTAAAGCTGCAGCCTCGTCGCCATCTTGTTTCCTCCCCTATTGTAGTGCAGAATTAATAAAGTAGGTTGACAATAATAGTGAATATATTGTTAGAAAAAAAATTAATAGCTTTATGCTATCCTTTTATTTGTTTCTCATGCTTACATGTTTCTCATGTTCCAGATAAGAGTTATTACGTCAACATTCAGACTCTTGAAAAGCATATCTGTCTCGTGAAGGTAGAGGGGTCCAAAGATATGAGAAAGCCATTGTTACCCAAATGCCAAGTACTGTATTTTGCAAGACCCAGCAAAATATGGGGGTGCAGTGATGGCCTTTTGACATCTCAGCAATCAGAGGTCTGAGGCCGCATATTGGAAAACACTGGTATTCTAGCCCTGTAATTTAGGTTAGTTCACTAGTGCATTCCAGTGGAAAATTTGCATACAGAATGAAACGGTATTCTTACTAGCTCTATTAATGATCAGTTAAACCTGCACCTCCTATGACAGGAAAGAAAAATCTATATAGCCTCTACATAGAAACAATGTGGGTGGGAACACCAGCTAGTTCTATTGTCCTCTGGTAGATCTCTGGAGCATTTGGAGTAGATGGGCAAAACTTTGCACTCAGTTATTTAAGGTAACGGTAGCAAATTGTTTTCTCCCTTGCCTGCATGCACCAAAAATTATATTGCTGAAAAGATCAATGTGAAACTTTATGTGGAAAGTCTGTGGATTTACCTCAGTTCAGACACAAAGCAAATTCCTGAGCCCAGACTTATTTAGTTTGGGTTTTTTTCCCCCTACCACTTCCATTTGGCGGTTCGTGGACTTCTACGTGAATCACATCTGAAATCTCCCCAATACTTTGTAGAGTCGTGCTACTTTGTTTTTGTGAAACAATGTTTGCACTTGTTTTAACTGCACTAAATACTGAGAAGTCTCAAGCTTTTTCAGGTCCACATTAAAATTAATGCTTGAAGATGAAGAAGAGAACGTACAAAGAAAAAATATTATTTTTAGAATAATAATATTTACCTTGTTTCTAAGTTTCAAGTTCTCAGACTTTACATTTCTACTTTTTTTGTACCATTTAATACCTCCAAAAGAATTATTTTAGGTATTCCCTATGGGGGAGAGTAAGAAAGTACTCTCATATTTATCCTAGACCCAGTAGCAGTACATAAAAAAGTCTCTCCTTAACATAGCTTGCCTACCAGTGTAACTGCTTCTTGGGTCATTTTCATATGAGGATTCCCTGTTTGGAAGCAGTTGCAGGTTTCTTGTTTGCATAATTAACCATATTGGAGACTTGATATTTATTTATTTATTTGATTTTTTTATCCTGCCTTTTCATAAATAACTCAAGGTGATGTACATACCTAACACTCCTTCCTCCTCCTGTTTCCACCTCATCTGCAGCTTAGTTAAAACTGCTCTGACTATTTCCCCTTCTTTGAAATACTTTAGCTCCATTTGGGAGGAACTCCTGTCTTGTCCCTACTCTTGGTACCTGACATTCAAGTCCTCTGTGGAAAATGTTAGTTTGATGAATTTGCTAGGACTACCAGATTGAGGCTGCAAAAAATTTGAACCACCACTAGATGGCAGTGAAGTGTTAAGAGTTTTCTATATTTTTTTTTCCAAATAATTTTATTAAAGATTACAAATAGAAAAAATAAAAACTAATACAGATTACAAAAACATAGAGTAAAAAGAAGAAAAAGTGTTAAAAAGAAAAAGAAGTAACTTCCCACTTCATTGCAACAAGTATAAACAGGTTTGGTAACTTATCATCTCATAAAGTACAACATATACAACATTCACCCCATATCTCATCTCTTAACTAAAAACAAAGTCCAAAAGCTTTGTCATTCATTCCTTAACGGCAAAAATCCAGCAAGGGTTACCAGATATAATTAATTATCTATTTTAACCTTGATCAAATAAGCCAACCCTGTATTCCTTCCCTGTACTTTTGACAATCTTGTTTTTTAACCCCTTCAAATAAAATATCAGAGCATTTCAGCTTTTTTTTCTTTTTTTTTGTCCCTTCTCTTTCAAAATTTGTACATCCAGTACAAATTTATACAACCAGTAAAAAAAGTTTGTCCTCATTTTGGTCACTTCTTAAAAAATCCTTCATGACTTTAACGGATCTCTTTTATACTTCCAGTAAGAAAAAGTTATCCAAAACACTTTTCTGATTTAATAGTTATATATCTCCTTTAGGCAATGAAACATCAACTGGTTTCAGTTTGTATGTCCAGTACATCTTTTTCCATATCCTTCTCATAATTTGTCACATTAAAATCCACAAATTAATTTCAAACTATCCTTCCAATATCCATCAAAAATTCCAGTGTTAGAGTATTTTACTCTATTTACCTTTAATTGAACTCTTTATTATCTTCTATCTCCATCTAGTGTCCAACCGTCGAAGTCCCAAATCATGTTTTCTTTTAGAGAAACCCAACTATCATAGTTTCCCACAGGAAGGATTTCTAATTTTAAAATATAATTCCAAGCCCATCTGGATCCTTAATCCATTGAACTTTCCAAAATCAATATTCTAAGCACCCTTTTGTTGTTTAATCCAAAAAGTAATATTTTCCCAAAACTTTAAAATCATATTTATCATATTTAAAAATTCTTTCTCCAAGGAGAAGGCAACTCACGCAGTGAATGCAATATAACTTGCTGTTCTGAAGAGTCAAAGTTTCAAAGGCAATTAAAAAAACCCAAAGTGTTTAAGAAATGAGGCTCGGTCGAGCTTTATGTCCTTAAAAAAGACTGCATTCATGACTGTGACCATAGATGGTTCTTCCCTCGACTCCCAGCTGCTCAACTCATAAGCCAACTGCAAAACATTGATTCCTGTGGTTTACTCCTGAGGAACGGCTGTCCGGAGTCATGTGGACTATCTCAAGATTTCCCCTTTCTCTGGGGAGATTTTGGCACCCAGGATCCTGCATCCAGCTTCTGATTTATGCCGTAAATGCTGTGCTGCTGCAAGAGGGACATTTAGCTTGTCATGGCACTCTCTCCAGAAGTTCAACAATTTTCTATATCACATTGCCACTCTCTAGTAGCTGAATGGATTTTTGCAGCCCAGGTCTGCTAGCTCTAGTTTTGCAAGAGCTCCCCTTTGGCAAACAAAAAACAAAAGACCAAAGATACAACATTCACAGGTTTCCCTCTTTTCTTCAGCATAAGTCACCATACAAAGTGTTTTTCCCTCTGCCTTTTCATGTATTATTATTTATTTCACAAGTTTGTAACATAAACCTCAGAAATTCCCACAACTGCCCAGAAATCACATAATTAAAAACAACCAACTCAGTTACTTAAAACAGACCAAAATCACAAAAAGGCAGCCAAATGTCACCAGTAGCATCCACAGGCCTGCACTAAGATTATTTTAACAGATTAGTGATCAATGAATGGGTTGGGGGCCAAATTAACCTCAGGTGGTAAGCTGTTTCCTAATGCTAAGGTTGCCACCCATAATGGTTAACTCCTACAGCCCATCTCCAGTTCTCTTTGACTCAATCCCTTAACCTAAGCATCTCCTCCTGAGATGAATGCCTAGGTTGGGCCAATTCTAGTCAGAGGAAATTTATTTATTTATTTATTTACTATACAGATGTTGAATGATATAGGGTTTTATAGGTGAAAATCAGAACTTTGAATTGGACCCAGAAATGGTGAATTGTGATTAATTGCATTTCAATTTAAGTAGGCTTTGTCCTTTTCTGTATTTTGAGAGCATCCCTCGAGCAGTAAGTAGCCCAGGAAACAGAATTGTCTGAGGAAACCCAAAATACTCTAATTATTCTTGAGATTATATTTTATAATCTTGATGAAAATATCAGTTCATAACATCATTTCAAATACTCAAATCAATTTTTGAAGGACGGTCTTCCTTATGTATAGCTGAGGGAAATGTTCCCATTGCCCCCTCTCAACGGTTCTGAAGATACTGATTTCTTGTTTGCTGGATCTTTGAACTTTTCTGTCATAAGATAATACTAAGAGTAAAAAAAAATTCAAAACAAAACAAATTTTATTTTGATGCTGTGCGATTTCAGCTCTCCTTTCAAATAACTTTCAGCAACCATTTTTTCCCTCCAAAAATTGTTAATTTACTTCTGGTTTCCTTCAAGATATCTTCCTAGGAATCTTTTAAACTGGGACTTTACATAGAAATTCTACCTTTGACATACAGTAGAGAATGCTTTATATATTATTTATTTAAAGAACCATTAACCACTTTCAGCCCAAAACATTCCTAGAAAGCTTACATATAATCAATAAAAATAAGATCGTCTCTGCCTGCAATCTTAAATCTGAAAAATGTGACACAAAAGAGATGTGGGAGAATAAATTCTTAAATAGCAGTTCTTACAAAGACCATGGAACCATTCAAAGTGACCTTTACAGACCTACTGAGGTTTTTGAGACTGCCAGCATCCATTTTACAAGATGATGCGGTGCATTAAATTGGAATACTTTTGAGTTGTCTTTATCTTTTTCTGATATATGATAATCACAACACTATAATTGTGGGCATGTCTACATTTGCTGTAAATTTAGAGTTGGGGAGAACAGCCAATCCATATTGCCTAAATTGCCTCCAAGTTGGCCAATGGCTGAATGAAGTCCATACTCTCAGTGCATCTGAATCAATCATGTTGTAAATTAAGAACTACTTTGATATCCTCTGTACAAAAAGGAAATAAAACAACTTGTTACTGCCTGTCTCCTTCAATCTATGTATTTGACTGCATAGCTTTCTATTTATTTTCATGTCTGAGCAAGTGGCAGCTCCTGGTCAAGTATACCTGAGCTTGAAAGCTAAACTAGATTAGGCCTGGTATTAGTACTTAACTGGGAGACTAAAAAGGGATGTTAATTGTGAGCCACCCAGAGTCCCCCATTGGGGGGAGATGGGCGGAGAGAAATGTAATAAATAAATAAACAAACAAACAAACAAATAAATAATTGCTGTATGCTATACTGGGAAGGAAAAAAAAAAAGGCAGGGCTTCAGAAGCAGGGATGACTTTTGGCTAAGGTCAAGTAGGCAAAGGCCTAGGGCACCAAAATTTAGGCAGCACCAATGCCACCTCTCCTTCCAAATCATTCTAAAAATGCACATATTTGCATCAGCAGTCATTGTGGCCACCATATACCCTCGAGTCAGCACTGCCTGGAAGAAGGCAATGGCAAACCACTTCCACACTTATGCTGAGAAAACCACATTCTTGTAGTCACCAAGAGTAGAGCTTGACTCGGAGTCATCTACCTTCTTTGTTTATCTATATTTGTCTGGTAGTTTGCATCTTCTGAGAAGCTGCCTTCTGAGGGTTGGTAGTGAGGGAAGGTCGATTTTGGGCAAAGAAGCTTCATGGCCATGGAACTATTATAAGAGGCAGGCAGGATGGCATGGACCCAAGGAATATCAATTGTAAGCAAGACATATTCAAGACCCTGTGTTTGGCAAGGGAAAGATGAAGAGAGAAGATGGATTACGGTAGGTTGCAATGTCCTGTTTTTTAATGGAAAATGAAATGCTGAAAATGAGCATGGCATGGGATGGAGGTGGTGGTGGTGGTGGTGGTGAATTCCTCTAGAAACATGGAGAAGCTCTGTACGTACTAATGATGTGAATATTCTTTTCGTTTTTAATTTGCTTGGGAAAATATTAAGGGAGGGAACATACATTGATTTAATACCTATATCATGAAACCTGCTTTCTTGCTTCTCATAGAGTATATTCCCCCTCTGGCAGGAACGGCTGCTTTGATTGTCCCTCTTTGCTGCAGTTTTTCTCATCCCCAGTGGCATCCTCATTCTTTTCAATTTTCTTTCTACTTCGTTTAATTTATTTTCCAAGTAATCTTCTTAAATAATTAATTAAATCTTCTTAATTAAATCTTCTTTAATTGTAACTCTCTGCATCCCTTTAATACCTGGTGTTGCTGCCTTGGCCCCTGGAAGTTCTTGAAAGCAGCATGGGGTTTTACAGCCTGTCCTCTGCCCTAGCTTCATAAATTTAACTGTATATGCATGAATTAAATATCAGTGAGCCGATAATATTGGAGAAGTAGAATACTGCACGAAAGAGGAGGAAGACTGTCTCTTCAACTTGCTGTAGTTAAGATGTGAAAACTAGCTTTAGTGCTTGTAAAGTCCCTATGGCCTGAAATTGGTAAGTTTTTTATAACTACAGGGAGTCTGGCTTCTCCACATTTTTTATGGGAGTGTGGTCATGTCTAGACCAAACATTCATAATCTGATATTCCACCTCCCCTTTTCATATGTTTGACTATAAATCAGTCATGCTGGAGATAGCGATGGAAACTATACTCAGGGCATCTGTAGGGCACCAGATTGTGGAAAGTTTATCTTGACACTTTATTACAATACTTATTTGCTAAATGGTATTTTGCCTTGAGGTTGAATTTATTTATTTATCTTCTGGACACCATTCTATAAAATCAGCCTTTGATCACAGTTGGGCTTAGTTTTCCCATAGGTAGATGCTTGCATGCCTTGAGGCTACTTCCAAAAGTGCTGCTGCTTATTAAAAAATGCTGGGTAGAGATGTGCCATGAAAGCTTTATGACATCATCAGATGATGAATCCATAGGAATTGAGAAACAAAGGGCCTTTATTTTTGCTTGAAGTAATGAATCTTGCTCTTGATATTAGAAGAATGTGGCAGAAGTTCAAAGTCTGTATGGATCAGCCACTGGTTACAATATACCAGCAGGTTGTAAATTATTCTTATTATAGTGTAGAGAGTAAAGCCTCTTTGTCAGCTCCGGTGCTTCATTGGAAAATGGAAAAGGAGAACAATTGGGGATAATAATACATGGAGAAACTGCAGCAAGAACTGATTACTGTAAATGAATTCCTTTCAGGAAAACCCACAACAATCTCTAGATGCTGCAATGGTGGGTTTAACTCTTAGACATCTAAAGTAAACACTGCCTAGTCGATTGCTCATTTGTCTCAGATTTGTGGGTGTCTTGGGATGGCAGTGTTATCTAAGCACACAAGATTCTATGGGATTTCAATTTATTTTTTGTTGCACATAATGACAGATATCTTAAAATCAGTTTTGTGAAAGAAACTTCTGTTGGATTATAAAGCTCAAATGAGAACATTGCTGCAAGAGAGCATGAACTGGTTTTTGTCTGAATTAAATGCTAAACTTATAACTGCATAAGTTTTATTTCGGAATATTGACAAAAATTTTGTCAAACTGGATATCAAGAAGGAGGGTTGCTTAGCTTTATCCATGATGCTTTAGTTTCTGTATAGGATGGCTTGATTGACTAATTGCAGAGGTGTGTTAGGTGGGACACAGAGGAGCATATTCTGGCTTTGGAATGGCTTTCACTAGGCAACCAGACTGCATCAACACTGTTTCCTTTTCAGTACCAGACCTAGTTTTACTTGTGTTTTTGGGGCTTAACAGCTATGGCCTGCCAGTGCTCTACTGTCTTTAAAGAAAATCTGTACCTCTCTAAATCTGTCTTCATTGCTGTTTTAATTTTTACAAGTTTTATTCATTTTATTTGAGGATCATAACCTGCTCTGAGATCCTTCATACAGTGGGCACATTACAGATATTTCATACATATATATAGAGAGAGAACAAATGAAGGAACACTGATGTGTACTCTTGTCTTCATGATAGTAGATGCTACAGTACTGTCTAAACCTGCTGATCACCTTGTTAACACAAATTAACAAGTTAGTTAGATTTTCTCAAGTTAATGAATTCTAGGCATTGAGCTTCTTCTACCAACCTAACCAGTGTATTCTACCAATGAAACATATTGTTTAGTGAATTCCAAGCCAGAAACTGTGCAGGCTGAATTAGTATGGTTTTTAAAAACTGCTGACCAGATATTAAGAAAAGAGAAAATGAAGAGAACCCCATAGTGTTGTATTAGTGAAGTGAAAGGTAAATAAGAACAATTTAAGCTTTTAAAACATATATGAGTAAAAACAATCTGTACATGCACAGGGAGATTGGTAGAAACAATTAGCTTTATTACCCAATTTTAAAATCTCCTGAGTAGTTTGCAAACCATACTGGAGACATGCATTTTCAGATCAGCTGTGAAGTATTTGAATTTTTCAATTCCTCAATATTTTCAATTGTGGTATTGAGTGACCTCTAGTGGTGGCATGGGGAAAATAATTTTTGTTTTGAGCTCATGCTGTGTCCTGAAGCAGTCAAACCACTATTCTTACAGCTTCTAACCCTTTCAAGATATAATGCACAGTATCTAAGTAGATTATTTAGTAACACTTTAAGAGAACATTTGTTATGTTAAACATACCAGTTGTAAATTTAAATAAAGAGGGATTTTCTGTTGTGACTTTCTTGAGAATTTTCTTTCCAAAGTGTAGATATGCAGGTGAATTAGGAAGATTTTAGAAGATTTTTATTCTTCCAGATTCTTGGGGGCTAATGTGGGAGTTCTATTTTCAATCCCTGCCTCTGTTTTTTTTTAATAGTGATTTAAAAGCATTTTATCATGCTTATGATATTGTTTATGTAAACACTGAAATTTTGTGAATGTGTTTTAGGTCTTCTTATTTACAGATATTATATTTGCTACTTTTTGGGTAGGCCTGGGTGTGCATCAGTTGATATTAGCATGAAGGAATAAATTCTCCCCTCCCTTTAAAAAGATGCTGCTTTCTCCATGTTGCTTAATGGAAATGCTTCCTTTGCTATCTTGCAGGTACGGGAGAAAGTGGGAAAAGTACATTTATCAAGCAGATGAAGATAATTCATGGATCAGGCTTTTCAGAAGAAGAGCGGAAAAGCTTCACAAAACTGGTTTATCAAAACATATATTCTGCTATGCAAGCTATGGTGAGCGCTATGGATGCTTTACAAATACCATACTCATCTGAGCAGAGCAAGGTATATTATTACACATAATAAGATGTAATCGCTTCTGATGTTTATTGTGCAAGACAGATTAAATAAAAACTATATTGGTGTAAATCCAATCAGTGAATCTGGGTAGGACATGATTATTTAATGTATAGGTGTGGAGGAGCTGGAAATAATGTGGGTATTCTATGGATTTTTTTTTACCCTGCTACCTAAACCCTGATAGGCACCTGGGTTTGCATTAGGCACCAAGAGTTTCAACCTTAGGCTAAAACATGTGTTATTAGTTTACACTGTCATGGGTATAAGAATGTGTCATATGTACATATACAAAGAAGGATGCATTAAGACTACCAGATCTGGATTGCAAAAATCTGGACCACCACTAGAAGACAGCAGATTATTATTGTTTAGATTGGATTTGGCATTTTTGTCCACCTACTCAGTCCTTCCCAAGGACCTGGATAGGCAGATGTTGTTTAATAATATTAAAGGTATCATCGCAGGATGTAAGCTGTTCCAAGTAAAGCTGCCTTTTGCAATTGACTGATGGTGATTTTGTCAATGCCAGTGGTGTTCAAGGGGTGGTCCAGATGTTTTGGAATTGCACCTAAGGAGCCTATAACTATTGGTACTATCTTTGCTTTCTTTTGCCGCAGTTGTTCTATTTCTATTTGCAGGTCTGTATATTTTGTGATTTTCTCCAGTTCCTTCTGTTTTATTCTGCTGTCTCCAGGCATTGCAATGTCCACTATCCAAACTTTTTTGTCTTTCTTATCAAGAATTGTAAAGTCTGGGGTGTTGTGTGGTAGATGCTTGTCTGTTTGAATTCTAACGTCTCAGAGCACTTCAGCTTCTTCATTTTCTATTACTTTGCTGTTTTGTGGTCCCACCAGTTCTTGGTTGCAGGCAAGTGGTATTTCTGGCAGATATTCCAATGCACCATTATTGCTACTTTGCCATGCCATTGTTTGTAGTCAGTCTGGGTGATCTTCTTGCAGCAGCTAACTAGATGGTCCACTGTTTCTTCAGTTTCTTTGCAGAGGTGGCATTTGCTATCTGTTGCTGTCTTCTCAATTCTGGCTTTATATGCATTTGTTCTTAAGGCTTGGTCTTGTGCAGCCAGAATTAGCTCCTCTGTCTCTTTCTTCACCTTTCCTGCTCTTAGTTAGGTCTTGTTGTTATCTGCTTTGCCTGCTAGTTTTTTTGTGTACTGGCCATATAATACTTTGCCTTGCCATGACTCTTTTCTGTTCTCCATTTGGTCTTTCTTATAGGCCAGTCTGGTCTGTCTGGTATTCAGTAAGCCTTCATGGTGTACTAGCTTCAGTGCATCTTCTTCCCTGTCCTTCAAATATTCTTCCAATGCCCTTTTTTCTTCTTCACCTGTCTGGTGTACTTGCAACATTCCATGCCCACCTATGCTCCTTAGTAAATAGAGTCTGTCAATGTTGTGTGGATGAAGGGCATGATTCATTGTCATTATTTTTCTGGTCTTCCTTTCCAGGGCTTCTAGTTCAGCTTGAGTCCAGTCCACTATTCCAGCTATATATCTTATGACTTGAATTGCCCAGGTGTTAATCGTCTTAATGTTATTTCCACCGCTGAGTTTGGTTTTTAATATCTTCTTCACTCTTCTGATGTATTCACTACTGATCTTCTTCTTGATTTCAGTATGCTTGATGTTGTCAGCCTGAAGGATGCCCAGGTTTTTGTAGTGATCTTCTTCATCCAGACTCTTGATGTTATTTCCATAGGGTGTCTTGGTTCCTTCAGTTTTCGCTATTTTTCCCCTGTTGGTGGTAAGGGTGGCATATTTGTCTAGTCCAAACTCCATTGCAATATTTTGGCTGTATATTCGGACAGTGTTGAGCAGCGATTCCATTTCAGATGGTGTTTTTCCATATAGCTTCAGATCGTCCTTGTAAAGAAGGTGGGATAGCTTGGCAGATGTTTTGATGTTTAATAGCCATGGCTTGACTTGTTCAATATTGTTGACAGAGGAATCAATGCAATGACAAACTGTAGTGGTGATAGTGAGTCTCCTTGAAAGATTCCTCTTTTGATGTTAACCTCTCCCAGTCTATCACCATTGACCAGCAGTTGTGCCTTCCATTGTGCCATTGATCTTTGCACAAAGTTTCTGATGTTTCTATTGACTCCTGCTCTCACTGTGATGTCTCCGCACTTTAATATTTTGTCTAGACCTATCACAGCAGACATATTTATAACTTTAGTACTATCACAATCTGTATGCCTCAAGTTTGTCTCTTCTGTACTGACTTTGGAAAGGAAAGTTAAGCAAAGAATTGCATGATATCCATCTGTTACTTCCAACAAGAAAGGCAAGATTTCAGCAGGAGGCCAAAAACCCAAACCAAACTACAGGTAGTCCTCACTTAAAGATGGTAATTGGGACCAGAATTTCCATTGCTGAGCAATGCAGTCGTAAAGCGTGATGTCAGATGACCACATTTCTTAGCTATGGCAATCCCAGCAGTCCCTGTTGCTGTTGTTAAGCGAGGATCGCGGGTCATTAAATGAAGACCTCACCTGAACATGACTTGCTACTTCCTGCCAACTTCCAACAAGTAAAGTCAGTGGGGAAGTTGACAGGAAGTTGCAAATTCCAATCACAACAAGCCTTTTCTTAGGCAGCTTGCAAGTAGGCCAGCAGGTAGATGAGTACTATGGAGTGCAGGTAGGCGGAGGGCAGGTGCTATCGACTGGCACAAGTGTGGCCAGGCGGGCAGCCACCCACCCAGGGTGACATAAAGCAGTAGGACTTACTGGAGTGACTTGCAGCCTCCTGCTGGTTTCCTCACTGACTATGCTTGTGGGAAGCTGGCAAGGAAAATCGCAAATGGCAATCATGTGACCATGGGGATGCTGCAATGGCTGCAATTTTGAGGACCGTTCATAAGTCTCCCTCATTCAGCACCATCATAACTTTGAATGGTCATGGAACGAGTGGTTCTAACCCAAGGACTACCTGTATGATGTATATGTGGCTCTATAGAGTCTAGCTATTTGATCTTCCCTCCCCAGCATTGTATGGTTTACTCTGCAAGATAGTATAATGTAAATATACACCTGACTTAAAAAAAGAGATGTATGACTTGGTAATAAAGAGGCCCGGGCTTTCGGGTGCTGCTGCTGAATGCCAGGTCGGCCAATAATAAGGCCCCCCCTTATTCATGACCTTATTGGGGAGGAGCAGGCTGACCTGGCATGCATTACCGAGACCTGGCTGGCACCGGAAGAGGGGGTAGCCCTTTTGGAATTGTGTCCAGCCAGGTTTAGGGTTTGGCACCAGCTGAGACCCCAGGGCAGGGGAGGGGGTGTGGCAGGGAATCTCTGCTGGCCTTCAGGGGCTCTGCTCCACAGGTTTCTGGATGTGAGACCCTGTTCCTGAGGTTGGGCACCTGGGATCAGTTGGGAGTCTTGCTATTGTATCAGCCTCCCTGCTTCATAGCATCCTCCCTGCCTGAGCTGCTGGAGGCCATCTCGGGGTTGGCAGTGGAGTTTCCCAGACTTATGGTCTTGGGGGACTTTAATCTGCCATCCCTGGTGTTGACCTCAGAGGCGGCCCGGGAGTTCATGGCTACCATGGCAGCCATGGGCCTATCCCAGGTCATCTGGGGCCCGACTCGGGACAGTGGTCACACTCCAGACATGGTTTTCTTGTCGGAGCAGTGGCAGTGTAATCTGGTGCGGGATTTTATATTATCCCCTCTGTCATGGTCAGACCACTCCCTGGTGGCTGTGAGATTCTCCTATGCTGCCCCCATCTGCAGGGAGGCAGGACCTATTGGAACGGTCCGCCCCCAGTGACTGATGGACCCGCAAGGGTTCCAAAGGGAGCTGGGGGTTGTTCCTGAGGCCTTGCTGCACAGTCCAGCGGAGGCCCTGGCCACAGCCTGGAATAAGGAGGTTGCTGGGGCCTTGGACAGGATCGTGCCTGTGCAGCCTCTCTTGGCCCATCGCCCCAGGCACTCCCCGTGGTTTACGGAGGAGTTAAGGGAGCTGAAAAGGGCTAAGAGACGTCTAGAGCACTGCTGGCGGAAAGCTAAAGACGAGTCCGACCGAACACCGGTTAGAGCCGCTATTAAGGCCTACCTAGTGGCGGTAAGGGCGGTGAAACGCCAATATTTCTCTGCTCTTATTGCATCCTCAGAGTGTCGCCCAGCAGCCCTGTTTAGGGTCACTCGGTCCCTCCTGGGTAGGGAGGGCTCGGAGGACTATTTACAGGGCCATGCAGAGGAATTTGCTGAACACCTGATGGATAAAATCACTCAGGTCCGTTCACAGTTGGAGGCCAAGCGTGTGGTGGGTCCAGTGGAGTTGCCCAGGGAACGTTCTTACCCAGTTATCTGGGAACGGTTTGATCCTGTTGGCCCTGAGGAAGTGGGCAAAGTCCTCGGGGCTGTTAGTGTGGCTACCTGTATTTTAGATCCTTGTCCTTCCTGGTTAGTTAAAACCACCAAGGAGGTGACCTTAGGGTGGATACTGGCAGTGGTCAATTCATCCTTGCAGGAGGGGGTGTTCCTGAAGCCTTTTAAGGAGGCTTTGGTCTGCCCCCTCTTCAAGAAACCATTGCTAGATCCCACCCTTCTGGACAATTTTCGTCCAGTCTCCCACCTTTCCTTTCTAGAAAAGGTGGTGGAAAAGGTGGTCGTGTGGCAGCTTCAGAGGATCCTGGAGGAAACAGATTATCTGAACCCCTATCAGTCAGGGTTCAGGCCCGGTTATGGGACAGAAACAGCACTGGTCGCACTTTTGGATGATCTCTGGCAAGAGCAGGATGGGGGCAATGCATCCATCCTTACTCTTCTTGACCTCTTGGTGGCTTTTGATACCATCAACCATGTATCCTTTTGGATCGGCTGCAGGAGTTGGGGCTGGGTGGCACAGTGTTGTGCTGGTTCAGCTCCTTTCTCCAAGGCCGAACCCAATTGGTGTTGATAGGGAGCAAGAGGTCCAACCCACGGCCCCTACTCTGTGGGGTGCCTCAGGGTTTGGTGCTTTTGCCACTCGTATTTAACATCTACATGAAACCGTTGGGTGAGATCATCCGGCACCATGGGATGAAATATCATCAGTATGTTGATGATACCCAATTATACATCTCCATCCTGGGTGACCTAAGTGATGCTGTGACTACCCTCTCACGGTGCCTGGAGCCTGTGGGGGCCTGGATGGGGGCCAACAGGCTTCAACTGAAGCCTGGTAAGACAGAGTGGCTGTGGGTACGGGGAGCCTCAAGATCCAGGAGTTTATCATCTTTGGTTCTTGATAGGGTCGCAGTACCCCAGACAGACCCGGTGTATAATCTGGGGGTCCTCCTGGACTCATGACTCCTGTTCGAAGAGCAGGTGGCAGTCGCGGCTAGGAGGGCCTTTGCGCAACTTCGTGCTGTGTGGTGGTTACGCCCCTTCCTCAATCAGGAGGCTGTCTGCACGGTCACTCATGCCCTGGTCACCTCCCGGTTGGATTACTGCAATGTGCTCTACATGGGGCTACCCTTGAAGAGTATCCAGAAGCTACAGCTGGTGCAGAATGCAGCAGCGTGGACAGTTCTGAATGCCCCTAGGAGGGCACATATAACACCGCTGTGATGCAATCTGCATTGGTTGCCAGTTTGCTTCCGGGTCCAGTTCAAGGTGTTGGTCATCACCTTTAAAACCCTTCATGGCACAGGACCAGGTTATCTGAGGAGCCATCTCGCCCCGGTTACTTCAGCCCGCCCCACTTGGTCCAGCAGAAGGGGCATGTCGCAGACCCCACCGGTCAAGAAATTTTGCCTGGTGGGGTCTAGGCAGAGGGCCTTTTCTGCTGTGGCCCCCACCCTATGGAACAATCTGCCTCCCAAGGTCCGGTGTGCCCGCAGTCTCATGGCCTTCAGGAAAGGGGTGAAATCCTGGCTGTGCCAGAAGGCCTGGGGGCTGGATGGGGGCTTGCACCAGTGGAGGTGGCTTGTGGGGTGATTGACCTTGCCACCCTGTCATCTTGAATGTTTTTAGTTTTTATGTACAGTGCTTGTTGTTTAGATTTGATTTTTAATGGATTATTTATTTTAACTATTTATGGGGGATTTTTAATTGTTGATGGGGTTTCTGATTTTCACTGTGAGCTGCCCAGAATCACTCACTGGGGGGAGATGGGCGGCATACAAATTTAATAATAAATAAATAAATAAATAAATAAGTAAGTAAGTAAGTAAAGTACTGTAAGGCAAAATTAACTAATAGATTGCTAGTGAGGGCACTAAACTTGATTCTTGCTTATATGTCTTGAACTTCTCTCTTCGAAGCTCTAATTTTTCCAGGTCTTGTCTGTCCATTCCTGTGGGTAGCATGTGTAATCATGTGTAATAACATAGCTGGAGTGAAACTGTTTTTCACAAGCTGTCAAAAAGGCAAATTTCATGCTTGGGATCATTAGAAAAGAGATTGAAAATAAAATGCCAACGGGATAATGCCCTGTGGCATGTCACCTAGAATACTTTGTACTTTGGCCGCTGCATTTGAAACAGAGCTGGAAAAAGTGCAGAAGAGGGCAATCAGGATGATCACAGGACTCAAACACCTACCTTATGAGAAAGAAACGTCCAGCACTTTTCAGCTTAGAAAAAGGTAACTGAGAGGGAATATGATCAAGGTGTATACAATCATCCATGGCTTGGAGAAAGACAGGGAGAAGTTTTTTTCTCCCTCTCTTGAAACACTAGGTTCAAGAATCACGTAATGAAGCTGTTAGAAGGAGATTTGGATCAAACAAAATAAAACACTTCTTCACAGAGTGCATCATTAAACCATGGAACTATGGAGATGGCCGCTACCTTGCATCGCTTTAAAGAGAATTGATTAGTCTTGAAGTTTCAATGTTACTTCTGAGTTGTGGGCAGTATGCCTCCAAATGCCAGTTGCAGATGAACCACCGCAGGACTGGGGTGAGTCCCCACCTCTCACTTGTATCATTTCAGAAGCGTCCGGTTGATCATTGTGAGAAGCACAATGTTGGGCCTAAGCTGATCCAGCAAGTCTGTTCTTATGTTCTTACATAACCTGGCAACATTCCAGGGTGCGGAGAACACAAGTCTCGTGTGAGAGCCAGCATGGTTGAGTGGTTAAGCTGCTGGGCTAGGAACGGGGAGAGCCAGGTTCAAGTCCTCACTTAGACATGGAAGCCAGTTGGATGACCTTGGGCCAGTCACTCCTTTTCACCCCTATAACTGGCTGAAAAACAGAACAGTGCAGTAGGCACTGATAAGCTTCCTTGTAAGAACTAGATGGGTGCAGTGCAGAACAAGTGGACCTGGCAATTGAGCAGGACAGACGATAACAGGAAAAACTTTTATGGCTTCATAATTTGGCTTTTCAGTAAATTTGAACCTGGTTGGGGAAGTGATAGCTTTTGTTCACTCTTTTTACTATGACTGCATTTTTAATTGAGTTATAATTGCATTGTTCTTATTTTATATTAGCTGCCTGTGGGCCGCATCCTGACAGAAAGGTGAAGTGTTTTTCCCCATATTTTTATATTAAATATTTCTTATATTTATATATTTTCTAATATATATTTCTGAGTATCTTTGGGGGAAAAAATCTTTTCACCCTCCCACCTCACCTGAAATAACCTACCAGAATTTTTTTCCCCTCAAAGTTCTCTATTATTTGCCTGAATTCACTACAGTTTCTGCACTGCAGGTGTGGAGAATTTATAGCCCACATGTTAATCTCAAGTGAAATATGAATTAACAATGTGTTATGGCTTTAAAAGGGCAAATATGATTATACTTCTACACCAGTAGAAGTATAGTTTCTGATAGCTCCACTATAATCTGCATTGTAAAAACTATTTTTAAAAAAGAATTTTGACAATCTGAAAAAGTTACAACAGGATAATCAAAGGAATGGAAACGGATAAGTGCTATAAAGAGGTACTGAGGAAACTGAATACATTTAGTTTTGACAAAAAGAGGGCTATCATGCCACTTTTCATATATAGTATTTGGAGGAGTGTCATACAGAAGAAAGCAATGAGCTGTTCTCTGCCGTCTCAAAATGCAGGATGTGGAATAATACCTTTGAGTTAGCAGGAGGCAAAGTCTGCTTCAATGTTAGGAATAAATAGTAATGGTAAGAGCTGCTCCCCAGTAGAACTAATTTCCTGTGGAGTATTGGGCTCCTTCACTGTGTGGCTTTAAGGAGAAGCTGGACAGCCATTTAATTTCTAGTTCTGCGCTGCGGTGGGAATTGGCCTGTTCAGTGGCCTGTTCTGTCTTCCCAACATGACAGAATCCCTTCCCATGACCATACCCTCCAGTGATTCTCACAACTTTGTTTTCTAGGCTGCTCTAGTAGAATTTAAGGAAATGTTTAGGGAAGTCCAGTGGAATAGTCTAGAGAGGAAAATGTGGCAAGGAACTGTATAGATGTAAACTTCAATCTCCTTTTTGCTGTTATTAGTTTTTTTTCCAAAAATGCCTTATCAGTGCTATACTTCAGTTTCCAGACACTCCTGCCTCATATTGCTATAGCCTATTTTGAAGACCTTTTTTTAAATTGCTGTGCTATCAATTTTGAGATTGCGTTGATCCTTCACACTGTTGCATGTATATGTATTTTTCTCTGTTGATTAGTTTAGTGTAATCAAAAGTACAAACTAATTTTTTTCATATCAGTATGAGATAATAAAATAGTATTACAATAGTTTCATATGTTATCTACAGACTATTGGTTAAAATTAAAAACCTTTTTTAGAACTAGGTTTTATCCTCTCTTCTATTTATATAATATATTTTAGTCAACCCTAAAACAAGGAAATTATTGGAAAATGATGTAGCATAAGGATGGCAAATGAGGACAGAGGCCACTAAGTGTTTGGACATAATTTCAGGGCATTTATTTATTCATTTGGGTCCCACTTTTCTATTCAACTGAATTTTGTTTAGATGAGAATTTATCTAGAAGCCTTAGAAACATTGCCTTGGGTTCCATCACAGAAGAAAAATGGGATCAGGGTAATAAATGCATTTTGGTGTTCAGTTTGGAAAACCCACTTATTACAGCTAGATCATTTTTTAACCTGGTCTTAATGATCTTAATGTGTTTGCGGGAGGGGGAGGGGAATTTCAGGTGCTCATGTGTATTATGGCAATAGCACCATAAGGTTAAAATTATAAATAGACTATATTACATTTTAGAATAAGACGAAACAGGATTCTCTGGTGAGCACTGGAGTTTCTATGCATGCTCTAAATACACAGCAGGAGCAGTGACCACATTTAGTCCGAGTGCTGTGTTCCCCAATGATCAACCTTCTAGTAGTGGCCAGAGCAAAAGCTACAGAGAGTCTATTTGCATACATCCACACAAACAGATGCATTACTGCAGGATTAGCCCCTCACTGATTTACTTGATTTCTATGCAATTTTTCTGCTCAAAAAGAATACTCAACATGGGTTGTAATTAAAACAATGTAGACATATTAAAAGTGCAACATATAAATAATAAAAAATATAAAAAGTAAATTAAAATACAAACAATGAAACCTTTTACAGGTCTAATTACAGGTCAGGTAAAAGATTTCCTGAAGGCAGAGGGAGCAGAGGCCAAATGCACCCCCAGAGACGCCACATTCCGTAGCTTAGGAGTGATGCAAGAGAAGGCCCTCTCCTGCATGCCAGACAGCCTCGCCTCTAACAGTGAGAATCTCACCTGCAGATCTTCAAGTCTGAGCAGGTTTGTAAGAGGAGATTGGCAGGCAGAACCAGGGCCCTCATCACTGTAAGCCCAAGTCTTGGGCACATAATAAAGGGATAAAAATTTTCATGCAACTGTGAAAATGAGCTGCAGAAATACCAAAGATCTCTTGTTCACGTCAGCTATATTGGAAACTATTGAGTATGTCTGAGTAGACTTCCTTTGAAGCTAGTTTTGGGGTTAGTGGCAGATTGATCTGTCTAGCAGAATTGCCATCATAGTTCTATGTTATGTAAAAGGTAAAATTTTAGAGGATGTTTCCTTTTATAAAGGTCTTGGGACTTAGAATTGATATGATTTCCCTAAGTGCTAATGCATTACTTTTGGGATCCTTAAGTAAATATCTAACCCAGCTAGAAGTCCCTTCATCTTGCAGGTGGCTACCATTAAACACAACACTAGCATTTGCCTGAGTGACCAGGGCAGAGACCCCACTCTGAGACCCCTCAAGAGTCTCAGCCTTGAACACAAACTGCATACATCCAAAAGAGCACTAGATGGCAACATAAAAGTTTCTGTTGCCGTGTAGTGTATCTGTATTAGTTTGTATTAGTGGTTAAGCCCTAGGAAGAAGATACTGGCAAACCACTTTAAAATGTTGTGTGGAAAACTGCATGAAATCATTCATGCAGTTGCCAGGAGTCAAGACTGATTGGAAGGTAGGAAAGGAAAGGAAAGGAAAGGAAAGGAAAGGAAAGGAAAGGAAAGGAAAGGAAAGGAAAGGAAAGGAAAGGAAAGGAAAGGATGTTATGCCTATTTAAAAGCATGTTGTATTTATATTGTCAGTGATTAGGAACAACTATCATAAGGGGATTCTCAAAAGAAAAAGGAATCCTTATACTCAAAAAGTTTGGGAACCACTGTTTTTATAGGGCTTTTAATGCACTGACATATAATTAAATACTTAATCTGATTGGGAGTTCACCTTTTTTTAAAAAATCCCTTTATTTTTATTAGGTCCCTGCAGCATTTTAGATTCAGAAGCAAAGAGGTACTTGAGCGGCGTTTTTCTCCAGAATCACAGAGTGCCTCTACAGTCGCAGCCCAATCTCAGAAGAAGATGCTTTTTTCAGAGCACTTCAGAAAAAGCTTCAGAAAAAGCACAAAAATCTGATTGCCCAACAATTATTTGAAATTGAGCTGCAGTATAATTTGAACTGACTGCCCAATTTCTGTAGGTTACTAAAAACACTAAATCAAAGAGGCACGGCTCTCTATATTTACTCCCTGACCTACTCAAACTATTGTTGGTCTTTTACCAGAGCTCACTGTAAGGCCCTTTCTTCAGCACTGTTATAGGGTAGATACTGGAGTCTCCTCATGGCTCATTGTCTCTGCCCTTGTGGAACACAAGAGGTAGAATCAATAACACACTCTTTTATATTGCAGGAGTTATACAATGTTGTGTCAAAATCTTATTTTTCCCCATTTAGCAGCAATCCCAGACAGCCAGACAGTTTCTCTGTCAATTTTCTGGTTGCTGATAAAGTTTTTTTATACAACCTACAATGTTGTAAAGTTTTGTTATTTAGCACCAAGGCTTCCACAGGGGATCCATGTAAGGTTTAAGATGGATTGCTGTATACGCTTTTTGTGTTTATTTTGACTCCTTTCCTTTCCTTTCCTTTCCTTTCCTTTCCTTTCCTTTCCTTTTTTATTTACTGGCCCAAAGCAGTAGTAAATAACATTGAAGCTGAATTGTGTATGCTTTTGTAGTTTGAGTCACTCAAGAGAGAGATGTCCATTGCAAGAAACTAGCTAATGTGTGACAGTGTATAAAGAAGGAAGGAAGATAGATCCAATCAAAGCTTGAACTTATATAAACTCTTTGAAAGTATTGATTCAAATATCAATTAGATGTGAAATTTTCTCTCCACAAAGGCCTATCTTTTTTGTTGTGAAATATAGATCAATATTATTGTCCTCAAATATTATAGATGCAAGGTTGAGGTATAGAGGTTTTAATAATATAAATTCATGGCACATTTGTAGTGCTTTTTTTTTTTTTTTAATGGTTCCTATTATTTACTTAAATCCAGACACTTTCACATCCACTGTATAAATTAGGCCAATATTATTAATCCCATATTCAGGGGGTATGGTGTGGAATTAATTAAAATAATAGAAACCACCTACAGTACTTTTACCATCTTTCACATCAGTCAAATAAAGTTAGGATAGTAAATATTTTTGAAGGGATTCCCTTGACACTGATTACTTTTAAAGCCAAAAGAAGCTGCCAGCATTCCCCAGATTAGAACCATAGCTCTAGAGAATAGAGGAATGTTAACGCCTCCTGGAACATTTTTCTTATCTGTATTGCTCTCCAAGAACAGTTATTTCTAAATTCATTTGGTCTAATGTTAGCATAACACTATGCCGCATTATTTCTTCTGGCTTTGGTTAAAGCCACAGTAGCATGCTGGATTAAGCAGGTGATCTTGATTGTGCCATTTAGGATTAAATATTCACCTGGAAATTAATTTAAATCCCATTGTTAGGCAAGGGAAATATGCTAAATTCTAGGGTGATTGGAAGCAGGCTATTTAAATACTGTACCTGTAGAAATAATGAATGGTTATCACAGAATTTGTGAGATGTAAGTCAGTTAATTCCAGTAGTAATGTATGGCTGTGAGAGCTGGACCATAAAGAAGGCTGAGCACTGAAGAATTGATGCCTTTGAACTGTGGTGCTGGAGAAGATTCTTAAGAGTCCCCTGGACTGCTAGGAGGTCAAACCAGTCAATCTTAAAGGAAATCAACCCTGACTGCTCATTGGAAGGATTGATAATGAAGCTCAAGCTCAGATACTTTGGTCACCTAATGCGAAGAGAGGACTCTTTGGAAAAGACCCTGATGCTGGGAAAGATTGAAGGCAAAAGGAGAAGAGGACGGCAGAGGATGAGATGGTTAGATAGCATCACTGAAGCAATGAGCATGAAACTGAGCAAACTCAGGGAGGTAGTGAAGGACAGGAAGGCCTGGCGCAATATGGTTCATGGGGTCACGAAGAGTCGGACACGACTTAACGACTAAACAACAACAACAAAAGTCAGTTAATGATGCCTTACAAATTGTGATTGTAAATGAAGCATGGTGTTGGTCACAGAGTCTTAGTATATTTAATCTATAAAATCCTAATGAAATGTATGGGCATAGGTTCCAGAATGGGACACACCGTCTGAGCAGCATGCTTGGCAAATAAATGGATTTCTCTTGCTAAATAAAAGGTCTACAGATTTACAGTAATGTGCAATAGACTTCTTTTCTTACTTAAGCATATCTGCAGTCTTGGGATCATCCAAACTAGGTGGAAAGGGTTTCATTCCCTGGTTTGTTATAGCCACTATATTTTTCCCCTGTGGGGGCAGGGATTGGATTCAGATAAACCTGTTCTTCAGATAAAACTATTAAAGAGAACAAATTATCATTTATTCAAGCTGGAAGAGACAAATCTGGACACATTCCATTCTTATTTTAGTCTGTGAAGCTCCATTTCCTATCACCTTAACCAGAACGACAAATAAATTATAATCTGTTATAATGGCTGATAGGTAGAGGTAGGGGAGGAAGAAGAAGAAGAAAGGAAAGGAAAGGCAATACAAATCTGGCCACTATTGGATGACCCAATCATATTCATTTATGATTCATTCATTTTTATTAAATTTATCTTCTGTGCTTTGTACAGGAGCTCAAGATGATGTACATGCCATTCAATCCTCCAATTTTCATTCACATCAAAAATCCTGTGATATATTTCCTTGCAGGATATAGAGAACTTGGCAGTCATTATATCCCAGTCTTTCCTACTGAGCAGTTGAGCTCACAAATTTGGCCTAATTATTCTCCATTGTGGACTTGTTATTATTGTACATGGAATTATTTTCTGTTAAAAAAAAAATACAGGTATTTTGAACAAGCAAAGGGCTCCAGTATAGCTCTAAAGCACTTATTTTGGAATTATTCCACCCAAAATCAGAAGCATTACAGATGTTTGTTTTCTCATGTTTGATTATGGGAAAATGCACACTGTACATGCATAATGGATAGACACACATGCACACTATTCCCTTTGCAATAGGCAAAGAGCATAAAAGGGGACAAAGTGAGCAAAAGAAATTTATGTCAAAAGACAAAAGAGAAGGAAATACAATTCTAGATTACAGTAGCACCATTCATTGTTGCATCTCTATACTTTCCTATCCTTGGAAGCCGTCCTTATTTCCACCTCAGACATTTCCAGTTCATGTGTTGCCTTTTGTTCTTTAAGCTTCTTGGTGCTTTTTTTTTTAATCTTATCAACTCTATCCAACTACGATTTTCTCAATTTTTGCCTTCCTCTCAATCCATTTGCCCTTCCTTTATATATTTGTTTTGCAATTCAGTCCTTGTTCATTCTCTATACAGCACCTCAACTGCACCTTTTGTACTTGTTACTGGCTTTGTTATTCAGTCCCCATTCATTTATCATGCATTTATTCTTGGCCCTGTCTTTTTTGTTCTCTTAAGTACCAAATTCCCACTGCATTCTACTTCTGTGTTTGTCCCAACATATCCAAATTTCACCTGCATATAAGAAAGCACATCCTTGCATACAACCATAAATATCCATTCCTTGCAACATACCACAGACTGCCTTCTACCTTTCAACTAGCCTTTGCATATCTTAAAATTTCTCCATCCAGTTCCCTGTTTTTAGTAAACAGTCTTCCAAGGTACAGTTACCATCTTTATGCTCTAATTTTTGCCACTTATTTATAAATTGCAATTATTCACTCCATTTTCCAACTGAGTTACAATTATCTTGGTCCTCAGCATATTACTTTTCAGATCCGTCCCCCTCATTGAATCATACAATTTATCTTCCATTTGCTGCAAATCATTCTGGGTTCCAGCCATGAAAACAACATTGTCTGCATGCAAAAGTACACATCTATTCACGTCTCCAGCCAACAGGCTTGTAACAGCACAATAATCATTCCTTATATATTTATCCATATATATGGGTGACTTCCCACTCCCATCGTAAGGCCCCTTTCAAATTCCCTTTCAGGCTCCACTTTGGCTTCCAAGAAGCCCCTTTTTTCATTCTGTGATTTAATTCCCTTATTTCCCCCATGTTTACCTTCCCATCCTGTTTCCTCTGTTCTACTTCTGCCTCTGTTCTGCTATTTACAAGCCCTGGACATGCAGATTCTGAGCACCCAAGCATTTCCTTGCTTCTTCTGGCAAACCTCCTTCACAAATTGTGCAACTTTCCTCATTCTCCCAACTTTACTGTAACCCACTGGGATGCCTATATTACTACACTGAAATATCACGAAACATGGAAGAGAGAAGGCAGCAGCAGCAGCAGCAGCAACAGCATTGCGTTCCGGGCATGGGAAGATCTGAGCGGAGAAGGGCAGAAGTGCAGTAGGGAAGGGGGTTGAATATTGAAATCAGTAATGAGGAGAGCAAAACACATGACTTAATCTATGATGGCTAATCTTTTGCTCTCTAGTTTGGATGGCGTTCTCTGTGGTAAGCAGCAATTTAGTAGAACATGCAGTTGTGTTTGGTGGCACCTCAGTTTTTCTGTAATAAGAGAGTATACCAGATACAGTAGTTTCTTTGTCCTTTGCCAAGAATGACATCAAATTTTACTTTGTGTTGGAAACAACACAATGTGCTAAGATTTATAATAATAAAAAGGAAAAGAAAAGAAAAGATATATTTTTTACTTCGTTTCTAACTAAATTCAAGGCAGTTGATGACTGACTGGTATAGGTGAAAGTCTACATATGGAACTGTAATTCAGGAAAGGCAAGATATTCCTAGTTTATTTAGAAGTAGCTGGATTAGGAAGAAATAATTAGGAAGAAATGTCGGGTAAACAGCAGCACCTTGCTGTTCATTAAAGCAGTCTGATTTCTTTTTCTAGGTTTCTGCGTGAGTGTGAAAAAAGGAGATGCTGCTGCTTTATAAGCTTTAATGAGTGGATTCCTTAAGGTGGTTGCATTTATTTTTCAGGCTTGCACAGACTTGTTGAAAGAGATGGTGTACTTTAATGAGCAGCAAAATTGCACTGGACTTGCACACGGCCCAGTGCACTTTTTCTGAATAGTTTTTGAAGCATGCACAGCCCTAATATTTATAACTTGTTTACACTGTTCCTTTAAAAAGGGTTTGCAAATTTCAAGTAATCCAGAATGCTACAGACAGATTATTCCCTGGGGGTACATGCGGGGCTTGTTTGCTCCCTTGCTACCTGTCCTTTCAGAGGGCTGGTAACAGTCTGTTAAGCTGCATGGGGCTGGGGATCAGGCCATTGGAGAATCTATGTGATTTTTCAGCTACTCTTTCAGGAACATTTTCTATTAGGGACAATTTTGGTAACAACCCAAGAGAGGGCTTTTTTAATGCCTAGGGCTCTTTACCAAGAAGGTTCAGGCACGCTATAGTTCCCTCTGTATGTTTGTTGCAGACAGGAAAACACATTTTTATACCGGAAGGGTTTGGACATCTAAGCTGATCTGTTTGCTGAAGGAGGTGGTCTATATTTTCCTTTTTATATTTTAATTTATTTTCCGTTATGATGTGTTTTATCTTGCCTACTTTATTATTAGGTCCCTTGAACACTGTTTGAAATGGAAAGTGGGATAAAAATTTAATAAATAGAGTTTTGTCAACTTCACTTACCACTTTGGCAAAACAAGAATTTATTTCTTATCAGGAATCCATCATGTGCTGCTTTTAACTGGTGATAGCAGAAGTTAAATGTTTGGATAAGCAGATTTCTAGCATGCTTAGTATGATTCGGATATACGGAAACCTCTCGGTCAGGTGCATTTCTCACTTCCCTCCTCAAATAGCATGGAAATGTTGTAATCAAAGAACCAATTCTAGGGTGCCTCTGCTATTACTGGGTAGCAGCCATAATATCCAGCACAGCACAGATGCAGACAAAATGGCAGTGCTTAGTTACTATGGTGACCACCTTGGGTATGACTTTTCAAATAGAAATAGACTTTATAATAGAATACTTCAGTATATGTTCTTGGAAGCAAGCGGCAGATTTTATAAGTAAGCTGCAACTGTCGTAAGTCGTAATTCGCTTTACTGCAAGGCTTTTAATTGTTTGTAGTTTTGTGTATGTATTTTACTATATCAATTAGCCTTATGTTAGGAACTTTCACAACATCTGTCTAATAAAAGTCTGCAGTTATAACACCTGTAGTAATTTTATTGAAAGCAATGGTTGTGTCAGCCTATGAGATAGACCAGATCTGGAAACAGACCCCACAGGAAGACTAGAGCTATTTTTCATTGAGATTGGCTATAGTAACAGAGTCATGCAAGCCTGATTGTAATTTATCTCTCCTTCCTCTTATACCCCAGTGAATCAGGGAGGAGCCTGCCTGAGTCTCTTCTGAATATTATCTTGTTTCCCAGGACTTAAGTAATGTTTCAGCCCTCTTTGCTTATTTAAAGATCTATTTCCCTCAAGGTCATCTCCCTGGTTCTCTACAAGTTGTGAATATGTAGATATGGGAATAATATCAAAGCCCTGTTTTTGTGTTTACACCGGTTCTGGATGCAAGACATGCAATTTCAATAGTTACCTTCTTATTTTTACCCAACAGTGTAACTTACTAAATTTATTTAAATTTTGATTTAGACTGATTTTATATATAATTTTTATTGAATATTTTAATTACAATAATAAAAACTAATACAAACTAAACTCAGAGAAACAAAAGGAAAGTAAATGAGGGAGTATAAAGGGCAATGAAGGAAAAAGAAAAATAAGAAAAAGGAGAGTGAGATAAAGAAAAAAGAAAAGAAATATATAAAGACTTCCAATTTTCATCACAAGTATAAACAAGTTTGATAGCACTTCACCCCTTATAAAGTTACAAACAGATATCTCTTCATCCCATCCCTTACCTATAAGCAAATCCATAAGACATCAACTGTTCAATCCTGCTGTCAGCAAAAAGTCCATAAAGGGTTGCTAGAACTTTATAAAAGCATATCTTATTTTAACTTTGATCAAATAAACCAACTTTATATTCATTCCTTTTAAATCTGAAAATCTTAATCTTTAATTTATTCAAATATTGTCATAGGATCTGATCTCTCTTCAATTCTTCTTTCTCCCATCACAAAGGCTTCTTTGAGGTTTTAACAAGCCTCTTTTGTAAATCCAAATTATTATCATTGTCTTGGATTATCATTTGTATTTCCCTTTTAATTTTTAAAACTTCAGCCAGCTTTTGTATATCCAGTAAAATGTCCTTATCCAAGTCATTATCTTGCTGTCACTTGTATTTCCACTCTAAATGCCTTCTCTGACTTGTAATCTACACTTTTTTTTACCCAATATTTCTGGTTCTACTATTTATGCAACAAGCAAGACTTGTTTCACATCTGTCATTCCTTCATTAACATCTTTTGAACATAGTCTATCCATAGAAGCAGACATCATTACTGATACAGTTGATATTATGTCTACTAATTTCTGGCCCCATTCTTCGAAAATCTCCTTTAATATTTCAAATGTTATAGTGTTTTGTGTCATTTTGTAAGTTCCAATACTGATCAAAACCAAAAGCAGGTTTACACTTTTTTTTTCTTCTTGCCTAGAATCTTTAGTCCCCTGTAGTGTCTAATTTAAAGCATAAACTAATCTCTGTTATGACTTACAGTGGACAAAATAGTTTTGGTTTACACGAAAAGCTGTTTGTTTTATATAGTTAGTTCCAAAATCTTATAGTAAAGTTTCAGTGTTCCAAATTTGTCAGGACCATTAATTCTTTTGTAACTTTCTTAGTTCAAAATCTTATTTAGCTTTTTGCTGTTTATTTCAAATTCTTTAGGTTCTTACACTTATCGTTAATTTTTCTTTTGTTCAGAAATGAAGATAGATTCATGGGGTAGTTTTTCAGACTTGTCATTCCGAAGATCTCTAATAGCCTTAGAATAGTTAAGTAAGCAATTTTCAAAAGTGATTAGAAAGCGAGGTTAGCGAATTTAGTGTCTAAGAGGCTCAGCTATGATTGTGAGCTTGATGACTGATCTCTTCATCTTTCAGTAATCAAACCCATGGGAAACTGCTGTCCTGCAGTCTCCTTGCAAGGAGCAACCATCCAGAGTACACATAGGAGATCTCCTGTCCTCTCCTTGTCCAGAGAGGTTCCAAAGAACCGGTCTACTCACTGACTCTTTGGTCTTTGCCACTGTCATTGTCTCCGCTGTCCCAGAGTTGTGTTTAGATTGCCATATCTCCCCCGGAAGTCCAATTCAGGGTGATTTCATGAAGGGATGAACAATACTGGTATTCACATTGTAGAAAGGTTACATATATGTTTTTCTGTATAATTTGCAATCAAATAATTGTTTAGTGAAATTGCAATCCAGGAAAGAGGAGAGCCATCATTACATTTCACAACTGACATCCCAATCATGTGTGCTGGATTTGTTGTGATTTAATTTTTTTAGTAGTAGCAGTAATACATGTATTGCAATCAAAAGACCAGCATGATTTTTATTAGTGAGAAATCTAGACCTCCTCATGCCTGCTAGATTGTTTTTATTGCATAGTCAAATAAAACGATTTCATCTGTTGCCCACTCATTTGTTTAAAATTGCATAGTCAAATAAAATGGTTTCATCTGTTGCCCACTCATTTGTGTAAAATTTCCAAAGTGCTTCATTTCTTCATTCCTCAAAGTCACTTTCTGACTAATGCTAAAGGAATCAGAGCCAGCCTGGTGCAAGTGCAAATATCCAGTACCTTAGCAGTGAAGAGATTCATTTTCAGTTTAGATTAATTTGTATTTGTATTATGGAACATTACTGCCAAAAGTTATACCTACACATGTGAGATTAGGGGCCAGACTTTAGGAAGACCTTAGTCCCTAGTATTTGCTTTCCTTGAAAAAAAAATCAAAGAAAATACTGGGGCAGAATTATATACCTGTATATTCAAAGGCCACTATGTGTAACTGCTTATTTATTTATTTATTATTCCTCCTTTCTGCTTAGAGGGCACTCATTATATATAAGCTTATACAATTATGAAATCAGCACTGAGAAAGGAGGAAAAAGAACGAAGGTAAATGTTCCAGTTTATCTGTTATTTGTTTAAGAGCTATACAATTTTAAAGGTGCATTGAGAGCTATGTGCTTTCCCTTGTCTTCATATATCTAAATCAAAAGATGTGTTATTAACTCTAAATTCAGGTTGGAATTTTTGCTCATCACTTTGCAATTTAGGCAGGCTTTTAACTGAACAGATATTTGGCACTTTATAAATGACAAATAGCAATAGGTAGTTGTTTTTTTTTTAAGGCTGCTTTAATTAGGGTATGTATCTAGAATGTCTCACTGGTTGTTGGGAGAACCAGCCATTCAGAGCTTTGTAGAGTCAGCCATTCAGAGTTTTGCATACACTGCTACCTGTTGCTCAGATAGATTGTATATCTAATCAAAAGTCAGTTCAGATCTACCTAAAATCTTCCAAGCAAGGGACGTGCATCTCAAAACAGCATCACTAGAATATTTGTTGGTTTTTCCTCAACAGTTCAAAGCTATTGATGCACCATGGAAACAATAAAAGATTTAACTTTTTCCTCCATAGATTGGATCATATTGAGTATGTTTGCCATAGTTACCTCAATCAACCTTACAAGGATTGCTGTTAAGTAAAGCTTCATTCCAACTGCTGAATTGGACAGTCAGATTATTTTGTACTCTTGGTTATGCTTTACTTAATGTATACTTGTTGGACTCCAGTTTGACATTTTCTGTTGTTCAAACTGATTTTGAATCTATAACTATCCCCTCCACCCCCCAATTTCAGGAGGACAGCCAGATGATTGAAGAGGTACATATAGACAAAATAGAAACCCTGGAAAGAAAATATGTGGAAGCAATTAAGAGGCTATGGGAGGATCCAGGCATCCAAGAGTGCTACCGTAGACGGCGAGAATACCAGTTGTCAGACTCAGCTAAATAGTATGTATAGTAATCTTGCCAGATTTCACCTTGGATTTTTAAAAATTTTTAATTGTAGCTTGTTGTTGCTCTTTTGGATGTAACGTTAGTAAGCATATTTTATCAAATGTGCATGTTCAATTTGTATGATCTTTCCTCTTTTGGGGGGTCTGTGGAGGGCTGCAGTGGGCTTGGTGATACAGTGATATCATTGGAGGCTCAGTGCTGAAAGTTTTTAAGTCTGGTTTTGGAGGGGGCAGGTTGAATTGTTTGGGTTTCCCCCCCCATTTTGTTAAGTTTTCCAAAAGCTTGATTTTTTTTCTTTATTAGGAAAGAAATCTTGCTACCAAAAAATGTAATTGTTAATGCCAGATTTTGGTGGCATGATTTTAAGAGACTCTATAACTCTCTAAAGCATTTTTTTTCCTGTATGGGAGACATGTATGTAAATTGTTTCCCATAGATTGTCCATCCCTATTAAATGGATATTACAAGTGCTTCCTGTACATTATCTAGTTCTCTGTAGAATAATTGAATATTTTATCTTTGAGACTATCATCATAATCATCATGTTTATTACCCATTTTGATCACTGAAGCAACTTTAGACACGAGGAATTGAATTTAAAAACAGAAAGACAGTAATATCAGGATGCACATATTTCAGACTACATCAGGGAACAGCATTAATGGGGAAACAGTAATCAAGAATTAGAGTTACAGATCACTTTGTCTCAGGACCTACTGGAAAAGCCAAGTCTTTAGGGTTCTTCTGAAAGCCAGCAGGTTCAGAGGAGTACATACTTCAGGGGGAGTGATATTCTATGGGACAGAGACAGCTACAGAGAAGCATTACGAGTGTCTGTGAGCTTAAAGTAGAAGAAAGATTTCAACAACAGCATCTTGACTCTAAATACATTTACAAAACCTTTTTGCTATATTAGCTTTCATGTGAAATATTGCTTGCAGCCTATGTTGGATTAATTCATAACAATATGAAATGCTTTCTGATTGCCTAAACTAAAAAGATGTGTGGCTTTGATTTTGAAGTTTCCTTTCAGATTTAGAACGTATTGCTATGCCGTCATTTGTGCCAAATGAGCAAGATGTCCTCAGAGTGAGAATACCAACCACTGGAATAATTGAATACCCTTTTGTGCTACAAAATGTTGTTTTTCGGTAAGTCTATCCTTAAGGCCTTCTCTTAGTCATCATGATTATCATACACAAAAAAATTGCACCTATTTTCAGTTAGTTGATAACTAGAGAAAGTGCATAAGACTAGATGAGTCCTCTCCAATCGTATTTTGTCTTTGCTAATATGTTATACCCATTTCTATCTGTAAATAAAGATTTTAGAATCATAGAATCAAGACTTGAAAAAAAAACCATTTAGGTGATCAAGTCCAAACTAAAATATCCACAATGGAAGGATAACCTGCCTCTGCTTGATCATATCTGATGAAGAGGAGCACCTGTAATGGGTTCCATTGTTGAACTGTGCTTAATTTAAAAGATTATTTCCTATTGTTTAACCAAAACCTGCCTTAAACCTGTCTTCTCTGTAATGCCCTCTGGCATGATAAAGACCATGTTTTGACTATCTTTTCTGTAATACTCTTTCAGATATTATATCCCCTTTAGAGTTTCCTTTGCAAGATTTAAATATACCTAGATCCTTTACAAGAGCTTTTGGGTGTAGTGGTTAAGGCACCATGCTAGAAACTGGGAAACCATGAATTCTAGTTTGACCTTAGGCATGAAGCCAGCTGGGTGACTTTGAGCCAGTCACTCTCTCTTTGGCAGAATGTATTACTGTTAATGTTTAAAAGTTCCTCAGCATACTTCTCCTTCCAAGGGTTCCCCACTATAACATACTTATGGTAGGCTGCTTCCAATCAGGCTCAACTTCCTGACAAAGCTCAGTTTGTCCAGCTAAGAGTTCTTAACCCTCCTACCCTTCTAAGTATTTCTCCCTTCAGCCAAGCTTGAGGAAAATAGAATGGAAAGTGCTTTGAATTTTTGTGGCTAAAGCCCAGAAATACCAAACTTAAGAAATCTTGTTTCAGTCCTGAAATTCAAAGGGTAGCTATGTAATCATGCACTCTTGCATGTTGGGAAGGAAGAATTTTTTAATGAGAAACTCTCTTATTAAACTGACGAATCCATCTAAAATGAGTTTGCTGGAAATATAGGAAAAAACAAGGGAAGGCAATCATTTCACAAAGAATTTTAAATAAAATCAATAAGTACTGTTAGTCTAGCGAAACAAGTTACTTATTATATCCTTGAATAAACTCTTTGATTTTAGCTCATGTTCAAAGTTTATTACAGAGATGATAATTGATGGACATCCTATTGCATGTTGGCGGGTGGGCCCTTCTTGCTCCTCCTTCTTTCTTTTTCTTTTCTTGAGTACTGGCCACAGTTTAATAGACTATAGAAGATAAGTGAAAACCAACCTTTTTGGGGAGATTAACTGTTGCTTTGTCCAATGAAGCAGATGTTCCATCCCTAATATTCTGAGTCTAGCCACCAAAGCAGAAATTATTCTGGTGACTAAACTTCCAAATGATTCCAGGTAAAATTATAAAGGCACCAGTCTAGTTTTCACCAGTTGTGCCATTGTATAATTGCATATGCAAGAACTTTTGGGGGGAAACAAAAGCTCAATTCCATATATTCTAGTTTCTCAGTCTGAGGTCATATCAGATGCTTTTAGAGACTCTGTTTTGCTATACATACACATACACACATACATACATACAAACATACACACACAGTTTTTTACAAGCTCCCAACAGATGTTGGAGTGATTATTACTATTAGTCTCTAAAAGATCAGCAGTTTGATTGTGAAAGGCATAACTCATATCTTCTCCTTCTTTGGGAAGCAACAGTAGATATTAGGGCTGGGTAGTGATTTCAATTTGATTTTTAAAAGGTGCTCTTAAAAGGCACATAGGATCATAAACTTAGCCATGTCTTTTCCCAGGATTTTGTGGCAGATTTTCTCTTGTTCTGCTTGCATTATACTCCACAGCTGCCTTTCCCAGCCTGAGTGCCCTCCCAATATGTTGACATAACCTCCTCAGAAGACCCACTGCTTCTGGAAGTTGAAATCTATACATCCAAAGGGCACTTAGCTTGGAGACAGCTAGTTTATAGACTGAGTTTATAAGAATCTAATCTTTTGTATAATACTTTTATATTCATCACAAATTATTTGATATTTAGGAATTTTTTCAAATGTATTCATCAAAATCACTGCATTTCTAAAATACCCACAAAAAGGGTCACATCACCCTGGGCACAGAGAGAACTGCTCCTGTCTGTGCTCCTGCACTCTGAAGATGCCGGTCACAGGTGCTGGTGAAACGTTAGGAAACAAAACTTCAAGAACACGGCCACACAGCCCGGAAGACCCACACCAGCCATCTAAAATTATGCATTTAATAGATTTAACTGTTCATTTTTAAGGCAGCATAAAATGGGCATGAGATACTGTGTTTTTGATAACAAATCTAATTATTTAACAATAGATGTTCAGACACAGAAGTGACCAGCTGTGCAAATTGTCTTACAGTTAAAAAAATGTAATGAAAGAATTACAATACAGATAGTCTGCAGCCACAATTGGGACCTGTGATTCTGTCGCTAAGTGCTGCAGTTACTAAGTGGAAAGTCACATGATTGCAACTGGCTAACGATGTCACTTCTCATTGAGTTGTTAAATGAATCACTGTAGTTAAGCAAGACATCACATGACCATGACTTGCAATTTTATTTCTGCGTTCTCCATTAACTCTGCTTGTCAAAAACTGGTTGTGAAGCACATGAATGGTGATCGTATGAATATGGGATGCTGTGACGGTTGTAAATGAGAGGATTGGTCACAAAGTTTGTTTTTTTTTTTTTTTACTTTGCTAAATGAGGCAGTCTGTAAGCAAGGACTACCTGTACTGACAATACACTTACCTTCAGGTTATTGTGCATACTTTGACAGCATAGAGAAGCTCTGATTGTAGACAGACAAATTAGTAAGTTTTAAAATAGCATTTTCTTTCATAAGGTTCTTTTTTCCCTATAGCATACTGCTGCAAAGAAAGAAGCAAGAATCCATGAGCATTTTCTACACAGGAAGGCAATTCAGATAATTTTAACAGCAATCTTACTGCTGATTGAGCCACTCTATAGCATCATCACTGAAATAATGAGTTATGATTCCTGTTTACATGTTCCATATGCTGTTTTTGCACAAGATGGCACTCGAGATTGTTCTTCAGTTTTGCAAACAGATACTAAACTGACAGTATCATTAGTTTGGAGTCTGATGCACTGGGCAATAGTAGGAACTAAGATGCAGCTTTCCTGACAGCTTCTATGGTCTCCGTTTCAGTGTCTTTCACATTTGGACTCACTGTTATTCAGTGCTTCATAGGCTAGGGAAGAAAAAATAACTCTTGTACTATGCATCTTCACTACTCTTTCAGTGCAGCAGCCACTGCTTAAAAATAACAGGAATGTGTGTTGTGGAAAAGTGGTGGAGATAGAATGAAGTTACACATCATTTGAGCCAGCTACAGAACTGGTACCCATAAAACTCAGATATGAGACTTCATAGCTGGAATAACTTTTCCAGCATAATTTTACTGAGACATAATTTATCTGTTAATTTTTACAAATGTAACATTCAATTGTCAGGACTTCTTTATAGCAAAGAACAACCTGAAAGTTGGTGCTTCGTGTAGTGCTTTACAGGATGATTGGATTAAGTTATTTATGCTCCTTTTCACAGAATGGTAGATGTTGGTGGACAAAGATCAGAAAGAAGGAAATGGATTCACTGCTTTGAAAACGTTACCTCAATAATATTTTTAGTTGCTCTGAGTGAATATGACCAAGTCTTGGCAGAATCCCACAATGAGGTAGGAAAAAGAAAAGTAATTTATTGCTGTCCTAAACAAGTATTTAATACTCTTATGTGCATCTTAATAGAGGTTAGCATGGAAGGCTGACATTAATGCCACTTATCTGAAAAAAAAAGTAACATGAGAGACAATTGCTCAAATATGCTCCTAAAAATGATAGCTATACCACCATAATTGGCTTGGACTTCTGACAGTTTACAACAGAGGTATATTCATGCTCAACAAAAACAATAAAACATCCATGATAGGAAATAAATTAATATATGATTAATATTAATTAAATAAATGACAATAAATAACTTCAGTAATCAGCCAACAAAATCAAACCTAATGGCATCTCAATCAAGAAATGTTCCCTGGAAGAGTGTAGCCTTTAGCATCTTCTGAAAGAAAGATCAAGGGGACAAGTCTGATCTCTGCGGGGAGACTGCTCCAAAGAAGGGGCACTGTTCTCAAAGAGCAATGCCTCTGAGTCAAATCAGATGGATCAAGTCTGGTTGGAGTATACAGTCCTGAAGGTATCTAAGTGTCAAGGCATACATAGGTCAAAACCAGCAATTTGAATTGTACCTAAAAGCTGTTTGGAAGCCAATCATGTATGATGTTATTCTGGCCACTTGTGTAGCTAACACATGGGACACTGCATCTATGCCATCTGTAGCTTCCAGGTGGTCTTCAGAAACAGTCACATGTACAAAGTGATAAGGACATGAGTTACTGCAGCAGGGTCCTCCTGCTCCAGGTAGGGCCACAGCTGGGGCACCAGCAAGAGCTGTGCAAAGTTGCCAACTAGCATTAGCTCTGAGGTTCCTCTGACTCCTCCTTGAATCTCTGTTCCTCCCTGCTAATGATTTTTCTGAACTCATAACCTATATCATCCAAAGCATTCCACTAGGAGCCAGCCTCCAGGAACATTGTACAGGTAGTCCTCGAGTTACAATGACACTTGGGACCCAAATTTTCATCACTAAGTGATGCGATCGTAAAGTGCTAGGTCACGACATTGCTTAGCCAACGGCAACCCCTGCAATCCCCGTTGCTGTCATTAAACAAGGATTGTGAGTTGTTAAGCAAATGCCTCCTCGTAACTTCCTGCCAGCTTCCAACAACCAAAATCTCTGGGGAAGCCGGCAGGAAGTTGCAAGTCCCAGGTGGCTTGCAAGCAGGCTGCCAGGCAGGTAAGTGGCTGCTGCCAGGTGGGAGAGGGAGTGGGGGGTGTGGCCGAGGAGGGGCGGCATACATGCAGCAGGGCTTGGGATGGCTGCTGCCAGGTGGGAGAGGGTGTGTAAGGGTGTGCAAGTGGCTGGGCAGTGTGAGCGCAGAAAGGCTTGGAGAGACACAGTGTGAGGGTGAATGGGTGGTGGGGAGGCATGGTGTGAGTGCGAGGCTCAGGGAGGGTGTGTGAGGATGCATGGCTGGCATGGCGCAAGCATGTGGGGCTTGGGGCGGCTGCTGCCAGATAGGGGGGAGCACGAGTGGCCAGGGAGGTGCAGTATGAGCTCAGTGAGGCTTGGGGAGGGTGCATGAGTGGCCGGGGTGGTGCGGCGCAAGCACAGAGGGGCTGATACGTGGTGCACAGGTAGGGGAGACTTACCCAAGGAACATGCAACATTCCCTGTTGGCTTCCCCATTGACTTTGCTTGTGGAAAGCCAGCAGGGAAGGCCACAAATTGCAGTTACGTGACCGCAGGATGCTGCAGCCGTCCTAACTGTAAGCTGGTTGCCAAGCGCCCAGATCACGGTCACATAACTATGGGGGTTCTGGACGGCCGGAACTTCAAAGACAGGCATAACCACCACTCATTCACCACTGTCATAACTTTGGTCACTGAGCAAGTGGTCATTAACTGAGGACTACCTGTATCACAATCCTATAGTCCACTGCAGTTCTCCAGCATAGATAAATGTAACAATATCTGTAAAGCACTCATAACAAACATTTACAAGGAAGTAGTTTGCTATCTGGCACAATTTTCATCGTGTAGCAGTGCTCATGGAGTTATATCTTAGTAGTTCTTATATGGTTGCAGTTTTTCATTTTTGTACATATAGACTCCATTTTATTAGTGATATGCAAAACTCACCATTCCAGAGACAGAATACTGTTTTTCTTGCCAACTGTACCATTTGGAGGTGGTCCAACAGATTTCTGGAAGTGTTCCATCATTAAGCTTTTCCTGTTCTGGGAATTTTATTTCTGCAAAACTATTATACCTTCCCAGGAAGAAATGGATCATTGTGTTCCGATGGGGGAGAGGGGGAGAAGTTCCAGTGTTCCCAGAAACAATTCTGTCCACAGACCAGTGAAGTTTGCCTATCTCTACATTCTATTTTAAGATGTGAAACACAGTTTATGGTATTGCATGGATAGCTAATATAATTACCCAAATTAATTACATTTTGTGTACATGTCAGGATAGAAAAAATGGTAGAGTACATTTGTTTTGAGCATGAAATAAAGGTACTTTAATTTTTGACGATAACCTATTTAAAAATGTTTCTTTGTTCTTTTATATTTGTAGAATCGTTTGGAAGAAAGCAAGGCCTTATTTAAAACAGTAATTACCTACCCTTGGTTTCAGAATTCTTCAGTCATCTTGTTCTTAAATAAAAAAGACCTTTTAGAAGAGAAAATTATGTATTCTCATCTAATTACCTATTTTCCCCAGTTCCCAGGTAAATAATCATTTCAAATAGGGCTTGTCTCTGAAATGCAATGATAGAATTTCTTCTATTCACTTACCCAATCAGCAGTCTCTTGGTAAAACATCTCAGTTACCACAGTTCTCTTCCATACTTCAAAATTTTGTTACTTTATTACTTAGAACATTTAGTGTGTATTATTGTAATTGAAGTTAAACATTATCAGATTCTAATCCTAACAGATGGATACCAATACTAAAACAAAAATTTATCATCTGTTTAAGCTAGCATACTTGAAAACAATGGATTGGAATTAAATAACTCTGCATATGCTAATAAACATAAAAACATTTGGAGATGTAAAATCTGGGTTTCTTAAGTTATCATTTTTGATTTTGAACAGGACCAAAACAAGATGTCAAAGCTGCTGGAGAGTTCATTCTGCAGTTATATAAAGATCAGAATTCAGACAAAGACATCTATACCCATTTTACATGTGCCACTGATACTGAGAACATTCGATTTGTGTTTGCTGCTGTTAAAGACACCATCCTTAATCTGAATCTAAAGGAATTCAACCTGGCATGAATAAAGGCGATTCAGCTACATTCATTTGACTATACTGCATTTTATTTATTACTTATACAAGATAGTTCTGTGTATAGATTTTTAACAATTGTTTATGTCGTTGCTGAACATGGAAGGGGACTCCAATACGTTTAGAACTTTTTAAAGAATAGATTCTGAATATTCTGCTTTTATATGGGGGGGGGGGATTTGTGAGCATTTTGGTCTAAAAAAATCTCACGTGCACAGATCCTTTTGCCTTTCATAATTTATAATAGATGTACATTTTAACCTAGTGAGACTTTAGGTATTATAGATTGAGTAATTGTATTGTTATTCAACAGAAAGAGGATTGCTTGGATTTGAGTAACTGCTTATTACATCTGCTTTTAATACTGCCTTTCTCCAAGACCACAATTTCTTTGTAGTGAACAATCAGCCTGAACAGGTGGCAGCACCTGGTTGCTCTTGTCTAGGCTCAGAAGCAAAGTAGCATCAAGCCTGGTTAGTACTTGGGTGTGAACTACCCTGCCCTCCCAGGCTAGATGGAGAAGTCGAAAGAACTGCTCTGATGAAGGCAATAGTTAGGCCCTTAAATGTGCTGTTCCTGTGAAATGTGCATGAAGTTACCATGAGCTGAGCTTCACTGAAGGAGACTTTACCTTTCACTTGTAATTAAACAACTGATGCTAAAAGGACTGTTTGGATGTTTTCTCACTTAATGACAGACAACTGTATCTGATGGGTGCTTTTACGGAAAACCTTGATGCTTTAATGTCAGAGGTTAACAAATGCTATTGTAAAACCAAAGACCTAGTTATTTAAGGGACCACCTTTTCCCAATTACACCTACCTGTCAGGAGGGGTATGTTACAGGTCCCATCTGTTAAAGAATTCCATCTGATGGGAGCCAGAAGATGTTCCTTTTCTGCTGTGGCTCCCCCCCCCCGGAACATCATTTCCCCTGAGGTGAGGTTGGCCCCATCCCTATTAGCCTTCTGGAAAGCCCTTAAAACATGGTTTTTCCAAAAACCTTGGGAATCCAATAGGGAGCCTGAAAGATGACTGCATTGTGCTTCGGATGTTGTTATTCTCCCACATTGTTTTTTTTTTATATTTAATTTTTTAAAATGGTGGTTATATTTGTTTTTAATAGTTTGTTGGTTGTATGCTGCCCAGAGTCATGTTAGCGTGATGGGCAGCTATATAAATTTGATTGATGAATGGATAAATAAATAAATAAATAGTGCTTTTTAGAATCTCCATTATAAACTACTACTTGTTTATAATTTGAATAATACTTTGGTTCTCCATTTGACTCCTTTTAAGAAAGGTTTTACTTGTTCAAAATCTTTTAGCTCATTTACAGCAGCCTACAACTGGATCATTAAAAACAACCCTCATTTTCAAGCTTTATAATCTCAGTGACTCAATACAAAGGGAATAAGGGGAAGAGAAATAAAATATTTGGGCAGCAATCAGATATAGTTCAAGGGAAGGCAGGATGAGCTACATCTATTGGCATTGCCTCTAAAGTGCTGCCAGAGCCTGGCTGTTGCTAGGGGACAATTGTAGGTGGGAGACCATGTAATGTGTGCAAGTCTGGCATTATTTTAAAACAGGTCCTCAAATATTTTTTTGTTTGTTGAAGGAAAAGTACATGTCAGAACATCAGTGGTGCTTGCATCTCTGTGGATCCACAGTCCTTCTCCATGCATAAATATGTTACTATGCTAGTTGGGGGAGAGAATGATCAAAAGAAAGAGATGGTAGTAGTAAGGTAGAGCTTTATTATAGTAAAACAGAAGTTATTTGTATAAGCAGTGGCATTTGATAAAAGCCCTCTGAAATAATTGCCTGCATCTCTTCCTGTTTTTTTTTTAATGAAAAACAATTGGAAGGTGTATTAAAATTATTGCCCTGTCATCTCTATTACATAACTTAGTTTCCACATTCACATTTTTCCCCAAGGATTTTTTTTTAAATTTGAAAAAAAACTTCCATACATAAAAATACATCTGTCTACATAGGCCATGAAAGTTGAGCCATGAAGATGATGATATTGAGCTGACAGATCATACATCTTTTTTTTTAAATTACCCAACTTCTTATCTTTTTTCTGGCTTGGGGTTAACCAAGGTCATATAAAAGGTGCCTTTCTGAGAAGGTGATTTCTTCCTTCTTGCACAGGCTGCCATCACCTGTCTTTTTTTGGGGGGGGGGGGCTGCACTTTACCTTTATAGTCAGGTTTGATATATATTGGGCAAGTGGATAGCTCACCCTTAGTAAAGAATGCTTCTTAAGGGATATGTCTTCAGCATTTGCTTTATAAAATACTATTTCAGCAGAATAAAAATAAGAAAGCAAAAAAACCAAGCCCAACCAAGCCAAGCCAAACCACACCACAAATTGCTGTATAAATGAATGTCTCTACCTAAACATAGACTTTATCTCGAAATAAGTATTCTTGGTTCTTTCTCCCCTCTCAATCCAAGCTGATTTCTTTTCTTCCCTTCATAATCCTTCAGCAATTCCCTAATAACCACATCCTTGAGCTACTGAACAAAATGCAGTCTAAATATCTAACAAATATTTTACATAAAATATGTGGCTATTTGACAGCTTATCTATGAACCCAGCAGATATGGTGAGAAAATGAAAACTACATCCAAACAAAAGGAAAGGTCAACTGAAACAGTGTAAAAGCCATATATGCATTTATTGTATTTCTTTAAAAGTGCTATATAGTTGGCCTGACTGTACAACTAATGCAGCAGTTGAAAATGCTCAAGTGTGATATGACTAGAAGTTAAATCAATGAATCTGGATAGATATCCCAAACTTGAGCCACACAATACAAATTATACTTTGGCATTTCTGATAATTTAATTTATACCAGTTATATCAAGATATAAAAGCTTAAGGGGAACAACACAATGTGTGACTGTCCCGCCTCAAGCTGTTACATAAAACATACCAGAATATATTATAAATACATAATACATATGGTTACATTGGGCATGCCATTTACTTTATTCAGCTTTTACAACAAAGCTACAATTTGGGTAGCTTAAGCACCACCAGCAAGGACTAGTTTCCTTCTACCACAATCCTTCAAACAGTCTGGAAAGAAAATTTTGGCAGCAGACATTTACTACATGCATCAAACTACTCAAATCTGCATTAGGCAATATATTTTACATACATTTGCATTCCATATCTCTTTTATGAAGTAGCCTCTCTCATAAAGGTGTGATAGGCGTTATTTGCATAGTCTAATAAATTAAAAATAGCATTGTGCAACATCTCCCCCGTTCGGATGCGTGTGTGTGTGTGTATGTGTACACACACACACACACACATCTCTATAGCAAAACGTGTGCGGAAATAAGAGTTTTGACATACTGAAAGCAATTTTAATGAATGTTTTAACATTATTTTCTGTTAAATACTCTGTAATGAGCCACAGATTTCTCCCCCCAAGCCCCCAAATCACATAAAAACCCATAGGGACATTCTTGGATAAAATTAGGCATGTACTGCACTTTGAATCCAAAGCTGAAACAGCACTTCAGAGCGGACACAAAAACACATGCATTTTCTTGGGGTCCTTCAGCAAGTCCAGAAAAAAAAAAAAAACAGCTTCTTTAAGGAGGTGCTGACAGGCGTGATACAAGCCACATTCACTCTGAAACATGCTTTTGACTTCATATCCAAAATGTAGCTGATGCCTAAATGAAATAGTACTGTTTTAGAACTTCGAAACATTATGCTATGTTGATAGTTTTCTGACTTCATTTTGATTCACGCCATTCAAAAAATCACTGAAAAGCACTTTCATACTTTCTTATAGATATCTGCTTAATTGTGAGGCACCAGAGCACTTTGTTAATTTTTGTATTATATAAAAATGTGATTATTAAAAATGGAATTATAGTACCACAAACTCCTTACCTGTATAAAAAACTAAATCACCTCATTATATATATATATGTATATATATGTATATATATTATCTATATCTATTAGTAAATAAAAAGGCTTCTCAAACAAAGCAAGGTCAGCAAGGTCATTCATAATATCAGAACATTGCTGGTTAAATCAGTCTTCCTGAATTAAACTGAATTTCAGTGAATATGTGATGCAGCAATATAGCATTAATTAAAATCCTGATAAACACTGAACAAAAGGAGTTGTGAGAGGGGAAGAACCTGATCACCAATTACATCATAAAACTCTGCTAGGATTTTTAGTCTTGTTGATTATGTGGCAAATCAAAAAAAAAATTAGTCTAGATTTAAACTATTATTATTTACAAATAAAAAGTCTAAGGAGCCACAATTCAGTAGCAGTTTTCAGCAACAGAGCTGTTTGCACATATTGATAAAATCTACTTTTTTCATTGAATAGTGTAGAAGATTCAAAATCAATTGATTTAAATACCCAAAGTTATACTGTCAATCCCTTTGTATTTAAACAGTGTCACATGCTATGAAGTATAAAATAACCAGAGTAGTCTTATTTTATTCATCTTGGAAACTTGAATCACTGGTCATAAGTTTGGTTGGTTCTCCCTCACTTCTTCCAGCTTAGAGAGGATCCACTGTGGAAATTCAAGAGAAATTTGAACAAATCTGAGTTAAATCAGAAGTGATTTAATTAATAAAAATGGGGAAAATTTTACAAACTAATAAAACTTATGCTTAAACACAAAGAATTCATATGATGCGATGAATCCCATAGCTGACACCACTGTGAAACTCCTGGTTAGGTTACACTTGGATGAGTACAACTTCTCTGAGAAATGTCACACCCATGCCTTGCTACTTCTACCATGAAAAATTTGGTGTCGGGGTTATGCAACCTGGGGCACTCCAGTTCTCTCTACAATTCCCAACATCACTAAGAAGCATTGTAAAAGAGCAATGGGAATTGCAGTTCAACAGCATCTGAAGTATTTATTCAATATGCACATATCAGCATGTTGGATTTGTATATTACATTCAGTCAATTACTTCAGAACAGGATAGCAATATATTATGTAGTAATAATATTTTATATTCACCTTAGCATCATCTGGTGTTTTAAAATTAATTATTTTTCCAAATTCTTTGGCATGGAATACAGACTTTACTCGTTCCTAAAACAAACAAACGAACAAGGTTGTCTATTAAATGTGGATTTCCAAATACCTAACAGTGATAATACTTTTTTTCCATTCTAGCAAACAATTCATAAGTTATATAATGAAATTAGCATTTGTTTAAAATTTAGAATGTCTGTCTCTTAATTTTTTCAGATCTTCTCCCCTCCCCCCAAAAAAACCACAGACTGGCTCCCAACTTTAAACGTCTTTTCTGAGCAACTAAGCATTTAGTGCGGGGTGGGTGGGGGAACAGGCAGCATCTTAGGACACTGCTGCAGTTAGAGCAAAAGATGCCTCATCCTCACTCATCACAAACGTTTTAGAACAGTCTGTCTTGGTATCCTCAGATGTGTTGGATTTCAGCTGATTTAGCACAGCTGGAAGCCACTGCATCTTAACCCAGGGACTACCTGTAGATTGGAAAAGGTTGCTGGGTGGTGAGACACAAGATTGTCTTAGGAGAGCAGGCTACAGAAGACTGTTCTGCAGCATTCTGAGACCCTTGTTTGCATATGCATGAACTCAGAGTAGACATTTTGCTAATCGTTATAATTTAAATAAATAAGCTAAAGATTTTATACAAAGTTTAGTCAAACAATAAATTATTTAATACTGCACAAGATGGATTTTAAGCATAGCTATATAGATAAAATCTTTTCAGAGCAGTGACTGAGAAAGGATCCCAAGTCCTTCCTGCAGCTGTAAAATAATTTTGTTAATAGGACAAAAGAGGGACAGCACTAAATACGTGGTGAAAGAATCCTATCGTTTTATTAATTGTTCTGCCCCTTCCATTTTGTGGAGGACAACTGCAAGAGTGTAACTTAGAAGTTCAATTTGGCACAGGAAAGGTTCCAGATCTTGACTTATGCAATGACCCAAATGCTCTTAAATGAAAAAAGGTTAATTTCTAAAGCATCTTTTATTATATGTAACATATACATGGAAATAAGTGTAACAGAAAATTGGGAACTGCTTCAGGGTAATGGAATGGCTTTCGCTTCTTGGCCAAATCACAGCTACATGGTATAGATCCATAGGAAAGAAATGCTGGAAAAGACTTACTGTCTTCCAGTAAGCATTTTTTTATAGTACTGAGCAAGAAGGGAGGCAACAGTAATAGTTTGTGAGATGGTAAAGGTAAGGGAAAAAAGACCGAAGAAACAAATGAAACTCAAGTTCCATGAAAAAATATATATATTTATAGTTATAACATGTTGTCCTTTATTGGCTTGGTATTTAAGTATTATTCTTAGAAAAATTGCTTGTTAATATAATCGTATTTTATGAAGGTTAATCAAATAATTTGTTTTGTTCCATCTCTACCATCCATAACTATACCTTTGCTTCAATACGCAATCTTCGTCCCTCAACAATGAATGGTTTCTTCGTAAATTCATCATAAGTGTATTGCCATTCACATGTTAACTGTCCAAATGTACCTCTTGTCACAAACAATATGCCACTGCACAAGAATACAAGACAAATCATTAAAACAAATAGAAATACAATCATATAACTGTATTTTTTGAGAAAAGGTTTAATTAAGTTTCAGCATCATATAACATCCAGTTTAAAATTCTCTCAATTCCACAGAGGATTATTTTTTATTGATTGATCTGATCTGTATAGTCACACAACTCACAAAAGTGACTGAGTAGCTTACAGTTGTATAGAAGCATAAAAACAAAAGAATTAAAAAGAAAACTCAACAAGCATCCAGAACCAAAACCAAAGTAATGTCCAATAAAGAGATACTTGGGATAATATTCTTTGAAAAAAAAGAATATGTTTTAAAATCTCAGTAGCAATTCATGTAATAGGTATTTTGTATTACCCAGATCTCCAAAACGATGGGGCAGGAACAAGACAGCAACTTCTCAGATGTCTAATGTGACCATATCTAATTATCACAGAAAAATTTTGCCATATGAGAAGCTACATTGAAACAACAACCAATTTCAAAATATGTTTCTCATGTGGTGTGCATGGAAATGACATTTGAGAAAAGTGTCATGACTAAATGACTAAAGCTTCTTAAAAATGAGGAACTAGTTAGGGTTTCAAACATGTATTAGCATTTTACCAGGGTAGGAAAAAAATTACTTTAAATGTTTACAAGTAAATCATAAAATATAAAAGTATACACCCCGATTTCAAAGTTTGTGTATGTCATAATATACCATATATTTATATACATATACATATACATATACATACATTATATATATATATATAAAAATATAATATACCATAGAACTGTTTTTTTACAAAAGCTTTTCTATCCACACAAGTGAAGTAGAAAGATATTATATTGTGCTCTTTTATTACAGAGAGTAAGGACCTTTCTGTTGATACAGAGCTTCAGTACACAATATATTTCTGCTTCACAAGCATCTGCTACATCATAAATAGCATTGTTACTTACAAAAAATAAAGGCTGATGGCAATCAAAATTGCTGCACACACTCCATGCGCTTATGTTCAAGTTCTATGTATCTAATTCCAAATTCATTTTCATGCTTAAAAAAAACCCTTATCCATTCCAAAATTATTTTTTTCCTTTTTATTTACTCTAATTTAAAGTGAATTAAGCACTAATTACAATCCAGATGTTCATAATAAGGAAATGCAATTTAAGAGCTAGAAATCTATTTTTACTTTTATCACACACTCCTTTTTTTTAGCATATAAGACCTGAGGGCAGGGGTTATCTTTCTACTCATATTTCTAAGTTGCTCTGGGAACCATTTTGACTAAAGAGAACACATAAATCGTTTTGCTTAAAATAAGAAAGAAAAACTGGAGGAATCTTACCTTTTGGTAACCATTAATAAATCTGTATTATTAACCATTGCATGTGTAAAGTATCGCAGTTTTGCAAATCTTCCATTTTCAATATTCTAAAAGAAAAAAAAAGTTGTATAGAGTTCCCTAGAATACAGCACCTTAATTTTGAAAAGATTTATATTTAATATATACTAATGCATCAAATCATATTAAAACTTTATACAAATATGCATGAATTTCATACTTTTAGTATCCTGAATATTTATTATGAGCAAACAGCTCTCTCTCTGCTAGCTTTATCCTGCATCTCATTGCCTGCCTGCCATCGATCCATCTGTCCATTCAATCATACTCCACACAATTCTTGGACTATCTGAAATATCAGATGCAAAATAGCATTGTTTCAAGAATAATTAATAGACTACTCTGAGACAGTTGAAATGTTTAAAATACTGTATTTTTCAGGTTCTATGAATTTTAAATCAGTATAGATATCTTGGATTAATACAGCATTATTCAAGATAAAGAACAAATTCCACCCTTCTTTTGGGAAGGCTCTCAGTAACCAAAAGGAAAATAATCAATATGGTGATCGTATACTTTCATACCTTCATTTCCAAAGGTACATGTTTAAAAGCCTAAATAATGGTTTGTATATAAGTTGAATAACTTAAGATATTAAGGTAGTTTGTTCACCACATTCATGAACAAAAAAGGAACAAATAAAACCACTCTCTGTGCTAAATATAACCTTCTCTCCCATTAAAGACTTCTAAATACAAAATTAAATATTTTTCTTATCAATGAATCATTACCCATCCCTCAAGTCACACAATACCCTGAGCCAAAAGACATATACATTGTATAAAAATTTAACCAGAGCAATGTATTCACATCCCAGCATATTTAATTTTTTGAGATGGTTGATACATTTTGATGTTTCTTTGAATGAATATAAAAATTCAATACATATGCCTTGCTGAATATTTATTTGGTATTTACAGATTCCTTTCACAACTAATCCACCGAAGGAATTTTTCTAGTAAAATAAAATTCTACTTTTATAAGCATAACGGTTGAATCAGCCATATATTGGTGGGGGGGGGGAGAGAAATCAAGTAATCAAAAATGATTAAGAATAGTGAAAGGCATAGAGCATGGTTAAATTATCAACACAAGGGTTGCATGCAGAAGTTTAGCAAAGGAATTCAGGAGGTAGCACTGAAAAGAGATAATCTAATATTCTTGCTAGCGCTCTTCTGAACAGACCTCGTAGGTTTATCTGGACACCTGAGTAGATTCATTGTATAGAAGGAATGCCTGGTCCCAAACCTTTTCTTTAAAGCACTAAAACATAGCTCTAAAAGGTCCCTGGCAATAGTAAATCTAATGCAAAGTAGGTAATACCCTGGCCCTCAGATAAAACAAGGTAGTTGTATTCTGCACAAATCAGAACTTCTCAATTATCAAAAGACTTGCATATATGAATACAATAATCTAGTTTTAAACATAGCCAGAACATGTGTGACTTTAGGAAGCATGCCTTCTGTGGATAAGGTTAAAGCTGTGCCATCAATCTGATCAGATCAAAGTGCTTGCTATCCACACAATCTGTTCCACTAAAGTAGTAAATATAAAAACAGCTCCAAATATGAATATTTTGGGGTGGGGATGGGAGGTATACTTCATCCAGAATCAGTCATACATCTGTATCTAGATCAGATTTTCCCACCCATAGTATTACCCTTTTATAAGAACTATTTCAATTTGTTGTGTTCCATATATTGCATTTATATAATACACAGAATGATCACATTGTTTTAAAAACAAGATCTCAGAAATCCTAACAGAACTCCTTGAAGGTATTACTCCTATATTTTTGCAGATGTGGACTAAAAAAATAGAAGATGACTGTGATGACTATCTTCCAGCTCACATCCAACATTTTTTTTAAAATGCAGTTATCTCCAATTACAGATCTTTAAAAAATGTACTGCTGAGGTATACACCACAGATACATGTATATAAAAGCAGGGTGACAGGAAACTGGTTTTAATAGTTCAAGAAAAATGTCCTGACTGTTTCAACATAGTTAACAGTTATCTAACAAATATTACATCTAAGGAATCTTGTTGAACAGAACTGCAGACAGGCTAGAAGATCTATTCCAGCACTATGATTCTATGGCATACTGAAAATGGAGCATGCTGCCATTTTGATAAACAGTTTTATTTTGTCATTTGGCTATTCTACATACAGTGCATTTGGAAAGTATTCAGACCCCCTTCACTTTTTTCAATTTTGTTATGTTGCAGCCTGATACTACAATAGTTCAAATTCATTTTTTTTCTCATTAATCTACACTCAGTACCCCATAATGACAAACTGAAGGCAGAATTTTAGAAATGTCTGTAAATTTATTAAAAAGAAAAAACTGAAATATCACATTGGCATAAGTATTCAGATCCTTTGCAACAACACTTAAAATTTAGCCCAGGTGTCTTCCATTTCTCTTGATAGTTGCTGAGCTGTTTCTACACCTTGATTGGAGTCCACCTGTGGTAAATTAAATTGATTGGACATGATTTGGAAAGGCACACACCTCTCTATTGAAGGCCTCACAGCTGACAATGCATACTGTACTAGAGCAAAAACCACGAGGTCAAAGGAACTGCCTGCAGAGCTCAGAGACAGTATTATTGCAAGGTGCAGATCTGGGGAAGGCTACAAAACAATTTCTGCTGCACTGAAGGTTCCCAAGAGCACAGTGGCCTCCATAATTCTCAAATGGAAGTTTGGCACAACCAGGACTCTTCCAAGAGCTGGTTGCCCAGCCAAACTGAGCAATTGGGGGAGAAGAGCCTTTGTAAGAGAGGTGACCAAGAACCCGATGGTCACTCTGACTGAGCTCCAGAGATCCTGTGTGGAGATGGGACAAAGTTTCAAAAGGACAACCATCACTGCAGCCCTCCACCGAACTTGGCTTTATGTCAGAGTGGCTAGACGGAAGCCTCTCCTCGGTGCAAAACACACGAAAGCCCACTTGGAGTTTGCAAAAAGGCACCTGAAGGACTCTCAGACTGTAAGGAACAAGATTCTCTGGTCTGATGAAACCAAGGTTGAACTGTTTGGCCTCAATTCTAAACGTTATGTCTGGAGGAAACCAGGCACTGCTCATCACCTGCCCAATACCATCCCAACAGTGAAGCATGGTGGTGGCAGCATCATGCCGTGGGGGTGTTTTTCAGCAGCATGGACTGGGAGACTGGTCAGGGTTGAGGGAAAGCTGAATGGAGCAAAGTACAGAGATATCCTCAATGAAAACCTGTTCCACAGTGCTCAGGACCTCAGCCTGGGCCGAAGGTTCACCTTCCAACATGACAAAGATCCTTAGCACACAGGCAAGACAACACAGGAATGGCTTAGGGACAACTCTGAATGTCCTAGAGTGGCCCAGCCAAAGCCCTGACTTGAACCCTATTGAACATCTCTGGAGATACCTGAAAATGGCTGTCCACCGACGGTCCCCATCCAACCTGATTGAGCTTGAGAGGATTTGCAAAGAATGGCAGAAAATCCCCCAATCCAGGTGTGCAAAGCTTGTTGCATCATACCGAAAAAGACTCGAGGCTGTAATTGCTGCCAAAGATGCTTCAACAAAGCACTGAGTAAAGGGTCTGAATATTTATGCCAATGTGATATTTCAGTTTTTCCTTTTTAATAAATTTACAGACATTTCTAAAATTCTGTTTTCACTTTGTCATTATGGGGTACTGAGTGTAGATTAATGAGAAAAAAAATGAATTTGAACGATTGTAATATCAGGCTGCAACATAACAAAATTGAAAAAAGTGAAGGGGGTCTGAATACTTTCTGAATGCACTGTATGTCTACATAAATGTACTGCAGTTTGGTCTTTTGTAACACCATTCTGTATTATTCTTAGTATTAACTATTTATTTCAACTTTAGTGCTTTCTTCAGCAAGCTTTCACTTTTCTGTATTTTTGCCAACTAAACAAAATGGATGTATCAATGTAATTACTATGAGTTGAATTCAATTCAAGGAGACTTTTCTTAAACATTCACATTACAAATCTTTTGAAAACTTGTATGTTGCTTTCTTCAAAGAAGTGGATTTTACTGGCAGGGAAAGACACTTGTGAGATTTTCTGCTTGAGGGACCAAAATCACTAGAGCTGCTTTTGATACTTTTTGACATACTGTAATGGAGTAGCTCCATCTTTGCCCTGCTTTTGGCTACTAACCTTTTTTTGGTATGTGCTCTCTCTTATATTTTCCAGACTGGGTTGAATGAATTGGAACTATGTTCTATTTCTGGAAAGAATTTGGTGAACATTTGCTGTTACATCAAACAACTGATGGGGAGCTCTGCAGCAGGTCATTATTTTTGTAAATACAGATCTGCTTTAGTGAATCCACTCATCTTTTCACTGTTCTGGCACTAAATGTGCTGTAATTAATTGATTTATCTAGAAATGCATATTCACATTTAATATAACTTTAATAAGTTCAGAAATGATCTACCAGTCTGGCATTACATATGTACAATGTTCCCTTCGGAAACGAAAACCCAACTGAAAAATTCCAGGGTAGTGCTAGCAACATTTGCCCTGTAAAATAAATTTCCTGGTTCACTGGTTAATATGTTTAACTTGAGTGAAACCATTTATCAATAAACAGTTATATTAATTTGTTGGACAGCTGCAAGAGGGATCCTGTAAAGTTACCTGCTATGGCAGATCTCCAAATACGGTACGCAGGCCTCTGAAGTTAGCTGCTATGACAATCAGATTACCATGGTTTATAACTTTGTTTGCACTTGTTCCTTAATATGCATTACAACTAAATATTTTCTTACAATTATATTCATACAGCCAGGGAACTGTCTTTTTCTTATCATATTTTACAGCTACATTTCCATCTTAGATTATAACAACTTTTTCTAAAGACTGAATCCCTTCAAGCCCTATATGGAAAGGTAAAATTGCCAGCATTTAAAGGAACTATTATGATCAATGTAGCCCATTTGCTTGTCCTCTCTGTTTGGACCAAATCTTTACACCAGCTGGAAGAACTGAGAAAGGCAAGTGAAAATTTATGCTTCTTTTTATTAGTTTTGTCAAGCCTACAGTTAGTATAATCTATAAGAATTGTACAAACAGCACAGTAAGAAGCTGTGGTCTGGAGTTTCACCTCAGTTATATTCTTAGACAGTATCAGAAAATAGACCACAGAAGGATCCAAAACCTAACAATCTTGTGCCAACCCTGTGGGTAAGCGGAAATTTTATGAATATTATCAATTTCCTGATTTAGAGAATCCCATTCTTGAAGTCTCTCTGCATGCTTCCATCTCCATTGCTTTTAAAAATCTTAAGACCTCAGAGATGTAGATACACTTATTCACTTTGCTTTAAAAGAAAATGACCAGCCAGTATGTGAAATTGTTAATTCTTGGATTTCAAAGACTCCAAGCTGTATTTCAACTTCAAAGACACCAAACTGTATATAATATGATAGTTCCCTATCTGAGTATAATTTAAATTCCCTATTACATTTCAAGTTTCAACTTATTTTCATCCTGTTCATGAGAAGCAAGTTTTAAATACAGTATCACACTGTATTAACCCCACAATATTGGGAAAACTCCAGCCATTAATGGATAGTTCATTTGTAATTTGTGATCCGGTCATTTCCGAAGTTACCTAATATTTATAATCAGAAACCAAATCTAACTGACATAAAAGATTTTAGGAGTGATACATGTGTCATGCCCTTACTGGATTTCTACTTTCATAATATTCATAGAAAGAATTGGGAATTTTTTTCTTGTTCCCTGGGTAAAGTTTTCTACTCATATAACTGATCTTAAGAAAAATATCCACTCAGTTCCCATGTTCAGAAGGGTAAATAATTCCTGGATGACGAAGCCATAGGGTAAGGGGAGGCACCTATCCTCCTCCTATTATTTACGGTGCTTCTGCTTTCCTCCAAAAGAACGTTTTATTGGTTCATAAAACTAAGGTGAGGCACAACTGTTCATTATATGACAGGCTTATGGTAGCTGTTATAATGCAGAGATAACACTCCACTGCTTAAAGATGCCCATTTCTTTAGCCTCAGTGCTGAATTTCTGAAAAGAATAAAAATTTATTTGCACTGACAAAAGGTTCAGGTTAGGCTTGGAAAGAAAAATATGTATCTCTCTTTTTAAAGAAAAACCCTCTATAATAGGCCCAGATTTTCTTACAAGCGATCTGTTTTTATCAACAAACCTTATTTCAAGCAAAAAAAAAAAAAAGCCCATTTCACTGGCCAAACAGAAAAATTATTGAAGATCAGTGAGTAAATTACAAATTGGATTGTTGAAAATATTTTGATTGTATTCTTGAATAACCCATCCCAGGAAATAATCCATTGCAAATCCAAGTGTCTTTCTTGTGTTCTGATAAGAAGCTTTAAAATTACATCTTTTAAAGTTATATTTTCTTAGGAAAACCAGGTTTTTATAGCATTGTTATTATTAAATAGCATGAAAAAGAAACTTTATAAAATGTCTGATAAACCACTGAATATAAACCTAATATATAATTACAAGATGGTCCCTGGATCATCATTGCCTGATGAAACAGAAATAGTCATATGCAGATTTCTACATATGCTTTTTCCAACCTCTGAGTGAAAAGGAAACAGTAGTAGGAAAAAAAATCTACTGTTTTTTTTTTTAGGTCTTCTGTGTTTTGGAAGCTTCAGCTACCTAAGATCAAACTTAGGATGGAGTGATTTCTTACTCTAGATCATTTAGATCTAGATACACTTACTTACAGGTCATTATTAGAGTTTCATTTTAACCAGAGAATTAAAAGAAAAAACACCTCTATTCACTCTACATTTAAAAAGATAATTTAAACTAAATGAAAGTATAAAAACAAAAAAATAAACTATGTCTCTGAGGATGAAAGTATGTAAGACATAAAAGTCTCTCTCTATATAAATCAATTTTGATATAGCAAACTTTTTCATGAGAAATTTAGAAGGGAAAGCAGTATGGCTAGGAAAAATGATGTGAAAGTTTGAACAGAACAGATCAATCTTTTCTTATATAGACTTATTTATTGTTATTACAGAATAAAGACAATATACCTAAAAAGAATATAAGACAACATTAACATCCACAATGTATATGACAACACAAGACACTGTTTTCATATATAAAAGTAATTTTCTCTAAAAATGCACAAATGATTTAAAGCATCAAATTAAAATAATGGAATGGAAAATATAATATTTTAAGAAGCACTATATAATCTTCTGACAATATTTTCAATCACGTCATTGTCACAAGATTATGGTTAATGTCAAACAATGTTTCAATGTAACAGATGAAATAAATACAAGTTAAACAGCAATTTATTTTCATTAATGTTGAAGTATTAGAATATATTTTAAAATTTACATTTAGAATACAATTTTATAACAATTATTGTAATTTTTTCTCTGGCAGTCTCACAAAAGAAACAGTAACATTCAGCTGTTGTAATTCAACAAATAAGGCATACATTATTATCCTAACTGTCATCATCATCATCATCATCATCAATATCATCATCATCACTACCACTAATATGGCACATAGTCCATTTCCTGTAGGCCTGTCTTTTCTGTAAGCATGGGTAAGAGAAGAAAGAAGCAGAAGGGTTAGTTGATGCTATCCAATTTGGGTTGAAATTTTAAATGCAAAAGAGAGAGTGAAAGAAGAAAATTAAAGATGAGATGTAGCTTTTGTATTTTAGCATGCAGAAGAAAAACTCTAATTAGTGATATGTCAATCCTGTATTACAACCTCTTATTCAACCAACTACCTCAAAGATGTCCTAAGATTTTTTTGAATTTAAAAAGGACAGGCAAAATTGGCTCATGGCTATGCAAAATAAAATAATTTACATTGTCTATGTCACTGAACTTATAAATTTTATAACTAAAGCATAAAATGGAAAACCTTGAAAAAAGATAACTTGTGATCCAAACAGCTTTGCTCTCGTTTTCAATAGATTTCCTTCCTTCCTTGGAATGTAATGTAACTCCCTGGAGGCATACCAGATTTATGGATCATGGTACCAACTACTCAGTGCTAAAATTAAAATTTGTAAATAAATTTGAACATGCTATAATTGCAATTCATGAATACTTCCTAACTGACTGTATATTAATATCTCTAGTCTAATTTGCACAGATTTAGACAGCAGGATGTGAAATGAACAATTGTGTTCTCTTGCTGTTTTAGAATATGGGGAAAAAGTTGTGCAATTGTTTGGCAGGCAGTCAAGTTCTTTTTATTTTTATTATTGTTATTGTTATGAAGCTAGAACTACAAATCTTCAGCTCAATCCAAATTTCTACAACTTTGTGGTACAATCTAGTTACTCTAGTTATTAGACTATTTAAAAACTGTATTTACTTCTCACTTACATGTAATTTAAGAAGTAAATAGTTACTACACACTCATGTTATCAATTTATTTATTTTTCCCCTTTGAAGACAGCATCAACAGCAAAAACAAATTAAAATTCTATAAAATAACGAAAAGAGCTTTGAGAAGAGAATGGATTCATTTAACATGTTATAATATAAATTCCTTCATCATTTTTTCCTGAATTTTCTAAGCAATAATTAATATTCCAAGCAGTATACCTTTTGTAACATTTACCACAAATCTTAAAACAAAAATAAATAAATAAAATAAAATAAAATAACAAGTGTATCAATGTAAGAACATTTGGTTAAATGCATTAAGTTTATCTTCAAGATTATAATTGTTTCTTGTTTTGCATTAAGGCATTATTTTAAACTTAAGGCTTTGGAAATAATTCTAATAAAAGTTTTGTTGATTTTAACCAGCACTAGAAAATATGTTATCTATTGTCCTGCATATATACACTCATTATGACTATTTCTACTAAGCATGGTGTGTGGACTATCTTTTAGATAAATTGTTAATTGTTGCCAGTTTGGGTTTTTATTGTCTGTATTTTTTATATATATCACCAATAGAAATGGAGTATATAAAATCATGTAATTAAAAAAATGAATTTCTAAATCTGTTCTTTTAAAAACAGAAAATGTAAAAAAAATAAAATTTATCTAGCTAAACCTAGCATTTGAAAAACTCCTTTAAGTATAAATTTAAAACTGTTCTCTACATTAAAAATTCCACTTAAAGGAATATTTAAAATAGCAAAACTAACAGCATTACTAAAACTTTAATTTCCTTCAAAATGAGATTTTAGGTGTTCAGCTAAATATCAAAATTATGTTTCTGAACCATATTAACTGACAATTCTAAATATACAGAAATATATATTTTCATATATTAAGTTTAATAACTGTCATTGACTTAAAAAATAAAATTTCTATATAGACTGTATTATTACATAAAAAATACCAGGGACTACATTTCATCTAGTAAAAGAAGTAATATGTATCGATGGCCCCATGCACAAATAAATGCTTCCATGAATGTAGAAAGGGGACTAGCAGGAAGGAAAATCTCTAGGTTAGGAAGAAAATGATGTTTAAGGGGGTTTAATCATCTCCTGACTCTGCAGAAGGTCAGATATATTTTAACACAATAAATCTCTATTGACTATTGAAAAAAAAATGAACATAGGTTTTAAATGACTGTACCAAAAAAGAATGTTTTCACTACTGGAACCAAGAGGCACATTATCATATTCTTGTAATTATCATTCAAAATATGATTCAAATTTATGACAAGTTAAATAAAATATTCTGCAGTGGTTAAATACAATTCATTCTACTTCTAAAAAAATAAAGACATATTCAGATAAATAACATATAATCTGTCAAGTTAAATATATGTCATATATATTTCATCATTTACTCTCTTCACCTGTAACATTTGACTTCCGGCACCATCTCTTAATCTGTATGGTCGAATGACTCCATCGTCCCCAAAGAAGCGCGGAGGACGCAGGCTTATGACATCTTCAGAAGCATTTGTAGCTCTGAAATCACAAGTTAAAGATTATGCACTTAGAGATAATATTGGCATACATATTTAAAAGATACAATCTAAGCTTTGTAAAACAAGGTTACATAACAAAGACTTTTTTCCAAAATTCGTCTGATCAGTACTGTTGAATAAATATGTTAATTTGTACACTGATATTCAGACATTGCAACTCTAACAAAGTAGTGTTGTTACCTCTAAATTATATGGTATAATTAAGGTCGTGTGGCTTTAAAAAGAAAAATTTTAAGCCACAGGCTTGTTTCCCAGCATTTTATTCATCAAGTTGTCCCCTCCGTTTTACAAAGTCTCAGAATTTCCTCCATAAATGCTTATGGGTCACACAAAGCCCTCAGGCTGAGCTTACCAGACCAATGAAAAAGCATAAAAAATGGCTGTCAGCCAGCATCACACTTCCCTATGTTCTTATGTCTCCATTCTGCTGCTCATGGTAGAAACTGGCACTGCTCATTAAGCTTGGTATGAGGAGACTAAGGCCTACAACAGTTTAGTTGCCTCAGCTATGGTGAAGGGAGCCCATGAGCCAGTAACTAAACACTGAGCTCCAAGGTTCAATCATCTCAAGCAGCCAGTCAATTACCTCTAGCGCGCACTATTTATTTTCAGGGAGTACACAGGACATGGCACTTTCCAGGATTACATAAGCAAGTAAGACTATTACCAGAGAATAGCATGCCTAGTTAAATTTTAGCCAAGAGGTAAAACATGTGAGTACTTATCAACTAAATACAAAGAGAAATCGAAACAAATGCTAAATCCATATTTCCCTCTAGCCACTTAGCTCCATTTTATCCATCCATCCATCCATCCATCCATCCATCCATCCATCCATCCATCCATCCATCCAATTTGTCACTGCCCATCTTGTGAAATGACTCTGGGCGGTTTACAAAATAAAAGTTCATTAAAATACAGCATAAAAACAATCCTAAAAATAAATACATTCCAAGGAGATAGAAAATTTGCAAATAATTCCAGGGAGCATCATTAGTGGGTTAACCACCCCCAGAGGTGGGTAGAGTCCATATCACCCCATGCACACTGATAGAGCCAGGTCTTTAAATCTTTTCGGAAAGCTGGGGGGGGGGAGCCCAGCTGCATCTCTGGGGGGAGAATATTCCAAAGGGTGGAGGCAACGGCAGAGAAGGCTCTCTTCCTGGGCCCTGCCAGCCAACATTCCCTTGCTGATGGGAACTGCAACATGCCCTCTCTGCCTGACCAGGTGGGAGGGACTGATGTAATGGGGATGAGATGGTCCCTCAGGTAACCTGGATCCATGCCATGTAGGACTTTAAAGGTAATAATGAACACCTTGAATTGGACCCGGAAGCAAACTGGCACCCAATGCAACTCCCGCAGCAAAGGTGTTTCATGTGCCATCCTTGGGGCACCCAATATCATCCGTGCAGCTGCATTTTGAACCAGCTATACCTTCCAGATATTTTTCAAGGGTAGCCCCATGTAGAGTGCATTGCAATAGTCTAACAGAGAGGACCTGGGCATGAGTGACTGACTAGAGAGCCTCCTGATCCAAGAAGGGGCATAACTGGCACACCACCCGAAGGTAGGCAAAGGCCCTCCTGGTCATCATTGCCACCTGCTCTTTGAGCAGTAGTTCTAAGTCCAGGAGGACCCCCAGATTACGCACTGTGTCTGTTTGGGGCAGCGCAACCCCAGCCAAAACCAAAGATGATAAGTTCTTGGATACAGAGGGGCCTCCAATCCACAGCCACTCTGTCTTACCAGGGTTTAGCTGAAGCCTGTTATTCCCCATCCAGACTCCCATAGCTTCCAGGCACTGTGAAAGGGTGGTCACAGCATCACTCAAGTCACCCGGGGTGGAGATGTATAACTGGGTATCATCTGCATGTTGATGATACCTCAGCCCACGGTGGCAGATGATCTCACCCAGTGATTTCATGTAGATGTTAAAAAGGAGCAGGGAGAGTACCAAACCTGCGGCAACCCACAATGGAGGGGCCATGGGCTGGGTCTCTCACTCCCAGTCAACACCGATTGGGATCGACCTTGGAGGAAGGAAGACAACCAGCGCAGAACTGTGCCACCCACACCCAACTCCCTAAATCAGCCCAAAAGAATACCATGGTTGATGGTACTGAAAGCCACTGAGAGGTCAAGAAGAGCAAGGGTGGATGCACTACCTCCATCCTGCTCCCGCCAGAGATCATCCATGAGTGTGACCAATGCTGTTTCTGTCTCAATCCAGGCCTGAAACCTGACTGGAAGGGGTCCAGATAATCTGTTTCCTCCAGGATCCTCTGGAGCTGCAATGCTACCACTTTCTCAACCACCTTCCCTAAAAAGGGGAGGTGGGAGACTGGGCGAAAATTGTCCAGTATGGTGGGGTCCAGTGACAGCTTCTTGAGGAGGGGAAGCACCAGTATCTCTTTAAAGGCCGCTGGAAACAATCCCTCCCTCAAGAATGAATTCACCATTGCCTAGACCCACCCACATATCACCTCTCAAGTAGCCTTAACCAGCCAGGAGAGACATAGATCTAGATGGCAAGTGGTGGCACTGACCGTTTGGAGGACCCTGTCCACTTCTTCAGGTCCAACAGGATCAAACTGTTCCCAGATAACAGGGCAAGTCTGTACCCTGGGCATCTCTACAGACCATGCTGCATGCTTGGTATCCCACTGGGACTGGATGTGAGCAATTTTATCCTCCAGATGCCCAGAAAATTCCTCTGTGTGCCCCTATAAATGGGCCACTGGGCCCACCCCTCTGGGTGTTCTTAAACAAGGCCACTGGGTGGCATTCTGCAGATGCAATAAGAGTGGAGAGATTTAGACATTTCGCCGTTCTTACCACCACAAGGTAGGCCTTAATTGTGGCTCTAGATTTTGTTCAGTTGTGTTTCATCTTCGTTTTCCTCCAGCAGCGCTCTAGACATCTCTTAATCCTTTTCAAAACCCTCAACATCTCCGTAAACCACAGGGAGGGTCAGGCTCGATGGGCTTGGATAGGTTGCACAGGCGCAATCTTTTCCAAGGCCTCAGCTGCCTTCCTATTCCAGGAAGCGGCCAAGGCCTCTCCTGGACCATGCAGCAGACCCTCGGGTATAACCCCCAGATCCCTTTGGAACCCAAATGGGTCCATCAGTCGCTGTGGGCAGACCAGTTAAATAGGTCCATGCTAAACAGTTGCTGCTCCCTGATCAAGATCAGAATGGATACATTACTACTGGCACCTCCCACAATGACTGACAATTATAGATCCTCCTGAATTCCAAATAAACTTCCAGGCTGCTTGAGACAGGTGGGAAAAATCATCAAATCAAACAGTCTTAGCAGAACGTTTGATTATTGTTAAATTTCAGAGGGTTGCTGGCATGTGAAAGTTCTTCATTGAAATACAAAGAATACAAATTGCATGTTTTCTCTGATCTTCCTTAGTTTGTGATTTCTTTGAGGAAGGAATTATGTTCAAAGAGATAATATCAAAGAGAAATCTGCTGAATTTTTTTTCTTGTTTTTGCCTGTCCATCTGTGACCAGATTAAGCGTTTTAAAGATCCTGATACTTCATTAGCATTTCTGATTGCACAACGACTGAGTGTTGCCATCTTGGAAGGCTTATGTTGTTGTGGGAAGAGCTCTTTGTTTTGTCTTTGGCTGCTCAACATTGCCCTTTGTTAAGTCTAGCTACAAATGCTGTGAGGTTAATTTTTGTTCTTGTTTCTTTAACAACAGGGGAGGAAAGGAGGAGGATGGTTGAGATGGTGAACTGGTTCTCTACAGAAGTCATAGAGTCTCTTATTTATTGTTGTTTAATTGTTTTTGATTAAGTATGTTAATTTTGTATTTCCTATCTTTAGCTACAGCTTTTTTAGTCACTGGTTGCATTAATTTCTTAATAAATGTTTATAATACATTATCGATGGTTCATGGGGTCACGAAGAGTCGGACACAACTTAACGACTGAACAACAACAACATTTGTAATGTCAGTGTCTTCAGTGGAGGTTTATCTTCTATGGTTTTTATCTGGAAGTATATTATAACTAACTCTTTTATATGTTTAGGTTGAGGATACTGAATTGGAATGTGAAAGGGATGTGAAATACAAAACATAGAAAGATTTCAAAGTAATATATATAAAGTTGATGTTATATTTATATAAGAATCTCATATCAGAGATTATGAATTTTTTTTTAGTCTGAAATTGCATGATCAGGTTTTTCATATATTAGTGAAAATAGTACTAACGCAGCTGGAGGTATGTTGTTAGGAAAGAGGTTAACATGGTAGTTACACAATTATATATTGCTCCTTATGGGCATTCCATTATCATCAACCTGAGAATATCAAAAGTTTTTAGTATATAATTTTAAGGATTTTGATTACAATACTAAAAGCTAATACAAACTAAACAAAGTGAATAGAAAGAATAAAAAGTGCAACAAAAAAGAAAACAAATATAATAAATAAAAAGAAAAGAAAACAAATATATAAAAAGAAGTGACTTCCAACCTTCATTGCATGTATAGACAAATTTAGTAACACTTCACCCCTATAAGGTTACAAACAGATATCTCTTCATCCCATATCTCATCCCTTATCCATAAGCAAATCCATAAAACATCAACTTTTCAATCCTGGTGTCAGCAAATGTCCATAAAGGGTTGCCAAAACTTTGCAAAAAACAAATGTCTTATTTTATCCTTGATCAAATAAACCAATTTTATATTCCTTCCTTTTACTTCTAACAGACTTAATCTTTGTATTGTCGAAGGCTTTCACGGCCAGCATACGATGGCTGGTGTGGGTCTTCCGGGCTGTGTGGCCGTGGTCTTGAAGTTTTGTTTCCTAACATTTCGCCAGCACCTGTGACCAGCATCTTCAGAGTGCAGGAGCACAGACAGGAGCAGTTCTCTCTGTGCCCAGGGTGATGTGACCCTTTTTGTGGATATTTATAGAGAGCTGAGGGGGGGGGAAGGGGGGATTGGGGGTGTGTGGGTGGGGTTGGGTTACTGAATGGCTGCTTGTTTTGGTGTCAGCCTCTGTATCTTCCCCTCACCGCCGCAGGAGTATACCGCATACCATGCACTTGCGGGCAAGTATACATCGGGACCACAAAATGCAGCATCCATACCAGGATAAAAGAACATGAAAGACACTGCAGACTACAGCAACCAGAAAAATCTGCAGTAGCTGAACATGCTCTCAAGCACACTGGACACAAAATCCTATTTGAAAACACAGAGATACTGGACAACACCAACAGCCACTATACCAGGCTATACCGGGAAGCCATTGAGATTCACAAACACCAGCATAGCTTCAATAAAAAAGAGGAGAGTCTAAAAATCAACAAAACCTGGCTACCAATCCTGAAAAATACAGCCTGCAAAAGGTCAACGAACTCAGCTCAACCACCAGGACATGTGAACAGTTCACACAATGAACTTGCTAATCACCCCCAGCAGCCCCTCGTTAACAATTCAATAGAAGAAAAAACCCTGCCTAATCCCCAGGAAGATACACTCGGGGGCTGACACCAAAACAAGCAGCCACTCAGTAACCCAACCCCACCCACACACCCCCAATCCCCCCTTCCCCCCCCTCAGATCTCTATAAATACCCACAAAAAGGGTCACATCACCCTGGGCACAGAGAGAACTGCTCCTGTCTGTGTTCCTGCACTCTGAAGATGCCGGTCACAGGTGCTGGCGAAACGTTAGGAAACAAAACTTCAAGACCACGGCCACACAAACCGGAAGACCCACACCAGCCAGACTTAATCTTTAATTCATTCAAATATTATCATAGGATTTGATTCCTCTTCAATTCTTCTTTATCCCATCACACAGACTTCTTCAACGGTTTAACAAGCCTCTTTTGTACATCCAATAAGAAAACATTTTCCAGGTCATTCTCTTGATTTGTCATTTGTATTTTCCCTTTAATTTTTAAAACTTCAGCCAGTTTCTTTTATATATCAAATAGAGCGTCCTTTTCCAAATCATTTTCTTGGCCTGTCATTTGTAGTTCCACTTTTGGTACTTTGTCTTATCAGACAAAATTTGCTCCACATCTGTCATTCCCTCATTACCATCTTTTGGACATAGTCTGCCATAGATTCAGACATCATTACTGACACTGTTGATATTGTAGCTACTAATCTCTGGATCCATTCTTCAAAGATCTCCTTTAATATTTCTAATGTTATGATATTTTGTGTCATTTTATAAGTTCCAGTACTAACCAACACCAAAAGCAGGCCTGTATTTTTTTCCTTCTACTTCGAATATTTAGTCCCCTCTAGTACCTAGTTTCTAAAATCATAAAATTGTTTATCTTTGTTATGACTTACAATAATCTAAGATAACTAAAATAAGTCTGGTTCCCACAAGAAGCTATTTATTTTTTATAGTTAATCACAAAATCTTATAGTAAAAGTCAATATTCAAAATTTAACTGGACCCTTAATCCTTTTATAACTTTCTTAGATCAAAATCTTATTTAGATTTTTGCTGTTATTTCAAATTCTTTTAAGTTCTTAAGCTTATAATTAATTTTTATTTTGTTCAGAGTTGAAGCTAAACTCAGCTGGTGACATTTCAAACTTATTGTTCTCAAGGTTCCTAATAGCTTTAAGACGATTATTAGGCAATTTCTGAAAGTAATTAGAAAGTGAAGCTTGTGAACTTAAGTGTCCTTTAAAAGGCTCCGTTATGGCTGCAAACAAGATGGCTAATCCCTTCTTCTCCCACTGCTCAAACCTGTGGAAGACCACTGTCCTGTTGTCTCCTTGCAAGGAGCAGCCATCCAGAGCACATGTGAGCAATCTCCTGCCCTCTCCTTATCCAGAGAGTTTCTGAAGAACCAGTCTACTCACTGGTTCTTTGGTCTTTGCCTCAGTCATTGGCTCCGCTTTTGTGGAGATGCCTTCAGTTTGCCGTGCCTGCCCCAAATATCTTCTGAGGATATCAGAAGTTGATTTAATTCTTGTTATTTTTTATGGGCTTAAAATGATCCTGAATTATTTCACAAATGCATGGCAATAATAATAATAATCATAATAATCATAATAATATCAGTCAATTGCAAAAGGTAGCTTTACTTGGAACAGCTTACATCCTGCGACAATACCTTTAATATTATTAAACAACAGCATCTGCTTATCCCAGGTCCTTGGGAAGGACTCGATCGGTAGACAAAAATGCCAAATCCAATCTAAACATCTGGCTGACTGTATAATCTAACCATAATAATAATAATTTAAATGTATAAGCGACTCCCAGCGACTACTGCATATTAATGTTTAACTATTTGATTTTAGGGGGTGATTTAAACTTTTTGATGGTTGTAGAAATGGATAGGAATATTCTTTCTAAAAAGTATAATTACAATCAAAGTTGGAAAGTGTTCCAGGCTTATAAGCAAGAGTTTCATATGTCAGATGTATGGCTTTACTTCAGCCCCAGGTTGAAGAGTTTACTTCACATTTTCTTCTTGCTTCTCTTTTTATTCTTTACTTCTACACATTTACTTCACATTTACTTCTTATGCCCATAGAATGTACTCTAGATTTTTTCATTTCCTCTTCATTAACAAAATATGTTTTAGACTCTTCTATAAATCCTATTCATATATCTGACCATGATCCTATTATCCTATTAAAGTTTAAGCCACTCAATGGAAGGTGGCATTTTAATACTTCTTTGTTACAAGAGAAGGGCTTTTAAAATTATATTAGACAATTAACTTCACAACATTTTGAAATTGGTCATAATTCATCCACTCTACAGACTTTGTGGGATACCTTATGGCTTGCATGTGAGGTTATGTTATAGTTTATGCTTCTAAGAGAAAGTGAGAAAAATTTTTTACACCAACAGTTAGAAACTTGGTCAAAGAAAGATAGTTAGATTATACGAAAGAGCCCACAGAGCAAGCCTACAAAGCATTTATGTTAGCTAAGTTACAGTAGATTTTTACACTGATAAAAATCATACAGGTAGAGTATTGTGCAAAAATTTTAGGCAGGTGTGAAAAAATGTTGTAAAGTAAGGATGCTTTCAAAATATATATTGTAATTGTTTATCAATTTACAAAATGCAAAGTGAGTGAACAGAATAAAAATCTAAATCAAATCAATATTTGGTGTGACTACCCTTTGGCTTCAAACCAGCATCAATTCTTACACTTGCACACTTTGTACACTTGCACAAAGTCAGGGAACTTATAGGATTAGTGTCAGATGTATGATTAACCAATTATACCAAGCAGGTGCTAATGATCAATTTCATATGTAAGTTGAAACACAGTCATTAACTGAAACAGGAACAGCTGTGTAGGAGGCTTAAAACTGGGTGAGGAATAGCCAAACTCTGCTACTAAGGTGAGGTTGTGGAAGACAGTTTCATGTCACAGGTCATCCACCATGGCAAGACTGAGCACAGCAACAAGACACAAAGTAGTTCTACTGCATCAGCAAGGTCTCTCCCACACAAAAATTTCAAAGCAGGCTGGGGTTTCAAGATGTGCTGCTCAAGCTCTTTTGAAGAAGCACAAAGAAACGGGCAATGTTCAGGACCGTAGACACAGTGCTTGGCCAAGGAAACTTAATGCAGCAGGTGAAAGACACATCATGCTTACTTCCCTTCGACACTGGAAGATGTCCAGCAGTGCCATCAGCACAGCACTGGTGGAAACCAGTAGGACCCAGGTACACCCATCTACTGTCCGGAGAAGTCTGGCCAGAAGTGGTCTTCATGGAAGAATTGCAGCCAAAAAGCCATACCTCCAATGTGGAAACAAGGCTAAGTGACTCAACTATGCATGAAAACATAGGAACTGGGGTGCAGAAAAATGGCAGCAGGTGCTCTGGACTGATGAGTCAAAATTTGAAATATTTGGCTATAGCAGGAGGCAGTTTGTTTGCCGAAGGGCTGGAGAGCGGTACAAGAATGAGTGCCTGCAGGCAACAGTGAAGCATGGTGGAGGTTCCTTGCAAGTTTGGGGCTGCATTTCTGCAAATGGTGTTGGAGATTTGGCCAGGGTCAATGGTGTCCTCAATGCTGAGAAATACAAGCAGATACTTATCCATCATGCCTTACCATCAGGGAGGCGTGTGATTGGCCCCAAATTTAGTTTGCAGCAGGACAACCACCACAAATATACAGCTAATGTCATTAAGAACTATCTTCAGCGTAAAGAAGAACAAGGAGCCCTGGAAGTGATGGTTTGCCCCCCCCCCCTGCAGAGCCCTGATCTCAACATCATTGAGTCTGTCTGGGATTACATGAAGAGACAGAAAGATATGAGGCAGCCTACATCCACAGGAGATCTGTGGTTAGTTCTCCAAGATGTTTGGAACAAACTACCTGCCGAGTTCCTTCAAAAATTATGTGCAAGTGTACCTAGAAGAATTGATGCTGTTTTGAAGGCAAAGGGTGGTCACACCAAATATTGATTTGATCTGGGTTTTTCTTCTGTTCGTTCACTTTGTATTTTGTAAATTGATAAACATAAACAATTACAATATATATTCTTGAAAGCATTCTTACTTTACAGCATTTTTTCACACCTGCCTAAAACTTTTGCACAGTACTGTAGTTCTTGCTTAGTGACCATAACTGGGACTGGCAACTGTTGCTAAGCGCCATGGTCGTTAAGTGAAACATCACATGACCACGACAGGCTTATGACCTCACTTCCCCTTTGGTCATTAAGCAAAGCACCATGGTTGTTAAGTGAAACTTCATGTGACTGTGACTTAAAATTTTACTTCCACCTTCTCTATTAACTCTGCCTTTCTCAAGCCAGTTGCGAAACGACCAAATGCTGATCACGTGACCATGGGATGCTGCGATGGTTGTAAATGTGAGGAATGGTTACAAAGCTTTTTTTTTTTACAGCATTGTAACTCTGAATGGTCACTAAACGAGGCAGTTGGTGAGGACTACCTATATAGCACTAATCTTATTGTTTGAAATACCTATTTCAGTGCAGACAACTGTATTTTGCATTTTTAAAAGAAAAATCATTAGACAATGCTGAAAAACGTGGAAAGCCCTGTGATGTTATGCAGTAATTTTACTAATTGTGAATATGCTTTTCTGAGTAATGCTCATTAGTAAAATAAAGAAAACAACTTTAACATAAAGGAGAATTATTTGCATTTCAGATACTGAAAATATATAAGGAGAATTCACAAATTTAATGAGAAAGAATGAGTCATTATTACACTCTTGCCTTTTAATTCCTTGAAAAGTGCTGCTAGCCATATCTATTATTCCTCCAGTGGGTCTTGCTACTGCTCCCACTAATCCTTTTCCAACTCCTTTGAAGAAACCTGCTGCTCCTTCTTTTTGGGCTCCTAGAGGAAAAAACAACATTTAAAGGAAGCATTAAATAAAAATCTATATTAAACTTATTTAAAAGCACCACTGAAAGTTATTTTACCATTTTTTTCAACTGGAAAAAACTGGGGAATTGTAATAAAATGCCCTTCCCTCATGGCTTTCTAAAGCCAAATCAGACTGAGAGCAAAACATCTGGCTCTCTGACTGCAGCCTTGTAAAAGAAGAAATGGAAGAAACAGCTTTACAGCAGCAGCAGAGAACACAGTAACCATGATAAAAGGTGAATTACTATATTCTTCCTATTTGTGAGGACATCCATAACATGACCCCCCCAACCCCAAAAAATGCCCTTGCAGCCTGCCCTTATCCAGTCAAGTAGTGAAGCTGTTACAAATGAGTTCCAATTAAGAAAAAAGTGTTAATTTACAATACTTTCTTTCATATTGTGACATAAAGTTCATATATCCTTAAATGCTATAATATACAAAAATGATTTTAAAAAAAATCAAAGCATCATTTTATGAACAGTAACTTACCTCTTATTGGCTTGGTTACTATTCCTGTTATTCCACTGACAAAACCCTGTGAATAGACAGAAATATTCCAATTTTTTTCCTGAAATGGAGTATATATTTTAGGTATACTCTGTGTTAAGAATTATAAATAATTTGTATTTGCCAAAGTACTGAATCATAAAATAATTTTATTTATATTTCCTATATCTATATCAAGGGTCAACCTAAATCCTAATCAACTTTACCATAAATAAAATTTTAAAATTTAAATAAAGGAAACAGTAATTTATGAATGAACTTTCCCACCTCTTGAGATCTACTACTGAGGCTATGCTAAACATTCAAATACATGATATTTCTTACAGATACTAAGCCTTTTCCTCCACGAGTAAAGCCCTCCTTCAGGCCAGCAGGCTGCTTATTCATAGCTTCCCGTCGTTTCTGCTGATAATCTTCATCCATAGTTATAGCTGCTACTCCTTTAGCCATAGCACCAGTTATTCTTGAAGCAGCACCAGCTAATCCACCTATTTCCACAAAGGTGTTTTTATTAAAAATAGTAAAACCACAATATATATAGAGAATATGTGGTATTTTTGAATCCACATTAAAAATAATACTTACCAACAGCACCACCAACTAAGGCTTTCAATCCTAGTGCCATTCCCTCTATAAACTCTTCTGGACCCTGGATAGCCCCCTGAGTCAAGAGAACAGAACAAAAATATGAAAAAAAAAATCTGGTTTGACTACCAATGATAAATTCTTCCAATGAAAAAAAATGAAGCAAAAACAAGCAAGCAAGCCTTCTAGTGGATAAACAGTATATGATAGTCATAGGTAGGAAAAGCAAAGTCTTGGACAATGAGGTCCAAAGCAGTTTATGGCTAAACTAAGCAGCTGATTCTTATTAAACCGAAAAGCAAAAGTTATTACCCTTGTACCTCTTCTACTATGAGTGAAGAATTTCAAAATTTGCTATCATTCCACATTTCTATAGAATTTCATGTAAAGTGGATGTGTAAAATTCAAGCAAGCATTTACAGGCAAATACAGCAAGTCCTTGTATAGATAATAAACATACCTGATAAGGCTCATAAAATAATGCTTCAACTCCTTCAGATAAATCTCTTATGAATCCAAACGGATTGCCCAAAACATCCAGACCAAGAACAAGAACGTACATTTGTTTAATAGCCTGAAATAAAAATAAGTTTTTATGAAAAATAGTTCTTAATAGTAGCTAATTCGGAACAATCAGCATTTACTCTTTTCTGTAAATGTACTGATATGATGAATGTTTTAAATGCATGAAATTTAAACTAAACATGCCCCTCTGGATTTCCATTAGTAAAAAGGATTCCAATACTGTGGACAAACAGAAATGGCTAATTTCCGGCCCTTACAGAAGACAAATACTCTTCTGTAAGAAAAGCAATTTCTTGCTTTTCAGTAATTTTAGCCAATGAATGAACAATGATTAACACACATATTAGCTAGAGAGCTAAATTCCTGAAAGAGCATTTTTCTTTAAAAAAATATTTTTAGATAATATTTTTGTTGTAAGTTTTCTATGTTTCTGAACATTTAAAAACAATATTCTGTCATTGTGTACAGATAAAGTCCATCACTATTATATGCATACTTGAAAAGGCAGAACAGAGGCAAGAAAACTATGGGGAGGTTCTGTACAGTTTCGGTATAACTTTGGCAAGTTCTTCATTTTCCAGAGAGATGCCATGGTTTAAGTAGGATGGATGGGCAGGCAGATAGGCAGAAAAGATTGTGGAATCCTTGACTGCCAGGGCTGAAATTTCATGGCTTTTATGTAAGGTAGTGTCTGACACTCTAGGTCAAGGAAAGAAGGCAACCTAGGTTTTCAAAGGGGCCACCTACCAAGTGCTGCTTCTGAAAGATTGTAATTATTTCCTATTTCTCTTTGGGATTGTGTCACTCTGGAAAAAGTGACATATCCTTTCCTGACAATAAACCAAGATTCTGGTTATAGAGCTAATATGGAAAGAATCTGGATAGAAATCCATTCTGGAAAAGTTCGGAAGCTTAGGATTCCTCTCTGAAAGGAACTGTTCTTCACTGAAGCAACAAAGAAGCCCTAGTAAATGAATAGATGATTCTAAATCTATTTCTGTATGATTTATATTCCTATGACAAGACACATTGGAAGACAGTTATATCTAATGACGCAGGTGGCAAAGTTACTTCTTATGGGAATTTTATCTGATTACAAAGAATTCTACACAAGGTCATAGTATCTGGCAGTCAGATTTTCCATAGACTTCAATAATATATATGCAAATTTAGCATACATTAAAACTCAAAGATCTTAGACTATAACAGTATCTAGACTTTCATTTTCTTCTTCTCTCAATATAAACAGAAACTGAGAATTAAAAAGATATAGCACAAATGAGATATAATTTATAGTGGTCCCTATGTTAAAAATATTTAGTATTCAAGCTAGCTTGAAACTAGGCTGGGAATTGCATGAATTGGCAGATAAATTCCAGTTGCAGATCTTACAAGAAGAAAAACCTTGTGCTGTTTACTGCCACATAGTGAATTTTGAGAGAGTATGTTGTCTTCTATTACCACCTAGTGGTCTGTTGAGAACATGTCTTCATTTGTATAATAATCTGCTATCCAGTTAGCAGAACACAGTATCTGGAGCTTGCAAAATCCTGAATATGGGAAGCAGAGGCATCCAGAGTGTGAGAGTGCATGTGAGAGAGAAATTATGAAATAAGCTTTGCACTGTTGTGATGTAGGCGTTAATTATTTTGTACATGCTTCATGACCTCGCATATGGTGTATGAAAGAGGTGGAGCTTGTAACACAATGCTTGTTTTGTCATTGTGATCCTGTAGATGCTTTTGCCTGGCTCTGCCAAAGACAGAAGAAGGCTGAAGATGCTGCTGTGAGGCTGACTGGTGCCTGCCATTTTGGTAAAACCTTGTGCTTCCATCTATATTCTGACTCTGGGCAGATTTCTTAACTCCTAAAACTTCTTCTTTAGTTTTGAGGGACTGCTGTTTGAGATGCAAAGCAAAGGTGGATTTCAAAATAAAGATATCTGTTTTCAAAGAATCAGTTGAAGCTTATGGACACAACCAAAGAAAAAGATAAATGAAGATGTTTGAAAAAGAATAAGAAAATACCTGTTTAAAGAGTCTCTCTGGTAAAATAATGTGTTTGATTCCTGAACCACAGGAATGGAAGGTACTGAGGGAGCAACCTTTTTTAAAAAATGAAAATCTCCAGGGCCAAATGAACTGCTCCCTAGAATTTTGAAGGAACTTGCTGATGGTCTGACCAAACTTATGTGTTATCTGATAAACTGTAAAGAATGGGTAAGGGTAAATGCTGTTCCCATCTTTAGAAAGGAAAAAAGTTCCTTCACTACCTAGGATGAAATACTTCGGGCCCTTGAATTTCAAATTGATTTCAGATAAACAAGTATTTAATGACTGTGTTTCTATCAACCTTAAGGTATAATCCTCCCCTTCAGTTGGGTCTTCAGAATGGCCTACTGGAACATATTCCTTCATATTACGAGTTGAACCGTTTTGTCTTTCATTTTTTATCTGTTAGTGAATATTTTTTCTTTCATTTATCTGAATACATTTGAAAAACTCCTTGCTATTACCATTTTCCATTCTCAACTCATACTGAGCTTTAACCTTTCCAGCAACATTTCTAGCTTAGATTATTCCAAAATCTAATTAACCTCTAGTTAAGAAGACTGGAGTGATGGTTGTGTAAACTTCTCTCTCGCTCTCTCTCTCACACACACACACACACACACACAAGCCCACACGTATCTGAGAAGCTCTTAAATATTTTTTCTTATTGTTGTATTACTTTTATTTTTGTTACTTTTTTCCTTCTATTCTATTAAAATATTTTATTAAAAAAGAAAGTAAAGAAAAAAAAGACAACTGGATCATTGTTTTATAGATTTTTTGCTTCTGCCTAGCTAATCAGTGTAGCATTTCAGCAACATGGAAAAATGCTCATATGGTTAATTCATATTGGCTTATACTAACCTGCTTTGAATAATGCATGATAACTGCCCACTGCAGTTGTTGGGTAGTACAGAAGTGATAGTTCAGTTCAAAGAAGGCCAACCTAAAATAGGCAAATTACATATATAAATGAAAAATAAAATAAAGTGTAAGCACTATTCTAATTAAAATCCATTGTATTAATATAATCCACATACTTAAGAACAACATCCTGCACATCTGTGAGTGTGGCCCCAATGCTCTTTAACAAGAGGTTTAAGGACTGGACTGGAATCAGTTCCTTGTGTTTCTCATCCCTATTGCTCTCTTCTCCACCAGTACTGAGTGAAAAGCTTAAATGCAACTGAAAGGAAAAACAATAAAAGGAGTTGGAAGACTCTTAAACCCTTAAATAATTTCCTAATTCTTAAAGATGTTTTTGTTGCTGTGAGAATTACTGATAATCTGTCAATAGCTATAACTATATTGCACCTGCACAATCCATGCCAGTGTTACAGATAACCATCTATTTTGTCAACTGATAACTGCTTTTGCAGTATTTTTTTAAAAATTGGAAAATCAACCTCTGTTATCATTTGCATTGTTCTGCAATACAGGTAGCTCTTGTTTAACTACTGCCTTTTTTAGAGACCATTTGCAGTTATGAAAGTGATGAAAAAGTAACTTTGCAACCAGTCCTAGCATTTACAACCTTTCCAGGTCTGTAAAGCAAAGGAAAGCTGAAGTAAGATCGTAAGCACAGTCACAGTTTCACTTAGCAACTGCTTTGCTTAATGACCAATTTGCTGGTCCCAATTGTGGTAGCTAAAACAGGGACCACCTGTATAAACAGTTGTGGGCGCAGCAATCCCTTAAAGAATGCAACTAAACTTATACTTCTTTTGTACATAATTTTCAAAAAAACAACAAAAACCCTTAATTGTTGGATGTATCTTTCCCCCCAATTTTTTTGTAATTTTTTAATGCGGAAAATGATTGATGCTACTCAATTTTGTCGGCTATTATCTGACGGCTATTATTTGTTGAATTAAGTATTCATTGTGGTAGGCTGCATCATTCTGCTCCTGCTGAAATCTATGTTCTTGTTTTTACATTCATAACCTGTAGATCTTAGTAAAACTGGTCCTGCCACTTTTTTCCCTAAGAGTATCAGAGCTTACTAAAATGGCAGAATTTTACAGAAATCTCCTCTTTGGATTAGATACACTGATAGGGTTTCGTTTCACTCATAATACCCATTGCTAGCTGTGTCTATTTAAACAAGCAAATGTTACAATGATGGCTACCTTGATTGGAGAGATATGAAAATATTCATATAAACTGATTTGTGATGTATCAGTTGACACTGCATTCTTTAATTCTTCCTGTGCAGATTCTACATCCTTTTTAAAAAGTTCAACCTGTGAAAAAATTGACAACAGATAATCATTCTTAAAGCTTAGTGATTAATTAGTGATATAGTAAATATATCTTAAGGTCTACGTTTGGTTAGATTTAAATAAATTTTCAAACTGATGACATGTTGAACAATAACTCATGTTATACTTGATGATATCAAGGTATTTTCATTCATTAGATTGGGGTGGGCAAGTCCGACATCAAAGGTTGCATGCTACCCATCAACCTCTTTGAAACTGCACACCTCTGAATTTTGGTAAGAACTGCTAAGATTTTCCACCATTTTTCAGAGAAAAGTTAAAATAATGTGGAAACTTTTAAAGAAGTTTAACATCTTCCAATTAGAAAAACGTAACAGAGAGAGAGGAAAAAAAATACAAAAAGATGTGAAATCCTAGCCATGGTTTAAAATATTGGTCCTAGGTACAGAAAGGTAATCAACCGTTTTAGACCAACCTGTCAGGATATATGGATTCAGAAAAAATTATTCCATATTCACTTTTATGTAGCAGTTGATATGCAGTATTCAGGTGATTAAAAAAGAAAGGACTGGGTTATGTTATGGTTTGTTGTTGCATTACTTAAAATATATCCTATCCTATAGGAGTTCATACCTCTTGGCCTTTGGGCAGTTCATCAACAAGTATAAAGAAATCGGACAGCGCATAAAGGAAACCAAGATCTAATCGGAGATCCATCTCTTGAATTAGAACTTTAAAATACCTGCAAAGATGTTTAAACCATTAAACAGTAGAAATACGTAACTATTAGTGTGCAACTGTTTCAACACCAAGACTGGAAGAAAAAGCCTCAGTGGACAGGTAACCAAACAATTCATGTAACAGTACTATATGCATTTATGTTTAGTGTGTATAAAAATAATACTAGAAGCAGCAAATATAACATATTAATTCTAGTACTCTTACTCTAACCATGTTTACTCAAAAGAAAAAAAATCAGTGATTACAATAAGATTTATTTCCAACTAAACAAGTTTCTCATTTCAAAGCTAAAAGACTGCAGTGCAATCCTATGCATGTTCACTCAGGAATAAATTCCAATAATTTCAAATGGAGTAAGTTATAACTGCATCTCCAAGTTAAGACTGGAAAAAGAATATATACTTACTTTATGCGTGATATCTGAGAATGTCCTGCAGTTCTCATCACAATACTGACATCAGTAAACGGCTTGGGTTCTATGAAAATTTCAAACAAACATAGATGAAAATATACACTCATGGAGGAATATAATTTATTTTAATATGCAAAGGGTAATGCATATAATTGATATCATTTGCAAAGAATGCAATGAAAGAGTTGAACAAATCAAGGAACCAAGTTGTTACGAAACATAAATATAAAGAGATTTGCAATTTGTAATTACATATGTTCCAGGCTCACTGCATATTTGTTGGAAAAGAATTATGGAACTTTGTTGTTATATACGATAACAGCATCAAGGATTTTATATACATAGAGGTGGAAAGATAAGATATTGCCTATAATGGAAGAATGGATGGTGAAGCTGATGGAGTTGGCTGAGATGGCAAAATTGACGGCTTTGATTGGAGATAAGACGTTGTGTAATTTTAATGCTAACTGGAAACCTTTTTTGGACTTGTGGCGGGAAACAGAAAACAATGAAATTATGTTGTATGGATTTGATGATTAGAAATAATATGGGTTAATAGAAATAATGGAAGTTATGTTGTAAATTTAGAGCAAGAGTTTGATGTGTACTGTTACTTATATCTGTTTCAAGAAGAGTCAGAAGTCCAACTTTTTTTCTTTTGTCTTTTTTTTCTTTTTTACCTGCACTTTTGATCCTTAGTATTCTTTTTTCCTAATCTCTTTCTTCTTCTTCTTAATATTAGTTCTTGTTAGTTTTTACTGTTCTTTTATAAAAAATTTAATAAAGTTATTATAAAAAACAAACAAACCTGAATCCAATGAGACGGACTTGGGAGGCTTAATAGGATAGAACACAAAAGGAAATATGGCTCCAGGAATCTGATTTTGTATCTGATAGGGGCAATGACAGGACAATATGTTGCAGGTTAGATGCTATTTGCAAATGCTTTCATATTATATAAATTGCTATGTCCTAGTTTACAATTATGCTACCTTCACAAATTTGAAATTCAGGACTCCCCAAACAAAACACTTAATCTACAGACGTCAGCAGCTAATCATCTCCTATTGGTTTGTCCACTAAATAAAAGTTCATTTTAAAATTTGAATTTCCATACATTATTTAAGTACAGGATAATGCTGATATTATTAAAACAAGTAACAGGAAATGGTGTTTAAAACTGTACATGCTTTAGATGATTTTCCATTATCTAACAGTTCTTGACCATGCATTGTGGGTAATTCAATATACCTGTATCCTATAGATTTGAACTCTGAAAGAAGACTGATGTTCAGAGGTACTATACTGTACTTTTAAAGCTGGCAAAAAGCTTCTTCTCACAGGAACTTCATATGGCTGTAGTATTTTCATGTCATTACCAGTAGGAGTCAAACAGACCTGTCGTTAGAAAAAAAAGTTTCCAAATTTTAATTAATTTTTAAAATTAATCTTTAAAATCAAGGATCACAGCATAACTCAACTAAAATTAAGCACTGTTAAATTCCATATATTTCTAAGTGATGTTTAATATGCTTAGCCTTTCAACTCTATGCAATCGAAAGTGCAATGTTTTAAACTTTATCTGGACTATGCTCATCACTTTTTAAAAAATACTAGCAGCTCAAACTTCTGCAGGTTTACTCAGAAGTAACTCCAATTAAATTCAATGGGATTTCACCTTCACTAGTAATAAAATATATATTAGGCTGAGAGGAAGCAGAGATCCAGAGACTGGGGCATATAAGATCCTGGCTACAATCCTGTCTCATGTTTAAAATTTAGTCACTGAGTTTAGCAGTGCTTCTTCCCACACCATCTTGCAAAACAGTATAGGCGTCAACAAGATAAAAAGTAGAGATATCTACCATATGAATTTAAAGGAAGAAAAAATAGGTTCTTCAGATAGAAGGAACAATACTGAAGAGGTCAGTGCTATTTCTTAGTGACGATGAAAATTTTTGGCAAGTGACTGATGGGTGGAATAAGCATGGACTGTTCAGTGCACAAGCTCTGTTCATGGGAGTCACATATGTAGCGCTTGATATAATCATCAAATTGTTGTCACTGCCAACCAAATGTAGCAAAATAGGAGCAAGGACAGCGGGTATGCATGAGTCACACAATTCAAGTGAGATACTCAGGAGAATATTTAATGATTATTTATGTACTGGCTTGTTTATATGGGGGCTATTTTATTGCTTATCACCTGAACAGTCCCAATCCAAAGAAGATTTTTTTAAAGACCTTTCTGACTGTGAATGTTTGAGAAAATTAATTTATAACTGTGGAGAATCACAGGATAAATGAAGATGCATGAGGAAGTTGCTGTGATAAGATGCTTAGCCTGGGAGTTCATCATTAGCTAGAATGTACCAAGGAAACAGTGTTAGATGATACATATTCTCAGACAGGTAAAGGAACAATGTTAATTGATACCAGAATCTCTGTATATGGAAACCAAAGTGGTATGATTAAAAGGCAATTCCATAAAGGATTTAAGTTTTGCCAAAATGCAGATATTAAGGCACCAAAAAGATGCTAAGAAATTCTTCACTGCATTGTCACAGAATCTTAAGAGTGTCAAGAAAGTGAAATACATGACCCTATGTAATTTATGAAAACAGGAACTGATTTTTTGAAGATTCACAAATAATCAAAAACCTGTTTTCTTTCATATAAGAGTTCCATTGCCATTTCAGAAAAAACATTTTGGTTTCTTCTACAGCAAAGGTCACCTCTGTTTCCATCCCCAAGTATTGCACTGTATGCATAGAAATAAATGCATCGTATCACAGGGATCTGCACCAGGATACTGGAACAGGGAATTATTTCCTCAGTGATTATGCTACAGAGTACTGCTTTCTGCTCTTGAACCATTGGAAAAAGGATGATCTGGTCAAGTTGAAAAGCATAAATCATAAGCAGGATGACTGGGAGAAAGAAAGAAAAAACTTTTTCCCTCCCAGCAACTGATTGTATTAGGAAATAGTGCTCCCAGAAGCCTTCTAAACATGTGTATGACAGGCTGTTGAAAAGTGCTATTCTAGACAGTGTTCAGATTCTTAGGCAGCTCAATCTGACCAAAGCGTTTTGCTCAGGAGAATCAGAGTGATTCTGCAAATTACCCTAACAACTTAACTGGAGGAGAGGAAATGAGGATCCAGGATTCCCCTGAGAGTCGTGGCCACTGGGAAGGGAATTTCCCACCATAAAGCTTAAAAATTACAAGAGCTCAGTATTTTCAATTACACTTTCAATTACATGTGTTAAACTGGGAGAGGACTGTTAATTTTACAGCTTCACTAACTCTAGGCTGCAGGTCAACCACCCATTTAAAAAAAAGTGGTTACGCAAGCCAGGCACTGCAGAACTGGCACCAAGCCCAGGGATAAGATGGAAAAGGGTGGTGCCACAGCAGACCTGCTAGAATAATTAGAGCCAAGCAGATCACCACTCCCAACTGTGTTACCTCAAACCACCTCCTGCATACACCATTAACAACATGTCCAGTACAGAGCACCTAAAGTGACTTCAAGTTGCCAGATGACAATGAAATACAGGGACTGACTGAGAATGTGTTGAGGGAAATGATTAGTGGGACAGCTTTGTGCTGGGGCAAAGAGGCTGTGAGTATATGGCCTAAAATACTCAGGTTTTCTTCCCAGAGTTATTCCAGATTCTTTTCTGGGCCTTCCCTTTAAGACTTGACACTAACAGACTATTTCCAAAAAGTTGCCCAGCGTACCACAGGCACAGGAAGAAGCAAAATTATGTTGCCAAACTACAACATAATTGAATTAAAATAAAACAGTTATTAATTGAAATATTTATAATCCATACTATCTTAGTGGATTTCAAGATAGGATTTGATAATTAAAAACAGCCAAGATACAACATAACACTCTATTCATTCCCGCACTTAGAGGAGAATGATGAAAAACGACGTAAGGAAAACAGAGGGTTAACTCATGCTCTTCAGGAAAAACAAAAATATTTTCCCAGAGGATACTGAGCAGAAAAATGGAATTTATGCCCCTTTCAGTTTTCATAAAGTTACAGAGACATTTCCCTCCATAAACTTTTGTCTACTTCCAGAAATTTTGAATGTTGTTCTGAGACCACAAAGGAAAACTACAACAGATGAGGATAAGGGACTGGGATCACAGTAATACATTTTCATTTTCTCTCCCAGGCAGCAAGAAACAGTTATAAGCCATCATTTTATCAAATGAAACTTACCAAGCCTCTGCTATGGAACAAATGACATGCATGACATAATACTAGCATGAGAAAAGGAAAAATGTGTGCAAATGCTTGAAGGAACCTAGTATAAGCATAAGCAAAAGTATAATTACATTACATTTTATACTGGAACTGAATTTTAAACAGATTAAAAAAAAAAAAAGCCTTCAGTGTTACCGGAACATTATCATCAAGTTCCACTACTTTATTTTCTGTAGGTGAGTTACCACAGTATTCAATAAATTCTTTCTCCAGCTTGTCAGTTTGCTTCACACTCAGTGGCCTCCATCTTGACTTTTTCTTGGGTTTTGTCTCCCAAATTACATCAGAACTTGCAAGTAAATTTTAAAAAAAATTAAAAATATTATTTATCAAATTGTAAAAGTGTGACAAGCAATAACACTTCATTAAATCGTTAGATTTACTAACTCCTGGAAAATAAAAACATCTTCAATTCCAAAAGCACAGCATTTTTTAAAAAATTTTTCATTAAAGCTTTCTGGAAACATAACAAATTATTCTATAACCAAGGCTTGAACGTACTTATTAAAAGGATACTGTAGTAGAGAGATACAACCATCATAATCCTCAATTACTTATGGCTTATAAATGACATACTCTGTGAAGTATTAACTTTAAACTTAGCATAGCTGATGTCTATAACCGTGCCAATAAATTATCATTATCTGCCCCTAACAAAATAAAAGTAGCATCTGATGGCAAAGTTAAATTGTTTGTCCATAGTTTTATTCAGAGGATAGAATCCTGCCATCATTTCAACATTTGAAAAGGGATTCCAGGTTACAGAAGGAGTTAAATGGTTTCTACACACTATGCTCACTTCTAGAGTTGAATGTAACTTACAACATCAAACTATAATTTACTATACAGTATACATATAGCAAGGTTATGCTCAAAATCCTACAAGCTAGGCTTCAGCAATACATGAACCAAGAACTACCGGATGTACAAGCTGGGTTTCGAAGAGGCAGAGGAACTAGAGATCAAATCGCCAACATTCGCTGGATCATGGAGAAAGCACGAGAGTTCCAGAAAAATATCTACTTCTGCTTCATTGACTATGCAAAAGCCTTTGATTGTGTGGATCACAACAAACTGTGGCAAATTCTTAAAGAGATGGGAATACCAGACCACCTTACCTGTCTCCTGAGAAATCTGTATGCGGGCCAAGAAGCAACAGTTAGAACCGGTCATGGAACAACTGATTGGTTCAAAATAGGGAAAGGTGTACGACAAGGCTGTATACTGTCACCCTGCTTATTTAACCTATATGCAGAGTACATCATGAGAAATGCCAGGCTGGAAGAATCACAAGCCGGAATTAAGATTGCAGGGAGAATCATCAACAACCTCAGATATGCGGACGATACCACCCTAATGGCAGAAAGTGAAGAAGAACTAAAGAGCCTCTTGATGAGGGTGAAAGAGGAGAGTGCAAAAGCTGGCTTGAAACTCAACATTAAAAAAACTAAGATCATGGCATCTGGATCCATCAATTCCTGGCAAATAGAAGGGGTAGAAATGGAAGCAGTAACAGACTTCATTTATTTGGGCTCCAAGATCACCGCAGACGGAGACTGCAGCCATGAAATTAAAAGACGCTTGCTCCTTGGGAGGAAAGCTATGGCAAGCCTAGATAGCATATTAAAAAGCAGAGACGTCACCTTGCCGACAAAGATCCGCATAGTCAAAGCTATGGTTTTTCCAGTAGTAATGTATGGCTGTGAGAGCTGGACCATAAAAAAGGCCGAGCGCCGAAGAATTGATGCCTTTGAACTGTGGTGCTGGAGAAGACTCTTGAGAGTCCCCTGGACTGCTAGGAGGTCAAACCAGTCAATCTTAAAGGAAATCAACCCTGATTGCTCATTGGAAGGATCGATAATGAAGCTCAAGCTCAGATATTTTGGTCACCTAATGCGAAGAGATCTCTTTGGAGAAGACCCTGATGCTGGGAAAGATTGAAGGCAAAAGGAGAAGAGGACGGCAGAGGATGAGATGGTTAGATAGCATCACTGAAGCAATGAGCATGAAACTGAGCAAACTCAGGGAGGCAGTGAAGGACAGGAAGGCCTGGCGCAATATGGTTCATGGGGTCACGAAGAGTCGGACACGACTTAACGACTAAACAACAACAATACATTACTAATATTAAGAAAGAGTCCCTTTTAATTATTTCAAATGCAAATGGGTAAATGGAATATATTAGATATTGTTACCTTGTGATTCCAATGTAAACTATTTCCTGCTTTAAATAGTTATTTACTAAAGAAATTCCAACATCTTGTAAAGATACAATGATTTCTTGTTCTGCTAATTCCACTTTTTCACTTTCATATGTCATTTTGAAAACCTTTTCATCTTCAGTGAATAGGATTATACGCTGCAAACCTTCAAAAAATGAAACTATATAAATGTGCTTGGTTCCCACTTGAATTGGTTTCATCAAGTCCTAAAATGAAAGATAAATATTCATTATCAGTCTTTCTTCAAAACAGCATTGCTCAGAAAGTTCTTACTTTCAATTTTGCTAACATACAAAACTCCAACTGGACCATGGTTAAAAGTGTGCATGGGGTATTCCTGCAGCAGGCTCTCCAACCTCGGGAGTGATTATAAAGAAGCTATTTAGCTGTTCAGAGATTTAAAATGCTGTTTTAAGATTGTTTAAATATTTTAAATATCAATTCTTTTCTACATTGTTTGTCATATACTACTTTCATGAGTTTTCTGGAAACTTGGTGTGTGTATGTATGTATATCCATATGTATATGTGTGCTTATGTGTGCATACATGTATACATGTACATACAGATATATACATAATTAAATCATGGCAGTAAAATAGACCAGTAAAAATATACTGCTTTCTCCATGCTCATATACACAGCGCCCAAACAAACCCAGGATAATCCAAGAAAAGTTTATTCTGGACCTACAGCATTCTGAGAATGCTTGTTTGTTTGCTTATTTATTTATTAAATCAATTGACATAGCCACCCATCTCACCACAGGCAACTCTGGGTGGCATACAACAAAGCTAAAAACAGTCAAATACATTAAAAATATATACAACAAAATAAAACAGAGAATAAAAGGAAGTTAAAAATAAGGGAGCCATCTCACTAATTCCCCTGTCCCTTGGAGTCCCTAGGCCTGCCGACATAACCAAGTCTTAAGGGACCTCCGGAAGGTCAACAATGATGAGGCCAGCCTCATCTCACAGGAAGAAGATCCCACAGCCCAGGTGCCACAGCAGAAAAGGCCCGCCACCTGGGCCTGCCAAATGTATCTCCCTAGGCGATGGAACCGGTAACATGCCCTCTCTGCTGTATCTGGTAGGACAGGCAGATGAAATCAGGGAGAGGCGGTCCCTCAGATAGCCTGGCCCCATGCCATGAAGGGCTTTAAAGATCAACACCAGCACCTTGAATTGGACCCAGAAACAAACTGGTAACAAATGCAGCTCACAAAGCAGGAGTGAAACGTGTGTTCTACTAGAAACACACATGACTGCTCGCACTGCTGCATTTTGCACCAGCTGAAGTTTCCAGATACTCTTCAAGGGCAGCTCCATGTAGAGCACATTGCAGTAGTCTAACTGGGAGGTGACCGGGGCAGGACTGACCATGAGTAGGTCCCTCTGATCTAGGAATGAGCACAACTGGTGCACAGTATGTTGTGCGAAGGCCCTCCTAGTCACGACTGCCACCTGCTCTTTAAGCAGGAGTCGAGAGTCCAGGAGGACCCCCAGATTGCGCACAGGGTCTATTGGGGCAGCGCGACCCCATCCAGTAACAAAGATGGTAAAACCCAAGAACCAGAGTGGCTTGAAACACAAAGCCATTCAGTCTTGCCAGGGTTCAGTTGAAGCCTGTTGTTCCCCATCCAGATCCTCACAGCCTCCAGACACCAAGATAGGACACCCACAGCTTTGCTTAAGTTTCTAGGGCAGAGATGTACAATTGAGTATCATCAGCATACTTATGATACCTCACCCCATGGCAACGGATGAGCTCACCCAGCCGTCTCATGTAGATGTTAAACAGGAGAGGTGAGAGCACTGACCCCTGCGGCACCCCACATAGTAGGGGGAGGAGGTGGAATCTCTCCTCCCCAATCACCACTGATTGGAACCAAACCTGGAGAAAGGAGGCAAACCAGCACAATACCATGCTGCCCACCAATTTTCCAAGTCAGTCCAGAAGGATACCATGGTCGATGGTATCGAAAGCTGCCAAGAGGTCAAGTAAGGCAAGGATGGACGCACAACCACCATCCTACCCACACCAGAGATCATCCAAAAATGCAACCAATGCTGTTTCTGTACCATACCCAGGTCTGAACCCTGACTGAAAAGGATCCAGATAATCCACTTCATCCAAGGTCCTCTGAAGCTGCTGCACAACCACCTTCTCAATCACCTTCCCCAAAAAGGGGAGGTTGGATACTGGATGAAAGTTGTCCAGTATCGTGGGGTCCAGCGATGGCTTCTTGAGGAGGGGGTAAACCAAAGCCTCCTTTAGAGGTGCAGGAACAATCCCCTCACTCAAAGAAAAGTTCACCGTTGCCAGAATCCACCCACATGACACACTCCGGGCTGCTTTCACAAGCCAGGAGGGTCACGGATCTAGAGAGCAGGTGGCTGAGTTCACAGTCCTAAGGACCTTGTCCACTTCATCAGATCCAACTGGTTCAAACCATTCCCAGATAACTGGGCAAGATTCCACCCTAGGCATCTCCCACAGATCTGCAGCAAAGCCAGCGTTCAACTGTGAATGAATCCGAGCGATTTTATCCGACAGATGCTGAGCAAATTCCTCCGCACAACACTGCAAAAGATTGTCCGGGCCCCCTGTAAGAGGACCCATATCACCTGAAACAGGGCTGCAGGTGGCAATCTGCAGATGCAATAAGGGCGGAGGAGTGCTGTCACTTTGCCGACCTTACTGCCACTTAGTAGGCCTTAATAGCAGCTCTAACCCGTGTTTGGTTGAGTTCGTCCTTAGATGAGCGCTAGCAATGCTCTAGACATCTCTTCTCTGGTTTCATCTCCCTCAGCTCCTCTGTAAACCACAGGGAGTGACAGGAGTGATGGGATCCATGGGAGGGTAGAGGTCGCATCAGCACTATCTGATCCAAAGCCTCAGCTGCCCTTTTACTCCAGGCAGGAATCAAGGCTTCAGATGGGCTGTGCAGCAGACCAACAGGAACAGCCCCCAGCTCCCTCTGGAACCCGTCTGGGTCCATTAGTCGCCAGGGGTGGACCAATCTAATGTTCTAATTTACAGGAGAGTCTGTTATTAATTATTTAAACTAAAATGAAGGGATTTATGTAAGATTCTCACTGCTTAAAATAAACAACCTCTTAATAGGGAGAAGAAAAACGAGTCTGGACAATGGCACAAATTAGATACTCTTATCCAAATAAAGCCACAAAAAGTCATCAAAAGTAGATAGGGTCTCAGCTACCAACTTAAGTCATCTATTAGCTAAAGTCTAAGTCTTCTAAGACAAAATAGCTCTAATTCTACTTTACTGCTACAGTACATTATTCAATTTATCCAATCCTAGATTTCCATTATCCCCCCCTCCCCATTTCATGGATATTTGCTGCTGACTGTATTGATCTCAACTGTATTCTAAACATTCCCTCCCTCAAAAAAATAAATTCTTTGATTGTTAGGTATCATACTGATTTGAAACATTATACATACATCTTTCTGAGTTATTTCTTCACTGCTCTTTCCACATTTCCATTTCAATCTTCTAGACCCTATAGGATCAGCCCATGTATACAATACTGCTTTATTTGGTTCTAAAGTTTCTTCCATTACACAGAGAGAGCTGCAACAAAAATAGGAAAATGTAGATTTCAATGCAAAACACACCCTCATGAAACTTATTTCCCTCCCAAAGCAAATGAAAACTGAAAACTCAAATTAAACATTCCCTTGGCTATATAGGAATGTTCAGATTGAGTTTTTAAAATTAAATGATAGAAGCTTAATATATATAGGTAGACTTAATAACAGATAAATTTCTCAGATGTTTATATTTCACTGTAACTCTGCTGTTTCAAATTCTGGATACATGAAGTGGCAGGGGTGGAGACAGATTACAGAGTTTTCCTTTTATTTGAAGAACTTTTCTCTCATTTTTGTTCAGCAGTCAAACAACAATAACCAGTAAACAGGATAGACTAGTTTACCAATTGCGCTAGAAACACCATTGATAAGGATTAACTATTAACAAGAATGTGTTAATAATACATAATCACTATTCATACAGTGCCAAAATTTATGATATTTATCTTCAACAGTATATGAATAAAATATTGCATACATACCTTTGTCCATATTCAATTACTTCTTCTTTGGTATGATTAATTATCAGGAATGGGGCTGCACCATCATGGTAATTAGAAAATGTAATTGTTGTTGAATGTTCAGCTAGCGTAATATCCACAACCATACCGCCAAGCTAGCAGATATGTAAAGAATATGTTACATTGACTATTCATTCATGTAACTGAGGGACCATCCTGCAGCCCACCAACACTTACTTTGTGAGCCTCAAGAATCCCAATGTTTCTGATCCAAAACTGATAGCAAAATGACCAATTACTACTATGATTTTAAAATATGGAAAGGGTTACATGTTCCGAAACCCTTCCAAAATGCCAAAACCTAACAACATATTTTAGGCCTATTCATTCCAACTTTACAGGTCAGGCAGGAAGATGAAACATGCAAAAATTGCCCATTTCTGATCTTACTTATCATCATAAATAACTGCATTAACTGCAGAAGTTCAATTGACGATGGCATATTTTAAAGGTTTAAAAATACTCATTTGTTTCAACATGGTTTCAAATTAAACAAGTGTATTCATTTTACCTTAAGCTTATGAAATCTTACCAAATGGAACAAAAGAATATTTGGAGAATAATGTACATCCATAAAATTTAAAACAACCTCTTTAATATTATACTAAACCTTTATAACAAATATATCAGACTCTCTTTAAAGTCTTAAAAAGGTAAGGGAAGAGGAACTCCGAGTTAGTTTGGAACTTGTTATGGCACAGGTGGACAACCAATGACCCACAGGACACACATTGCCTTCAGCACCCTTAGACTACACACTTAAACATTGGCAGCAATATCACCAAATTTTAGTCATAGAAATTTGGTCATTTGTTGTGGATAAGCATAGGAAGAAGGAACAGTTTAAAATGCCCTTCTCAAAACCATCACAAAGGGAAAAATATCAGCTCTACCCATCACACTGAAATTGTGGCATCATCATTCCAGATTATTATTTAACTGTTTAAAAGGTTGGGAGCCAGAATTGCAGGCAATTTGTCAGTCTTTTCTCATTTATCTTTATATACTCACCTTGTTATCTAAGTGAAGTAGTAAACAATTTTCTTGTTTATCAAGTTGTATAATTTTTGGTGGAATATCAGAATCTTTTACTCTAACCTGTAACTTGCTTTCATTATTCTCAGGCCAATATGGAGTACACTGAAATAAGAATGAAATGCATTTGTAAAGAAAACATATCATGGAACTGTAGCTGTCAAGAAACAATACTTCCTCTTTACTTGAATATAAAGTTACATACAACATCCTGAAAGCCAATTATTAAACATCACTGAATACTGGTATATAGCACAACAACAAAAATTTTAATAATCTAATAAATTTCACCTTTAGAAATTTGTATGAATCTGTTCTTTATAAGAAAATACATACTAGTAAAAGTACAAAAAATCCTTGTAGGAATATAATTCACTTACGTTACAATTTACAAAAATATATAGAATTCTAACTGTGATTTTTAGTACATGGTAGCACAAAATTAGAAGAAAACTAAAATAATAACTGTATTGCCTTGTTGTACAAAGGAATATGTTAACTGGGAAAGCCCAGATTTGATTAAGTCAAAGTTATATGCAAAATTTCACTGTGGAATTAACTTTGGGCAGTTTGCATTCTTGCTTAGCAGTAATTTCACTTTTTCTGACAGTCTCTCTTTTAACCACAGTTATAAAATAGCCAAGTTATTATAAGAATAGTTAGTGACTTTAATAGTTACTGTCAATTTTCATCTCATCCTATGAGATTTTGAGGCAACAAACATTCAATAATCTGACATTAGGCAATTTTTAAAGTGTAGGGAAAAAGACATATACAGTATTGTGGACATTTTGTTTCAAAACAGCCCTTTAAAAAAACCTAGGATATTGGTGAATATTGCATATTTTATTTTATTATTTTATTTTGTGCCTTTGAGTTATTGTTGAGTCTTGGCAACTGCCTGGATTAGTTCCTGCAGTTTTCTTGACAACATTTTGGAAGTGGTTTGCCATTGCCTCCTTCCTAGGGCTGAGAGAGAATGACTGGGCCAAGGTCACCCAGCAGACTTCCTGGTTTGTAGCCTGGTCCCTTAACCACGGTACCAAACAGGCTCTTCACATTGCATATAAGCCAAGTCTTTTATATTGTAATATAAAATAAGGTAAAACCAGTAAATAATTATTAACAGAAAAGCTAATGGAATGCAAAGGAACAATTCATGTATAATTTGTGAAGTTAGACTGTTTACTATGGGTACACGAATACAGGTAGATCTTTAAAAGCTTACCTGCTGGAAAAGTATTGGTATCCAATTTTCATTGCCTTCTTCAGCTACTTCTAAAGCATGGGTACTTCTATTTGTGATCATTAAAAAAGGTGTGAAAGTCACTATTCTAGTGATATTAAAACTACTATTATGTATAGTGACACCAACCTGAAAAACACAAAATTCTTTAGTGTGAATCAATTTCATTACTGTTAATAATTTCCTTATTTTTTCCTTAAATAAGCTAACATTTCTGCAAAAAAAGTAAGATGCAATTCACTCTGTATCCCTCAGAACCATGAAAATTCTGCAATAAATACCATGTGATATACCACTTCCAGAGATATATTATACCTATATATCAGTTACCAAGTTCAGTATTATCTACAGTTGCAAGAAAAAGTATGTGAACCTTTTGGAATTTCATGGTGTTCTGCATTAATTTGTCATAAAATGTGACCTGACCGTCATCTAAGTCAAGAGTATTGACAAATATAATGTGCCTAAAATAGTAACACAAAAACAATTCTGATCCCTCATGTCTTTATTGAGAACAACCATAAAAACCTCATAGTGCTAGTGGAAAAAGTACGTGAACCCTTGAGTTGACCTCAAAAAAGCTAACTGGAGTCAGGTGTTAGCATACCTGGAGTCTTGTTAAGAAAATGAGTTTGGAGGTGTGGACTAGAGCTACGTTGACTGATAAAAACCACTCAAACTTTTTGAGTTTGCTCTGCACAAGAAGAATACGCTTATGTGAGCCATGCTTCACCAAAAAGAGCTTTCAGAGGATCTATGATCAAGAATTGTTGATTTACATAAAGCTGGAAAGGGTTACAAAGTGATTTCAAAGACCTTAGAAATTCACCAGTCTACAGTTAGGCAAATGATCTACAAAAGGAGGCACTTTGGGACTGTGGCTACTCTACCAAGAAGTGAGTGCCCAGTCAAAATGACCCCAAGAGCACAACAAAGACTCATCAATGAAGTAAAGAAACAACCCCGCGTGACAGCCAAAGATTTGAAGCATGCTGGAGGAAATATCATGATTTGGGCCTGCTTTGCTGTATCAGGGCCTGGCCAGCTTCCAGTCATTGAGGGGAAGATGAATTCCCAAGTGTATCAAAAAATTCTTCAGGATAATGTGAGAATGTCTGTACGTCAGCTGAAACTCTGTAGAAGTTGGGTGATGCAACAGGACAATGACCCAAAACACCGGAGCAAGTCCACAACAGAATGGCTTCAGAAAAACAAAATCCGCCTTTTGGAGTGGCCAAGTCAGAGCCCAGTACTCAACCCAATAGAGATGCTATGGAATGACTTGAAGAGAGCCATACACATGAGACGTCCAAAGAATATGACAGAGCTAAAGCAGTTCTGCCAGGAAGAATGGGCTAAAATCCCTCCTGAACAATGTGCAGCTCTGATCCACAGCTACAGGAAGAGCCCAGCTGAGGTTATTGCTGCCGGGGGGGGGTGTCAACCAGTTATTGATTCCAAGGGTTCACTTACTTTTTCCACTAGCATTTTGAATGTTGAATGAGTGTGTTCAATAAAGACATGAAGGATCAGAATTGTTTTTGTGTTATTATTTTAGGCACATTATATTTGTCAATACTCTTGACTTAGATGACGGTCAGATCACATTTTATGACAAATTAATGCAGAACACCATGAAATTCCAAAAGGTTCATATACTTTTTCTTGCAACTGTATAGTATAGACTGACAACAGCTTTCTCTAGATTCAGGCACATTTTGCTTAAGCTCAACCCTATCTGTATACTGTATGAATTAAATCTGATATCTTCAGCATGTAAAATATGCTAAGCTGTGATGCTTACCTTTAGCAATGGGGTTGATCTAAATTTTCTCCACATAGGAGCAGGATAGTGATCAGCAATAAGTTTGCTGACATTTCTAAAAGCTGTTTTGAAATAATAATTTTAATTGCTATTAAATTTTGTGACCAGGTCTAGACTAAGAGTTAAGTGACTTGTGCACTTGTCCTAGGAACTGAAGTGAAGCAAGTGCTAAGCCCATCCAGTATTTTTTGAGAGTTACAGGAGTAATTTTCTACAATCTTTTTTCAAAGTATGCCTACAATTGTTTGGATAGTAATTAAAACAGTAATTTCTATCAATCAGCTTTAAAGGATGTTCTTTTTTTATTTCCAATCTGAAGCCATTTGTTTGAAATTTTGAAATAATGAAGAACAAAACTGAAATGAAATGCAGGGGGTGGGCTGGTCTGAATACAGTCAAAAACTGGAATGCTCTGGAAACTTATTTGGAAGTCAGCCTTGTTAAATTAAAGTAGACATGCAGAGAACTATAGCTGCAAGAAAGGTATGATAAATCAGCTTACTCGGTATTCCTTTTTGGGGCTCTTACACTTTACAAAGCCATGACTCCCAACTGTATCCAAGGAAAAATGATCAGAAAGTTCACTGTCTGTCACCATGAGTTGAACCTATACAGAGAAAACTTGTTATTCAACCTTTATTATGAACAGAATTAAAGAAAAATAGAAAAATGGTTAGTATTTTTACTTAAAAAAAGGAAATCTGTAAAATGCTGTATGACTGAAGTGCTTCATTTCCACATTTTAGCTAACCAGCCATGCATTCTTTGAGCATACTCCAATTCATCTGCTAGCTATAACAACACTTTTTGGGTGCTGAATACTTTCCGTCTTTATTAGGCTATTTCAAGAGCAAGGGGACTGTTCCTTTGTCTTCTTTTCTTATACTCCAGCAAATTTTAGGATCCCTGAAGACTCCCTCTTTTGGCGGTTTAAAAATGGCAATAATGACTATGATAACTGTCTATCCTATAGAATAACAGTTCCATGAAAGTTTCAAAGTTACATAACATATAATGCACAATAAATGTTTTTCTACTTGAAGTATTACACAATAGCGATAATATGCATTACTTATTGATGCTCTTTATTAGCCATATTTTTTCAGTGCCATGTTTAAAAAAAAAAAAACTTGTTCCTGAGTCTTAAACATAACAATTTATTAGGATATAATGATCATTAATACCGGCTTGTAGCATATATTATTTTTTGTAGATCCAAGATTCAAAGCACTGAAAAACTAAGTATGATAAGAAATAAACTTGATTTTATGAGACTGAAATCAATACCTTATTATCATGGTAAAAGTGTTTAGGTTGGAAAGAAAAGAGAAGTGGCAACTTGTAGTCAGGTGGATGTTTGCGGTGAATACCATCGGCTTTGTACTGCAACATTCGACCAGTCTTATTCACCATCCAATAGGGACTGTGAATTGCTATAATCACTTGTCCAGTGGCATACGTTACGTGCATAGCTATATCCAAATCTGACCTATCCAGGTCACTAATGCATGAAAATGTGATGAAACTAATTTCTTGCTGATTTGATTGGATGTAGTACTCAGTAGTCCAATCTTTATCAAGATAATTAAGTAAATGTAATTCCAGCTTGCTCTGATCCAGTAGCGCATTATGAATCTGAGCAGAACATCCATCTTCTAGAGTATTGTATGTGGTACTATATCCCTATGGAAAAAAAGTTCCAAAACATATAATCAATACACTAATTAATTCATTAACAATTTCACAGTATGAAATAGAAACCTGTTTGCATTGCAATATGACATCTGAAATAATTACCCTTCTGTTATTTTTTAGGCAATTCTGTTAATAAATAATAAATATAAAATAAATGGGAAATTGTAAACAATTCTATTATTGAAAAACACGTATTTTCCCACATATTATATGGGTTTCTTCGATATCAACTCTAGCTTGTTGCTGCCCTCTAAATTATTTTTGCAATTCTATGCTTGTAGAAGATTTGAAATGCTTTGAATTAGAAACATTTTGATTTCAAAACACTGTTTCAAATTTGAAACAGGCTGCTCTGATCCTACTGGAAGGGTTATATTGCCGTTCTTACTTTACTAGGAGCATTCCAAACTGAAGTTACTTCCAGAAATGTCAGAAATGCACTGAGACACTTCTGCTGATGTCAGAATAGCCCTTTTTGAACTCAAAATAGCTTTTCTAAGGTTAAACAGGAAGTTACAAGATGAAAGCATTTCAAACTTGAAGTTTGCACACTTTTACATAATGAAAAGAAATTACTTTGGAAAATAACTTTGGAAGCTTTTGAAATAAAGCTACATATTTAATTGGGCAGCATGTAGAATTCTTTCAAACCCTACCAAGCTGACTAAGTATTTACCTACTTGCACTTTTATTATATCAGGGCAACTTATTTCTAACATATAATTACAATTGAGAAAGATACCATATATTTATCCTTGTGATCTAAAAAAAAACCTCGTCAAATAGCAGAACAGCTAACAATTACTAAATATAAGATTAAAACTGTTTAATCAGCAAGACTAACTGAAAAACACAGAAACTCAAGAGCATTTCTTCCATATGTATTTAATATTCACATATGACAACAACTGAATTCTGAACACAGCCAAGCATATTTTGAGGGATTTTGGTGTCATTTATTGAGTAACGCTGAGGATATGTTCTAGACTATAAGATCCTTACTAAGGGAAAGTGGATTTAAGAAAAAAAAAATACTACCTCTAAAGAATATGCAATCTGATAAGGAAGAAGATTGCGGAGAATAACAGAAGGCCACAAATGAACAACATATGGTAAATCCCATTGATCATCTGTACATGTTGAAGATATCAAAGTATCTTGCATTGGAACAATGTTGATAATAAGTGGGTGATTAGGTGATTTTAAAGACCGGCATTTCTTCTGTAACAATTTGTCGAAATTCTTCACCATTTCATCAAAGCTAACTCCTTCACTGGATTCATATTCTCCAGAAGTTTCATTTTCATCAATTACTGGTCGAAAAAACAGTAATGATCTGTGAATAAGCACAATAATTATCCTTATTTTCTTATTCTATTAAGAACATTCAGTACCACTATCCAGATTTAGACAAATCAAACTAGAACAAAATACAATTAGAAGCAACACAAGTAATATTAAACAAACAGCACTAAACTATATTATCAATTTAACCATTTTGGACTGCAGGTCTTTTGTTGCCCTGTTAGGTAATATCAGTGCATGACTTGGTTGACAGGGGTTATCTTTCTATTTTGCCTGCTTTGTGCAAGCTTGGATGGGACAGTCCTGTGGATAGATGTTGTCTTGCAAGAAATCAGTTGGGAGAGTATTCAGTTGTTGGTAAGGTGGTTCTCTCTTATCTGTGAATTGATTACTGTGTGATCAGTGGTGTTGGTAGTGATAATGGAATGGCTCAGTGGGAAGGTGTTGTTCTTTTCTTGTGATTGTTGAATTGTAGTTGGTTTTTATTTATTTGGTTATTTAGGAGGTGGCTTTTGTTTGCGTAGGTTGGTTCACTGCTGGGTGATGCAGAGTAGGGGGATGTGTTAAGTTAATGGGCTAAAAAGTCACCAGTCCAGAAAGGAGGCTCAGAGAACTCCAGCAATGCAACAAAGGTCATTTCCTTTTGAGGACTGAGGCAGGATTTATAGAAAGAATGACTTATTACAGAAGTGAAGCAACAGAATCTTAATACTGAAGTCACGTTAATGAACAACTGTACTCTTGATGACTCAGATGCCTTAACATTACGTTTTCAGTGTAAATACCACCAAATATCAAAACTCAGAAATGGATATAAAACCAGAATTTTAAAAATTGTGAAAATAATTATTTATCTGGCCACACTTGATATCCTCTGACTTATAGTATTAATTTTTGAAGGTTTCCAGGTGAGAACCTGTGATGGGTTAGATGTCCTTGCAAACATTTCTGTGAGCAGGGATAGCACCGCAGCGAGGATTGGCAGTCAGGCAGCGAGTTCTGGCTGATGAAATTCTCTCAGGAGAAGAAGAGATCAAAAGATCACCCACTTGTGCTCTGGATAGCTCCTTCTCACAAGGAGACCGCAGGAATTGAGTTTCTTGTGACTGATTGTGGGTTGAGCAGCTTGGGAACCAAGAGATTACCATCACACTCAAAACTGCTGTGCAGCCATGGACACTTGACACAAAAGCCTCACTTTTTGGATATATTTAAATTATAACTTAAGAGAAATCTTGACCAGCAGGAAAGAATAAAGACACTCGGTGAGTCTCCTTTTTGGAATTAAGAAGAGAAAAAAAAAAGCTCTCTTAAAGGATTTTGACTTAAAACCAAAAAACTTAACAGGATTGTGATTTAAGAAAATTTTAAATGGATAAAGGGGACTGTAATTTTAGAAAACAGAATAATAATTTTTTTCTTTGATGAAAGTGCCTTTGAAAATAGTAAAATTAACTAGACAAACAGACCGGACCTTTGTGGGAATGTTGACTGTTTATTGTTAAGGAAAGTAGATAATTGGTGGATTCTACATAAGAAGAAGAAAAGGATAATTTGAGCCAGACTGTGTGACTTTATCTATGGCTTGGTGGACATGTAAAAATTGCTAAAAAAAAATACTGGATTCAAATACACATTTATACAGAGGATTTTAAAGATCAATATTCAAACGAAGCCTGAACTTTTCCTTTTAGGACTGATGGATACACAATTAGAAAAGGGTCATGGAAGATTATTTCAATATATGATTACTGCAGCGAGACTATTATATGTACAAAGATGGAAAGATTCAGTGCTACCCACCAAGGAGGAATGGTTGGTGAAACTGACAGAACTTGCTGAGATGGCCAAACTGACTTGTTTAATTAGAGAAAGGTCATTATTGACATTCATCAATGACTGAAACCTCTTATAGACTTTTTGTGTAAAAAAGAAAATAATTTTGTGACTTATGGTTTTGATGATTAGAAAGAATAGATTATAGAAGGAAGGGAATTATGATATAATCTTAGAGAGAGAGGTGTAATTATAATTGTATGTATAACTGCCGAGAAGATCGGAAACCATTTCATTATATTTCTTTTCATGTTTTCTGTTCATCTATTTTTTCTTTTGCTATCTCCTTTTTTCTTTGTCTTTTTTCCTTTCTTTTCTCTTTCACATTTACTATATCTTTTTCTTTTAATGTACTTATTATATATGTAAAACTTTTTAATAAAAACTATTCTAAAATTTTTTGCATATGTGTCTTCATCAATAAGTATTATATTTTCTGAAGGAGTTTTCATTTCTAAAGATCAATAAATAACTGGGAAATGTTAAACAGCAATATTAAAGAATAAAGAAGAAAGGAAAATATTAAAAAGGAAACAGTCCTGAGATTATGAAGCCATTTAATAATGATGCAGTTGGAAAAAATACAAAATTTCAATGAAACATAAAGAGTACAAGATAAACTTTCAATCCAATGTTTTGTTGTTTAGTCGTTAAGTCGTGTCCGACTCTTCGTGACCCCATGAACCATATTGCGCCAGGCCTTCCTGTCCTTCACTGCCTCCCTGAGTTTGCTCAGTTTCATGCTCATTGCTTCAGTGATGCTATCTAACCATCTCATCCTCTGCCGTCCTCTTCTCCTTTTGCCTTCAATCTTTCCCAGCATCAGGGTCTTCTCCAAAGAGATCTCTCTTCGCATTAGGTGACCAAAATATCTGAGCTTGAGCTTCATTATCGATCCTTCCAATGAGCAATCAGGGTTGATTTCCTTTAAGATTGACTGGTTTGACCTCCTAGCAGTCCAGGGGACTCTCAAGAGTCTTCTCCAGCACCACAGTTCAAAGGCATCAATTCTTCGGCGCTCGGCCTTCTTTATGGTCCAGCTCTCACAGCCATACATTACTACTGGAAAAACCATAGCTTTGACTATGCGGATCTTTGTCGGCAAGGTGACGTCTCTGCTTTTTAATATGCTATCTAGGCTTGCCATAGCTTTCCTCCCAAGGAGCAAGCGTCTTTTAATTTCATGGCTGCAGTCTCCGTCTGCGGTGATCTTGGAGCCCAAATAAATGAAGTCTGTTACTGCTTCCATTTCTACCCCTTCTATTTGCCAGGAATTGATGGGTCCAGATGCCATGATCTTAGTTTTTTTAATGTTGAGTTTCAAGCCAGCTTTTGCACTCTCCTCTTTCACCCTCATCAAGAGGCTCTTTAGTTCTTCTTCACTTTCTGCCATTAGGGTGGTATCGTCCGCATATCTGAGGTTGTTGATGATTCTCCCTGCAATCTTAATTCCGGCTTGTGATTCTTCCAGCCTGGCATTTCTCATGATGTACTCTGCATATAGGTTAAATAAGCAGGGTGACAGTATACAGCCTTGTCGTACACCTTTCCCTATTTTGAACCAATCGGTTGTTCCGTGACCGGTTCTAACTGTTGCTTCTTGGCCCGCATACAGATTTCTCAGGAGACAGGTAAGGTGGTCTGGTACTCCCATCTCTTTAAGAACTTGCCACAGTTTGTTGTGATCCACACAATCAAAGGCTTTTGCATAGTCAATGAAGCAGAAGTAGATATTTTTCTGGAACTCTCGTGCTTTCTCCATGATCCAGCGAATGTTGGCGATTTGATCTCTAGTTCCTCTGCCTCTTCGAAACCCAGCTTGTACATCCGGTAGTTCTCGGTTCATGTATTGCTGAAGCCTAGCTTGTAGGATTTTGAGCATAACCTTGCTAGCATGTGAAATGAGTGCAATTGTGTGATAGTTTGAGCATTCTTTGGCGTTGCCCTTCTTTGGAATTGGAACATAAACTGACCTTTTCCAATCCCGTGGCCACTGTTGCGTTTTCCAAACTTGCTGGCATATTGAGTGCAGCACTTTAACACCATCATCTTTTAGTATTTTAAATAACTCAGCTGGAATACTGTCATCTCCACTAGCTTTGTTGTTAGCAAAGCTTCCTAAGGCCCACTTGACTTCACTCTCTAGGATGTCTGGCTCAAGGTCAGTGATCACACCAGCGTGGACATCAGGGACATTAAGATCTTTCTTGTATAGTTCTTCTGTGTATTCTTGCCACCTCTTCTTAATCTCTTCTGCTTCTGTTAGGTCCCTGCCTTTTTTGTCCTTTATCATACCCATTTTTGCACTAAACGTTCCTTTCATATCTCCAATTTTCTTGTAGAGATCTCTAGTCTTCCCCATTCTATTGTTTTCCTCAATTTCTTTGCATTGTTCATTTAAGAAGGCCTTCTTATCTCTCCTTGCTATTCTCTGGAAATCTGCATTCAGTTGCTTATATCTTTCCCTTTCACCCTTGCTTTTTGCATTCCTTCTTTCCACAGCTATTTGTAAAGCCTCATCAGACAGCCATTTTGCTTTCTTGCATTTCTTTTTCTTTGGGATGGTTTTAGTTGCTGCCTCCTGTACAATGTTACGGACCTCCGTCCATAGTTCTTCAGGCACTCTGTTTACCAAATCTAATCCTCTAAATCTATTCATCACCTTCACTGTGTACTCACAAGGAATATGATCTAAGTCATACCTGAGTGGTCTAGTGGTTTTCCCTACATTCTTCAATTTAAGCCTAAATTTTGCAGTAAGAAGCTCATGATCTGAGCCACAGTCAGCTCCTGGTCTTGTTTTTGCTGTCTGTATAGAGCTTCTCCATCTTTGGCTGCAAAGTATATAATCAATCTGGTTTCGGTATTGACCATCTGGTGATGTCCATGTGTAGAGTCGTCTCTTGTGTTGTTGGAAAAGAGTGTTTGCTATGACTAGCTTGTTCTCTTGACAGAACTCTATTAGCCTTTGCCCTGCTTCATTTTGTACTCCAAGGCCAAACTTGCCTGTTATTCCGATTACTCCTTGACTTCCTACTTTAGCATTCCAATCCCCTATGATGAAAAGGACATCTTTTTTTTGGTGCTAGTTCTAGAAATCCAATGTTACAGCTTTACTAAAAAAAAAAAAAAAATACCTAATACTAATTACCAATAATTCACCAATGGATGTTTACAAAACAAATAATGTAGGGAAAAGGAAAGAATCACCTGTAGGAGGTTAATGGTATGTTAAATTCATCATCTGGTAGTGCTACTCCTAAACATTTTCCATCTTCAAATATACTCAGAGGAATTGAAAAATGATTCTTTATCTATATAGAAAAATAAAAATATGTGTCAATTGGTTTGACCAAAAGTAGCTCTATGTCACAATTTCATTATGGATGCTAACTAAATATCTACTCTGTGGAATACAGTAAAATTTAACTTTTAGGAATTTAGGAAGATAAGATATCCATTTTAAAAATACCTTTCTAAAATGTATTATAATTATTATGATACACATAGGAAACAAAACAATTAATTTTCCCAAACCTAAGACTGTTTAGATCTATAAATAAAACAATCCCCAAATAATTAAAATAGTTGAGAGATAATATGGAATATGTCATATCCATTGATCAGTAAACTTTAAAGGAAAATATCTCACCTGTATTGGAGAATGTACAGTTATTATCTTGCTCCCTTCAACAGTATCAATTTGACAAACAATAGACCTTACAACACCTGAGTCGTTATGTCTAACTCTATACAGGCTCCGTCCAACTTTCGTCAATGGGATCTTGTCAGTAGTGGAGTGATTCTGAGGAGCTAAAAAATGAAGGCAAAAACATTATTAGAAATGAAGCCACATAGATCTCTGTGTGACTATGAGACGGATGGAGGGAGAAAAAAACAAAAAATCAAGTTTAGTATTTTTAATACTTATCCTATACCTGCACGTTTGATCCAGTTCTATTAGCATGAATCCTATCCTTGTTACACAAAGATTAATTATATTCCTATTCCTATATTTATCTGAGTATGTATAGTTTAAATCAGATCAGGAGCATGTGCACCTCTATATAGCGAGAAAGGCAGGAAGGCTGTTTGCCCACAGTCTATAAGAATCCCATCCCACTGACCAAAAGCACTGTCCAACAGTCTGCCAATTTTGAGTATTTACTGCTGGGCTCAGCTTGCTGTCACATTATAGGGATACTATGAGTGTATTGTCCACCCTACTGCACAATAGTCTCTTCCTGAGATAGCTGGGGATAGTGTCTGGCATGGCTGTTGACTACTGTGTACTGTTTTCCTAGGAGATTTGAATATCCACACTGAGATTACCCAATCAAAAGTGATTCAGAATTTCATGTCTGCTATTATGACCACTGACCTGTCCCAGTATCCCTGTATCTTAGCAGGCACGTGCTGAATTTGGTATTCTGACTAGAATTGGCCATTTGAGAAAGTGCTAGTCTTGCAGCTCCATATTCATTTGGATGAAATGGATTATTCGGATACATTTCAATTGGGATTGGGTACTGAGTGTTTAGGTTGTCTTGATGCTCTCGATTACCTATGCTAGAAACTAGATGGGAGGACTGCAATCCTGCTAATTGTCCAGGACCTCTCAGTGGCTTCTGATACCATCAGCCATGATACCCATCTGCTAGGTTTGGGCATTGGGGCATAGTTTTATGGTGCTTCCAGGCATTTCTATTGGGATGTGTTACAGGTGGTGTTGAAGGACCACTGTTTTGACACCTGGACTGCTGATATATTTTGTTGATTTTCTTATTCTTGTTGTACAGGATGTCTTGTTCCCTATATTATTTAATACCTATATAAAACCACTGGGGGGGAGGTCATTTAGAGCTCTGCAGTGTAGTATGCTGCTGGCACCTAGCTCTGTTTCTCTGGAAGTATATGGTAGGAAGCAGCAATCAGTATCCTTGAATGTTGCCTAATCTTGATAATGTACTTGATGAGGAAGAACAAACTGAAATTAAGTCCAGAAAAAATAGGTACTTTAGGTTAGGAGAATCAAGTCTTGGGAATTGAAGTAAAGCTTGTTTTAGTTATGGTTGCACTCCCTCAGACAGAAGAAGTTTGCAATTTAGGTATGCTCCTTGACCCCATTTGCAGAGAGTGGCTGCACAAGGAACATGTTGCCTCAACTACAGATGCTGTGCTAACTGTGGCTTTTTCCAGGTTTGTCATGCTTGATGACAATTATCCACCTAGGGCATACATACAAAAAAGGAAATTCATGGCTTGAAAGCACTACACTGGAGAAAAATTGGATGCAGTCACTGACAATCTGCTGAATATGAGCAGCAGTGTAAGACAGCTATTAGAAGGGCTAATAGAGTTCTGAGTTGCATTAGAAGCAGCCCTGTATCAAAGACATCTGAAGTCCTTATTCCCCTCTATCCTGCACTATTGAGAACACTTCTGGAGTTTGTGCATAATTCTAGGCACTAGATTTCTGGAAGAATCTTAACAGGTCTAGAGGAGGGTGATGATGATACAGGAGCTTGAAGACATGTCCTGTGAGGATTGGGTGAACGTATTTGGGATGTTCAGACTGAAGAAAAGATTGAATGGAAACTTATCAGTGTTCAGGAATACAAAAAATTCCATAGGAAGATGTCCAACAACTGTTTTCCACAGCCATAGAAGCTAGACCAGAAATAATGGATAAATTTGCAATTACCTAGTTTTCACTTAATTATGAAGAAAAATTTCCATCTAGAAGTTTTTGAGACTGGAGAGGCATCTCTTAAAAATTAATTGGTTTACTGCACTCTGTAGAGGGTTGGATTAGATGATCCTCATGACCCCTTCCTTTTTATGATTCTACATCTTGGTTATAATTTGTCCTAACTATTTCAATGTGTTGTACTAGTGCTGCCCTTGGAAAAGATCCAGAAATTGCAATTGGTGTAAGACTGCTAACTTATGCAAGGGACAGGAACAATATGATACTTATACTGAAAGACCAGCATTGGTTGTCTATTCTCTACTGGAACACTTTTAAGTGCTGGTACTCACATTTAAAGCTATAAATGGCTTAGGTCCTTATTCTCTGAAGGGCAGCCTTTCCCACTATTAGCATACTTGGTTACTGAGATCAGCAACAGAGCTCCTTTTAAAGAGGCTCCACTACTGGAAGCTTAACTATTTGTTACACAGGAGAAAACCTTCTCCTGTGTGGCTCCCAGGCTCTTAAGGAGGTGTATTTGAATCCCAGTCTCCTAGTATTCAGGAAAACGAGGAGGAAAAATCCCTTTCATCAAGCTTTTAAGGGTAGATTGATTTTAATTATATTGATTTTAATTTTTGTTTCAATTGTACTGATTTAAATAATACATGCTATGTTTTATTTTATGGTTATAAGCAACCTTGACTGCATGCCTAAGCAGAAAGATAGAGTATAAATTTAATAACAAATAGAATAAAAATAAAAGAACATAAATTAATTGCATATACAGATAGTCCTTGCCTAATGACCACAACTAGAACTGGAACTTCCATCGCTAAGCAATGTGGTCATTAGGCAAAACATCACATGACTGCATAGCTTAACAACTGCAATCCTGGCAGTCCTAGTTGCCATCATTAAGTGAATGCCCTGGTCATTAGGCAACTTCCTGCCGGCTTCACACAGTGGGGAAGCCGGCAGGGAGTTGTAAGCCCCAGGTGCCGCTGCGTGGGGGAGGGAGCGAGGAGGTCCGTGGGAGGGTCAGGTCAGGTGTGCGAGGGTGCAGTGCAGGTGAGGTGTGTGAGGGCCTCAGAACCACTTGGATTTTCAGCCCCAGAATGGGGAGGCTTCTGAAGCCTCTCCACTCTGGGGCTGAAAATCCAAGCAGTTCTGAGGCCCCCGCGCATCCGACCTGCATCGTACCCTTGCACACCTGACTTGATCCTCCCATCCACCTCCATGCATCCCCTCTCTCCCTTCCCCATCCTCTGTAGCTGAAAATCCTGCTTGGATTTTCGGCATAAAGCTGTTTCAGGCAGCCCCCAAAGCTCTCTGTGTTAAATGCGCTGTTTCAGGCAGCCTCCAAAGAAGAGCGGGAGTCTTATCGGCAGGTGGCAGCGGCTTGTGACCTTCCCTGCCGGCATCCCCATTGACTTTCCCGGCAAGCAGCAAGGAAGATTGCAAATGGTGATCACATGATCGTGGGATGCTTGGCAACCAGTCATAAGGGCGAACCAATTGCCAAGGACCCAAATTGCCGTAACTTTGGGTCAGGTTGTAAGTCCCTTCTCTCAGCACTGTCGTAACTTTGAACGGTTGCTGAATGAATGGTCGTTAAGTGAGGACTACCTGTACATAAATATTATGAAAAAAGAATTTATTATATCAACAAAAAATAATTCACTGATCTGAACAAGGGCTACAATAAAAGGGGTTGAGGTTTAACTTATGTTCCTCCTTTCCTAATTCACTAATGAATTTGTTTTCCTCTCCCCAATCACTGTTATTTCCTTTCTCCATAATCCTAATTGAGACCTTGGAAGCTAGTTTTAGAAAAATATTAGTTAGAAGACTTAGTCACAGATATGTGTAATATATAGTTTGATTCTGATATACAAATGATTGCTAATTTATTCATTTTCCCCTGAAAAATTAATTAGGTCTTGGAAAAGTAGCTGTTAATGAACAATATTAATATAAGCCATGAATCAATATTATGTACATTCAAAACTAAAATATTTAGACAAACTAAAGTTATTTAAACAAACTTAGTTTTTTTTAAAAAAAGGAAATAAGTTCAACATAGCTGCATCACTATATTTTTAGATGTTTACTAACAGACATTTCATGCCTACTTACTGAGCCAAATGTAGAATACTTTGCTGCTTAGAGTGGTCATTGCTGTGAACTGGTCTTGCTCACTTTTAGTCCTGATATATTCCATATTTAGACTTTGCCCATCTTCAAGATGAAACGAATTTGCTTTTGGTTCAATATTAAGAACGCTGAATGATTCACTAGGCAAAACAACAGTGGAAACTCCTAAGGAATTTATTAATACAAAAGGTGCCTGATCTTTTTTGAATGTTTCTGAAGTCTCTGTAGCTGCTTCTGCAAATGCCTATCCAAACAAGAATAATAATTCAATAAATTTTCAATTTAATAACTTTTTCTAGAGATGATTTTCTTCACTTAAGGCCCAGATCCAAATTGAAATCTCACTTACCGTGCCTAGGTTATTCAACATTAATAGCCCACATTTGGATAAAGTAATATTCAGCTGATTTTGAGAATAAATAGTTATTACTGTTTTATACTCTGGCACTTTATAGTGTTCTTCTTCAGCCACTGATTCAACAAAGGCTTTTTTGTTTTTCTTTTTCATCTTAAAGAGAAAATATTGGGAACAGTTAAAATTGGAACCAGCAGTGGAAAGTTCTTTAGAATACTTTGTAAAATTAACTTATCAAAAGTGTTGTTGAAATATTAGCATATCTTAAATAATACAAGATAGTGGGAGAAATATAATAAATATTTCTTCCTTTTTAAAAAATAATTTTAATTAAAAGTTTTTTTAAAAACAATAATAAAAGACAACACAAACTAAACTCAGAAAAGAAAAGAAAATAGAGAGTAGAGAGTGCAAGAAAAGAGGGGGAAAAGGAAAGAGAAAAAAATAAGAAAAAGAGAAAAGAAATATTTTAAGAAGTGACTTCCAATCTTTATCACTTTGTCCCGGTAATTATACTGATCCTGAAACAGTGGATCATATTTTATTGTATTGTGAATTTTATAAGAGTCTTTGGCAGGAAGTTATCTAGCCTATTTTAAAATCTAAACCAGGAAGGGATACTTCTGAGTATGTAAAAATTTTACTTGCAGATGAAATTCCTGAGATTACAGTGGCAACAGCCAGATTTTTAACTATGGCTATAAAATAAGGTTTTTAGTAACAAATCAATGAGTTGGACTTTTAAGTGTATCATATAATATTTATTAAATATGTTATCTGTTAAATTGTCTTATTTAATGTCAAGTCTAGATTATATGTGAACTTGTTTTTGGACCTTTTGGCTGTAAATAAATAAAGAAATCAAAGGTTATATGCAAGTATCTCTTCTTCCCATAACCCATCCCTTATCCATATGGAAATCCATAAATCATTAACATTTCAGTCTTGGTATCAGCAAATAGTCCGTAAAGGGTTCCCAGAATTTTATAGAAATGTCTTATTTTAACCTTGGTCGAACAAGCCAACTTTGTACTCCTTCCTTTTGCTTCTAGTAATCTTTAATTCATTCTGTCATCTCTGTCTTATAATCTGCAATTTTTTTTATTTTTCTGTATTTCAACAATTTCTTGGTATTCTATATTTTCTTCATCAGATGAGGTTTGTTTCAGCTCTTTATACTGTAGATCTTTCAAGGTATTCTCTTTCATATCTGTCATTTCTTCTTTAACATCTTTTAGACATAGTTTATCCACAGAAGCAGACATCATTGCTGACATTGTTGCTCCTAGTTTCTGTCCCCATTCTTCAAATATCTCCCAGAGTATTTCAAACGTCGTAACATTTTCTGTCATTTTGTGCCAGTGCACCACCTTCCCCCCCCCCCCCTTTTATGCCTGGAATCTTTAGTCCCTTCTAGTGTCCAATTTCTAAAAATCTCAAATTTCTGTTATGACTTAAATAGACTAAACAATTTAGTTCCACGAAACTGCCATTTATTTATATAATTATTCCTAACATTTTATAACAAAAGTCCTAATATTCCAAATTCATCTGGTCCCTTAATTTGTGTATAACTTTCTTGAATTAAAGTCTTATTTATCTTTTTCCCAGTTATTTCAATTTTTTAAAATTCTTAAGCTTATAATTTTTCTTTTATTCTGGAATGAAGGCAAACTCAGCAGGTGATTTTGCAAACTTGCCATTTTGAAGATCTCTAACAGCCTTACGATAGTTAAATAAGTAATTTCCAAAAGTGATTAGAAAGTGAGGTTAGTGAACCCAGTGTCCTTAAAAAGGTTCTGCCGCGGTTGAGTGTGATGGCTTCCCTTTGTCTCCCAGCACTCAAACCCACGGGAAACTGCTATCCTGTGGTCTCCACACGAGGAGCAGCTGTCCAGAGCACAAGTAGACAATCTTCTGTCCTTTACTTATGTGGAGAGGTTCCGTGGGACCCGTCTACTTGCTGGTCCTTCAGTCACAGCCACAACATCATCTCTGCTCGTTTGGAGACGCGCTAGCTTGCCATTCCTCACCCAGAAGTGGCAGGAGGAAGTATAATAAATATTTCAAGAACATAAAATAAATAACTGGTTTGAGAATTTTTGCTTCAACTAACTTATTTATTATGGATAATGTCAACATTATAACAATTGAGGTGTCTGTGGAACAGAGAGCTGAAATACTGTGAAGCATTTTAATAGATGCAGTGAATTCAAATGCACTCAACACAATAAAACACAATCTTTGTAAGCCATCAAATATCAGAATAAAAGGAAGATTTGGCTCTTATCACAATGCCAATACACTAAGTGCTGGACTAAAACTAAGATGGGTGACTCTGGATCATCATTTAGTATGTCACATAATATATTAGGTTATTATAAGGATAAACTGAAAGAAGGGGAGATAATCTTGTGTGTAACAAAAAATGTAATATATACAGTAATATTTCACAGTCGTATTCTTGCAAAGTAAGTGGAGTACAGAAGAAAAGAGAGTTTCAAAGTGAGAAGTCCAGAACACAAATTACTATGGAGAGTTTAAATAGTCAGTGGGCTTTAATCTACCTTTACAACTGCTTTGAAATTGGGAATACACTGAATTATCTTCCACAATAAGGAAACATTTCTACCCAAAAGTAAGAAGCAAGAGATTATTCTTCTCAAATAAGTTTAGCACAGTCACATATTTAACACTTTTATTACAATGATGGATCATGAAGAACATTTACTATATTTGTTAATCCTATCTGTCCTATACTTAGGTGAAATTATAATTCTAAACCATACCTTCAATTCTAGAATCCATGGTCTGAATTCATCACTGTTTTCTATTTCTAGAGGCTCAAGTAACGGTTCCCAAACACCAAACATCTCATTGAAATAATGTACCTAAAATACAAATGAAATGAAATGTAAAACTTAGGTTATATTAGGTTAGTTTGGATGTAATGAAAATGAAGAGCAATAAAAAAGATATTAGTATTATATAAAGAAAGTTCATCCCTTACTATACTATGTAAGTAACAAGCTGGAGGATGAATTTGAAAATGACACAACACCTTATATAATTTTCATTCAATATCTTCAGAATATTCTAAAAGCCCACTAAGGTTTGATCAATCTGGTGAAGCTTTCCAATTAGAATCTACACATAAGCTGGTTTGCATATTTAGATGCTATCTATATTTCAAATTCTAGCATAATATTAAGATCTACATGCATTCTAAAGAGGGAAAGCTATTGTTATAATAGTATTTTAGTGTCTGAGATTTCTCTCTCCCTCTCCCTCTCCCTCTCTCACTCACACACACACACACACAGAGCGATCAAACTTTTTTCCATAGGTCATTTGCATAGCTTTTTGCCTGTTCTAGAACCAGCAGAAGACTAAACTAGCATAACATTTGCTATCTACATTGCTGATGTCTTCTTGCCTCTACAGCCTCTTTTTTGGCTTGTCACCAGACAGTGGTGCCTTGATTTTGGACATTTGTATCATGGCAAGACAGAAGTTGAGAAAGACACTAAAGATATGCATCGATGTAAAGATAGCCTAATGGATACTATGCTTTGTTTAATGTAGATTATTCAACAGCTATCTGGTGCAGAACTTCTTGATGGATTTAAAATGGTGAGAGGAAATATTAAACAATGCTTACATCCCACATACAGAAACAGCCTACAAGGTGAAGCATTTTTTAAACATTTACACTGTTTCTTCAAATAACAAAAGTGTACTGACCTCTAGTTCAAGACGTGATGAAAGATTGATTAGACTACTCCAGTTTTTGACTTCTCCAGAAAATGAGGATTTTGCTAAAAGCATTGGTACTGTTTTATGACCAACTCCAGCTTCAAGAGTTATAACAACACTTTCAATTTTCATTGTTAATGACTCTCCTGTAGGAACCAACTCAATTACAGAAGCAGGATCTTTATTTTCAACTGACTCTTCAAGAAACCACATATTTAGATTTTTAATATTCTTCTTATCCCAAAGGTCTGGCTGTACTGGGCTAATATCTTTCTCTGCAGCCTCTTGAGTTGGGAAAAGCGCTGATGTAATAGTTATAACTGTATTTATGATAATAGGTGACACCTAATTTTTAAAAAAGGAAAAGTATGGATTTTAACAAATTAGAGAATCAAGAAATTACTAAAATACTAGATATAAAAGGAAAGATATTTATGTCTGAAATAAACAGGAGTCTAAGGAATTATACAACATTTATTTAATAACTGAGTTAGTTTATACAAAAAGAATCTACTTCAGTTTTCCCATAGATCATAAAATTAAAAGTATCGCCATATTTTCTGAGATTAATATATATGCATAAATGTTTAAAGTACCTTAATAGTAAGGGATTTTATTGATAGCTCAGCTTTCTGTGGATCTTCACCTGACTGCATCATATTAAAGAAAAGATCACATGGTTGTAATACCTGGAACCACATAAAAAAATAATTGAATATAAATATTTGTCTGTTAAATTAATGTAAATCACCTAAGCAAAATGGTAATACATGGTACAAATAAAGGAAACAAAATATTTCAGAAACTGATTTCTCTACAATCATTTGGTAGGAAGCAAGTAAGCTTCCATGAAATAGCAACCTGGTGCTATATGCACAAATTTTCAGTTACACAGCTGCCTCCAGGAACAACAAAAAATTGTACACATAGTTCCTAATGTCACACTATGAACTGTGTATGCAGTACCAAAGTCATGGTTAGTGATATGGATGTAGATCAAGAGCAGATAAAATCTATTTCCATTAACACTGATAAATGCGAATAGCAACTTGTAATTATTGATTGTTGTTCCATCAAGCCAGGAGCTTGCTCTATTTAATTTCCTCTCAGTCATGAGATTGGGGTTTTAATTATTGTTAATGTTTCATACACAACCCCTGCTTCCAGAGGAATATTTTTAGATGCTATTTTTCACTGACTATATGTATGATAATAAACCCAATTACTAATTGGAAAGTCTAATTGGCAAAATGGAGCAGCCAATAAGCCAAGCAAACAAATCAATCTCTCTTTCTCCTTCCCTCCTTCCTTCCTTCCCTCCTTCTTTTCCATCCGAGAGCCATCTTAATTACAAGAGAGAATTGCACATCCCCATTTGAATATTGTGTACAGATACTGCTACTTATATATAGCTACTCTAAGTGCACCGTTTTCACATAAAGTTGCACAGCACTATGGTAGATTTCAGTTTTAGAAAAATCTTACCGTGGTGATATTGCCTTTCCTCAGAGTTGGAAAAAATGGGCAAGCTTTCACATTTATATCTTCAACAACAGCTGTCATTTTATACATTTCGGGAGTATTTTTTATGGAGATTTCACACTGTGCTGTGGCCACCAACGCAGAAGCATCACTTCGTGTTAAATCAGCCACAAACACAATCTCAGGATTTTTAATGGTAAGATTTATTTCCATTGTGGATGCTGACTGTACAGGAGCTAAAAATGTAATGCATATATTCAGTAAGATTTTAAATATATCTTTTTACTTTCTAGTGTTATCGATCTCACCTGTTCTTGCTTTTAATTAAAAATGTTGAAAATATTCACAGTAAACAATTGATACCAGATTATGTAAAATACAGGGAAAACAGAAATCAGGTCCTGGAAAGACTTAAAATTGAAATCAGAACTGAAATGAACTTTGGCAATTAATATAAATGAACTGGTCTAAGTTATCTAATTATCTCGAGTAGTCTTATCTTCTTGCCTTCATTACATGGTTCCACTTTAATATTATTTGATAGAAATGACAAGTCTGTTTTTCATGGAAAACATGTGTGTCAGCTATGATGTCCTCCTTTATAAAATTGACTTAAGAACGCATTAGCCATTTTTAGAAATTTATAAGATTAGTAAAGACCTCTTTTCCAATGTGTCCTTGAGACTGAAAGTCCTAATGATTTTACCTACTTTTACCTAAATTTTAATTCTTGTATATGATTTTGTGGAACTGACTTAAGAACTTCTAGGCATTAAAATACAATACAACTAACAGAATTAGAGCTATTAACAGAATTTAAAATGTTTTTGATCACCAAGAAAAAAAATCCCCTTGCCTGTGAATGAAATAGTTCTGATGCCGGAAATATTCTTTTTATCTTTAGATCTATGTTTGTATATGTTAGAGTAGACATATCCACCTGTGTGAGAAATGCTGTTCTTAAAGATTCATTGTCTGTTGTCCTATCACCAGTAATTTTTATAGCTATTTCTATAAAATAATTGTAGCGTTTGGAAATCCTGCTGTCTATAAAGGACAGCTTTATAGTCTGTAGTATGTTTTTTCATTCATTTTGATGACAGTTAATCAATTTTAATACTGCAGCCTTAGCAAAAATAAATAATGTTTATAATGTTTGGAATAAAAATGTTCACAGTAGATTTCTTGCATCTCTCTTCGTTTTACTGTTCTGGATTCAGAACACTTCTACTTCTGCAATTTCAAGCCATTTTGTATCACTCTGCCATTTTTTTTAAATAGTAGCCTGTGCTTTTCTCTTTTTATTCTTCTTTTTTTCTCTTGCAGTTTAATAACCAATGAATTCCATTTAAAATATTACATTACTGATAAACACTTATTTCACAGGCTTTATAACTGTCTCTTTTAATTACCTGACAGGAATTTCAGATAGCCTCCTAAAAAACAAGGGAGACTTACACAAGGAATCATATACAGTGGGGCAAAAAAGTATTTAGTCCGTCACCAATTGTCCAAGTTCTCCCACTTAAAAAGATGAGAGAGGCCTGTAATTTTCATCATAGGTATACCTCAACTATGAGAGACAAAATGGGGGAAAAAATCCAGAAAATCACATTGTCTGATTTTTAAAGAATTTATTTGCAAATCATGGTGGAAAATAAATATTTGGTCAATATCAAAAGTTCATCTCAATACTTTGTTATATATCCTTTGTTGGCAATGACAGAGGTCAAACGTTTTCTGTAAGTCTTCACACACTGTTGCTGGTATTTTGGCCCATTCCTCCATGCAGATCTCCTCTAGAGCAGTGATGTTTTGGGGCTGTCGTTGGGCAACACGGACTTTCAACTCCCTCCAAAGGTTTTCCATGGGGTTGAGATCTGGCTAGGCCACTCCAGGACCTTGAAATGCTTCTTACGAAGCCACTCCTTCGTTGCCCGGGTGGTGTGTTTGGGATCATTGTCATGCTGAAAGACCCAGCCATGTTTCATCTTCAATGCCCTTGCTGATGGAAGGAGGTGTTCACTCAAAAGCTTACGATACATGGCCCCATTCATTCATTCTTTCCTTTACACGGATCAGTCGTCCTGGTCCCTTTGCAGAAAAACAGCCCCAAAGCATGATGTTTCCACCCCCATGCTTCACAGTAGGTATGGTGTTCTTTGGATGCAACTCAGCATTCTCTCTCCTCCAAACACAACGAGTTGAGTTTAGACCAAAACGTTCTACTTTGGTTTCATCTGACCATATGACATTCTCCCAATCCTCTTCTGGATCATCCAAATGCTCTCTAGCAAACTTCAGACAGGCCCAGACATGTACTGGCTTAAGCAGGGGGACACATCTGGCACTGCAGGATTTGAGTCCCTGGCAGCATAGTGTGTTACTGATGGTAGCCTTTGTTACTTTGGTCCCAGCTCTCTGCAGGTCATTCACTAGGTCCCCCCATGTGGTTCTGGGATTTTTGCTCACCATTCTTGTGATCATTTTGACCCCACGGGGTGGGATCTTGCGTGAAGCCCCAGATCAAGGGAGATTATCAGTGGTCTTATATGTCTTCCATTTTCTAATTATTGCTCCCACAGTTGATTTCTTCACACCAAGCTGCTTGCCTATTGCAGATTCAGTCTTCCCAGCCTGGTGGTCTACAATTTTGTTTCTGGTGTCCCTTGACAGCTCTTTGGTCTTGGCCATAGTGGAGTTTGGAGTGTGACTGTTTGAGGTTGTGGACAAGTGTCTTTTATACTGATAACAAGGTCAAACAGGTACCATTACTACAGGTAACGAGTGGAGGACAGAGGAGCCTCTTAAAGAAGTAGTTACAGGTCTGTGAGAGCCAGACATCTTGCTTGTTTGTAGGTGACCAAATATTTATTTTCCACCATGATTTGCAAATAAATTCTTTAAAAATCAGACATTGTGATTTTCTGGATTTTTTTCCCCATTCTGTCTCTCATAGTTGAGGTATACCTATGATGAAAATTACAGGCCTCTCTCATCTTTTTAAGTGGGAGAACTTGCACAATTGGTGGCTGACTAAATACTTTTTTGCCCCACTGTAACCTCCTGCAATTATATTCAGTTCAGCAAAATTTGAAGTAATAATGTAGAAACACTTGAAATTTAGCAAAAATCCAAATTTTATAAAATTACTGAGTAAAATTATTATCATGCAGACAAAGTTACAGCTACACAATGAAGCCAAAATTATTCAGTCAATACCTAAAACATATTGGTACCAATTACTGACCTTGTTCTTTTGTAGCCAAAGTTTGCTTGAAGTTTTTTTCTGCAGCAGCACTTTCAGCAGTAGCATTTAGAAATACATCTGCAACAGTAAGCAGAAACTCTACACTAGCACAGAGGTAAGTTTCCTCAACAACTGTATCCACAACAGTGGTGCCATCTCTCCCCTGTTTATAGCTTATATTCACCATAACTTGCTTTTCAGATCCATGCTTCATTTCTACCATTCTGAAAGACAAGTTGACAGAATAAATATTATAACTTATAAAACATTGCATCAGTAATATCTTTTAAAGACTATATGCGCATAATCTTAAATATAGCTCTCAAATCACATAAAATGAAATCTGGAAGGTTTATCAGTCTTACTTTTTGCTCTCAGTTCGTCATTCCATAAATAATTAAATAACCTTTGAGAAACAAATATGCTTTATGCCATCCTTTTTAGCTTTATATATAACCGAAGTTTCCTTTCACAGTTCTAATCCTCTCACATTTAAATCTGTTGTTAAAGAAAATTTTAAAAATTCAAATGTTTTGACCAAGCCTAAAGAATACCTTTGGAATGCAGAATAACTTGGGTATATCCAGGGGAATTTCTGCCACTTTTATTTTAATACAAACCTTTTAAAACCCTTAACACATCCAGAGCCTTCATCCTTCAAGTTTCTAGTTGCTGTATTAAATCATTTTTTAAAATTCTTTTGGATTATATTTGGGTTTTTTTGTCTGCTAGCTGCCTTGAATTCCACAGGTATGGAAATGCAGAGTACAAATTGAAATCCTATACGTACACATACTCATTAAACTTTTTTTTTGAGTAAGCAACATTAAAGCATAATGCAAAGGAGAAGTGAATAATTGTATGGAAAAAAACAAAGGTAGGAGATAATAAAAGAAAATAAACATAGCTAAATCTACTTTATATTAACACGACTCCATATCTTTGTATCTTTGCAAAATATCCTCATTTACAGAATAATCATATATCAATTCATATATTGTCTAAATCTCTCTTTTCAAGAATCTCATCAACTCCCTTTTCATGATCTTCCCCTTCTTTTCAACCCATTGCCTCTTCCATGTATTTATTTTGTGATTCAATCCTTTCATTCTCACTCTATTATCAAACTACTTCAACATACATTTTAGTACTACTCGTTTATTTTTGCTTTTATTCCACATTCAGTTACTGAGTGGGTAACATGCTATAGCATGGCTCCCTTTGGATGTAGGTAGTTGAGAAAAATAAATTGCTTACCCTATGATTCATGTTTTCTAGGAAGTTATCTTTGTGCAAAAGTCCTTTATGGATGACATTTTTATAAGGCATGTTTTTGTAGGACTATGAAAGGACTTTTTTATCTGAAAACCTCTGAAGTGTTCTAGTGGTGAAACTTCATTGTATAGTCTATTTAAAAAATAAACAGTAAGCACCCAAAGTGTGAAGTGATACTGCCTCACAAATCCAAGAGATCTGAGGCTGTCAGATTCTTGAAGCATCAAAAGAATAGTGTCAGAGATAATTTTATGCTAGTGATTTCGTTGGAGAAAAACTTAAGTTTAAACAATTTTAACTGAGAGGTGGTTTCTGAGGGAAATATCAAAAATATCTTGATATAACTAATTCCATGAAGTTTTCTTGCTGTCAAATATGACAGTAGAACAACCTACAGCATTGCAAAATCATATACAGTAAAGCAGTACCATTTGAAAATATGGATGGTAACCTTTAGTTCTTTAGGTTTTCTAAAGTATCACTTATGAGCTTAAAAAGAACTTAAACAGAAAGTTCTCAATCCTGTTTCATATCTTGTAATAGATTCAAAGATCAATGCTAAGCTTTTTTGCAAAATTATTGAGGTTGAGATTTATTTCAAGACTTGGTTCAGCAAATATTCATCAAGCTTACACATTATGTTATTATCTAAAAGTCTATGCATAAAAAGAAGAGACTTTTCCTATACATAATTATGATAATGGATGACCTAAACTGAGGAAGTATAAACTCTGGATAGATTTTCTTCACAGTGAAGATGAATTTATTACTCTCCTTTCTAGGAATGCAGTATTGTTAAATCTAATGTCTTACAAAAGCATGCTTCCAATAGAAAAGAATATATGTAGCTCAGGGTTTAACTGTGGAGTTCTTGGTACTCCCTGAGCTTAGTTGTCTACTTGCAGACATTTCATTACCCAACTAGGTAACATAATCAATGTGAGTGTGTGGGGTTTGCTCCTTGTTTATATAGAGTAGCTTAACCTGCCAATTTTGGTGGGGGTGTGGTTTTTTCCTTAGTAGTTCCTTGATTAGGGAATTGTTTTCTGCTTGATAGTTTGCCTGGTGTTAATCCCTGCTTATCTGGGTGTTGGCTGCTGGAGAGAATGTGTTCTGGTCTTTTTGTTTCCTTCTTAGCTTTTTTATTGTCTCTTTTGAATGGTGTGTAAATATGGCTTATTTCTGTGTGTCTATTGATGGCTTATTTGTTTGAATGCCAAGCTTCCAGGAATTCCCTAGCATTTTTGGATTTAGCTTGGTCTAGGATGCTTGAAATTTCCCAGCTGAAATTATGGTTGAGTCTGTCCATGTGTTGTGAGATTAAGGAGTTTTCATTGTATCTTCTGACAACTAGTTGGTGTTCATGGATGCACTCTGCTAGCCTTCTGCCTGTCTGTCCCACATAGCAGCTGTTACAATCCTTATGTTGTACGTGACTCCTGTTTTTTCTTCTTGGGCTACTGGGTCCTTTGGTTTACTTAAGATGTTTTGGAGGGCTTTAGTTGGTTTGTTTGCTATGGTAATGCCGTGTGGTTGTAAGAGTCTGTTGGTGGTTTCTGAGATGTTTTTGATGTATGGTAGTGTTATTCTTTTCATAGCTTGTGTTGCTTGTGCTGTAGTGTACTGAGTGGTGAGGCACTTTTTGATAAAGTTGCGTGGGTATCCATTTTGTTGTGAGATGTTGTATAGGTGTTAGATTTGCCGTCATTAATCAAGGACTACCTGTATTACTTACCTGTGAAGTCTACTCTGTGTGTGTGTATAAAAAAAAGACATGAAAGGCAAAAGAGAGAGACTGGGAAAGATGAAGATGGGAAATACATATTATAATAAAGTAGAATAATTACTTAAGGCCACAAATGTGATTTTCAAATTTTGAAACTAAAAATAAAAATAAAAAATTATGGTTGAATCACTACTTTTTGCATGTACTCAAGCACACATATGTCCAAATTGTCCTAAACTGATTTAGAATGACAAGGGTCCTCTACATATTTAATAGTATTAATTCCTACTTGTTAGGTCTAAAGTTCCACTGAGGACTGTTCATGGGGTTTTGCTGAAGAAATAATTTTTGCCACTTCACCTGTCCTAATAGTTCTATAAAATGCTGCTCTAAGTTGGAAGATCTTCTGGAACAATCTGTAAAGTAACATAGGCAACTTTAGATGGAATGAGAAATCAGCAAATATCTTCCCCCCTTCCTTCATCAGGAAACTCCACTGGATCTCACCCCTTTCCATGAATGCATGTCCTCTTATTCACAGAAGCAACATCCTTGATCCAATACCTTTAAGCTAGCTACAAGTACTAAACTTCAGATGCAACTATACAAAAGTGTGTAATTTTATACTGTTTTACATATCCCTGAATTTGCACTTACTAATTAAGTTCAAAATTGCTTTTCAGACTGTTAGATCCAAATCTTTAGCCCTTTTGGAGGTTAAGGAAGAGAGGGTGAAAAATAGTTTTGCAAAGAAAAAAAGCCTTTTTAAAACTCAACAAGCTGTCCCATTTCCAAGTATTAGCAGCAATGAAAACTACACATCTTTATATATAATAAAGAGTCATTTGCATGGGCTTAAAGCAGCAATTTAGCAATTTTGGATCTTACATAACATTTATAAGCATATCTTTTGGTATTGCCAGCACAACTATCATTCTATATAACTTAAGAATTCAACGTTTTATTGTTTTAAAAAAAACACACCTTGGTGTAGCTTTCTGTACAGTTTCCCGTTTATCATCTAAGGTGCAATTTGTTAACTTAACTGAGGCATTCAGTGACCCATCTGACAACATTTTGACAGCAGCAGATATTAACAATAATTTAAATTCTGCAAGTTTCAGACGATTATCTCGTTCATCCTTAACTTGAGGCTGTTTTGAAAAGAAAGCAAATAATTAAATTAACCTTAATACAATTTATACAAGGAATGCTTTTTTTTTTTGGTGCCTTCAAGTCAGTCTGGACAAGTTCTCGCAATTCCTTGGAAACATTTTCAGAAGTGATTTGCCACTTCATGCAGCTAAGAGAAGTGACTGGCCCAATGTCATCCAGCCCATTTCGTCCCTAAGGCAGGACTAAAACTCAGCCTCCTAATATCTAGCCTAGTGCCTTTAACTACATCACATAGGCTTTCACAAATTCTGTTACTGTGAACAAATTCCTAAGCCATTTAAAACACTGGATTCAAACAATCTTGAACAGAAAGGATTTATCACAGTTACACACTGTTACATAAATGATAGACACAGATTTTGCAAATCAGAATATCTGCACTACTGTAAATTGTTATTCATCTGCAAACAGCTGTACAATTCTAGAGAAGGCAGAAGTGGTGCTTCTGGATTAACTGAAACTTTTAAAGCAAGCTCCAATGGCTGAAACAAAACAATTTCTCCCCATGTGAATCAACTGTACAATAAACTCAATTAGCTAGCTTTGGGAGGGAAGAGAGTTCAAAAATAATACTTTTGGTACTTACTCATGGAATACATTTGGAAGATAGGAGTGTAATGGATTCAGGAACTAACATGCCCATCCTCATATTAGAGAGACCCTTGAGATCAGTTGCCCAATATTCCAAATCTGTGTGCTAAATCCTCTATCACTACAATCAACCATCATTATTGCTCAAGATTTCTTTTTGTATATTTATGTCTGGTGACTCTTGCAAACCACTGATTTTTTCAGCATTTTTATTTCCATTACCTTTCTTCAGGCAAACATTATCTATTCTATCCCATCCTTTCAGCATTCTTTTGTTTAAAGAACAAATGTACGTTTTAAATTTAGCCTTCCTTTATTTATCCCTCCTATAAATCATCTTATCTTCTTCTTTTATAAGAACTGTAAATCACTTAATTTTGTGTCTTATCTGTCTTATTATCTTTTGTAATTGTAGGCACTATTCCATTAATTCTACTTTGGCTCACCAAAAACAGCAAGGTTAGGTTAATATACTACGTACCAGAAACACCAAGGAAAACTTGGATACCTTTGAAGATTAGCCTGAAGATTATCTCTTGCATGGGAAGTTCTCCTTCCCCAGTAATTTTAACTCTACTGAAACACCTAGGCAGAGCTTCTTTCTTGGTCTTTCCTTCCCTGGGCTGGTACTTTTCCCCCTCATCTTGGCCTAATTTTTTGTTTGTTCGTTTGTTTGTCTGCTTGTTTCTTTTCTCTTTTCTATTACTTTCCCTTCCCAGGGCAGCTCTAATTTTTTTTTTTTTTTTTTGTGCCTTTGAGTCACTGTTGACTCCTGGTGACTGCCCGGACTAGTCCCTGCAGTTTTCTTGGCAAGGTTTTCCAGAAGTGGTTTGCCATTGCCTCCTTCCTAGAACTGAGAGAAAGGGATTGGCCCAAGGTCACCCAGCTGGCTTCATGCCTAAAACTCAGAGTCTCCAGGTTTCTAACCTGGTGCATTAACCACTACACCAAACTGCCTCTTTGATTTCTTTTACCCCATCTTTTTCTTTCTTGCTATTTCTACTGGAGAGAGGGAGCGTGCACATCTATATTTAAAGAATGGTTAATGTACTTGAGGGAAATGTTTGTTATACAATAGTTTAAGAATGGAGGTGCTTCATTTTATAAGCAATTAATTTATTATTATTATTTATTATTATTATTATTATTATTATTATTATTATTAATTCAATTAATATATTTTCCTGATCCTGCCTCCTCCATCGCTGCTGTCAAGTATATGTATATACATATATTTATATATGCAAAAAACCAAAACCAAATCAGTGTGTCACTTTCACATGTTTTTAGGTGGGCAAGAGAATCTCAAGGGTTTTGTCTACAGATGGCAACCTAAGGTTAACAAGGTGGGGAAGCTGTGCCTTACACAAGATTTTAATAGGTGCTTATTTATTTCGGTGTACTGTCTATTCTTCCTTTGTGGTGGAGTGTTGTCTTAAATTCAGGTTGTCTTTCTTTCAATTTACCTTTCTAAATAATGGAAGAGACTGCCTAGAGTAGATCTGGACATACATACACACTGTTAGTTGTGCTGCATGGGTAGAATTGATGTGAATTAGATAACAAACACAGCAAAAATGTGTATTATATCCAAATAATTCCATGGGAATATAAGTCTTTTGAAGAAACAGAACAGTTTCTCTCATGTAAGTACACACACTCATTTTTTTACTGTTAAAAGAAAGGTACTCATACAGAAGAACAACAGAAAAATAAAACCTAATTCTCCATTGTCCAGCAACTATCACTGTAATGCTTTTTTCAGTTCCTTACTAGATTTGAATGAATAATGCTTGCTCTACTGTCTACTTACTATCCAAAGAAAGATTAAGCAATGATAGTAAGATAGCTGAAAAATTACAGTGATTTAACTTCAAAGAATATATTTTCCTTACCTGCTTGGAACGTGGGCTGTACAAAACTAGAGTCAGGGAATCAAACTGGAAGTCTAGTTTTAGTGTTGTTTTTACTTTAACAGAGGAATGCATTTCCACCACAGCTGATGTCACCACTGTTATTCCAGCTTTAAACATTAGAGACACATATATTAAGCATATATACAAAAGATATTATTAAGTATCAAGAAAGTGAACAGTTTTTAATCCAGAGCATTTTAAAAGAGAACTACTTTTCACGGAATAAATTTTATTAAGTACTACCGCAATTAAAAACTTTCACCAGAAAAATAGCTTGCAACATCCAAAGTTGTAAAATTGTGATGCGTAAGAACATTCAGATATTCAGGCAAGTATTTTTTATATATGCTGAAAAATATTTGAATTAATCTACTAAAGTACAGTTGTGAGATTATTTCTATATTATGCAGAACTATTACATGATTAAAAGCAAAAGGAATAAATTGGAATGGTCTTCTTTTTGTCTTACATATGAAAAATAATGTGAATTTGTTTAGATAATAAAAAAATGTTTAGATATAAACTCCTATGATTTAACATACCTAGTTGATAGTGTAAACCAAAATATTAAAAGGATATTGCCATCTATATCTATAAAGAAACTGATTATATAGCAAGACTGTACCAAACAAAACTAGTGATTATATACAGCTTATAATTTATTTCAGACATTTATTTAAAGCTGCAATCTTATATTCACTTCAGGAATTACATAAAGTGGGGATAGTCTGACTGCATTCAAGGAAAGTGGGAAGAATAGTGACAGAAGATTGAGGGCGGAGCTGGCGTCGCGGCGATACGGCGGGCGATCCTGGGCTCCCAGGATGGCAGCCGATATCTCCTCGCCCGGACGGTCCCGATGGACCTAAGCCGTCCCGTAGAGATGGCGAACGCAAAGGGCGCGTCCCGCGGATCTCAGGGACGCCGCAAGTCCCAGATCGATCCGGGGAGAAGCTCTTGAAGCCGGCGGAGGAGAGGCAGCCAAAAATGGCTGCGAAAGCCGGGACAGCTCCAAAGGAAGATGGAAGAGAAGGGTGTCAACTGGGTGAGATGGACTTTTACTATTCAACTATTCTTAGAGAACACCTTAAGTAACTTAAAGAGATTTTTAAAAGTGAAGAAAAGTGGATTAAGCGGCGAGATTGAACCCTATTAAAATTAAGAAGGGGAGAAAATTTTTCTTTTCAACTTTCCCTTTTAGTGGAATTGACAAGATGTTTTTCTTTTAAAAAAAATATATTTTTAACTGGATTGGCTTTCTCTTTTTAATACTCAATAACTTTATATTTTAAGCCTTTTTTTTTTACTAAGATTTTTTTATTGCTATAAGAAATTTATATCTTTTTGACTTTGAAATGGGGAAAGTGGAGTTAAGAGAAAGTAAATGAAAGAAAGTTGCACTGCCATTTAGAGGCGCGAATTAGTGCTTTTTTTTTTCATTGTGACGCACGCTCAAAGACCCTGTGCTTTCTAAAAAGATAGTGGGATGTGCATGTTTATACAGGTGTCATCCGTAACTATAAACAAGAAAGTGGAGTTGAAAGCGACTTTGAAAACATTAAGATGGAAAGTTTGAGCCAGTCACAAGAGCCTTGATTAGTGGCAGTAGCTCTTTTTTCTGCTAGAAGCTCTGCTTTGCTTTCTATTCACCCCCCAGATGGATTTTTTTAAAGAGGCTTAGCCTTTTCCTTCTTTTCCTTTTCTTTTTTTTTTTCCTTCTTTTTTTCTCTCCTTTTGCTTCTTTTTTCTCTTATTTTTGGCAAGAACAAAGATAAAGAATCCTTTGACTCAATGAAGGTTTATCAAGATAATAGACTATACGAGAAACACAATGCAGAAAAAGATCTTTAAACTATTGAGGATGACTATAAAAAATTGGAAGAAGAGCTGCAGAAACTCTCAAAAAAAAAAAGAAAAAAAAAAGAAAAAAGATATTAAAGCTAAAATGGACTTAATTAAACATAAAACGGGATCATTGGAAAAGGAAGAAATAGTACAAGAAATCAGAAACATTAAACGGAATTATTGTGAGGCCTATAAACTGAGAATTAAAAGGGTTAATCAACTGATAAATGAAGAGAGACAGATTTGTTCTTGGCACTGAGGGTGAGAAAGATTATACAAGATTATAATGGAAAATCGTACTAAGAGAATGTACAAAAAGAAGAAGTAAAACAATATTGAAAGAAACTATTGCAGATGTTTAAAGAGAAAATCAGGGGAATACAACAATGATGGAACTGACAGAAGCTTCCAAAAGCAGAATGTTCAAAAGGACACTTATTATTGCTTTCTCTTATCCAATAATATAGAAAAAGGAATGAACAGCCAGATATTTTGGGACATTGAATGAAAAGGGTGAACTCAAAATTATGCAAGCGCTGGAATAAAGTATAAATCTGAGATATATAGTTAAAAATTGTATAACATGTAGTGAAATCTGGTTAGAACTGTAACTTGGTTAGAATTGTAATTGATACTGTAACTGATATTGGTTAGAATTGTAACTCTTAAGAATTGGAAAATTAAAAGTACTTATGCAGGAGGAAGTTATTCAAAATTATGGAATGTGCAGAGATGAGTTAAATTGAGATTTGAAATTAGAGTAAGAAGATAAGCAATTTTATATGACACGGGATTTGTTTTTATTAATGATTAGATGAGAAAATATAGTAATGTAATAGATTAGGAAATTTTATAATAGAAATTTGATATTAATTATTATATATATACACATATAATAGATAGATGGAGATGTATTACTAATCCTATTGAAAGTTAAAATTTTTTGTAATATATGATTTTATAGATTAGCTATGAATGATTAATAATTGTTAATTGATAAGTATACAAGTATATTTTTGAATAGATGATATGAGAATTTAAGATTATGAAAGGGGCACCAACGAGTTTAACTGGTTGACACACGGTATAAAATGGAAGATGCTTTTTTATGCCTTTTTATGTTTTTGTTTGTTCATGTTTGTTTTGTGTTTGTTGTAAAAATAAAAAAAACATTATAAAAAAAAAAAAAAGGAAAGTGGGAAGAAATGTGGTAACCCCATTATCCTTTTACCACTCACCACATGTAAAGGATGACCATCTGTATAGCTGAACTTCTACTATCCATGCAGGTTCCCCAGACGATTGAGGCTGATTGAAAAATCAAGGTCTGTAATCACCTGGAAACCCTCTACGGATAGAAAAGGATCTCTACAACAGATAGTTTCTCTTTATATGTACAAAGCATAACACAGTTTGGTGGTAACTTTCTGATTTTTGCTCACTGTGAATATGAGCAGACTATTGCCATTTTGAATAAACCCTGAAGAGGTTTTTAATCAGGACTCATTAACTCTATTTTTGAGTAGATATTCATGCTCTAGTTATATTACTCTCATACAACCACTATAACCAATATGAAATATTATCAAAATGAATTGGTTAAAGAGAAAAAACAATTAGATTTTTCTTCCTAGTAAAATGATATAATTAGTTTAACTGAAAAGAAAATACCTCCAGAATACTGGGAGACACTTGCAGCTCCACTATGAATGCTTAATACATCTTTTTTTCCTGGTACAGATGGAGGTTCAGAACTATCTCCTAAATTTTCATTCAAGGTCCTCAAAATCGTAGTTATATCTGCCTGACTGAGAATCAGCTTTGGGAAAAAAAGTGGGTAATAACAAAGCATTATTTTAGTTTGAGAATGTCTGAAATTATTACTTATTACTTTCCCCCCGAAAAATCGTAATTTCTGCTTTTAAAATATAATCTTTACACTTTCAGCGGTCAATCATTAATTTATAGAGAGACTTCAAATATGACTTTGCAACAAAAGTGGCCCTATGAATATTTCTGTTCAGAAAAAAAAAATCTGATTTCTCCTTCCTTTTGCCAAATTCCTTCATTTCTCTCAAACACAAGTGCCTTTGCTAATATAAGCAACTATTTTGTTAACAATGCAATTACCACTGTCTGTACTTTCTGCATGTCATTTTCCTCTGTTCTCACTGTTTACTCCACAATCCGGTATGTGGGTGTCTTTATAGTATGTATGTAATATGTGTGCATGTGCGTGTATGTACTATCACAGCTCAGGGGAATACTAAATGCACCTCATGACACAAATTGGACTTCAATCTAGAATATTTTATGCCACAGGTTGTGTATGTGCTTTTATTTACTGGCTTATTTATTTACAAATTGTATATGCCAATCACTTTCAAATGGCTCAGGACAGCTTATAGATACCCACAATGATATAAGCATATAAACTCATAAAAATGAGTATGTTTTTATTGTTTTTTATTTTTTGTTTTGTTCTTATCTTTTGCATGATGTTTGGTTTTATATAATTGTTGTAAGCCACCCAGAGTTGTGGCTCTAAGATGGGTGGCCATACGAGTCTTTTAACTAAATAAATAAAGACTTAAATAAATAAAGGGCTTAGCAAAAATATTTTAAGACACTGACTAAACCCTAACAAAAATGGGCCTGCCCAAACTCAACCTGGATATGGCACAAGACATTATTTCCTTGTCTTCTTCTTGTGTAAGAACATAGTATATGAAGTAACATAGATAAAACATTTGTATTCTACTTGACACACAGGTAGTCCTTACTTAACAACTGTTCATTTAACAATGGTTCGAAGTTATGACAGCCTCGGAAAGGGTGCTTTACGGCCCGTAAAGCACTTCCAGCCATCATAAAACATCGTACCACACCCCCCCCGGTCATGTGGCTGCATTTCAGGCGCTTGGCAACCAGCTTGCATTTATGACCAATTGCCAAGTGCCCCGTGATCATGTGATCGCCATTTGCAATCTTCTCTGCCAGTTTCCCCAGAAAGTCAATGGGGAAGCCGGCAGGGAAAGTTGCAAGTGGAGGGGATGGAAGAAAATCTCTTGGTGTGTGCAGGAACAGAGCTCAAATTCTGAAGATGTGAGCTCTGTTCCTCCAGCTCCACGAAGGATTTGCCCTCCATGCACAGAGGGGAGGGGAAACCCTTCAGTGGGCTGCAAGAACACTTGAGAGCGAAAGGGCTGCCTGCCAGGAGGATTTCAACTCTGCATGGAACTGAAATCCTTCAGCAGCAGCTCTTTCTCTCCATCCATTTAACGAGCCAGGAGATCGCTTAATGACAATTGCATTGAGCGAAGCAGTTGTGTGGGCATCTCACTTAATGACTACTTCGCTCAATGATCGAGATTCTGGTCCCAATTGTGGTCATTAAGTAAGGACTACCTGTAATCATGTTAACAACTACTGCTATGTTTTTAAATATATACTTCTGGAATATCTGTGTTCAAATACTGTGTGGAATAAATTTCTGAACTTCTAAAACATCTAAATAAAGAACTTACATTAATTGGCTTAAGATGCCCAAATATCTTAATGTCAGGAATTTCATGATACCAGAGAGCAGCTAAATTGCGTTCAACTTTAACTTCAAGATTTAATGGCTGTAGTAGTTGTAATTCATTTTGTAATAATCCACTCATAATATCTGATCTGAAAATAAAAATAGGAAATACATAACATGATGCATTACATGGAATTAGGAGCAGGATTGCAGTTTAAATTAAATACAAATGTAGAATGGAACAAATTCTGAAAGGGCAATCCTACTAGAACCTGAGATATTATTATTAAATGTTACCAAACCATACATTCCTTCAGAATATACAGAATTGGCTTTCTACATGTTAATAGCTGCAAGGATTTTATATGCCTTCCATCTGAAAAGACTTTGACTCCCTCCTTGGAAGAACAGCTAAATAAATTCTGGGAGTATGCCTTGACATCTAGAATAACTTGGTATTTAAAAAGCAAATCTGACATAGAATTTAATCTTAATCTTCACTGGAAACCATTCTTGGACTATAGTCTTATACCAGTAGTGTGCCAAATCCAAAATGTGATTTTTAGAGTTCATATTTCAACTAGTGGTATAATTTATAGCATTAATGCATTATTTACTACTTACAGTTATCTTTTAATGACTTATAGTTATCTTTTAATGAACAGTGTTAACTAAATATTTTTTAGCCTAAAGCTCACAAGAGATACATGGATTTTGACTAGAAAATAGATACAAAATATTTCATAATACAACAAGTTTTTAGTGATGCATTGGAATTTATTAGCTTTAAATTTGTTTCTTATCTGCTCATATTTTAGTATCTGTATCTGATTAGTTTTCCTTCTTTGTACTACTTATTTCTTATATTCTTTCAATATATAATAAAGATGGGGGAGGGTTATAAAAAGAACAAAAAATAAGTAGAAAAGGTACTGCTGGGGATAGATGAAGCTGATGGAAAGGCTACCAGGGTCCCCATCTGGTTTTAAGGTTCTTCTGGTTTTGCATCCTTTCCTATAACTGAAGTATCTTGGATGTTTTTGCCATAAAGGAGAGGAAAATTTCACTGGGAAAAATATGGACTAGAACAAAAGAGTTTCTTTTTCCTCTTCCAAAAACTCCCCCAATTCTTTGCCCTTCAAATCCACTGAAAATTGCATAACACTTGTATTTATTTTTCTTTCCCTCTTGTACCTTGGAGCTAGGTAGAGATATGGCAGAGAAGGATAAGAAATGTGAATGCCTTAGAGAATGTTTAGTAAAGGTTGGTTACTTTCGTCTTGGAATTGGACATATAACTAATGAATTAGTTTAGTCCTCCAGCATCATATTTTGGGCCAACTTAATTTAGATTGCAAAAATGACTTGGAATCAATTGCTGTATACTAAAGGCTCATTATGTTCTTCTTGTTTTATCTTTGGTATTTGGAATTCATCAAGAAATGTGGATTTTTCAGACATTAGGATTCCTAAAACGAACAGCACTTTACACTGGCAGCAGAAATCTACACTGATTTACAATAGTGGATTGTTGATCTATTATTTGTCAATTCGAATTGGGGAGGGGAGATTGTCCACAAAGAATCCAAGGAAGAAGACTTCCAAGCAAAATTCTCAAAGGTTTTTGGAGGTTTTTTAATTAATTTGAAATTATAAAATAATTTTAAAAAGAAAAAGAGAAAAAAAGAATTGCTAGAAAAGTCTGAATTTGAGGAGGAACAAAATTAGTTTGTAAAAAAATAGCTTTTGGGGGGCTTATACTATATATAAAATTGAGGTTATAAACTGTAGCACATAACATTCTTCCAATAAAGTTGCTTAGTTTGAAATTACATTTAGAAAAATTAATTTTGAAATCATCTTAAATTACCTGTACAATTTTAGTTCACTCAGCTTCACACAAATACTGTCAAGAACAGGTGGGACACTGTAACGAAGCTTAGTTTTCACAAGCACAAACTCATTTTTTATGGTGATCATACCAAAATCAGCAACTAAAACATCAGTAGATACTGCTGACTGTGGGATTATGACAACGGGTGCTTTAATGTTAATATCCAGCGCCATTCGGGAACTCTGCTTAGCCAATTCTTTCACACCTGTAGCTGCTTTTTCAGCAGCTTGAACAGTAGCTTCAGTAATTGCTTCCTTTGCCATCTGAAAATTGTTTACAAAAGCCTAGAATTTAAATAAAAATAGTTCAGCAATAAATGAGGATAATAGGCATATTTAATATGCCAATATTAATCCATATACATTCCAAATTATCAATACACTCACCATTTCCATCTCATACATATGTACTTTAGGAACAAGCATTTTATTATGTTAGAGGAAAACATGGTTTTAAAGGAAGAGGGAATGTAAAGTCCAATCAGATTGATTTTTTTTTTTAAAAAATCCCATTTTGGACAATATTTTGCAAGTACCAGTTAATGGTTTCCATAGAAAGTACCTTAAGTAGGAGCCACAAGTCCAGGAGAAGCCCCAAACTGCAAACAGTTTTATCTGAGGGAATGCTATCCAGCTACAGTCAAAGATGACACCTCACTAGATCCAGGAGGACCAAAAGTCCCAAGCCATTCTGCTTGCTGTGGTTGAGTCAGAGCTGGTTCTGCCCCATCCACATCCTCATAGCTTCCAGGCACTGGGCCAATACCTGAACAGCATCATCTGGCTGGCCAGAAGTGGAGATATATAGTTGATGATACTGCACCCTATGCAGTTGGATGACCTTCTCTAGCAGTCTCATGTAGATTTTAAAGAGGAGGGGAGAGAGACCAGAGCCCTGAGGCACTCCAGACTGCAGAGGAATCCTAACTGGAACCAGTCACAGAAGGAGGAAGAGAACCGCTGCAAGACAGTACCCCGCATTCCCAACTCCCAGCCAATCCAGAGGATACCATGGTCAGTGGTATGAAACGCCACTGTGAGACCCAGGAGGGCAGAGGACATCCATAAGTACAACCAGTACTGCCTCAGTGCTGTAACCTGGCCTTAACCCTGATTGAAAAGGGCCCAGATAATCTGCTCTATCAAGGGCCCTCTGAAGCTGAGCGCCTAACATTCTTTCAACAATCTTTCTCTCAAAAGGGACAGTTGGAGACTGGATGAAAGTTGTCCAACAATCAGGTCTAACAATGGCCTTTTGAGAAGGGATACACCACTGCCTCTTTCAAGGCAGGTGACACTATTCCCTTCTGCAATGAGACATTAATCACTACTTGGGCCCAACTACATGCCACCTCCCAGGAGGCCTTAACATACATTATTTCTTGGGCAGTAACTTCATTTAGAGGACAATTACACTTTTACCGTAAACCAATTATTCTCCATTATTTTGAGGATTCCATTTCAAAGTTGCACATATCAAACAGGGAAACATTCTCTCTCCCTCCACTGATCTTAACCTTTGATGTGCACCAGAAGTTCTAAGAGTAGAACTTAATGATATGATACTAATCAATACAGATCTTAACTATCTTGTTTAGATACAATGTAACAAATATATTTTAAAATGTGATTCTGTGTATTTAATTTCAAGAAACTGAAAATTATAAATAATGATTATCTGAAAAGCCATATTAAAAAAATACAGTTCAGTTGAACAATAAATAGGGACTGCTAAAACAAGTCCAGTAGTTTTTCCTAGTGCAGAGCAAGCAAAAATGATTTAAAGTCACCCAAGCTGTGCATGCTAGTTCAAAGATATCAACAGAAAAAAATGAAGTTTTAACTTACCAAAATTGCAGAAACAAATTTGTTGACAAAAACAATTTGAATACATCCAACAGTTAAGTGAATCTCGCTGTCAACAGCATTCATATTTGTAACAGAAGCAACACCAGTGGCATACGTATATGTAATCATTTTTAAACTGAAGACTTCTTTTCCAGTAATATAGAGAGCCTTGAAATAAAAACAATGGGCAGTGTAAAGATTTTAATTTTAAAGAATTATGTGTTTATCAATAAAGGCCATGAGGCTAATTCAACAGTTCCCCTTCTATTCATGTAATCTTTCCAGTTCATGAAATGGGCTTTGATCCAGTGAATTAATGGAAGTTTTAGGAGGAAAACTTGTCACCTTCAAACTATCCTATAGAGCAGATATTAAAAGCAGGAAGAGGGAAGATCTCTGGTATAAGCTAATTCCATATATTTTTTCTCTACAATATAGAGCCCAATTCAATATGTGCATTGTAGTCATAACTAGATATAGCATGCAAACATTTGTCCATAATCTTTGCTATAAAGTATAGTACAGGAAAAATCACACTGAGGAGGAGAGAAACTAAATAATTTAAGGCATCTACTATTAAATCAGATGTAGATCAATATTTACAACTGTAAATGCATTGTTTTCTACACAGAGCCTAACACACAACTAGTATTGGAATTAGCAAATATTAGCACATTAAAAGAACATCTGTACCTTTTTATAAAGGGCTGTCACATCACAATCCACAATAATTATATTCTTTAATTTAGCAGATATTTCAGTTGTTTCTTTCTTCATAATCACTTGGCTATCAAGACCTAAATATAATAAAATTAATAATTATGAATGTCAATGAAGCTTCGTTTTCAAAATCTTTTCTCTAGAATCTTGTTATATTTTTACCTTCTATACTAATTTCTGATATCCAGCGTTTCTGTTCTCTTATAAAAATACGTAAACAATTCATGTCTACGCAAAGATGGAGATCACAAACATCATCATGTTTTGATTTTTTTGAACCTATGGGAAGTTAAAAATTAACAAATAAATATAATTCCAATGGAAAGTTGAATTTACTGAGGTAAATATCTTGCATTAATACCCAATTCACAAGAGGAAATCAATGAGAAAAGATGCCAGGGGAAGGAGGGCTGTTGACTCTTCTCATCCAATTACACTTAAAAAACTATAAAACTAGGAACTACAAAGGAATACAGCTTATGTGTAGGGGGGCATTCAGTCCATCTGTTCTCATTATATACTAGGATTTTATTTTGGATGAATACTGTAGCTTTGACAAAACAAACCTTTCAACAGAAAGATTTTTTAACTGCTTGAAAGGGACAACTTTTTCCTAAATAATAAATTTTTTAGTATCAGTCATGGAAAATTTTTAAAGGTATAATTCTCTCCTTTTCTCATTCTATGAACAAAATCCAAAATTGTTTTCAGATGGACATTTGGGACATAAGAATGCCTATAATTTTCAATAATGAAGTCAGCATTTTTACATTTATCTTCAGTACTTTAGAAACAAGTACTATTAATCCTGAAATAATTTCCTTCATGTACCTTTAAAGAACCCAGAACGTAAAATAAGGCTGAAACACAAGAAGCAATACAATGTTTGATATTGGAAAGCCTTACTAAATTTCCTAAGAACTTCTTTTTTTTCTTCTTTTTCTTGGACAATCTCTACTGTATTTGCCTCTTGAGTTGGAAGGAGATTATTTAGAAAATTCATTGTATTCAGGAGTGCTTCTGTATGTAAATGAATATCTATAGAAGAAAAAGTCACCTACAGAACAAATACATCTTATTAAGAATATGTTTTAAAAGCACTTTCTGGGATGTTGTAATTGTATAAATAGAAACCATCACTATTACCTTTATCAGCTGTAGAACATTCTGATAAGTATTCTTCAGTTCTGGGGCATTAATATCTGCCTATACTCAAAAACATGACATTTAAAACTTGAAAATATTGCATAACATAGCTCCAACAAAACTCTAAAGAAAGTACATCTATATTCTCAGTATGTGCTTTGATAATTACCCCACTTCTGGAATAGATCAAAGGGCCAGCAGTCTGCCTCCACCTACTGTCCGCTGCTGTTTATCTATTACCCAATGATAACCTGTCCTTCATAAACATGTTTAATACTGAGAAATTTGATTTCCTTCTACTCTTTGGCCAACTCAACATTTATTTATTTAATTTATGGGTCACCTGATTTCTAAATGATTAAATAATTTAAAATTTTAAATATTTGTCTATAGAAAGATTAAGGGAAAAAAAAAATCTTTTCCCTTACCTTCATGTACTCAATTGCTAGAAGATCATCTACTGAATTATCCAGGGTTGAAATAATATAAACAGGCTTGTCTTTATTGTCTAATTAAAGAAACAAACAATATTAAAAATCATGTTGCTGAACAAGTGAATTGGGATCAAATATGTTCAAAAGCTACACACAAAGCACAATAACTTATAGATTTGCTTTAAAAGCAAAATTAATTACATCGGACAAAGAAATTCATGGATAAGAACTGTAAAGCATTATTTATATTGCACCAATATTAGAGTTTCATGAAAGCAACCTAAAGAGAGTAATGTCAAATGGGAGCTTATTAAACAATTATTACTGTTATTACTGCTATTATATTTCAATAATAATACTAAAATAGTTTCTTTTTTATGCTTGATTTTTTGACCAAAAAATTAAATAAACTATTGTTAAAATAACAGTGAAAAGATACTGTTTATATATGTAAACAAACAAATGCTAGAAATTATTTAATCCTTTACAGGAAATCCTCGTTCAGCGACCATTCGAAGTTACGATGGTTATGAAGTTACGCAGTTATGATCACAATTCAGGTGCTTGGCAACCAGCTCGCAATTACCATAGTCACAGCGTCCTGCAGTCATGATTTCCATTTGCGACCTTCACTGCTGACTTCCAAAAAGCAAAGTCAATGGGGAAGCTGGCAGGAGATTGCAAATGGTAATCATGTGACCATGGGACACTGTGAGTACACAGGATTTGCCTAATGACAGCAACTGGAACTGCTGTAACCGCCACTGTGGTCACATGACATCGTGCTTTATGAACACTTAGTGACAGAGTTGCTGGTCTCAGTTACTATCGTTAAGCGAGGACTACTTGTAATGAAATAAAAAAACAGAATAGAATACAGTCATAAAACAATTTAAAATATGACAAAACCTAAAGATGACAAATACTAAACAATTATTTTATATATACTTTCTGTTTTAATACATATTTTTAAAATCTCTTCTAGCTTTTCATAATGTTTTTTTAGATACTGACATATCTTCTATGCTTTTTAATTGACAGTACCCCACCCTCTTTATGCTGGTCTATGACTGTAATAAATTTAAAAAAAAAAGACATACAGGAAAGTTAGTTCCAGTCATGCTTCCATGGGAAGGGAATTCCACAAATACAGCATAATAAGAGAAGATTTTCTTCTTTGTTAATATATATTTTTTAAAAACTTATACACACACACACACTAAAAAATTTAAAGTGAAAACCTGCACTTTGAATTGGAACAAAAGCAAATACACAGCAAATGAAGTTCCCTCAGAATCAGCATAGCATGATGCAATCTGCTCATACGTGCTAGCTTTGTAGCAGCTGTACTCTGTATTAGCTGGGCAAGGAAAGAGTATCCATTTTTTTTTACTTCCTGCCTCATCTCTATTATTTCAAGGTTGAGATGGTTCCCTTCCCATTCCTGAAACGGGAAAAGCAGTGAGAGGGAGCCAATGCCCATGCAGAGCTTTTGCAATTGCCAATAAATATAGCATGGGCATTAGTTGACGTTTCCATAAGATATAGATATAGAAGTGAGATCTCATGAATATAGACAACGTTAAGAAGTATTTTACAAATTTGTCATATTGTTCACTAGGAGAAGATTTTAAAAGCCAGTTCCATTCCCCCCCCCCTTAAAAAAAGCTCTGGATAGCTATTCGAGAATGTATTGAGGCAGACAGAAATGGCTTGCTGTAACCACTCCCACAATGAGAAGAAAAAGTAGTAATAAAACACCAAGTACACTTTGAGGCATTTAGAAGGTACCTGCTTCACAATCTGATATGACAGAATACTAATTTCCACTAGGGTTGATCAAACCATTTGGAGAAATTCTTCACTGTTAACAAAGCTGTAAGTCAGCGGTTCTCAAACTTTCTTGGTTCATGGTGCCCTTAAGAGTCTCAGTAATTTTTTCACAGAACCCTTAGGCCAAAAAAATGCCTAACAGTTCTGTTTATTAAGTAGTTAGGTCCAAACAACTTATTAAATATTTATGTCCTAACAACTTAGTAGCCATTTGAAAAAAGAATATACATACATTGAATGAACCACACTTACTTACTAATGGGATGTGTGCACCTACTGGAATCAGATAGGACATCACCCCCTTAATTTCTTGTTCCGTGTTGATTTTCACACAGTACTTGCTTTTTTACCACAGCAAGCACTGAAAATCCAGATTTGCAAAGATATGACTGTGCAAATGGATGTTGCAAAAAATTTAAGATATCCCATGGTACCTCTGTGAGCTTGCTATCAGTTCGGTGCACAGTTTGGGAACTGCAGCTATCGGTAATAGATCACACAAACACATGTTGCATTCTCACGATGGTTCGGCATGACCGCTGCTATGGTCTTTCAAATCTGTACATCAATGTACATGTCCAGAAAATAGGTCTATCAAGACTGCTGCTGAAAGTTAAGTGTCCCAGCAAAAGTCTTCTATGCATACATGAGGATACAGAGATGACACTGGATAGCCCCCAATGCAGCTGTGCTGAACCTTTAAAAGAATTAATATCTCATGGTATCCAAACCACCAAATGGTTTGCACAGCCTTAGTCTCTACTATTCATTTTGCAGTTTTTTTGCAAACACAGACTCTTTCTCAAACTCAAGTTGCAAAGAAATAGATGCTGGGAGCTATATGATGGACACAGTATGCAAAGATTATTTGCACATTCAGGTAATGGAGAGTTCTCTCTAAGGAATTCATAGACAGTGAGAAAAAAATAAGAATGGATTGGGTTAAATGGAACTCAAAAAATCTTTTTAGTAACAACAAAACATTTGGATTCAGCATGGTATTACTTTGTGGAAGATGAAAGGCCCACCCGGCCTGATCTAGCAAAGTGACAGTTATCAATACTGTAGGTAACTTAATACTAACATAAGCAAATGCATGCCCACTGTTGCTATATTTTCAAACATGCTCTATGTCATAAGGCCCACAAAGAGACGCCATGGAGGTTCTGTGGAGTGTAGGAACTGGTTAAATCTTAAAGAAATGTTTTGTGGCAAGGTGCAGGTGTAAGAAAATGTATGTACAGGCATATGCTCAATGGATATGGCAGTTAAGATAAATCTAGGATGATAATTAAGTGATCTTGCCCCTGTTCCAAGAGAGGAGATCCACCCTTTCAAAGAGAAGGATAAAAGTCCTCTGAGGTAGGAGCAGCATCACATAAAATTACCATTGCCTTAGCCACTACAGAATGAACAGAGGGGTTGTACGTGAAAAAGCTGGAAGAGAACTTTGAAGATGAGTGAAACTGGAGGGAAAACCTATAGGAGCAGTTCTATGCAGGACTAGGTGAAAACATCTACCTATCCCAACTCTAGAGTAGAACCTGAAAAGTGGTAGGATAGACAAACTGAAGTCTGATGTAGTCCTGTCCTGGTTCTCAAGCACTGGTACAAGATACATAGTCAGACAATCTTAAAAGGAAAGCCAGCACTTAACATTTGCAGAGAAGTAAAGAGGTAAGAGCGTGATCAAAGTCCAGGTAGGGATCAAGGCAAGAGTTTCAATATATACAGAAAGTTTCAGAGGGTCAAAGCAAGAGTCAGTTGCAAGAAAGAGCAATCTAGGTTAGGCTATTATTACAAGTATAATTCCAACAATCTAGGCACTTCTGCATCCTTCTACTTGTTTGATTCAGTAGACGTGGTATTCTCATAAACCTGAATGCTTTTACTTGGTTTCAGTCTCTAAATCCATTGACTCCTTTTGTGTAGAAGAAACCCTCACTTGCATTAATAAAAGCATTAAAAAACTGGAGAGGATGAACTAGTTGAAGTAATATTTTTTCCAACTGACCTGAAGACCAAGATCTTCCAAGGAGATTGAATGTGAGCCTTATACAGGTGAAACTCGAAAAATTAGAATATCGTGCAAATGTTCATTTATGTCAGTACGGCAACTCAAAAGGTGAAACCAATATATGAGATAGACGCATTACATGCAAAGCGAGATATGTCAAGCCTTACTTTGGTATAATTGTGATGATTATGGCGTACAGCTTATGAAAACCCCAAATTCACAATCTCAGAAAATTAGAATAATGTGAAAAGGTTCAATATTCTAGGCTCAAAGTGTCCCACTCTAATCAGCTAATGAATCCATAACACCTGCAAAGGGTTCCTGAGCCTTTAAATGGTCTCCCAGGCTGGTTCAGTAGGAATCACAAGCATGGGAAAGACTGCTGACCTGACAGTTGTGCAGAAAACCATCACTGACACCCTCCATAAGGAGGGAAAGCCCCAAAAGGTAATTGCAAAAGAAGTTGGATGTTCCCAAATTGCTGTATCAAAGCACATCAACAGAAGGTTATGTGGAAGGGAAAAGTGTGGTAGAAAAAGGTGCACAAGCAGCAGGGATGACCGCAGCCTGGAGAGGATTGTCAGGAAAAGGCCATTCAAAAGTGTTGGGGACTTTCACAAGGAGTGGACTGAGGCTGGAGTTAGTGCATCAAGAGCCACCACACACAGACGGATCCTGGACATGGGCTTCAAATGTCGTATTCCTCTTGTCAAGCCGCTCCTGAACAACAAACAACGTCAGAAGCGTCTTACCTGGACTACAGAAAAAAAGAAATGGTCTGTTGCCCAGTGGTCCAAAGTCCTCTTTTCTGATGAGAGCAACTTTTGCATCTCATTTGGAAACCAAGGACCCAGAGTCTGGAGGAAGAATGGAGAGGCACACAATGCACGATGCTTGAAGTCCAGTGTGAAGTTTCCATAGCCTGTGTTGATTTGGGGAGCCATGTCATCTGCTGGTGTTGGTCCCCTGTGCTTCATTAAGTCCAGGGTCAACGCAGCCGTCTACCAGGAGATTTTGGAGCACTTCATGCTTCCTTCCGCAGACGAGCTTTATGGGGATGCTGACTTCATTTTCCAGCAGGACTTGGCACCTGCCCACACTGCCAAAAGTACCAAAACCTGGTTCAATGACCATGGGATTACTGTGCTTGATTGGCCAGCAAACTCGCCTGACCTGAACCCCATAGAGAATCTATGGGGCATTGCCAAGAGAAAGATGAGGGACATGAGACCGAACAATGCAGCGGAGCTGAAGGCCGCTATTGAAGCATCCTGGTCTTCCATAACACCTCAGCAGTGCCACAGGCTGATAGCATCTATGCCACACCGCACTGCGGCAGTCATTGCTGCAAAAGGGGCCCAAACCAAGTACTGAGTACATATGCATGCTTATACTTTGCAGAGGTCCAATATTGTTCTATTTCCAATCCTTGTGTTATTGATGTCATGTAATATTCTAATTTTCTGAGATTGTGAATTTGGGGTTTTCATAAGCTGTACGCCATAATCATCACAATTATACCAAAGTAAGGCTTGACATATCTCGCTTTGCATGTAATGCGTCTATCTCATATATTGGTTTCACCCTTTGAGTTGTGGTACTGACATAAATGAACATTTGCACAATATTCTAATTTTTCGAGTTTCACCTGTATGTGAGAGGTAAAGGAAGGGAAAATAAACTGTCAAGTCAGTTCAGATAATGAGGTACAATGACTGCCATACACTTGGTCTATACTCGACATCACAGAAAATCTAAATAAGAGAACTTTGAATTGAAAATGTAGTCACAGATTATAAACTGAAGAAAATGCTGTGTTAGGATCATATCCTAATCAGAAATATACACCTTTCAGACCAATGAAGGCAAATCCAGAGAAGTGAAAGTATATTCCAGTGTACAACCATTGGGAGTCATACTGTACAGATATAATCATATTACATGAATGAGATCCAAGAGAAATCAAATCTGACTTGTAATTGTTGTTCCCAGAGTAAGCAGAACCCCAGAAATGTGATAGCAAAATTATGAATGGAGCCTGATAAGGTTAAAGGTATTGACCTTGAAGATGTGGAGACCACAGACATTGTTTGAAATACAACAGAAGGTGAAATAACCCCAGAGGGAGAGACTGACGGCACTGAAAGCTTCAGCAAAATAGATTATTCTGGCACAATCTGGGAGAGGCTCTCTTATGGTAGGTAAAAATAATGTTGGAATAATACTTCTATCTTAGTGGGTGTATTTCCATGGCCAGTTTCTGGTTACCAATACTCATAAGGTAGCAGAAGCTATATTTTACTACATCTTCAAGTATGAAAGTAGAACTCCTTCCGGTCATTAGGTGCTTTACAGAAGTAATAAAAATGCTAATGCTTGACTGGAGAAGATAATAAAGCATAGTGGTAGAAGACTGAGTACTTCAACTGTGAAGTTTGCAGGACCCTGAAGGGTGTGATGCTTGTTCTTTTGGTACAAAAGAGGGAAAAGCTTCCCTCAATTACTACACAAATTTAAATTGTCCTTGAATGATGACTTTTCAGTTATATTTTAAAAAGTATCTGAGACCCAAGCATTAGAACATTTAGCTTTCCCACTCCCACAAGTTTCAGATACTGAGAAGTAAGACAATTAATCACTGTATTTCTGCTTTTTTGTAATTTAAAATTGAATACAGATAAGAATAAACCCTTGCTGGAATCTTCCCCCAGTCCTTCCTTCTTTTACTAAACTTTTTTCTTGTTCAACTAAAATCAAAAATGGTATCGCAAATTGCTATTTTAACAAACTGTTATTTGAAAAAGTTAGCAGCTTAATTTTGCTCATTTAAAATCATATGTAAATACTTACCCATATATTCTGGACACATTAAGCAAATCTCTCTAAGAAAAGCAGTAGCAGTCATGTCATATGTTCTTAACTTAAGTTCAGTGCCTAATTTTAAGATTTCCAACCGAAGAATTGGCTTTTCAGTGTCTTCTGCAAGACGACACACCTGAAGAAACACCTATTTTTTTAAAAAAATGGGATGGTTAACCAAATCTACAATAAGCTTGGGATGGACAGATATTTGCTATTTCATAGAATCATAGGGTTGGAAGGAACTTTGAAGGTCGTCTAGTCTACACTTTCCCTTGCAATAGTTAACCATTCATTTCTAAGAGAAATGAAAAGTTTAATTTATCTAATAAGCATATTGTTTTTGAATTTGGGGGAACAATACATTTTAAGCACATAAAAATGTAAGTGTAAAACAGAATATAAGCAATTAAGAGTTACTTGTATAGTGAGATGGGTGGCATATATAAATTTGAAAAATAAAATAAATAAATAATTTCACCAGAAGTTATGTTAATAGTTCAAATTTATTTGCGAAAAGTCTATGATTGCATTTCATTGGTTATTATCCCAGTCAAAAGAAAATCAAATCTATCTTTACCCTAAAGTAACACAATGTAATGGAATGTTTGTTTCAATCAAAAGAAAATAAATTTTCTTCCTACACTAGAGTCATGTGATACAAGTAAGTATGTGGTTGTCTCTGTCAAAATAAATTCCTTGCACATTCTCCCAAACTGACACCAATTCCTCCTGCCCACTGTAATGCCACTGCTACAATCATAGTTAATAAGCAATAAGCTAAGCCTTTGTCTCAGCAAATTTGACTGAATACTGGTTGCTCTGCTTTCTTTTTTCCTCTCTCCCATGCTGCATTCTTCATTCATATGTAACCTTGAATCATTTTCCTTAATAAATAAATGTATAATGTTTTTGACTCATTTGTTTAATTGGGTTATCTTTATCTAGTTTTCAGACTTCTGTGGAGATCCCATTTTAGGTCATATTTATACAGAAATCTGAAAATTCAAACAGGTTCACAAACTTTTAAGCACCACTGTATGCATTGTTTAATTATGTTTCTGGATTAAAAATTCAAATTTTGGGGTTTTTTAAGGCCTTAACTGCAAAAAGGGTTAAGTAATATAGTCCCAGCAGCTATGGAATATAAAACATCCATCTTGTCTGAGTAGCTTCTAATGAATATGTTTTACTGGTTATAGTGTTACTAGCCTCATCGGAGAAAGACGTTGGAAGTAAACAGATGCCATCATTTATATTCTATTAAAATTCAACTGAATAATAAAAGCTGGAAGGGCAACAATGAACAAACAAAACCTTGCATATGGTCAAATATAGATACACATACAGCTGCCCAGAGTAATTTGATTGCAGCAGGGTAGAAATAAGATAGAGAGATAGACAGACAGACAGACAGACAATCATTCTCCTCAATACTGCTCCAGCAGGCACAGAGAAAATTCCTAATGGTGTTGCTAGCAGAGTGACTGAAAGACAACTGAAAGGAAAGGCAAGAAACAGAATCATGCAGGGGGTAAGTCTTCTTGTCAAAAATTTACCTCCCATATCAAAAATTCACGTCTTGAGCTCTGTGCAGGTGATAATCCATTCATGTATTAAACAAAATCATGAAGAATACTGAGATACATGGCTATGGTCTGAGTCAGTGCAGGCAGTTTCCTATGCATGAAAGCTGTATAGCATTCATTTACTGATGAGTAATGTACAATAAAATTTGAAAAGAAAAATAAGAAAAATACAAAGCCATATGGTTGTATGTTTAAAATGATACCAGGATCTTTCTGATTCTTTTGTTCCTTTAGCCCCTTTGGTTTGGCCCACTGGAAGCCTATAATTTTGCATTCTGCTGCTGCTCTGCTTTCCTAATAATCCCTCCTTTCACAGCTGCTATTGACAACCCCACCCCAATATATCCTGAAGATCCCCTAGTCCTCAAGAGAGGCTTTTTGAGGGCAGATGGTAGAGAGCTATATAAACTCTGGGAAGCAAGGAAACACCAAATGACTTTGTTCCTATAATCCCAGGACTTGAGCCATAGTTTTTAAAGATAAATTTAGCAGAGTAGTCTGTTCAATCTAGTCATGTATGTTAAGGAGAGAACTACTGATGCCAATCAAATTATTTTCAGAAGTAAAGCAACTATACTAATGATGATAAAGAAGTCAATATACATTTAGTAAAGAAAACTTACATACATAAACAGTCTGACAGAAATACTCATAAACCTTTAACGGTAGAAAATAAAGCATTACCTCAGATATTTCAAATCTTAATTGGAAATCAGTCATATTTTTCAAAGGTTCTGGTTTTGCTGTCTTTTTTCGGAAGCTGCTACCTCTACTCAATGAACCCAAAGGTGCTTCAAAAAATGGTAAGTCTTCCAAAGGACTACTTGGAGCATCATAATATTCATCTTCAGATTCTAATAATAGTTCAAGGTAAAATGATGATTATTAAAACATGTTTACATTTTGACCTATTCATATTACATGGAAAAAAACCCAATAATTATATCTAACATAGGCAGACTTTACATTTATGGTATTCTATTTAGGTATTTGTTTTTATTATTTGGCTAGAGCCCCAAGATCTACCAGTCATACCCTAATACAAAAGGCATATGAAGTAATAATTCTGAGATGATTTTTGAATATTGGAATAAAACTGAAATTATAGTGCTTTTACATAAAAATCCAATCTTGCTTGTTCCAGCTCTTTTCATACCAAGTAGCACAATTTAAAGAAGGTGATTTTTGTTGCTATTGATAAACAAGTGGGAGTCATAAAATTTTGCTGATCTACTGCAAATCACCCAGGCATAGAGATTTATTTTCTGCTCATCTCTGGTCTACATAAATAGTATACGTTGGCCCTAGAGAAAAAAACCTGCATGAAATAATTATATGATATAATGAAATTTTGGTTCATAGATACATACTTCCCATTAAACTATTCCCTTTTGTGGTAACCAGTGTTATACAAAGTGCAAAAAAAAAGTAGCAATAAGCAAAATAAATTGAAGTCAAGATAAGGGAAACAAAATTCTAACTAGATCAAGTTTGCACCAACACCAATCATTATACCTTTGTACCTTTATGTCTTTGCTTTGTACATTGATTTATATATTGCCTTTTGGTTATGAAACTTCTCACCGCTCTCTTTTTCATCAGCTCCATCCAACTATAACCTTCTTAGACTTCTCTTTCCTCTCAACCCATTCATTCTTCTTTCATATCTTGTTTTTCAATTTGTTCCTCATTCATTCTTTCTACATGAACAAACCATCTCAACATACTTCTTATATTGATCACTATTTTTTTAAATTTTCATTCTGCATCCATTCATTCTTGACCTTACCTCTTCTTGTTTTAACACACACTTCTTAAGTACCGCTTTCCACTGCATTCAGCTTACTTTTATGATTGATTTGCCATAGCCAATTCTGACTTCCATATAACAAAGCAAAGAAAAACATGCTCTTATACACAGGTGTTTTCCATTCTTCTAATAAGCATTAATTCCTTGCAACAGATCATGTTACCCGCTATCTTTTTACTAACGTTTGCAAAATAATTTTTGAGTGAACATTACCAGATTAAATAAAAATAAAGTGAACATTTACCACTTGATCCAGCTATTGAAAGAGGTTCTAAAAATGGAAGTATAGAGGTCGACATCTGAGGTGTTGTTATCAGAGAAGATGCTTGAAGCTGCAATATAAAAGCAACATATAATCTTCTAATTCAGAAATATATGACTCTCTTGGCTAATATAAATATTTACCTTATCTTATCTGGCTGTTCAAGGCCAGTAAACTATAACAACAACAACAACAATGGTAACTTCCAAAATATCAACATAGAACAGTTAATTAGAATGAAGTAAGACTTAAAAATGTCCTCTTTTTAAGAAAGCATGTGATGCTAACATTAAAGCCAGCCATAGATTAAATACAATGAAACAAAACAACATAGGAGTTGCTATTTATCAGAAATTTAATTAAGAAGGAGCAAGAAGAATCTGAGGGGCAGTGTTATTTTTCCACAGCTTAAAAACAATTACTTAAGTATTTCTTCTACCTGGTTTCATACATAAGGATAGATGGAAGTGCCTCAGTTATACCAGTGAGTAAGCAGATTTGTACAGAAGGTAGTCCTTCAGCTTCTCCAAATCTTAGATGATAAAGGCTTTAAAGAACTTGGCCAGCTCTTTGAACTGAGCTCAAAAACAAACCAGAACCCAGCACCGTTTCTCAATGCAGAAATTACATGCTCCCATAGGTGACTTACACTGGATTATGTACCAGAAGAATTTTTGAACGTTTTACAAAATTAGCCATATAGTGAATAAAGGTAGTCCTTAGGTTACAAAGGAAATTGAGACCAGAATTTCCATCACTAAGTGATGTGGTCATTAAGTGTGATGTCACATGACTGCATCACTTAGCAACGGCAATCCAGGCAGTCCTGGTTGCCATCGTTAACCAAATCCCACTGTCAGGCCTAGCCCAAGGAACTCCAAGAGACAATGCCAATTCAGTCCAGCTATGTTTATTAGCTACAACCTCTAGCAAGAATCCTCCCAGACTAAAACCCCAGCTCCCAAAGTCATCCAGCCACAACAGTGTGAATTCCTCAGGGAGGTGCCAGTCTCATCCTCTTGTTCCTCCCACGCTGTTCTGGCGAGCTAAGAAAATGTTTATCTCCCTGAGCCTGGCCTTCATAATTCCATTCCATCACACCCACCCAGTCATTAGGCGAGGATCCACCCTGATCCAAGCCATTCCCGGCTTGGTCCCTTCCCAGCCCCAAGCCTCAGTAAGGTAAGTGACTGCCTTCTCTTCAGTTCCCTCCCCCGCCTATCTACCCCCCATCTCTGCCCTTCTGGCCACACTGCACGTCTCTGGCTCTGCTGCCTTGCACTCCACTGGCCCTACCACCCTGCGCTCTGCTGACCCTGCCACTCTTAAAAACAATTACTTAAGTATATCTTAAGCAGGGCGGCAGGGCATGTGGAGCACAGGGCAGCAGGACAAGTGGAGCACGGGGCGAGTGGAGTGCACGGCAAGTGGAGCACAGGGCAGCAGGGCCAGTAGAGTACAGGGCGGCAGGGCTGGCAGAGGCAGTGGAGTACAGGGTGGCCAAAAGGGTAGAGATCAGGGGAGACAGGCGGGTGAGGGGAGTTAAAGCGCCCCTGTGGTTGTAAGTGCAGGCGGGCTGCCAAGCACCTGAATTTTGATCACATGACCATGGGGGCACTGCAGCGGCCATAACTTTTAGGGACCATGTGTAATTACCATTCGTTCAGCGCAGCTGTAACTTTGAACGGTTGCTGAGCAAATGGTCGTTAAGCGAGGACTACCTGTAGTGCAATAGTCTGAACCAACAGTCTGAAGAGTAACTTGCCCGTTAGCCAAAAGTAATGACTTGCCCACTAGCCAAAACTGGTGGCCAGTACTTGAAAAATCAAAGTCAAGTGCAGATCCAAAGGTATCTCTAGACAACAAATCTGCAGCTTCTGGATAAGTACTAATAAAAATGAACCCCTGGATCTGAATTGACTATCCAACCTTTTATAAATTAGGCTTTGTTTGCCCACCACCCCTTCTCAAAAACTAACTTGAGATTTACATAGACTCTCTTGGCTGTGATGGAAAGGACAGAATGAGAAATGCTATCCTTTCTCATCTAGTCAATAGTCCAAATGATAGCATGAATTATCAGAGTAAGAACAAACCACGTACCCTCAAGCTTCTTTCTCATTTCATGCACCTAACTTTAGTGTTCCTATGCTGAGTTCTTGAAACTACAAGAAACTGTACTTTAACGCAATTTACATGGACATGAAATGGAGGGTTGGTAACAAGATCACTATTATGACAAACATACCGCCGCAACAAGAGAGTGAGAGGGTTGAAACAATGTCTAAGAACTTGTAATTTTTCCTAACTGCTATCCCCTCACAGAACTTTTGTCCCAGCCATAGTACAATGTGGCCTACTCTGAGATTTTCTACACTGGTAAATTACCAGGGAAAACAGGAAAATAAAAGCATATTTGCTTATATGACTTCTGCATTCAACTCACTATTTCCTTTGTGCAAAATAAGGAAATATCACATTGATCAAATACTTCATTCTGATTAGATTACCCAAGAATCTTTTATGTTATAAATGAATATTTAAACTTGCCTTGGAAGGTTGTAGAACAGCTGTGGAGTCAGGAGGACTTTTTGGTTTTGGAATACTATCAATAAGTTCCAGAATAGATTTCAATTTCTCATCTGAGATATTGAAAGAAAGTAATGGCAGCTCACCAAACATTTTGTACCTAAAAAGAAATAACTATTAGAAAAACAAAATCCAGCCAGGCACTTACTACAGAAATCAATTAATTTGATACATTTTTACTAGAGATGTACAAAATTCTATGATTTAGGAATATTCCCAAATTACTATACTTTCCATATTCCTAATTTATATCTTATTCTTTAGTATAAGTTTTCTAAAGCAGGCAGGCAGGCAGGCAGGCAGGCAGGCAGGAAGGAAGGAGCAAGCAAGCAAGCGAGCAAGCAAGCAAGCAAGCATCAAAAAGAGTATCTTGACTTTCATACAGCTTTTGACAATTTCCCTTACCAAATGCTTTATTTATTTTTCAAATTTATACAGCCACCCATCTCATATATATGACTCTGGGCAGCTTACGAACAATTAAAACAAATTTTAAAACAACAAAAAAGAACAATACAACTATTTTAAAACAACAAAAAGTAACAGCCTATAAAAACCATCATAAAATACATAAAACTCACAGCCCATAATTGCATTCATCAAAACAATCAGTATAACTATTGTACCAGCTCCACCACGTTTCCATGTCCCCACGCCCAGTGCCCAAACCATATCTTCGGGGCCTTACCCAGCTTTAAGGTAAACTTGGGATAAAAATATTAGTCCTACTATGGATAGGCAACTGGCTACCTGGGACTGGAAACAAAATAAATGGGCACTTTTCACAGTGGAATACAGAAGGTTCCCTCAACATCTGTACTGAGATTATTTAACATTTATAAATAATCATGAGTACTGAGAGAGTGAATTCAGTGATTGATACTAACTTAATGAAAAACTGTTCATGTGCCACTCCAAAATTATATCCCCAAATGCATATATATATATACCTCTGTACAACTAACAACACAGCAGAATGTTAAACAGAATCGATATACTACAAACTAAAGGTTTTAAACACTAGGTAGTCAGTTCCAATCATCTCTATCATGGAAGAAACAAATTAAATACATTTTTGTCCCAATTCAAAAAGCTGTCCATGCAATTTTTGGATTATCCAACACTTACAGTCACAACCATGATTCAGTGGTCCTAAATATATTTAAACTAAAGGGCTGTACTACTGCTCTACAGTACTGCAGGTCTGCCACTGTAAAGAAATGCCCTCTCTCCTGGGGTTCTGGAAAGCTTTGAAAACCTGGCTTTTGTTTGTTTGTTTATTATGATGATGATGATTGGTTGCACAGTCAGCCAGATGTTTAGACTGGATTTGGCATTTTATCTACCTGTCGAGTCCTTCCCAAGGACCTGTGATAGGCAGATGCTGTTTGATTGTGTTAAAGGTATCATTGCAGGATGTAAGCTGTTCCAGGTAAAGGTGCCTTTTGCAACTGACTGATAGCGATTTTATCAATGCCGATGGTTTTCAAGTGGTGCTCCAGATATTTTGGAATTGCACCTAAGGTGCCTATTACTATTGGTACTATCTTTGCTTTCTTTTGCCATAGTCATTCTACTTCTATTTGCAGGTCTTTATATTTTGTGATTTTCTCCCAGTTCTTTCTCTTCTATTCTGCTGTCTTCAGGCATTGCAATGTCCACTATCCAGACTTTTTTTGTCTTTCTTATCAACAATTGTTAAGTCTGGGGTGTTGTGTGGCAGGTGCTTCTCTGTTTGACTTCTAAAGTCCTGCAGCACTTTAGCTTCTTCATTTTCTATTGCTTTGCCTGTTTTGTGGTCCCACCAGTTCTTGCTTGCAGGCAAATGATATTTCTTGCAGATATTCCAATGCACCATTGTTGCTATTTCATCATGCTGTTGTTGGTACTCAATCTGTGCAATCTTTTTGCAGCAGCTAACTAGGTGGTCCACTCTTTCTTCAGCTTCTTTGCAGAGGTGGCATTTGCTGTCTGTTGCTGTCTTCTGGCTTTATATGCATTAAGGCTTGGTCTTGTGCAGCCAGACTTAGCCCCTTTGCTTCTTTCTTCAACTTTCCTGCTCTTAGCCATTGCCAGGTCTTGTTGTTAACAGCTTTGCCTGCTAGCTTTCTTGCATACTGGCCATGTAATACTTTGCCTTGCTATGCCTCTTTTCTGTTCTTTATTTGGTCTTTCTTATAGGCCAGTTTGGTTTCTTTGGTATTCAGTAAGTCTTCATGGTGTGCTAGCTTCAGTGCATCTTCTCTGTCCTTCAGATATTATTCCAATGCCCTTTTTTCTTCTTCCACTGTCTGGTGTACTTGCAACATTCCATGCCCACCTATGTTCCTTGGTAAGAAGAGTCTGTCAACATCACTGCGTGGATAAAGGGCATTATTCACTGTCATTATTTTTCTGGTCTTTCTATCCAGGGCTTTTAGTTCAGCTTGAGTCCACTATTCCAGCTCTATAGCTAATGACAGGAATTGCCCAAGTGTTAATTGCCTTGATGGTATTTCCTCCACTGATTTGGACTTTAAGACCTTTGTTACTCTCATGATGTATCCACTACTAACCTTCTTCTTGACTTCAGCATGCTTGTTGGCAGCCTCAAGGACTTTGGTGCCCAGGTATTTGTAGTGATCTTCTTCATCCAGACTCTTGATGTTATTTCCACTGGGCAAGTTCATTCCTTCAGTTTTCACTATTTTTCCCCTGATGACGGTAAGGGTGGCACATTTGTCCAGTCCAAACCCCACTGCAATATCTTGGCTATATATTTGGACAGTGTTCAGCAGCAATTCCATTTCAGATGGTGTTTTTCCATACAGCTTCAGATCGTCCATGTAAAGGAGGTGGGATAACCTGGCAGATGTTTTTGATGTTTGATAGCCATGGCCTGACTTGTTCAGTATAGTTGACAGGGGAATCAGTGCAATGACAAATAGTGGTGAAAGAGAGTCTCCATGAAAGATTCCTCTCTTGATGTTAACCTCTCCCAGTCTATCACCATTGACCAGCAACTGTGTCTTCCACTGTGCCACTGATCTTTGTGCAAAGCTTCTGATGTTTCTACTGACTCTTGTTATTTCTAGGCATTTGATTATCCAGTCATGTGGCAGGGAGTCAAATGCCTTCTTGTAATCAATCCAAGCTACATTCAAGTTGGTCTTCCTTCTCTTAAGAATTTTCCAAAATCATCTTGTCAATTAGGAGCTGATCTTTTGTCCTTCTGCTGTTTGGGTGGTTTCCTTTCTGCTCAGATGGAAAGAGCTTGTTTTCAACTAGATACTGTTGGACTGCATCAACTAATACACCAGTTAGCAATTTGAAAGTTGTTGGTAAGGAGGTAATTGGCCTGTAGTTGTTTGGTGCTTTTGTTGGATCTTTCATTATCAGGTAGGTTTTGCCAGATGTTAGCCAATCTTCAATTTCACCTCCTTGTGATATGTTGTTAAAGTGCTTGGCAATGAGTGGGTGCAGAGCAGTCAGATATTTCAACAAAAAACCATGCAGTTCCTTGCCCTTTTCTCCACCATTTCTGCTGTTATTACAAGTTCTTTCATTTCAGCTTCTTTTTTATTCTTATTTAACTCCTTTATCCAAGCTGTATTCTTCTTGTATTTCCTTGGGTCGTCCCATAGCTGTGCCCAGAACTGCACCATTTCCTCTTTGTCAGGTGTTGACTGGTTCATTGCAGTCTCTCCATTGATGGACTGACAGAAATGTTTCTGATTGACTGAAATTGGAAATACTGCCTGTAGTGTCCAATTCGAGCTTCATATTTGCTGATCTTCTTGGCTATGGCAGTTATTTGCTGCTTTAGTATTTCCAGTGCTTCTTTGATCTTCCTTGTTTCTAGATGATATTTCTTGATCAAGTATTCTTTGCTCTTTTTGTTCTTCAGCTTTTCTTTCATCTGTTCTAGCTTGCTGGCATCTGATCTTAGCATGCTGATCTTATTTTCCAACCTGATCTTCCATTTTGGTGGTGCGCTGTTTGGCTTTTTTTCTTGTTTGCTGATTTTGCATCCAAGGTATTCAGTTATAACTGCAGCCAGGCTGAACATCAGTTGGTTTGTTTCTTGCAGTGAACTGGTGCTTATATTTGATATTACAGTATTGGCATCGTTTAATACTTGTGCTAGCTGTTTCTTTGTAACAAGCTTCAATGCAGGCAACCTTATTCTGTTGTTTTTGTGCTGTTCTAGATGCTCAATTATTCTTTGTTTCAATTCCTCTTGTTCTTTAGTTAGAGGGCTTTGTTCTTTCTGAGGAAAAGGAACTAAGGTCTAAGCTACTTCTGGCAAGGCTTTGATTTCTTTGCCCTGGGTAAACCTTTGCAGTTCTTCCAATTCTATTTCTGTGAATATTTCATATTATAAATAGACGTTGATCTGCTAGCCTCTGCTCTGTTATTTCTGTTTCTGGATGTTGTTCTTTCCAGAACTGGTGCATTCTTTTCAGATATCCTCTTCTTGTTGGACTTGATTTGTAACCACAAATCATTATTTATTTGTTTTCAGTCTCTGTATATTTGCGACAGGCAAACAACTTTTCTTCCAGTAATTCTGCAACTGCTGGCCCTGGTTGCTCAATCAACAATCCTGAATCCTGTAGCCCACTTGTCACCAGATGTTCAGGAACTAGAACATCTCGTGCAGTCCTTGTTGATCTGGGCGACAACCAATCCAGTATGGGTTTCTATAAATTACATCTCACCATATTTTTAATGGAGAGACATTCTATGATGATGATGTTGTTGTTGTTGTTTCGGTAATCTACAGTTAGATTCACAGTCTAAGACTGGTGGAAACTTAGTAATTCAAGTCCTAACTAACTAACTAATAACCATTATTATTATTTTGCTTATTATTGTGCTTATTATTTAAGGTCCCTGTTTTGTTGATTTTCTTGTTTATTAGATCATTTTAGTCTGGGCTGTCTGTGTGATTTAATGTTTTTAGCTGTTTTTATGTTTTTTTCCAGTTTTGTACACCACTCAAAATCCACTGAGTTGAGTGGGCGAATGAAGCTCTATATACAAAGTTTAACTACTAATGAAAATGGAAGAGCAGGAGAGAAATGGAAGAACTTAGAAAGGAAAATCAACAACAGGAATAATACTAAATACATTAAAATAATATAGCACTTTTTCTAAAACTCTGAGTTCCTGGTCTGAGCATAGGTCCCAAAGCAAGAAATGCATTGGAATGTCATGATTTCTGACAGCCACCTAAAATGAGCACTAAAGAAGCCACAGCCACAGCCTTTATGGAACCAGACTTTGATCTCAATGTATATGATTTATCAGGGAATAAAACATTGTTACAATGAAATAGTTACCCCTGGATTAACAAGGTAAACTAAAAACCTAATCTTAGATGCAGGATTAAGTTCCAGAGTTGACTACTGGGTTCAATATTCTGCTATTTTTTAATACCAGATAAATTTAAAAGTATATCTATTGGATTTACTGGTAGAAGTTTGTTTTTTCCCAATTCTGGAGATGTTAAAAGGAAAATAAATGCCTTAAACTTGTGTAAGCCCATTCTGATGACATGATGTTACCAGCCATTGTCCTCAAGCATGGTAGGAGGAAGACATGCATCTATAAAGTCAAAAATAGGTGCTTACTGCTACTATTTAATTGTTGCAATCATGCACAAATTACCATAAATTTCAATAAATAGGCAAGGCAAACAGATATGGCAGAAAGATGTGATCATAGTCTCCATCAAATGAACAAATCACACAGTAACAGTAGTAATAGTAATAATAAAAGTAGTAATAATTGTTGCGGTCATACTTGGGCATTCTTGCATCTGTTACAACCATTGCTCTGTTCAGCTCCATTTTTACATCTAGAGGTTGGAGGATATGTTGAGATGAGGATTGCAACCTACGAGCCGCCTCCCAGTTTTCATCTAAAAATGAAAAAAAATCTGTTATAAGAAACTTTGAAAAACAATTATATTACAATAGAACAGGTACTTTCCAAATCTTTCTCATCCATTTTTTAAAGATTGGCTACATCAATACCGATGCTAATATAAAGCTACAGAGAGTCACTTTACACTGGTTTTAGTGGCATGGTTATGGTGAACCCAAGCACTTACTAAGCAAGTAACCAGGGAGAGTAAAGAAGAGCTTGACAGCAGACTTTAACAAATGATTTTTCCCTAGCTAGAACAAGAAATAGAAGAGAAAATGGCTATGAAGTCATAACCTTTAATATTTATGGCATATTTCTGAGATATTTCTGAAAATAATAATGCGTATATATGTCTTGGGAGAATTAATCAGAGATGCGGTGGAACAGCTGCCAAGACTCATCAATCCCACTGACAACTATCTTTTCTTTTTATCTACATGGGAAAAAATGATATATTATGAGATACTGCAACCTTATCACTTCATATTATTCTTCTTTAGGAGGCAAACTAAAAAATCAGGGAGCCCAGACAGTGTTTTCATCCACCTTTCTGGTCAATGGAAAAAAGCTAGAAATTGAAAGGAAACTGCTTCAAAAGAATACTGGCTCACCAATGCTAGACATAGCTTTCATGATTTCCTGCTTGCTAGTATGGAGGATGCCATGGGTTTCGGTATCCATTCCTTCTTATAATCTCTGAGAAGAAAGCCATAAATGGCATTCTAAGGTCTGGGTTGGAACTTGAAGGAAACACCAGCAGAACCGTGCTATCCCATGGACTCACCAATTACTTAGTTGCTTGGGTTTAGCTCCAAATTAAGTATCCTAGCTGACTTAAGTAATAATCCAAAAGTTGACTTTCCTTTTTATCTGAAGTCCACAGGTAATAGGACTCAGATACCTTGTGACTCCTTTGTTTCACAACACAGTAAGTGCATTCCCATTCATCACTTAGCATGTTGAAGGCTGCAAGTGCTCTTTTGACCCTTTTCTGTTTATGATGCTGCCAGGGTGAGTGTTGGTAAAAGTCAGTTCTTACAGTCAGCGAAGAACAACATGACAACAAACCTGCCACTGCAAAAACAAGGAACAGATGGAAACTAGACCTCCCCTGAAGAAGATGGAACATATTGTCTATTACATAAGACAGAAATAAAAAAGAGGTATAAAAGACTATGAATATTGTTTCTCTATATAAGGCTTGTTCTTAAAAGATGCCAGTCATTAGAAATCTTTGGTTATGGCTCCCTAATCTTTTTTTTTTTCCAGTAAAGATTACTTATCAGTGGTTCTCACGTTTTTGTGAGCTTGCTTAATTGGTTCACATCTTGTCTGCTGAGTGAGGTATGACAGCCTCCTCTCAGAATGTCTCATTCATTTCTTTTTTGAGAGAAAGAGGACTAAGAATAGGTAGAAGCAGAGGAATGGTAGGATTTGTTTTATGACCTTTTGAAGGTCATAAAGGTGACTGGTTCCCCTCATTTCCTACTTGCTCTGGAATGGTTCTGTGTTTCCTAAGAGCTGGCTTAGGGGGTAGGGCCAAGGCTACAACTCCCATACTCTGTGTGGGTAAACCAGACTCAAGAAGACCCTGCCCCTCCTCAGGATCCTGAGCTGCCCAGCTGAGCCTTGGTAAGCTGACATGCATTTTGTTTTGGTTTTTTGCTTTACCAGAGCTCACTGCCTAGCTTCCTCTGACATATCACCCCATGTTTCCTGTTTCTCCAGTTACTATTCTAATAATGAAGAGAAGGGAGATTCAATTCAGATGCCTGCTGCATTCTAAAGGAATTAAGTGCTTCTGCACTGCCTTTCTTGGCCTCTGGGATGACCTGGATTTCAGAGGGCCCTGCTGTGAGCATAACCCAGTGCTGGTCTTGCTGCAGCATGTTGCTGCTGGTGCTGGTCTCAATGCCAATAGTGCTGCTTGCCTCCTCTGCTATGCTCCAGGGCCCTGGAAGCTGCCATATTTTGATTCCACTTGAGGGAGGAGAGTAGTCTCTGATTTTTTGCTGTCAATAGTTATTTCAGTTGCAATTTGCTTCTGTCTATCAACTGAACTGCTGGTTAGCAGAATAACCACATTTGCTCCTATGTAGCTCATGTTATTGGCTCTGAATTCTCTGAACCTTCATTTCTTCAAAGCTAGAAAAAGATCCTTTTTGGTTGTTATTCTCAGCAACAATAAAAGCCACTGTTGGAATTCATATAGATAGTGGTCACTGTATCTATGTGCCCTTCAGCCCTAGCCTGCTATATTACAGAACAGCTTGGAAGATCGCCCCTCCTGTCAGGTTTCTCTGATACATGTGCTTCCTCCAGTTTTAAAACCACGCTCATCTTCTTCCAACGCAGCTTCCCTCAATATTTATTCAGCATATAAGTTGAATAAATAAGGGAAGAGTATACAGTCTTCTCTCACTCCTTTGCCAACCTGGAGCCAGTCTGTTTTTCCATGTTCTATCTGGATGTAGCTTCCTAACCTGGATATACGGTTTTCATGGAGACAATGAGATATTCTGGGGTTCCCATATTTTTAAGGACATTCTACAGTTTTGACATGATCGACACAATGGCCTAATATCCTGATCAAACCTAGATGCATTTGACTCTTACTATAGGAAGGGAAAACTATGTTTAGCTGGGCCTTAATGAGATGATTCTCATTAAGGAATATAGGAATTAAAAGCTATAACTTGCTCAAGACGAACAGAAGCAATACAAAGGGAGAAATTACACTGTTAAAAATATCCATATCTGCACAAGAAATCAAGGGAAATAGTTGCATTGTTGAGAGCAGCTGTGCTAAAATAAACAGAAGAAAGAATAAAAGCAATACTCTCACTAATATTCATTACTGACCAGCCAATCAAGAAGATGTGCATTATGGTTTCCAAAAAGCAAACTGCAAATATTTCAGAAAGAAATGAAATAATTTAGAGCATTTTGACAGTGGAACCATGGGAGATAATGATCTCCCCTTTGCCAAATGTGAATAGGTTGAGGCTGGATACCTCTCTGTTGGTCTGCTTTAAATTGGATTTCTACAGGGACTTCCAGTTGAGAGCCATGATGAGCTAAATGTCCCTTTTTTTCAGTGGGACAGCGCTACAATGGAGATTGGCGCGGGATGCAGGATCCTGGCTGCTGAAATACTCTCTGGATTAAGGACAGATGTTTGAGATAGTCCATGTGACTCTGCATAGCCACTCCTCGTAAGTAAACCACATACATAGTTGTTTCACGGTTTGCCTATGGGTTGAGCAGCTGGAAGTCAAGGGAGCAACCACCTTTGCTCACAGTTGTTAATGCAGCCTTTTTAATGGACATTAAGATCAACAGAACCTCACTTCTTAATTACTTTGGATTTGGGTTTTTTTTCTGTTGCTTTAAAAGGATTAAGACCCTTCAGAATGGCAAGTTATATTGTATTTGCTAGATGAGTCACTTTCTCCTTAGAGAAAGAACTTTTAAATACGATTTTTGTAACATTTTGAAAAATATTACTTTTTGCACTAAATACCAAAAGGGTAGTCAGAATACGGACTTTAGAAAGTTTAACAATGGATTAAGGGCTCAGATCGACTTGAAATTATAATTTTAAATGTCCACAAAGAACTCTGAATTAACTAGAAAAATTTTTCCTATGGAGAAAAATGGTGATTGTTTTGTGTTTTTTCATGATAAGGGGACTTTGAAGGTTGGTCACTTGAGGGAGCTAGAGGACAAAGAAAATGGAGTAGAAATCTATAATACAAATTTGGGAATATTTGTCTGCCAAGCTTCTTGACAAAACAGATGAATTTCTTGACAAAATTGACAGAGCATGTTGTAATGAAATTACAGAACAAGAACAACTTGCAACGGGTGGTTTTGAAATTCCTTTGAAGGGGGACTTAAATGTAACAAGTAATGAGAAAGATATGGAGAAAGATAAGGGCACACAAATGGAATTGATGGATGACTTATTCCCAAAAGGAGATATACAAATATACAATATACAAAAGAGCTCTGTTAAGGTTCTGAAGGACTTTATTAGAAGTGACAAACAAAAGGACAAACTTTACTTATTAGATATATATAAAAGAAATCTGCTGAGGTTCTGAAAGATTTTTGGCTTGAAACACAGATGAACGGAAAACTAGCTCTGGGGTTAAAAAGGGTTAAAAGATATTTTTAAAAACTCAGGGAAGGAATACAAGGTTGTCTTATTTGAGGATGGCTAAAGGAGAAAAATAGTTACACCTGATTGCTGATAAAGAACGACTGACTAAGCATTTGGATTTATTTTTTTTCTAATTCAGTAGATGAGATATGGGATGAAGAGACATGTTGTATTTAGACATAGTCATAAGCTATTAAGATTATAATAGCTTGCTGGGATGAAGGGGGAAGTTACTTCTTTCTTTTTTCTTTTTCTATTTTTCTTTTTCACACTTTTTTCTTTTCTTATGTATTTTTCTGTTTATATTTTGTAGCCTGTATTAACTTTTATTCTTTACATTTATAATTCTTAATAAAATTATTTGAAAAAAAATTGGATTTCTACACTGAGAATGAGGTCTCAGTGGCCTAAATGTCCTCTTCAACTCTATGATACTATGAAACAACACATTATTTTAACTATGTTTCTGTGGTTTGCGTTCTCTAGAATTGTCACTCACAGTTCATTGTTCATACTTGGGGAAAAGAGATTAAAGCTCCCATGTCAACTAATAAGAATGGTCAATCAATGAGGGGAATCAATCTCACTGAACATTCAAATTTTACTCACATCAAAGTACAATCTTTGTTAGAAATCAGTTGCTGGCCAAAATCAGAACTGAAACCAATCTATTCTTATTGTTGTTTCTAATTAGAAGCTGGGTTCCATATACTGATAAGCTTTAACATGGCTTGATTCATTTTGTCTTAGCCTGAGCTTAGCCAATGTTGCTAAACAGAGTTTATTACTTACCATTTTACACAAAACCAGCCAACTCAAGCTTATTCAATAAAACAGAGTTAAACAAACCAGAGTTTACCATTAATGTGCAAGTAATAACAAATTCCATATTGTTTGACAAACAGTATCTTTTTTATGCACATGCCATTATCTTTTTAAGCTTGGTAACTAATTGAAGATGAAATGACAAAACAATTTTCCACATAGTTATATACACTGAGTGATACAGGATGCTTTTGAAATGAGATGAATTATAACTTTTTCTAAGGATATCCCACTTATTATTCCTTAAAAATCAACATAATGTAATACTTACAATGTCTGCTATAAAGTAGCAGTATGCTACTGAGATGAATGTCAAACTTATCATATGCTCTTGACATAATATCTTCAAGAGCACTTTCACCAACTTTGATGTCTGACAAGGTACACCGACTTTTACTACTCATCTTAGAAAAAAACAAAACAGAAATAGTCACGCTTTAAAATACATCCTCCAAGAATGTATTACAAATAAAGAAAAGTGCTCTGTACAGATGAATCAGGGAACATCCCTGCATTACCCTACATACAACATTGTCCTCTATGCAGAACAAAATCAGGAATCTACCCCCTCCATCTCATCTTGCACAATATACTCGCTCTTTGCCTCCTCCAGCATTTCTCATTCCATTAATGCCTTGCCCCCACCCCTTGCACAAAGTGACTTCAGCTGCTCTGGGGGGGGGGGGTTCCCCCTCTACAGTTAAGGTTGATCAGCCTGGTAGGTTGGATTGAATCCATGTCCAGAGATTTCCCATTTCTATACTACTGAACTTTTGAAAATATCTAAATTGCCTAGTACTACTAAGTCTTCAAATTATATCATCACGTGGAAATTTTCAGAAACTGTGGAAATTAATGTATATGATTTAACTGAATAACAAAAAGTTTTCTGTGTATGTATTAAAATAAAATCTCTTTTGAATCAAATCTGATTCCTAGTTAATTCATCGTCATCCATTTTCATGGCAACTGTGCAGAAATGGTTTGTCACCATCTTCCCCCTCCCTCCTCCCAAGTCTAATTTATAGCCATGATATTCCCAGGAGATCTCCCAACAAAGTAGTATCCAGGCCTGAAATGAACTCTACTGAGCTCAGATGTCAGCCAGTGGCTGCAAAATAAATAACATAAACATAAAATATAAGCAATTTATTGCTAATTGAAGGGGTTACCTTTAAATGACCTAGATCCAAAAGTAACTTATTTGATGTAGCTTCATAAAATCCATTTTGTGGAACAATGACATAGGAAGACATAAGATTTATTTTTAAATCTAAGACCTTCTGTGTTTCTATAACATACACTAATCCTAGAAAAAAAAAAATTAAAAGATTGCATTAATAACAGTTCCTTGGGCCAGATCCTGTTCCTTACACCATGATAGCTGTTGCAATACGAATTCACAGAATGCATATAGATATAGCTATATGCATTCTGGGAATTCACACCACACTGTATATATGTCCGTGCGTGTGTGTGTGTGTATATGTGTGTGTGTGTATATATATATATATATATACACACACATATACATATATACATATATTTTTTATATATATATAAAAAAAAAATCCAGAGTTTACCTGTAGCTGTCTTTTCACGAAATTCTTCCAATTTTGTTAAGGTAGCTGAAGTTATTTGCTCTAAATGAACATCACTTGGAGGTCGGAAGAAATCAACTAAACTATTCACAGTCATCTGATAAGTATATAAAAGAACAGTGAAGTATATTCTCAATGCAGAATTTGCTTTTTTAACCTAATTTGTAGAATAAGTATTTTCTACTTACTGCATCATATATTATTTCCAAAGGCTGTGACTCTATTATTAGTTTCTGATTGCAATTCTCATCTAAGGGATTGGTTTCAAACATTATTGTGAAGAGCGATGCATTGTGCAGTGAATGGACTGTGTGAGAGGAGAGCAGACACGGTACTGTTTTTTTCTGAGCCATACCCTGCACTTCAAATGCACTTACACTTGATTCAAATCTGAAAAAAAAAAGAACACAAAGGATATATACACATAGACACACACAGAATTCTACTATTCAAAAGAAGTTACTTTAAAGTTTATGCTCTATGCTCTCATAATGTAATAAGCAGGAGATTACACTAGAAAGTATGAAGGATTTAAACTATTTTTACCAATTACAGTTTCTCACATCAAGGTATAATGGAGTTCTTTGTATAGAATCAAAAATTTTAAAGAACTGTTTCCATGACTGGACACTTTTACAATGAACGAGCATGCAAGTCCCATCATTTGTCTTTCTCATTCTGGAAGCAAATTTATAACATGGCCTAGAAATTTACCACAAATAGTTTCAATTATCTCTAATGCAGTTCACTAAGCTTGAATAAAAGACAGGTTATAAATACGTTTGTTATTTTTAAAAAATAACCAAATGATTTAAAATTCATATTTTATATATTTATGCAACATGTACCACATTAGATCTATATGCAGAAGACTTTCAAAGTAACGTGGGAACACAGAAAAGAACTCACAAATATATTGTGTACTTGTTAACTCCCATGTGAATTAACTCTAAAAGGACTGTGAACAGCTATGCTAAGTAGGAGCATTGCCTCATATTTAGATCATCATCATCATCCACCTTTTTATACACACACACACACACACACACACAACTCAAGGGGGCAAACATACCTAATACTCCTGCCTCCTATTTTTCCCCATAACAACAACCATGTGAGGTGGGCTAAGATGAGAGGAGTGACAGGCCCAAAGTCACCCAGCTGGCTTTCATGCCAGAAGGAGATCTAGGATTCACAGTCTCCAGGTTTCGAGGCCAGCATGAAACTGGCTCTCTTACTGACATATGATCCATATCTAACTCTGCCTTATTTATCTGCATTCTACTTTAGCAAAGTGGACCAAGATAAAAGATTCCTGTATGCCAGTAAGAATTCCAAAGCAATTTTCAGAGCAGATTATACAAATCTATGTGTAACAAGATCTATTCATCCAATCCCTGGATAGTACATCTGAATGTGACTGATAAATTATTTATACAGGATTGTTTAATGAAAATAAACTGTAATACATGAAAAAAATCTGAAGTAAACTTATGCAGCGTGTTTGATTAGGTGTGTTTTGATTATTGCTAAAACAATTCAAAAGCAAGATAAAATATCCTTAAGAAAATAAGGCAGAACAGTCTAAGATAAAATATTATTCATAGTAATTATTCATAGTTAGACCACTTCCTTGAGATTTCCATGAGAGGAGCTGGAAATGTAAGGAAAAATTATTGGCCTAAGGCATAGATTTTCCAATTTTTTATTTGTGTGTGTGTGTGTTAGTTTTTGTTTTTTTGTTAGAGACTATAACCCTAATACTGGATCCCTATAATTTTCTGTTTTTTTCAATGTCAAATTCCATTCAATATTTCAACTGTTCTTCTCTAAAGCTACCAGCAAAACTAGATTTACACTTCACTTATTTGTTACATTTAGTATATCCTGCTTTTCTTCCAGGAGATCAAAGCTGGATAAGCTATGTTCCCTCCTCTAAACATTTTCCTCAGAACAACTAGACCAGTTCCTAATTCCCTGATCAAAATCCAACAATTAAGCTACTACGCCTTAATGATTCTCAGTTTCTTTAAACAAAGATCAAATATCAAATAACAAGAATGAAACATATTTTGCATGTCTCTTGCGGTTCTTTTTATTTCTTCTTGAATTTTTTGTAACGCCCTCAAAAGCTTATCTACCATAAAAGAACTTTCAAGGTTCTTCATCTGAGGAGGAAAAACAAACCCTGAAAAATGATGGGAAAAAGCAAACAAACAGCAGAAAACCAGAAGGAAAATCAGAGGGACAGAGCAAAGCCAGGGACAGAAAGAAAACACTCCTCAAAGCTCACACATGGCCACTCACATAGAGAAAGGCTCCCAACATTTTTTAACTATAGTTCTATTTACCTAAATGCCTACCTTATTGCTTCAGCACCAGGGCGTTGAGTTACTGTTGTACGGAGATCAATTAATGCAAGTTTTATCAGCTCAGGCTTCTCCTTGTTTTCCCTGATTAGAACTGTCATGCTTATTAATTTTACATAAAGTTTCACAGCTTCATACTATGAAAATTAACAAAAAAATATCATGAACTGAAGAACATTTTAACCAAACATTAATGATTACATTTGAAATTCAGAGTATTAATCATTACATGTAAAATTCAAAGTAACTGAATACATAACACCAAATGTGAGAAAAATGCCTTCCAATAGAAGATCTTTTCTAAGTTTAATTATTTAAAAATATTTTTTTAAAATTATTAATTATAATAATTTAATTTTAAATAATTAAAAAAAAGTCAGTTATATTCTAACCCTAACCCTAACCCAACACAGATAATCCCTCCCCTCCTCAGAGAAGATTATCCCTTCCTCTAATGACAAGCAATTAAGCTCAGATAAGCCTTATGTCTGCACCAATGAATATTTAAAGTTCTAGGAAATGGATTTAGGACAAAGGCCTACAGGCCCATAGCTTAGAGCTCTCTATCCCAACTAGAGACGTCTGGCTAATTTACCTTTCAGTATGTAAAAAAAAAAAAATTACTTAATGCTTAGGTCTATGTATTTGTATTCTAGATATTTTTGTCCATTATAAGATACCATTTCTTTGAAAAGTCCAATGCTTGTTGACCTACCCTAACCAAATCACACCCACCGTTTTCGGCAATGTTGGGTCGACAGCTGTTTCACTATAACCGATTGCTGCATAGAGTTTATCTTTTTCTTGTGGAGTCATAAACTGTTCAATACCTGCAATATCAAACTAATATTACTACATTCAATAAAAACATTTTTCATACTGTAGCATTCTATAAAAAACATACTATATAAGGGTTTAAGTTTTTTACAATTACAGCTTTGTAAAATGCATAAATCTACTTCATTAGTTGAAGCAACTTTATCTTTTCTAATATCTAAAGGTACTGTGATAAGACACTTTAGTATTTAATCATAGTGAAAGCTCATTCCAGCACTATGGAAAAACTGCCACATTTATACCTTTTGGTTCTTGTTTTGCTTCACTGCTTTTTCCTCCAGACCATCCCCATATCCAACTAAACCAACCACCAGAGTCTTCATCATCTTGTTTAGCACCTGGTCTGAAAATCTTTAATCCAGCTTTAATAGCCTATTATGCAAAGCAAAGCACAAGTTAATATTAGTTACTATATAACTTCAAATAGTTTTTTATTGTATCAGTTATAAAGAAAACCTAGCAAGGTGCCTGAAGAAATGCAACCAAATCTGAGCTCCTATTTTAAAAAGGTAAATTTGAAGCACGAGTACTATTTTCAAAATATAAATTCATAGTAGTAAAAAGTAGTAACTGCTGTTTTAACTCTGTGCCTAAGATTAACTAACTCTGTTTAAGGAGCTTCATCTTTTGAAATGCATATTCGATAGTTGATGAAGAATTTAGGCAATCCTGTTCAAGTTACTGTTACATACAGAAATCCAAATTAAAATATTCACAACTGACAGATGACTCTCCAGCCTCTGCCTGAGCATTCAACCAAGAGGAGTTCACCATCTCTTTGGCTAATTTGTTCCACTGTTGATTTGCTCTTTCTATGGGAGATGTGTCTTAACGTTCAGTCAGATCCTGCCTTCTTAATTACTTAGATCTACTATATGTTCTGCCCTCTGGGGTGTTAGAAAACAAGATTTGCCCTACTTCTATTTGATTTTCTTCAGATGATTGAAGAATGCTATCATATACTTTTTCAGTATTTTTTCCCCTCCTGGCTAAACAGACCTCTCAATCTCTCTTATTTTTAGGCTTTAATTATTCTTGTTGCCTATCTCTAATCCTGTTCCAGTCTGTCTTAGCGCTTAAGGTATGGAGACTTGTTTTGCAGCAATGTCATACTCCTGACTCATATTCAGTTTGGAATCAACTATGGTTCCAAAAGTAGAATCATGCAATCGTAGATTGGAAGGGACCATAGAGGTCTTCTAGTCCAACCCTTTGCCCAATACAGGAATCCTCATATCATCCTAGACAAATGGCTATCCAATCTTTTCTTGAAAACTTCCAGTGATAGAGTACCCATGATTTCAGAAAGGGGGTTATTCCACTGTTTAATAGTTCTCACAATCAGGAAATTCCTCCTAATTTCAAGTTTGGATCTTTCCCTGTAAACCTTTCACCCATTGGTTCTTGTCCTATCCTCAGGCACTATAAAGAATAAATCCATGGCCTCCTTCCTGTGACAGCCCTTCAACTATTGGAGACTGCTATCATGTCTCCCCTTAGCCTTCTCTTCTTTAGCATACCAAGTTTATTTAATCACTTTTCGCAGGATTTAGCCTCCAAGCCTTTACCATCTTTCTTACTCTTCTCTGCACTCTTTCCAGTTCCTCAAAGTCTTTTTTTTGTATTATGGCAACAGCAACTGGACATGGTATTCTAGGTGTGGTCTGATCAATGCAGCAGAGTGGTAATATCACTTCCTGTGATCTTGATGCTATATTTCTATTGATGCAGCCCAAAACTGCACTGGCTCTTTTGGCAGCTGCATCACACAGCTGGCTCATGCTTAATCTGCAATCTACCAAGACCAGATCTTTCTCATCTTCTGCTACTGCCAAATGAAACAACCCCATCTATATTTGTTTCCTTTTACAGTTTGTAGTTCTCTGTTAAATTTCATTCTCTTCTTTTCAGCACATTTTTCTAACCAATCAATATCAAGATGGTTACAGATGAGTTATGATCTGCTCTAGAATCTGAATTAATAGTTAAGGAGTTGTTGTTATTGTTGCTTTTTGTATTTTGTGGCATGATTCATGATTTCATAAAATAAATCTTTACAATGTAGGGGATACCCAAGAAGGTAACAAGATAGCAGCAGGGAAGCAAATGAGAAAGCCCTTCCTGCCCATTAATGCATCGAAGGGAACTGTGATCACATCCTTCGCAACCTTATTAAGAACAGATTTATGCCCCAGGGCATCAGGAATCCTCTCTCACTCTTCAAGACTTCATCTGTTACAAGGGAACATTACATTGGGCTTCCCCTTCTCTTTCTCAGAACTCCAGCTCAAGGAATGTCCTGGAGCAGAGAGACAGGAAATCCAGAAGAGCCAGCTGGATCCCTTGCCATTGCCATGAATCTCTTTCAATCAGCATGTGCCCCCTAGTTGCAAATATTGTCATCCAGATCCTGGAGTTCTTAAATACCCTATCAGCCAAGGTAAACAAACTCAGAATGCCTTTAAGGTTTTTATAATGCACAATAATTAAATGGAGAAAAGTCCAATTAAACCTTATTAAGCAGCTCCTGACAATGGCCAGGCAGTTCCTTCCTCAACTCCTGATGGGATCGCTACAAATATTTCACACAAAATGCATGTAGGGATGCCAAAAACAGCCCACTCATCTCATGAATTCCAAACCTCTCAGGTGTTATTGCATTATACAGAGATGATCATTTCACAAGACAATATAGAAGTCTCTGACCCTATTTTTGCCACCCCAGAGCTATGGACCTAGACTCGATCCAATTTCTCCCTACCCACTAACAGATGAAAAATACTTTCCTCATCCCACTTTTCTGCTGTAGACCCCAAGGCTGACTGCCCAGCTATAGTAACTCCAAAGGAAAAGATGCTCATATTCTGGGTAACTGTAGGAGTACAGAGATAACCTTGCAGAAGGAATGCAAGAACGGTTATGTAAACACCAGCTCAGCCATGAGAAAGAGGAGAGTGAAAAAGAAACTCAAAATTAACCTCACTTGATTCTCCTTGGTATAAGAGGGGGCAGAGGGAAATTCTGTCAGACTTTCAAGATTCTGTTATTATACCCTAAAACAACAATGTATGTTCCAGTATTCTGATATCTGTTTCCAAACCTGGCCTACCTTAGAGGGCTGACAGTAATACTTCAAGAACTGCAGTCACCTCATCAAAGCTTCAGAAGATCAAGGAGGGGAGATGCATGCCTTTCAGCACCAGCACTGCTACAATACTCAGATGCAGCTACACAAAAGAGAGAGATTCCTATATCACCCACACTCTCTCAAAAGTTCCAGCTGCCATATGCAATTTAAGGGAGGGGGGTCCACAGGAGCCACATATACCAGAAACCCCCATTAGGAACTTGCAACAACACCAAGGAACAAAGCCACATGTCTATCATACCTATCACTCCTCAAGAGAAACAGCTACCCAATACATCCTCAGGAATGTCACTGAAGACACAAAAGAAAAAGCTAGCCAATGCATTCACTGGAATATAATTGGAGCTAGCCATACCAGAATCCACCCGAGAGGTATGGTAGGCCACTTAGATCACCTTGATTTCTACACACACATCCAGGTTGTCAGAAAAATACATCTCCATCCTGCTGTATGTAGACAATACAGTAATACTCTCTAGGTTCCCTAAAAGATTTAGAAGAACGCCTAGGAGCCTTGCTCAGTATTAAAAAGAGGATTATGTGGAAATAAACTACCATAACACCAAAGTCATGGCCTTTAAAACTAAAGTCATGGCCTTTATCAAGAGACCAAAGATACATTCTTGATATATAAATGGGAACAGAAATAAGCAGGTTCAATGCTTAAATACCAGGGGGTGATTTTCCATTCCTCTGGTTCTAGGAAGGGCGATGGCAGCTATGTTGCCCCCAATACCCAAATAAGTACTTCCACCATTCTAAAATTATTCTGATAAAAAAGAGGCTTCTACATACCTGTAGCCATTAAATTACTGAAAGCAAAATTACTGTCTCAACTTACAAAGTTTCTACCCTTCTGTCTCTCTAGAGCTTGTGCAATTCTAATTCTTGAAAGCAGTATTTGAGGTACCCTTCTGTGTTGCTAATGACAATCTGTGACTGGAGGAAGATCTGGTAAAAGTGGAAGCCAAAGTATGGTTGTCCATACTCAAATTTTCACTAAGAATATCTTCATTCCCAAATGATTTAATACCCCTACCACTGAAGAATGGATAGCAGTCAACCAGGAAACAAACCTTGCTGGCCAAACTGTTATAACTTGCCCCCCTCACCCCAATACTTTCCCTGAGCTAAGAGCGATCCAGTGCACTCCTGGGTAATGAATGTAGAACACAAAACAGACCTAGTCGAGGCTCTAAACCTTTCCATTTTTAAAAACCTAAGGTACACAATAAAACTGGCTGCACATCTTACAGAAGGGCCTTCACTCTGGCTCATTTGACAACCTTTGGCTGTGTTAGAAGAAACAGACAGGATCCCCTTCCTGGAATATCTCTGCACTTGCGACGGTGGGTAAGTTGAAACCACTGAACACATCCTCCTTGTCTTATTTTACAGAGACATCTATGCTACCCTCATTCTCCCACTACCTACCAGGTTACCAGGTTATTCAGACCAATTCTACACCTGCCTACTACTCTCTGACTCCAAACCATTACCAGGTTCTGTGAAATACAATGCAAAATCTGCCAGGAGTCAAATATCAGCTTAGAACTGATCAAGCTGGACACAGCCCATGCCTTATTATTATATTAACCTCCAATTATACAGTTTACAGCTTTTGTTGATACAGATTATTCTTTTAGTTTTTTATATAGTATGATATATACAGTATTCATTCATCAGTTTAATTAACTCTGCCACTTTTTACAGTTTTCAGTTTTATAGCAGTCTTACAGCTTTGATTTCCTTATCTTTTAACTTTATAGTCACTTTTGTATAATTTTTAGACCTAGACTGTTTTTATGTTATAAATGTTAATTTCACAAGTCTCTATAGTTCTACATTGTACTTGTCAAAGGCTGAAATAAGAACATTGTATTTTATACAGTGTAGTTTACAAGACATTTACCTCAAATTCTGCCTGTTGTCTTGCTAGAGTGATGTTGAATATATCTAAAGTCTTCTCTAGTTCCTATAAAGAAAAGTAAAAGTAAAATGTTACCTACTACACAAAGTTATTCAAATGTATTTCTACAGGTAGTCCTCAGTTAACGACAGCATTTGGGACCAGAGTTGCCATCGCTAAGCATGTGGCCATAAAGCACGACATCATGTGACTGCATCAATTACAGATGGCAGTTCTGGCGGTCCCAGCTGCCATCATTAAGCAAGGACCGCGCAGGTCATTAAGGAAGGACCTCAGTGACCATGACTTCCAACTTTCTGCTGGCTTCCCATTGACTTTGCTTGTGTGAAGTGGGCAGAAAACGTGAGAAATTGTGATCACGTGACTGTGGCTCGCTGCAATGTTGTAATCATGAGCTGGGAACCGAGTCACAAACACGACTGCGGGGACACTGCAACGGCTGGAACTCTGAGGACCGTTCATAAGTCCCGCCCCATTCTGGGCCGCCGCAAGTTCAAAAGGCCACTGAATGAATGGACATAAGCCAAGGACTACCTGTAGTAGTATTTTCAACAATCAAGATCCACAAGTTGCTATAGCATATCCTCTACTCTTGTCAAAATACTATTATTCAGGACTTTAGCCAATCTGAAGCAAGAATCTTGGCATCTTCTTAGGAACTTGAGAAAAATATTATATACCACTAGAGAGTTTCCATTTTGAGCTGACATATTCAAATCTGAGCAGTTAACTGCTATACTGTACAACAGACAACCTGCAACCCCTATGTCACAGGCACCCCACCACCACTCCTAGAATGAATGGAACCAATATTTTTACTCTGTTTGGAGGCCTTAATCTTGGAGGTTTAGGGTATCTATTTTTACCCATTAAAAATTCCAACCCAAAATGTGAAGCAGATTTTTCTTGTTCTGAAGGGTTAAGGGGCAAAAGGGGTGTCTTAGGTCTTGCAGAATTAAAACTGGGAGAAGAAGATTTTTCCTTATTCCCTACCCAGGTCTCTGCTATGCACACATGGTTGATTCCTCCACAATTAAAATTTTGGCATTCAAAATAAAGAGTAGAAGACAACCTGGCAAGGGAAAAGGAACCATTCAACTGGGGAAAGAACCTGAGAAAGGAAAATACACCACCTCCTGAAAAAATGTTCTCATTCCAGCCACACTGGACAACTTCCACCCAGTGGATTATCTAAGTCTCTTACAGTCAGAGTTCATGCCTGTGAATGGGATTGAAATCACACTTGCTGTTCTGATGGATAACCTGCAACATGACCTGGATGGGGGAAGGGGGTCCTCCTGTTTTTTTGGGAATTCTCAGATATGTTCAGTACCAATGATCATGATGTTCATTGGTACTGCTTGTGAGAGTTGGGAGTAGGTGTTACCATTTTACAGTGGTTCCACCACTTCCTAAGTGGGTGATGTTAATAGTATTAGGGATAGAGAGGAGAAGTTAGTAATAGCATAGATTCCAGATCATGGAAAGTAATTCATCCCCTCTACCCTGTCCTGGTCAGGCCCATTTGGAATACCAGGGCCAGTAACCAACTGCAGCAAGTTCATAGGAGGGCTTCCAGGATGGTGAAGGGGCCAGAAAGAAAGCCTTGTGAGGAGCAGTTATATATTGGATATGTTTAAGCTATAAAAGAGACAACTGAGGGGACAGCATTCAAATATTTGAAGGGGATGCTACACTAAATTATGAATTTTCCTTTGCTGGAGGTTTTCAAAGGCTGGATGATTATCTGCCAGACATGTTCAGGTAGAACCTGCACTGATCAAGGGACTGAACTAGAAAACATCTATGATCTCTTCCAACTTCCTGATTCTATTATCTATATGAAACTGCTGTTAAGTTTTGGGGTAAGGTATCATCAATATGCTAATAATACCCAGCTGTACATCTCCAGGCCAAGACAAAGATGTGGTGGAGGGCCTGGAGGCTGAGGATGGGAAAAAAACAAGCTGAACCTTATTGGCAACAAAACAGAGATGCCATTCATCCAAAAACCATCTGGCTCTCTGTTATCTCCTGTACTGATTCTGGAAGGGACTGCAAAAGCATGGTCCATGAATTAGAGGTTCTCTTGGATTCATAGCTATTGCTGGTTCTGCAGGTAGAAGATCTAGCTAAGGGAACCTTCACCCGGCTTCAGCTAGTGCACCAAAATTTAGAGTAGGCAGTCTTGGGGACAGTAACTCATGCCCTTATTACTTCTAGATTGGACTGCTGTAATGCATTTTACATAGGACCAACTGAAATTCAAAAACTGCAAGTGATACAGAATGTATCAGCCTAGCTGGTGGAAGGTGAGGGCTGTTATAGACACATAAACTAGTTTTGCAGGCACTGCTTTGATGATCTATAAGTTTCCAAGTTCAATTCACAGAGCTGTCTTAATCTGTTTGTCCCATCTGGGAGGAGAGGTTACATGAATGCTCCCTCCCAGAGACTGGGGAGGTCTGAAGGCAAACCCCTCTAGGGATGGCCTATAATCTCTGGAATAGCCTCCTCAAGGAGGTCCAGATGGCAGCGGCACTGCTATCTTTTCAGAAAACATTAAGGACAAAGTTGTTTCACAGGGATTTTAGTGCCACGCAGTTAGGACCACCTGTCCTAGTGGGCACACTGGCACACTGCATGTTGGATTATTCTGTTTGAAATAAATGAAACAAACACTAAATATTGGTGCTATGTGTTTACTCCAACTCCCTTTATGAATATCACTATACCTACATGAACTTTCAATGGCAAAACTTCAGAAAATCCAAAAAGGGGCAAATATTTTTCACCAAATTATAATTATTACTGAATTGGAGCTTGCTTATCCCTTTATGTGCAAAAAACATCCTTCCTCAGCTTCCAACTGATCTTGTTACTGCACCTTACTGTTCTTTTTTCTTCCTATTTATCTCTTCTTGTTGTACAACAGAAGTTGACACATTTCATCTGGCAATTTCTTTCCTTCTACTGGCAGACCTCTTCCAGCCAGAAAGCCATTCTGGAGGATTCTCAGCCATTTGTAACATGTTTTCAGAAAGCTATAGAAAGTTGAGGGGGAATGTGGAATTGGCATAAAGTATGCTTGAAGAGCAGGTGGCAGACACGGCTAGGAGGGCCTTTGCACAGCTTCGTTGTGTACCCATCCCTTGACTGGGAGGCTCTACTCTCACTCACTCATACCCTAGTCACCTCCCAAATGATTTACTGTACAGTAATGGGCTCTACATGGGGCAGCCCTTGAAGAGTATTTGGAGGCTTCAGCTGGTACAAAATGTAGTGGCACAAGCAGTTATACGTGCTCCAAGAACTGCACGTTACACATCTGCTCCGCAAGCTGCACTGGTTGCCAGTTTGCTTCTGGGTCCAATACATGGCATGACACCAGATTATTTGAGGGACCACCTCTCCCTGGTTACATCTACCTGTCCTACCAGGTCCAACAGGAGAGGCGTGTTGTAGGTCCCCTCGACTAGGGAATTTTGCCGGGTGCAACTTAGGAGGAAAGCCTTTTCTGCCAAGGCCCCACTCTGTGGAACATCATTCCCCCCCAAATTGAGACTGGCTGTAACCCTGTTGGCCTCCCAGAAGGCCCTTAAAACTTGGTTTGGTCAACTGGCCTGGAGCCACATAACAGAGTGGAGCCTGCTAGATGGTTCTATGATAGTTAATTGGAAGGTACTCTCTTGTATGTTTTTTCACCACTTTGTTTTTTACCTTTTTAATTTGGTTGTATTTTAATGTTTTTTTTTATGTATTTGGACTCTTTTATTATATACACTACCCACAGTCATTATGTGAGATGGGTGGCTATATGAATGTGATAGATAAATAAATAAAGTATCTTTTTATTTAAGTCACTGATGTATAGGTTTTGGTTACAGTTTATCTTTGGGGCTTAAAACCAGTACCAACTGAAAATAGTATGCTATAAACAAACATGCAATCTAGCATATTAGACTATTAACTTGGAAAACAATTATTTTTATTGCTTGTGATAAATATAATTTAAAACCTCTAACCTCTAACATATTCAAACTCTCTTGTGTAAGCTTCTTTGAAGTTATTTTTATTTTATAGAGATCTTTGTAACTTTTCACTTGATTTCTATGGTATCGAATATGTTCCCAAGACCACATTTGTAGCTTAGGTTGGATGTTTACTTCAAGAATGCCATATATAACATATTGCCACCTAATAGAAAAAGAAAAAAAATGTTAGGGCATAATATTACATACAAATTTAATATTTCTTTTTAAATATTAGTATTAGATTAATACTAATTAATTATCAGATATTTTAGTAAAGCAGTCTTCTCAAGTTACTTCATAATTCTTCACTCTCCTCCCAAAGACAGAAAAATTAAACCTATTATTACTTTATTAATAGGGATACTTATGAAATTCTTCCTACCAAGTTTCTCTAATTTTGGAATTCCAATTTATGAGAATATTCTACCAGAAAAACAGTTACAACTGTAGAAGTTTCCAAAAATTATTGAATATATACCATTTCCTGGCACTGTTGTGAACAGGAACATCTGGCCTATATTTCCTATAAGGTAAATTTCGGGTCATCATATCAATTGATTCAAGGAGCTCCATAATACTGAAATACTGCAAGAAAAAAAATGCAAAAAGATACTATTAGTACAGAATAATAATTACAACAAAATGCAAACATTTCTCTTAAAATTATATTATTCAGAGGTCGAACAGATTGGAACATGAAAAGCTTTTATTTTATACTGACGGTAGAATATTTAATTAAAAGTTAAAGTAATAATTATTCCAAGAAAAATCTTTTCATTTGTAGATTTAATCTAATTCAAATTGTTATTTCCAAATCAATACTGATATGAAGAGAGAGAAAGAGATCATACCTGACTTTGCATTCTGCTCTTCATCAAGAACCACACTGGGCACCAACTAACATAAATTAAGTAGTTCTCACAGATTCTAGGAACTATTTCAAGGTAAGGGAGTATCTTCCTTTCATTATATGTGCACGTTTACAAGGGGAAAAAGCTCACCAGAATAGCCCTTGTTGTTGTTTAATCTAGGACGAACAGAATTAACCTGGTACTATGCAATGGACCACTTTGCTATATATATAGTGCAACACCTTGCTCTTACAGAAGCAAAAATTAGAAGGGCAGACAACAGCATGGAACAAATTCAAAGCTGCCAACCGCAGAACACTGTGCTGTTCAGTTACTAATACAGCTGTTTCTCTGACTGAATATCTTCACAGATAACAAATCTGATAGGTAGCACAATATATTTGAATCACTGTGCTAAAGTATATATTGAAATGTCTTCCTAATTACAATCAGGCAAAAAAAGTTTTAAAAAATTATTGGTCCTCCTAAATCTATCCATACTAACCAAGATAACTTTGGTAAGCATCTACTGTCTAGGCATGGTGGACTTGAACAGAACAAAAGAAATTAATTCTTGTACTACATGAAACTCTGTGCACCTTCAGAGCAAATAACAGGGTCAGCTTTATAACCTCTTGATAAGTACAAAAAGATACAAAATGCATACTAGTAAATGTATCTTCTAAAATATACTCCTCCTTCTCAACATAAATTTACACCAACAAAATGCTTCCCAAACTATATTTAATTGCTTCTGGAACAGACTGAGACATAGGAGTACTAGAATAATTCAATAACGTCTGCCACCGCTTTTAAAAAAGAATATACATACAGTACTGTGCAAAAGTTTTAGGCAGGTGTGAAAAAATGCTGTAAAGTAAGAATGCTTTCAAAAATATATATTGTAATTATGTTTATCAATTTACAAAATGGAAAGTGAGCAAACAGAAGAAAAACCCAAATCAAATCATTATTTGGTGTGACCACCCTTTGCCTTCAAAACAGCATCAATTCTTCTAGGTACACTTGCACACAGTTTTTGAAGGAACTCGGTAGGTAGGTTGTTCCAAACATCTTGGAGATCTAACCAGAGATCTGTGGATGTAGCCTACCTACATCCTTCTGTCTCTTCATGTAATCCCAGACAGACTCGATGATGTTGAGATCAGGGCTCTGTGGGGGCCAACCCATCACTTCCAGGACTCCTTGTTCTTCTTTATGCTGAAGATAGCTCTTAATGACATTGGCTGTATGTTTGGGGTCGTTGTCCTGCTGCAGAATACATTTGGGGCCAAACACATGCCTCCCTGATGGTATGGCATGATGGATAAGTATCTGCCTGTATTTCTCAGCATTGAGGACACCACTGATCCTGACCAAATCTCCAACACCATTTGCAGAAATGCAGCCCAAAACATGCAAGGAACCTCCACCATGCTTCACTGTTGCCTGCAGACACTCATTCTTGTACCGCTCTCAAGTCCTTCGGCAAACTGCCTCCTGCTACAGCCAAACATTTCCAATTTTGACTCAACAAACCAGAGCACCTGCTGCCATTTTTCTGCATCCCAGTTCCTATGTTTTCATGCATAGTTGAGTCGCTTAGCCTCATTTCCACATCAGAGGTATGGTTTTTTGGCCGCAATTCTTCCATGAAGACTACTTCTAGCCAGGCTTCTCCAGACAGTAGATGGGTGTTCCTGGTTTCCACTGGTTTCCACCAGTTCTGTGCTGATGGCACTGCTGGACATCTTTCGATGTCAAAGGGAAGCAAGCATGATGTGTCTTTCATCTGCCACATTAAGTTTCCTTGGCCGACCACTGCATCTACAGTCCTCAGGTGTTGCCTGTTTCTTCAAAAGAGCTTGAGCAGCACATCTTGAAACCCCAGTCTGCTTTGAAGTTTTTGCCTGGGAGAGACCTTGCTGATGCAGTATAACTACCTTGTGTCTTGTTGCTGTGCTCAGTCTTGCCATGGTGGATGACCTGTAACATGAAACTATCTTCCACAACTTCACCTTAGTAGCAGGGTTTGGCTGTTCCTCACTCAGTTTTAAGCCTCCTACACAGCTGTTTCTGTTTCAGTTAATGACTGTGTTTCAACCTACCTATGAAATTGATGATCACCAGCACCTGCTTGGTATAACTGGTTAATCATACACCTGACTCTAATCCTACAAGATCCCTGACTTTGTGCAAGTGTACAAAGTGTGCAAGTGTAAGAATTGATGCTGTTTTGAAGGCAAAGGGTGGTCACACCAAATACTGATTTGATTTGGATTTCTCTTCTGTTTGCTCACTTTGCATTTTGTAAATTGATAAACATAAACAATTACAATATATATTTTTGAAAGCATTCTTACTTTACAGCATTTTTTCACACCTGCCTAAAACTTTTGCACAGTACTGTATATATATTATATACGATAACCTTTGTACAGGATACTTTGCTGTTTTAATATTCAGTAGACAACAACAAAATTGTTATAGGAGCACCCTGGATATTCTGGCTGCCTGCGTATTTTTTATGATTTATTGGAAATCACTAGAAAGTTTGGATAACAGCCTCTGTTTAGTTTGTGTTCTATACTGGAAGAGGTAATTCATCCAGAGAAATCAGAAATAACGCTAAGACAAAAGGGAATGTAACTTCATTGATTACAAGCCTCCACAAATAACTAAATTAAGAAGAGATATTTGCATAAATCCACTGACTAGATTCATCGAACATTTCCTATGAAATAGCAGACTTATATAACATTTTTATAAATTTAAATTGCATACTTTTTTGTGCATTAATAAAACAAACAAATATTTAAGACTGCATCTTGTCTATACATATGCATAAGAATCCCTGACTTAGACAATATAAATCATTAGGAAATGAAATATTATGATGCGCTTTCACTCAGTCCTGATTCTCAGAGATTAAAGTACAAGTAATCCTTGCATAATGGCCGTTCAAAGTTACGACGGTGCTAAAGTGACTTATGACAGGGGCCCAAAGTTACGACCATCACAGCACCCCCGCGGTCACGTGATTGCAATCCAGCTGCTTGGCAACCAGTTTGCACTTATTATGGTTGTAGTGTCCCAGGGTCACATGATTGCAGTTTGTGACTTTCCCAGCCGGCTTCTGGCAAGCAAAATCAATGGGAAACTGCATGGTTCACTTAACAGCCATGTGATTCACTTAACGACTGTGGTGATTTGCTTAACAGCCACCGCAAAAAGGTCATAAAATTGGGTCCGGTCACGTGATTCGCTTAATGACTGCATCGCTTAGCGACCTAAATTCCAGCACCAATTGTGGTCACTAAGCAAGGACTACCTGTAGCTAAATAAAGGGTCATGTGAGCCCCACAGGAATTTTCCACCTACATCTTTATGTGATCCACCAGATGGATGTAGTGGTTGCAGAAACACAGAACAAGTTTATTGATAACTACATTTTCTGAATTCAAGTAAATATTTTTCAGTTCAAGAATGAAATATGTCTTTAATCTTTATTCCAGAAAAAATGTATGTCCAAAAGTAATGCTCTTGGTAGAATTCTAAAGATAAGACAGATGTGGTATTTCTTATTAAAATAGGCATTCCTGCCAGTTTACTAAATCCCAGTTAAAACCTATACCTCTGCATGGAAGTGGAAAATGTTCTGTGCGTGGACCACTCTATAAAGCTTCTTCAGCTGGAACTTGTAGCAATAACACGATCTGGGTTTTGAGCTGGCCAGACTATAATCCACCTGTAATGGTTTAACCAAACTTCCGAGCCACATTGTGTCCTGTAAATATTTGCATACACTTTCTGTTTCCATACATCTCTATTCCTTTGCCAATTTGTTAAAATTTTAAGAATCTCTTTAAACTGATTTGTTGTATCTCCTAACAAACATTTATACCCAAGAAGGCCCAGACAGCAAGATACTCTAGAGGACTCATGTAACTTTATGTAGAACAGACTGTTTGTTTACTATTTTAGTTTGTTCTTAAAAAGAATGCTTCTGGAGTAGTCCCACAGCGTTCTCAGTGGGCCTCCCATTCCCTCTCTAAATTAATCTCTCAAATACTAAAGAAAATCTAGAAAAACATTACAGGATGATTTCTGGACTATATATGAGGAAAGTCTCATTAAACCTACCAGTGAAGCTGAAAGAAAACTTAGTGATTAGTTCCTCCCATATGTTAACATCTAATGACAATTGGGCAGGATAGAAAAAAAATGTTACAGCTGTTACATTTTTGATACCTAAACAACCTTGATATATAAGCCTACTCTTTTTCTGGGAGACAAATGTAAATTTGAGAATTCTTCCATAGATTACGGAAAACTATGGCCTTGCAAAAGATGCAAATGGACAATGAGAATTTAGTTCATGAGATAAAAAAGGTTTCTGTACAAATCTAAACCATTTACACAGTTACCTGTGGTTTATTCAGTTCAATGGTTATATCCTGAAGATTTACATCCAGATCTAGTTTTGGTGCTGAAAAGTCAACATCAGATCGTGGATTCATACGGAGTTTGGCTTTAGCTGAAATTGGACGGAATACTAAAAAGCAGAATTTTAGAGTAAGTTAATCAAAAATGTGGAGCTGCACCAAGAAAATGGTAAGTTTAATCCCACATAAAAGTACTCTTGTGCCAATCACTACCTTATAATGAAACCTATAGGTTTCTACTGTTTGTTTCTTCAGACCTATACATATATAGAGCTTTCAAGGTAATAAACAGCACTTTGCATTTTACCCAGAAGTAAATCAGCAGTCAGTGTAACATTTTAGCACGGACATAATACTGTCTCTGTGTTCCCTGAGAAACTAACTTACCACAATAGTCTGTATTAAGTGAAGTTTCTGGGCTGGATAAAAAGACAGCCCCAAGAAGAAACTATCTATGTTTACTCCACATGTAAGGTTGTTAGCAAATATTAAAAACTCACCAAAACTGTAGCCTTCTGGGATCCCATTAGTGCTTGCAACTCCATATTTTAAATTATTCTTTTTGGGAAAAAAATGAAATGAAAATTCATTCACAATACTAATTCAGAACGCAAAATGAAATATGATCCAGAGAGAATATTCCCAAGCAATACTCTAGACGGATCAACATTCAGTTAAAATAAAGAGATCCAAGACTGTACCTTGCACAATAATTCTATCTGCAGAATCGTGCAGAACAGGTTCCTGGTTCAAAAATGTGGGAATGTGTATTATAATAATACAGTGAAATGTAAATGGTAGGCCACATAGAATGGTAAATCATACTGGATGAAAGCCTAAATGAGAAGTAGAAAATAGGATACACTAATTTGATCTCTGATCCCTATTCAATAAAATAATGTCTGACTGAAAAAAACATCATGAGGAAAACAATGATTTTTCCCCCTTTTGGCCTTACTTAATAAAGCAGAATTAAAAAAAAGAAAAAAGCATTATGATCATATAGTATTACACTGTAATTGTCCAAACTGAAACTATGTCTGTAAGCAATTCCTTAATAAATCCCAAGTAACATCAGGTCTTCGATCCAAAAGGTCTAATTGTAGTCTTTGGTCAGAAAATATACACACTTGATCGTTGACATGGGCATAATATTAATGAGCATTTTATATACTGCTTGGGTTCTCTGCAATGGCACGTCCCAGGATATGACAAGATTCTAAAATATTTCTCTTCCTAAGGTTTTTGGTTGAGAGACTGAAAGTTTCCAAGAAAACTGAGGAAAACTACCATACATACTAATGAATAAACCGAGAATTTTAGGTACAAAAATACACCCCAAAAAATTGGGTTTGGCTTATCCACAGATGTGCTTATCTGCGAGTATATATGGTAATACTTTCTTTAAAGTACCTGTATATCCTGTATATACTCTCAGATAAACTGATCCATCCTCAAATTTTTAACCAAAATACCATGAAAAATGGATAATCTGTGGATTACCCATGGATAAGCCAACTGTGAAAATTAAAATTTGAAAATTTCAAGGGTTGGCTTATCTGTGGGTGGTATATTTTTCATGGTATTTTGGTTAAAGATGTGAGGGCTGGCTTATATGTGGATGGGCTTATTCGCAGGTACCGGTAGTCCTCAGGTTGTGATAGCAATTGGGAGCAGAGTTTCCGTCAGTAAGCTACGCAGTTATAAAGTACTATGTTGTAATGTTGCCATTGTAACCCCAGGACCAAGCAGGAAGATGTGGGAGTCCCAGGCAAGCAGGCTGGTGGGCAAGAGCTGGGGGTAACAGCTACAAGTGTGGGGGAGGTAGATCCCATGGGCAGGTGCTAGGGAGCGCAGGCAGGGAGGTGGGTCCCATGGGGGGGTGCCACAGGCATGGAGGGTGGGTGCCATGGGTGGGCAGCAGGGGTGGTGGTGGAGGGGGCAGTGAGTGTAAACACAGGCCAGACCAATTTTTGATCACATGACCACGGAACTGCTGGAGGGAACTTCAAGGACCAGTTTTAAGTCAATTTTTTCAGCCATGTTATAACTTTAAATGGTCACTGAACAAATGGACATAATCTGAAGACTACCTGTATATGGATTCCAAATCTAAGTTCCAAAGTTTTAATCATTTAAAGATTTTTTTCCCCTGTTTAAAATGTAATTTTTTCCATCTTTTTGCTCTTGCATTTTTCATTTAGAATCTCTAAGAAACATTATTTTACAATTTGGAGCAGGCTAGCCTTAGAAATTACTTGAAGTCCCTTTACTAAACTAGAGTTATAATCTAAGGTAAACACTTTGATTTTGACCAAGGTTGTTTTATTTCATTTGCTTATTCTCACAATTTAGCTTTATAATTTTAAACTGGTTTTATTTTATATTATTTAATTGTTTTATTTTAGGACCATTTATTTTAGGATCACTTTAGGACCATTTTACAATGAAACTGAGTTGTTAATCAATAAATGTGTACTTTGTTGCTAGACAGCTGTACAAATATTTCCCACACAAAACTCTGATTATTTATTTTCTTGATTTAATATCTATATTAATCTTCACCATAATACCTATTCCCAGGATCAGCTGAGAAGAGAGAAATAAGACATAGATTTACTGAGTTCATTAGTACCTTTTTTTTTTTTTTTTGGGTGTCTTTGAGTCAGTTTGTGACTGCCGGGACTAGTTAGGTACGATGCCAGCTGGGTGACCTTGGGCCAGTCACTCTCTCTCAGCCCTGGGAAGGAGGCAATTGCAAACAACTTCCAAAAAACCTTGCCAAGAAGACTGCCGGGACTAGTCTGGGACTGGTTTGCCATTGCCTCCTTCCCAAGGCTGAGAGAGAGTGACTGGCCCAAGGTCACCCAGCTGGCATCGTACTTAAGGCAGGACTAGAATTCACAGTCTCCTACTTTCTAGCCTAATGCCTTACCCACTACACCAAACTGGCTCTCTCAGTAGTACCTACTGACAAATTAACTAGCACAAGACTGTGGCCTTAATGCTATTCAAGTAATATATTTTAAACTACAAAATCTAAAAACTATACAATCGCATAAAAAATATATAAATGAACTGTAATCTATTCTGGGCAAACCATACTTCATATAATTTATTAGCTTTGTCTACTCACCAAACATTCTTTAAAGTCACCCTGATAAAACATTTCAGACTTCACATTCCAGTATGCAAAGAAGTTGTCCAATCGAACTAGCTGGAAAAAACAATTAAGTAGAATTTACTGAATACCATATTTAAGGTTATCATGATCCAATATCTTATATGTATGCATGTTTATGAAAATTATTACAAATGCTAAATATTGATATTAAATTAAACACATGTAAATGGAGCAACTGAAATTAAATAAAGAATAAAGTTCAGGATGCTACAGAAGGATTAAGTATGAGGCATATTTTTCTCACAATACTTCATCATATTGCATTTTTAGCTTTTATTAATATATTGAAATAGGATAATGCGTGAAAAATTATCTAACACATATTAGCTCTCAGTTATGAACTATGACCACCACAACAAAAAGGATGCCTCTCCCTCATATTTATTTTTAAATATATTTTTATTATAGATTATGGTGAGATTAACAAACAAAAACAAGAACAGTGGTAACACAATTAAAAATAATCAGAATTGTGATTTAAAAGATCTCAAAAAGAAAAAAGAAATAGTCCATAAAAGGTCTGATGCCTGGCAGGAAGGGCGGTTTTGTTTTTATCTCTGTTTTTATTGATTGCTGTGAGCTAGCTGCCTAGGATCATTACACAAGAAGGGTGGCCATATAGGTTCTGTGTGTGTGTGTGTGTGTGTGTGTGTGTGTATAAATAGTATTAATATGCAACAAGCTCAGTTCTTTAACACATGATTAAATTTAGACAATCTTATTTTTACATTTTAGCTCTGAACTGGTGGGTTCACACTGGAAGCAAAGGAAGAGTAAGCTGGCACAGTTCCCCCTTCTCTCCACGTTAAAGGCATAAAATGGATACACACAGTCTTGTGACTTCAACTGGTTATACACCAAGCTCAGACCATTTGTTATTTGCAAAGGAAAAGGAAGCTGACATTCTTCCATCACTTTTTTTAGCTATGAATTGATGCAAAAATGCATAGGTGTGCTTCTATTTCATGAAGCATATCACACTTGCAATATCTGCTTGATAATGAGGCAGAGCAAATTGAAACACTTCTGCTTTCCTATTTTAAGACTGGCCTAACGCCTCCACAATGGCATTCAAAGAATAATCAGACAAAAGGAACAGTATTCCTCAAAGGGGAAAGTAAAACAACAAACATACACACAGATTCATGGAATTATTCTCTGGCCATTTGTACAAAAGAGTAATATTGGCAAAAGTTTGAAGACATGTCGGAGAATGGCTATTAGTATGTCTTAGCAATACAACTGCAGGAAAAGAATATTCTATTCTGAATTACAAATGAAATTTGAATAAAACTATTATCTGATAAATAAACCATTTTATTTTATCTAAAAGGGGAGCAAAATTTCCAACACCCCAGCAAGATAATATCAAAATAACACTTAAAGTATATGTGCTTTAACATGGGAGGGCAGGCAACAAGTGCTTTAAATGAACTGTGGAAGAAAAATAATTACATTTCAGAAGATATGCAATTTTCCTTGGGATACTGTACACAGCATCCCATGATCAAGTACCAATGCCAATTTACCCTTGCTTCATACCAGGCAGTTTACCTGGCTCTTGCAGAATTGTTCCCTGCAATCAATCATCCTAGTGCAAAGAACCACAACAGTAGAAGAAAAATCTCATAAACTTGAAAATGAAAACCTTTAAGTTTCAATATCATACTCATTTAACACAGCAACCAAATTAATACTGTCTGTATATACTTGAAGGAAGTTACCCCATTTTTCAAATGCCACCTAAACTAACTGTACCTCTTAAAGGAGAAGTTCTCAAACTATGATTTGGGATCTCAGGGGGTGTCACTGTTTTTTTAAAAAACTGACCAGCCTTGCACAGGCAGAGTAGAATGTGGTCATAATTTGCTCTTTGCTTTGCCTATGTAAGTCCCAATGGATTACATAGGCAGCACAGCAAAGTCTGAGAACTCCTGAAATAAGATTAAAATACAATTTCTGAAAGTAAGTGGTATATTTATTTCTTGCTCAATCCTAACCCCAAAGCACATATTCACACATATTCACTTATTATTTTAATTGATCATGATGTTGAAAAATTTCCCCTATGGTCATTTTGGGACAATAATTAAATCATTATAGACATTAACCACTATAACAGGTGATACAAGGAATGAGTTATTAGTAGGCACAAACATTTAAGAATGTAATCTTTGCACTTGTATATGTTTCTATCTTAAAACATCTAGGCAGCTCATTAGGAACAGTACTGCTGGACAACTAGCAAGATAACTCAATGTATGGGTGGATGAACTACCCAGCATACATCCAACGCACATTGGGATAACTCAGGGAAATATGGAGGTACAGCATTCAACAGTACATATGTGTTGGAAGGCAAAACATATTGCTATATTGTTTTTGCCAGTATAACAACATATCAAAAACTGTGGCAAATAAAATGGTTTATCTCGGTGATCAATTATCATAAATTTTATGAAAATTTAACATAAAACCTAATGGATGAGCATAACGTACAGCTTCTGCAAATATAAAATCAGTTCACTACCATGAATGAAAACAAAGATGATCTAATACACTTTCATTATAAAGTCCTCATAATTAACACAGGTATAGTAGAACAAAAAGTAAAGTGATTAACAATATGTTGTTTTACTATTTTAATCTTATTGGAAGAAGAGAATGCAAGCCATTCAAAATTCCTTTGGATTGGAACAGCATACAAACACCAAGGAGGCAAGGGAGCTGACATAATGAAAAAAACATTTTGTCTCAAGTACAGAATGAACTGTCGCCTTCTGGAATGTCTGCTGAACTATTTCTGGTCAACCTCAGTTTAAATAAAAGAAACCCCAGAGAGACCCCAGACTAACTTTACAGTATGAATATGGCAAAGTTGGCCCATGCTGCCCCACTGTCTTCCCAGAGCCTTCTCTTTCTACTGCCCTCAGCTGCTACCACTGTTGATATACTGGCCTGTGTGCCTGTTCTTCACTGTGATAGTTTTGACAATAAGGAAAAGGCTCTTAGCACACCCTCCCTTGGCCTTCCCACTGCCTTCCCTTCCTTCCATCTTTGCCTTCCCTCAGCCACTATTTATGAGACTGAAGAAAGTTCTTCTTGCTTGTGTGGCAGTTGAAAAAAGTTGTAAAAACATATACAGACAGTCCTCTACTTACAAACAGGTTACACTTTTAAGTCCATTTTGTTTCTAAATCCAACCAAGTAAAAAAACATGTAGTCACTATACAAAGGAAGAACACCGCAAATTAAACACTATGAGATCAGCAAACAGACAGGATGGGGCAGCATCCAAAAGGGCATATCCTCAGTCCCTAATGTGCAATGGTGCTGCCAAGAGTACGTATGTGGTGTGGCATAAACTAACACCTTGCCGCCTTTTCCTGCCTTCCGGGACCTTCTAGGTTGGAGTTGTGGACAAGTTCGTTCGTACTGGCGAAAGTTTGTAACTAGACGATTGTCTTAGTCAATTCTTTAGATGCATATCAGTATCTAAAGAAGTGACAACAGACAGTCCTCTACTTATGAACCTATTTTACCTCTTCAATTCAAAACCAGCTGAAACATGAACAATCTTTGGGTCAGTTAGAAAATGGGGTTGCTATTCTTTATGTGCCATTCCTATAAGGTTTTGTGAAAATCTTAGTAAAGAACTCACTATATTTTCATGCACTAATGGTCTGTGAATCAATAACTGGTTATCACCCCTTACTAAGCCGTGTAAGCCATGTAATAACTTCAACTTATTGATCAACTTTACGACCTTGAGTTCCTGAATGAAAAGCAGGATATAAATCTAACAAGCAAACAAATTTTTAGTCCCTTCACTGTGACAAAATTACAATACGCACATCAAAAAACTTTAAAACTTGCCATATAACAATTCAGTGTAGTTGTGATTTAGCTCTGCTCAAAATCAATTAATATGTAAAGCAAACAGCAAAAGAATGAAGCCCCCCTTTGTTTTCCATTAATAATACAAATTCAGAAGGAGTCTCATAGCACATTCTACCCAACTGGATTTCCACCTAGGACTTTACCTTATAGAACAATTTAGTGGTTGCATCTTGTATACATGGATTCCAATTTTGATCTGAAGTCTGGAATAGAAATTGAAAGTTATTCTGAAATTAGCATTACTGATTTATCTCATGAAATAAAACAACATTAAGAAAGATTTTTCCCATTTGTCATCAGGGACACCTGACTGGATTAGTGTAGTCTGGAAGGCTCCCAGTCATTAAAAAAAATATACATACCATATTTAGAAATAAAGTCTGAATAGAAAGAAACTCAGTCAGTTCCCAAGTATAAGAATCATCTTTCTATGGAGACCACCTAAATTTCAGATCTATACTTCTTTATAAATAGTGCAATTTTATTCAATATTCAAAATTTATTCAATTTTAATCATAAAACCAGTTTTGTTTTAATTAAACTTATATCTGTTTCCATTTTCAAAATTGTCATTTATGCCTGAATTATTAAGATTAGGTGAGCTACCAACATATTAGACATTCAAAAATAGGAACAAGAGTTTATTTAGGTGAGCACTGAACATATTTTTAATTAAAAACGGGAGTAGTGATAATACCTGTAAACTAAGATTTTCAAGTGAGATACCAAATGACAGTGGAATATCTTTATTTGTGATCTGCAAAACAAAACAAATATTTTTCAATATAAACAGTCCTACAACTTGCAGGATGTAATTTTAAAATCTGCGGCAGCATATCTGCCTTATAATAAAAGAAAAGAGACATTTCTTGACAATTTCTGTACATTTACGAATTTTATAAAACAGGATGACACAAATTGCTATGACTAACTTTTGCTTCAGATTAGCTGAACCTCATATCTTCTTACTTTTGTTCCTTTATTTTGGACATACTTAGGAAATTAGTTTTAAAAATTCTAAAAGCCAAAATCAGTAATCCTCATTATCTAATTCAGAAGAGAACTACAGATACATTGATTCTTCATGAATGGAAAGAATGCTGCAATATGTAGCAGCAAAGCTCAGGACGGAAACATTTTAGCCCTTGTCAGAAGACAATGTGCTATCAGGTCATTGAATTATCAGCATCCAAACAAGGTAGGATCAATTTAGCATTAACCAAAATTAGATATATGGTTCATTGTAATATTCCCAACATAGTGTCCTTAGTGTTTTACTCTATACATACTCCTTTATGTGTATGTATTCTAGATTAGTGTTCTGCAGCATACAGAACAAATCTAAATCTGAACTATATTTCTACAATCACTATGGGCATCAGGCTGTGAAAGGCTGCTTTTAGTTTTAAATCTCAGGGCAGGAATTTGCCTTATTTTTACATATAGTCATTAGTTCTTTAATCCACTAAAACAAGAGAAAGAAGTGAGGGTTCCAATGTTATCTGTTCAAAAGGCTCCACAGCATTAAGTCAGTGCCTAAAGAAATAATATAACATGCAAGTTTGTCAATCGCACCATCTGTTGAAGCCTTCCAAATTATAATAATGCAACAGGCAAACACACAAAGACCTCACAGTTTCAACCACTCAATCACTTTCCTTATGAGTGAACTGAACTAAGATTATCCATCTATACAACCATCTTAAATATTTATTTAAATTTATACGATTTATCTGAAGATTCTATACACATATACTTACATCATCCTCATATCGTATATGGATGTTAGAAATTTTCAACTGAAGGTTTCTTATAACTTGAGTAATTAGCTTTTCTATGAAAGTATCTTGCTTTTCTTGTGGTTTATCTAAATCAAGTGAATATTTAATATTATTAAGCAATAGAGACTACACAGCACAGAAATAACATACAGGAATACATAACAGGTAATTCCATATATTATTTATATATACACATAGACACACAAATGCACCAGAAACAGTGTAGGTAGAAGTCAAATATGAATTCCTATAAAGGGTAGATGCAATCACCTCTTTTTTCAACAACAGATGTATGTCTTGCTAAACATGGAAGAGTGAGAGAAGCAAAGGCCAAAAGCAAAGACAGGATACTTAGGAACTCAAAATGGTAACTGTCTGAGATGACACAAGCAGCCATACTAACTGTGACCCAAGTGTGATGGAAGTGGGCCAGTCAAACTCTAAATAGGGTGGGGAGGGTACAAAGAAATGGAAGCTCAAGACAAAGGTATCACTGGAATCCTTACAATAAACAGTGGTGCTTCAGCTGAATGAAGTGAGTTGAGATCCTCTATATGACATTTGTTACTGACACCTAATAGGGATAATGTTTGCTGCTGATGCAAGCAATTACAGGACTACAGTTGGAACCAAACTGGAGGAGACCATCTCTGCTGCAGATGTGAGTGGTCAACAGTATTCAGAACCTCAGTCTGCATTGATTCAGCTTCGCAGCATTAGAAAATCGTAACAAACCGTCAATGCAAAACTAGGAATATACTAACTAAATTGGCAGGCTTCATGCTATGATTATTTATTATTCTACAGGCACTTAATAATTCATTAAGTGGGAAAATGTTCTACTGAATCCATACTGAATCATACCTTTTAAGTGACTTATCAAAAGGGCAGCCAAACCTTAACACTTAATTTAAGCAACAGCATGTATCCTATGGTAAAATACTTACATTTAAGCAAATGCTAAACATATAAATCATAGGTAAGTAATAAATAACCACAAATATAAGTGGTGGTTGCACAATTCTTGGGAAAGTACTTTGATCTATTTTAAATAGAGTGTAAAACAGACTTGAATACACAATTGCTTTGTTCACTTGACAACCTATCTTGGAAAAAAGTCAAGATTCAACCACTTTTGATACTGTTGGATCTTTCTGGGTTTGGCACTAGAGGCAAAATCAGTATGAAATAAAAGAAAATACAATGTATTCTGCATTTCAGAAGAAAGCAGCCTCAACTAGAATATTCTGTTAAAAATTTTAAATGGATTGTATTCTGACCGAACAAAATTCTAATTTGAGTAATTCTGCCATAGAGAACACTGGGAGCTTGAAAGAAGCCCATTTGTTCTTAATCCCAGAAAATAGAGGGAATGGTAGTCAATACTGTGTGTAACCAACTAGTCAATTTAGAGTGAAACTGAATAAAAGCATGAGTTAAACACTTTGTAAACATTTTAAAATACTTACAGCAAAAATTGAAATCAATAGTTAAGCATGCTTTTTGCAGCCTCCTTAACACCTACAGTACTGACTACAGCAAAAAAGCAGTATCAAGTGGATTCATATCAATACCACCAATGAACAGCAGCAAATATTCAATTTCCTTGTTAGCTTGAGGCTTCTTCCTAACGTCTATGTCCAGTGCATATTTTTGCATCTGGCAAACTGCCTGAGAAGCTCAACAAACAGACAGTTATTGTATTTAGCAAACCAAATGCTCAAAAACATATATATATACTGCATATGCACAGTGTGCATTTTGGCATTTGAAAACTTGCTAAAAAATAAAGCCCAGGGACAACCACATTATATTAGTATTCCTGGATTGTAATTTCCTCATAGCAGAGAATTTAAAAATAATAGTAAACATTTCTGGTGGTAAGAATCTACATTAAACTCTCTCTTCCTGCCCTCATGTTCAAATGAGCTCCGGCTTTACCTGCTGCTCTATTAGTAAGAGACTGTCCGCTGCTATGACTTAGAACAGTGGTTCTCAAAGTGTGGTCTGGGGACCCCTAGAAGTCCCCAGGACCCTTTCAGGGAGTCCATGAAATCAAATAAACATTTTAACATTTCTCAGTTTTAATTTTTAATACAATGCATATCAGTACATATAATTCACATAAACCAAAGCTCTTTGGGGTCTTCTGTCATTTTTAAGAATGTAAAGAGGTCCTGAGACCAAAATGTTTGAGAACCACTGTCTTAGAAGAATAAAAATACAACTACATGCCAATCATGGAATTCAAAATCCTAGAAACAACTTGGAATGAGATGTCCCAGTTTATCTGAAACTCAGGACACTCAAAATGGCTATTCTGAGTTTGCATTTCCAGCCTGGTTGGTTTCACTCAAAACATTTCCCTAAGGAACCAAAAGGTAGTACAAGGACATTATTCTTGATCCCACAGCATGCATGTGTTTGTATGTGGTTTGTGCATGTGCACACATGTGATTGAAGGGGAACATACACACATACACTCAGATGTCCATGTTATTGTATTACCAACAGAGAAAAAACGGTTTCTCCCTCCTAACCTAAAATAATCTAATTCGGAGTTCTTGATCTAGTTTTATCACTGGAGGATTCAGTAGCCATAGTGACACAGAAGACCCTGTAACAGTTTAGACCAGGGGTTTCTAAACTTTTTGCCATCACATCTCCCTTTAGTGTAATCTTAATGTACATGCTTCTCCTAAAAATTCAAACAACAAAATGAACAACTAAAACAATACAATGAAACTTTGGGGAAGGTGGATTTATTCTAACAATGTAACTAAAAGGTTCTTCACATTTCCCCTGGACTCCATCTGCACCTCCCCAAGGGAGGTACGCCTCACAGTTTGGGAAACCCTAGTTTAGACTGATACACCACGTACAGTTTCTCATGGACACTGACAGCCTAAAAGCAATTAAACGTTTTTACTATACGCAGTACTGATTGCTATAATACACTGTAGGAGATGCTGCCTTTGATAACTATTCAGAAACTTCTAAAATGCAGATTGGTCAGAGGAGACATATATTAATACTGAAAGATTCTGGTTTATTTTCCAGCACAATTCCAAGACTAGTATTTACTTGTATGTACTTTTAAATCCTTACACAGCTTAGAAACTAGTTTCCTAGAGAAGCTCCTGTTTTCATTTTAGCCTGTTCATGTACAGAATTCATGTGCAGAGGATCTTCTCCCGTACTGTCACTACACTCATTTGAGAATTGAGAGGGAAGTGACCAAAGAGTTTTATCAGAAACTGACTTTTGTTTACAGAATTTCCTTCCCAATTTTTTTCTGCATCAGGCACAAACTTTATTTTGTCAAGCAAAAGCATTACATTTTTAAGGCTTTTGTGGTGTAAGCAGTGATGGGTTAATGTATTATTTTTAAATATAATTGTGTTTTAGTTCCTAATAGAATTTTAGTTTGCTTTTGAAAATTGCTCTAGAAATTATACTAAGAGGACATTTTAGAATATTTAAAAATAAAAGTAACATTAAAATAACAAACTATTATTTAAAGTTGTTCAGGTCTACTAATTAGCTTTGTTAAATTAATTATCTATAATCTAATAAAGATAATTTAATCCCTAGAAACATCTCAAAGTAAATCATTCATTTATCTGTTGAACTACCATAACAATATATCTAGCAAAAATAGACATGTTAGTCCAGATTCTTTGTTATTTGTTCTAAATTTATTATATTGTTTTTTCCTTACCCTAGTTCCTTTTGTGTTTTATATGCTTATCTGAATCTCCAATCTAAACATGCTACGTAGTAAGGTAAAGGTAAAAATCCCCTTGAGTTATGCTTGATTCTTAGTCCAGCCACATAATGTTCTTGGCAGCTTCATGGAAGTGATTGTCTTCTTCTAGAATTTGTTTTTCCACAGCTATCAGCTCTGGAATTCTGAAGTGATAACCTTCTATGTACCAACAATATCCAACCCTTCTTAGATATTTGCTTAGGGAATCCTTGGTTTTAAGGAATATACTTGAGTAGATAAATTTAGGAATGCACTATAAGTTTACTGTTTTTAAGAGGCTCGTCTACTTCTATTTCCACAAATCTTCCTTTGTGGGGTAATGATCCCTAAGTATATGTTTCGATCCCAGACTGGCCAAGTGAGGTTGTTGAAACCCTGACCCAGTGTTTATTCTGTTTCACTCTTACCAAGACCAAGTGGCTGTGGCTGTTGGGAGTCCTTAGGTCTGGGGATTTTCCAGCTTTACTCTTCTCTATTCAGGAACAGTGTGTAACCAGTGGGTTCTCTTGGATTCACAGCTCCTGCTCAGAAGAGCAGGTGGCAGCAGTGGCTAGGAAGGCCTTTGCATAGCCCAATCTGGTGTACCAGGTGCACCCTCTCCTGGATTGGGGAGCCCTCCAGTCACTCACACCTTTCTCACCTCACACTCAACTACTGCAATACACTCTACATAGGACTGCCCTTGAAGACCACTTGGAAGCTTCAACTAATCCCAAATGCAGTGGCACAAGCAATGATGGGCTTGCTCGGCATTCCCTTGTGACACCTCTGCTGCATGAGCTGCACTGATAGCCAGTGTGCTTACAGGTGTGATTCAAGGTGATGGTTATCACCTATAAAGCCCTACATGGCATAGGGCCCAGTTATTTGAGCAACCGCCTATCTCCATAGTTTCTGCCCAGCCAGCACTATCTGACACAGTGGGCATGCTCCAAGTCCCCTCGATTAAAAAATGTCGTCTTACAGGACTCAGAAATTGTGCCTTCTCTGTAGTGGTGCCTGCCCTCTGGAATGAAGTGCCCCTGAGATATGGATGGCTCCTACCCTGATGGCATTCCAGAAGGCTGTGAAAAACTGGCTGTTTTCCCAGATCATGGGGTATGGCAAATGGACGCACACACAAACACACGTCTTATAATTACTTCGTCATTCTTTTTGGATTAATTTTATTGCATTCTTATTTATTTATTTTTGATGTTCTTTAGTTTGTGAGCCACCAAAGTCAGTTAGAATTAAAGCTGAATGAATGAATGAATGAATGAATGAATGAATGAATGAATGAATGAATGAATGAATGAAATGGCTATTGCCTCTTTCCTTACCTTTGTCAGCAATCTTTTGTTTTGCGTCTTCAATTCTTTGTAGTTCCTTTTGCTTTGCTTCCAGCTGTTGCTTTTCTTCTTTTTCAGCATCATATTTAATACCTGATAGAATGGATTACTTTAATAAATAATTAAACAAAACTGGGATTAAATAAACAAAGAATTTCAAATCACTTACAGAAGTTCAACATTTGACTGTACTTATTCTCTGATTGAGAAATATTTTGTATCTATTCTTTGTATGCATTCTAGCGATAAGCAACAAGTCATCCTATTCCTCTTTCAAGAATAAAACAATGCGCTAAAATGGTTTTTCCGTTGTATGATGGGTGTGTGCATAATGGTATGTGAGAATGACTTTGGGAGACAGGAGGAACAGCTGCAGACTCTACAACTGGCATGTAAAAGATTTCTCAGTTCACAGAAGAGGGTCTGTAGGAAGTGTTTCAGAAGGGACCCTCCCTAGTTTTCCGGAGAGTAAAATGAGAGGAGGGGAGAAATACTTTCAGTCTTACAAAATTCTGTTAATGTAACCTTACAATAGAGTTAGTGCTCATAGTTGTGCTTCTTGTCTGGAGTATTTCGAAGGGCTAACAGTGTGTGTGTGCATATGGGCACATAGGGCTGAATAGCCAAGAGTCATACAATATCTGCAGAATGTCCACAAGAGCTATTAGAGGCAAGCAGAAATTTTATGGTGTTGTGAAGACTGCAAGATATACCATCAAATGATAAGAGGTACATGACAAATTATCTTTAAAAAGCACACAAAACCTGAAAGGTTGAATTTAGGATGAACTATTTTGTCATTTGTTCATTGATCTGTAAACTGGATCATGCCTTCATTGTGTAATTATTTATACCTTCTTCTTCCAGTTCTTTTACTAATTATTGATTTACAAAGAAACCTGTTCTCTCTCTCTCTCTTTTTTTTTTTTTGGTGGCATAAATTAACTAGAAAACTTTGGCCAAGAATTTAGGATAATGCTCTTGAAAAAATTCCTGGCATTCTCAAAAAGTATTCTAAACTTGATGACCTATTCTGAATGAGAACACACCCTTTCTGAAAGAACAAGTATATCATTTGGGAGGTGTTTTTTTTCATTCAAAGATGTTGCTAGGGGCATAGGGGGCTTTAGCGGCAAGGAGAAGCTATGCTCAACTTCAGCTGATGTGACACATGTAATCTTTTCCTGATTGTAGCCTAGTTCCAGTGAACTATAGTGACTAATAATCTTATAGTGGGGCTTCAATGCACTCTATGAAAGACTGTCATTGAAGAAGATCCAGAAGCTACAGATGATGCAGAACATAGTTGTTAAATTCTTGAGTAAGGTAGCTAAATAAAATCATGGGAGCTCAATCCTTAGTGTTGTAGTGGTGGCCTGTGAGCTACTAGACCCAATTTAAGGTGCTGATAATAGTCTATCCAGCTCTAAACAGCTTGGGACCTATTTTCTTCTAGGGGAAGTATGAACAGATTCGAATGATTCAACATGTTTGTTCACCCAGGTACTGTCCAACTAGACAAGTGCAAGGTAATACTTCTCTCAACACTTATACAAATAAGTCAACAAGTAACAACAATACTAACTGCTTCTTACTTGCCAACCACAAATAACCTCAGACTTTGGACAAGAGAACACCAGTAACCAACTAATTTGGCTTTTTACAAAAAATACATTTAACTTGAAAAGGAGGTTGAAAATAGTTTTCTTTGACTCAGGGATATTAATTATGACAGAAATTTTAATATATAATACAGACTATTTATAGTTAGCAAACCATTGCATGATTTAAAATACAGGGACAAAAATTATACTAGCTAAACATTATTTTACATATTTATTAAAGTTCAGTTCCATTTTTTAATCAACTTACTGGCCGTAGGCACTATAAGCAGATAAACTTCATCTAAAACAGCTTCAACTGGCTGGGTATAAAGATTTTTCCATGGTATTTGCAAATTCAGCTGACCTAGAATCACAAAGAAACACCGATTTTTTAAAAAATAAACAATATTTTTAATCATAACTGTTTTTTAAATATTTAATACTATTAACTTGTTTTCTATTTCAATACATTTCCAAAAGATATATTAAGAAAAATATATTAGTGTCCTACTGAGATTTTAGCACAATCAAGACCAAAATACAAATAATAAAAATATGCCGTGTAAGGCTTCATATAATAAACACAGAAGTATACAGGCAATTAAACCATTGTTTTGGTACTGTTACCAGTGAAAGCCTCTTCCCAAAAAGTTATAGATGGGTCCTTCCCAATTTCCACTTTGAAATGCAAACTCAAGTATCATGTTTAATATTACATAAAGTTTAGCTGTAAATTATACTGACAATTCTACAAATCTGGGTCAAACTAGGTAGCCACTCCTCATCTTTTTTTTCTTCAAGTTATATTCCTCATAATTTAAAACAGCTAAGCATATCATGTTGAAAAAAACTGGTGCAAATCTTATCTGAAAGGAACACTCACTTTAGGGATGGGCAAAACATTCTATGCATTCATCACCTCATGCACAAAATGCATACTTATGAGTGGTTGTATATTTAGTCTAGTCTGGACATGGACCTAGAACATGGGCGTTCAATGCAGTAGTTTTTCCAAGATATTGAAAGTGAAGAAAAAGGGACTGTCATATGATAGAGCAGAGCAGGATAGCAGCTAAAGAGAGGTAAGGGAAAGGAAAATGCAGGAAGATTATTAGGAGGAGCAGACAGGTCTGCTGGTTGGGTTTGTGCAGTGATAGGTGCCTGCAAGTAAAGGAAGGGAAAATAAGCAATGGGAAGATGGGAGTAAAGTATGTCAGCCTTGCCTTGCTTTTCCCACAGGGCCCCCCTCAGCTAATTTGTCTCAGCTGAAATATAAAATATCCAATACTTTCCACCTTCTGATTCAGCTGGACCACGGTGTCTCCAGAACAGCCCAGCTGAACTTCCAAGCTACAATGTGTTTGTGGTGGTTTACCATTCTCCCACTACCATCAAAATATTTCCATTTCAAACCTAAATCCATAGAATCTGAACATAAATCTGAACTTCATTTTTTTCCAAAATGAAAAAGGAACAATACCACACTTTTGCACTATTTTACTCATGCTTGCAATTAATTATTGATTTAGAAAATAAAACAAGACCAATAAAGTTTTTTCATATATTATTATTAAGTTTGTATACCGTCTGACTCTCAATGACTCTGGGGGTTCACGTGTAACAACAATAAAAGGAATAAACAATACAGCAATAAACAAGAACAAAGGAATAAAAGACAGCAAACTGCTTAGGAGCAAAAAGCAAACCCTCACAACCTAAAATGGGGGCTTCAATCACACTTGCCAAATGCTTGGGCAAAGAGACAGGTTTCCAAAGCCATCTGAAACACCAGCAGAGTGGGGGCCAATCAGATCTCAAGGGAAACCTCATTCCAGAGGGCAGGCATTCTGACAGAGAAGGCATGCTTCCAGGGACCCAATAGATGGCATTGTTTAATTGAAGGAATCCAGAATGTACTAACCCTGCCAGATCCAATTGGCTGGGCAGATACTACTAGAAACAGGTGTCCCTCAAGTAACCAAGCCCAATGCCATGTAGGGCTTTACAGGTAATAACCAGCTCCTATATGACTACTATTTTATTGGAAGAAGGAAAAAATACAAAATGTATAGAATACAACCTCAATATTTGGATCTCAATTCAATAACAAGGTATTTATCAGATATATAAGAAAGACAGTTTAAATCAACCAAGAATACAAGAATGTATTCATATGTATTAGATGCCATTAATAAACTGCCAATTATAAACCAAAATTGTGAACCATAGTAGACAAGATATTTTTATTTAATAAAAACAACTATTCACTGAATATCTTAATTAAGGAACTATTACAGTATAATCCCCATTGAATGTAAACTGATAAATGATTAAGCATATAGGCTTTAATTTAATCTGTATAAATTTGCATGTAAATATCAAAAGTTCTCAAGAAGCCTTATCTTTTTATTGTTAGATAATAGCTGCATGTTGAACTAATGCAATTATAAGAAATAAAAACTATATTTTTAAAAATACACATTTCATTAGTTATTGTAAAAAGCTTAAGAATTCTACTTACCAATATGACCTGCTTTAACTTTAAAGGGGACATCAAATTGATACTGTAAAGATAAATGTTTTAGATTACACTTTAATGACGAAAATGTTTTTACTGTAACACTATAAGAGCCCAGAATGTGCACAAAAACTTCACTTATTAACTGCCAAGACAGTATATAAATACTATATATAAATATCATATGAACACGACAAATCCCATGTAGTTATGAAGGATTATGATCCTAAGGGCACTTTAGGATTAGGCTTTTACTGCACGAATTACTCTGCCTTTTTCAGATTTTTATGAAAGGTCCAGAAGACACTGCTCTTCACATGTAATCCACAATTACTTTGGCTTTGTATGTACTTTGGTAGTATGAAAAGCCCTCTTACTAGAAGCATTCTAACAGGCCACAGCACTGGACTCTACAGATGTTCTACCAAACAGAATGCATACACACAGATTAAGCAGGATTATATCTATAGTCTCTGCCCTACAACTATTTAGCATAAGTATTAAGATAGTGAAAACCATTCAGAGGTAGTCATATCTTGTGGCTTCCAGGGGAGGACTGAAGACGTCTCCATGAAAGCAGAGCCAACGACCGTGGCGAAGAACAAAGAACTGCTGAGTAGACTCTCTGGAACCTCTCCAGACAAGGAGAGGAGGGGAGATTGCCCACATGTGCTCAAGATGGCTGCTCCTTGCGAGGATACCACAGGACAGCGGTCTCCTGCAGGTGTGCTCGGAGATGATGGGAATAGCCATCTTGCAACCACGGTCAGCACTTTTTAAAGGACACTAAGTTCACTATACCTCACTTTCTAATCACTTCCAGAAATTGCTTATTAACTACTTTTAAGCTATTAGAGGTCTTCAGAACAACAAGTTTGAAAGTCTGCCTTCAATCCTGAATGAAAGAAAATCTTAATCATAAGCTTAAAAATTTAAAGAATCTGAAAGAAACAGTAAAAAGCTAAATAAGATTTTGATCTTAGAAAATTATAAACAGACTAAGGGTCCAGATAAATTTGGAGTATAGAAACTTTTCAATAAGATTTTGGAATTAATTATAAAGAATGAACAGCTTCTTATGGGAAATGGATCTGTTGTGGTTTTTGTAAGGCATAACGAAGATAAGTAATGTTATGATTTTAAAAACTGAACACTAGAGGGGACTAAAGATTCTAGGCAGAGGGGAAAAAAAACACAAGCCTACCTTTTGTGTTAATTACCTGGGACCTATAAAACGATGCAAAACATGGAGCCAGAAATTAGTAGTCACAATTTCAACGGTGTTAGTCATGATGTCTACCTCTATGGATAGACTATGTTCAAAAGATGTTATTCAAGAAATGACAGATGTGGAACAAATTTCATCTAGCAAAATAGAGATGGTACCAAAAATGGGTTTACAAATGACAAGCCAAAAGAATAACTTGGAAAGGGATATCTCACTGGATATACAAAAGAAACTGGCTGATATTTTAAAAAATCAAAAGGAAAGTACAAATGATAAACCAAGAAAATGACCTAGATAATTTTTTTCTTATTGGATTTACAAAAGAGGCTTGTTAAGGACCTGAAGAACTCTGTGCAATGGGATAAATAAGAAATGAAGAGAAATCAAATCCTATGACAATATTTGAATGAACTAATATTAAGCAGTCTTAAACATTAAGACTGTTAGAAGTAGAAGGAAGGAATACAAAATTGGTTTATTTGATCAAGGTTAAAACAAGATAGGCTATTACTTCTGACAACCCTTTATGGACTTTCTGCTGACACCAGGACAAAGTTTTATGGATTTGCCTATAGATAAAGGACCAGATATGGGATGAAGAGATAACTGTTCAAAATTTTAGAGAGGGTGACAAATCACTAAATTTGTTTATACTTGTGAAGATTGGAAGTAACTTCTTTACATATTTCTTTTCTCTTTATTATATTCTTACTTTTCTCTTCCTTGTCTTGTTTCTTTTTCTTTACACTTCTTTCTATTCTACTCTACTCTACTCTCTTTTTTAGTTTAGCTTGTATTAGGTTTTACTATTATAATCAAAATTATCCACAGCTTGCATACAGTTCTGTAAAAAAACTATTTGCCCCATTTTGCTTTTTTTGATTTTCATGTGGGTCTCAGTGATATATAAAGGATATCCTTTATATATCCTGGGTAAAAAAAAATTAACATGAAAATTTCATGCTTGCTTCATGTACCTATGTGAAAAAATAATGATCCCCTTAGATTCAGTAACTTGCTGTAGCACTGTGAGACTAGGCTGAAGCTGCCATAACTAAAAGATGAAGGCATGTAAGCAGAGGACAAAAGCAGGAATCTTGTCTAAAAAAGCCCTTCAGGGAAATAGATAAGAAGGAAACAAGTTGTTAAGGAAACAAAGAAAAAAATGTCACCTGAACCAGACAAAGGAAGTTGGGCCTAAGCTCATGGAAACTTCTCCCCAATCCCATCAACAGCTATCAGACTTGTAAATTAACAAGGCAAGAGCAGCTGCCAGATAAAGCAAGAACTTTTGGGGGTAAAAGGGGTCCTAAAGCCCGCCCACTCCTTGAGTCATCTTTGAGTTCCTTTGGAGGCTCCCATCCCTCTAGCTAGTGCCTGGCAGCCCAGTTGAGAAAGAGGTGGGTAAGTGTGGATCAGTATGTGTGCGCATGTATGGAAGAGCAAATGTATATTGTAACCAGTAAAGTTTTGCTGTTACTTTAAAATCACCGGGTCTCCGTGTATTCCAAAGAACCTGCTGTGCCTCAGTGTTCAGTTGAAAGTGATGTGTGCATATCCCTAATTACTTCCCTCCTGCTGCCTAGGGCTGTGTGTCTGTCTGCTCTAGCTGCACCTATCTGGAAAACCCAGGTAGAAAGCAAGGAGGGCTTACAAGATCCACTGCCTCAAAAGGCTGTGTGTGTGTGAGTGACCATAAGCCGAACCTGGGAGCCCTTGTAACACCACCTTTAACTAATAATTACAACCAAACACCTCCTATAACTAATGATCAGTCTCTCCTATCACCTATAGAAATGTTAGCTAATTGCTTTATGACATTACTGCATCAGCCCAGTAATATTTCAGGATCTTCGACTTACAGCAATTATTTGACTGGGAAAATATATTACTTTTTTAAGAAATAAACATATAATCCATGTTTATTTTGATTAATCAGGATGAAAAATGTGAAAGAAAATACTTTTACATAATGCAAAACAAATATAAGAAGAACGAAAGAGAGGAACACGAAGACCAAGAACATTGTGGTTGGACGCAGTTGATGAGATCAAGAAGAGAGGGATGAGACTTTTAAGGAACAAAAGGCAACATATAAAATGGTAGATGGTTGTAATAAAAGCAAGGATGGTTTGAAAGCACAGGAAGATATGGAGAGGTGAGTGATGATGTTATAAAATAGTTTTATCTATGCTTTTTTTCCTTTTTCTACTTCATGCCTTTATTTTTCTGGCTTATTTCTTCTTTTTATGTGCTCTGCATAAAGCTGCTTAACGCAAAAGGGAATAGTACGTATATGTAAAAAATTACAGTTTTCAAGAATATTATTAAGAGACTTAATTAAAAAGCTGTTTAGCTATAACAAATAAGAATTCACTATGAATGTTGAGTTACTTAACTTACATACTGTACCAAATGTGGTATAAGGCAACGCTGCCCTTTAATTTCTTTACCTTTTTAATTTTCCTTTTTTTATCTTTATTAGGAATAACAAGACCCAGAAAACTGTCTATGCTCCTATATGCAGACAACAGGAATTTTGCATGCAGCTTTAGGCATTCAGCTGCTTGCCAAAATTTTCTAGCAAAAATTCTGAAACAAATATTTTTAATAATCATTATAACACTCTTTGAAAATCCCTCTCCTTATATAAAAACAGGTCATGGTTTACTGTATATTAATTTATCATACAGTGAAACCTCATTTTAACAGGCAAATTGCAGGGAGGGGACTATCAGTTATTCCCCAAAGTCTGGTAAATGAAATATTATGTCATTGCTGCAACACAGGTATTATTTGCCTGATAATATATTTACATAAAGGATACGAATGATGTTGTTTGCATGATGTCATTACACAAATGACCTGAACTGACACAAAGAAGGTTATTTGCAGTGTTTGCATAAAGACACAAACTATATCATCTGTGAAAAGATGTCATTAAGCAAATGATGCAAATCATATAATTTATTTCAACGTATGTCATTTGTTTAATGACAGTTATGCAAATGACATTTATTTATTTGTTTCCTTGTTTATTTTATTTGTATGCTGCCTGATTCTCAATGACTCTGGGTGGCTCACAAGTAAAAACATTAAAAAAATACAGTAAGGAATAAACATTAGGAATAAAAGATAGCAAGATGACAGAAACCAGACTGGAACAGAAAAAAGAAACATACACACAATCCAAGGGAGCTTCATTCACCCTCACTAAAAGTCTGGGAGAAAAGCCAGGTCTTCAAACCACTTTGAAACACCAGTAGGGCAGGGGCCATCTGGATCTCTAATCGCAACATAGTTTAGCCTGCTACATACAAAGTACATTGCACTGATATCCATTCCCTTATTCCAAGAAATTCCCAGAATGATTAATAATAACATGATGAGAAAGAATATTAATATTTTCAGGAAGGTTTAAGTTAGCATCATATTTTGTTTCTGTTTTACTTAATTTCTGTCCCCATTTTCCAACAAACATCTAACAAAGTTATGTCTTATATTTTATGTATTATTTTTATCATCTAATTTTATTCTGTGATGAATGTACTGATTTAAATAAGTATAAACATATTACTTATGGTATATTTCATTAAGATGCTAAAGCAGAAACTTGATTTTTTTTTAAAAAAGATACTAAGCTCAACAAATGCTGAGTTGTACTAATTATTGGTAAATTATACATATTTCTTACTCTGTTCATTTTAAGTCAAATTATTTCAATGGAATTTTTGCTTGCTTTGTACTTACCAGTGCATTTTCTTTTATTACAAGATTTTTAAGTGCTACTGCTCCTGTTAAAAAAAATGTTTAAAAATCATAATCAGATAACAACAAACTTGATTTACAATGTTTTTAATAGTCAGAAATACATCGCTTATTAGAATTCTAACCATTTTTAATGAACACTTAGCACAGTAAAAAATGCAGTATTTCAGGCTAAGATTGCCAATTTATTTTGTCTTATCTGTGAATCTGCACACACCCCTTTGGTATTCCTCATGGTCAGAATTTCCTGACCTTCAAAAAAAAGCCAGCCTCAGAAGCTAGTCAAAAGGCAGAAAGGGGAAAGAATATCAAATCTCCCTCCCTCAAAGATTATAGCACAGCCTCTGATTTGGGGATGGAACATTCATCAAATCCAAAGATTCCTGGGAGGCTACCCAAAATTATTTAGATAAAACACTGAACTTCTTTTTAAAGTTAAATATGTTTGTCCCAAACAATACCTGAACTAATGTCAGTATTACTGAACTGTTGGTTTATGCCTTATTTCCATTGTTTTCCTAAATGCATTTTATTTTAAATAATTCCAAATCTGTATTATTATAAATCTTTAAAGACCCATCCAGGAACAGTCCCTAAAATATAATACATAAGATGGATAAGCAACAGAATGGAAAATCACACAAATTAAGCAAGAAAAATCTCCACAAATTTCTCATTGATTTGGAAACTGCAATTCTGGAAAACATACCAGCTAAGAATTCTGAATAAAGTATCACAGCCACATAACATTCTTCTACACTTCTCTGCCAATGTGAGGTTGAAGAACCCAGACATCACAGATAACCTTTGCCTTGAAAAGGGACCATAACTGAGATAGAAGGTGATCAGCAGGGGAAAGAAGCAGGCAGGCTAGTAACATCAATAGGGTCTACTATATCACCAACAATCTCAGTAAAACCAATCATAATTTCCTGAACAAAGTCCAGTACTTAATGTAGATACTTTGCAATCAGCTGCAAAGGCTACAGCTGCAGTTAGGCTGCTGCAACTTCAGCAAACACACTGATGTTGCCAGCTTGCCAGACCCAAACTGGTCTAATTTTCCATTATTTTCACGTTACACAAGTGTTCTAGGAATGTTATTATACCAGTATATATGTGTGAAATATAGTAATATACACTCAGATACATGTTGGCAATAATTCTGGGAGATGGTTATAGAGAAAGGTAATGATCCTTGAGAAAGGGTATGTGTAGCTGCATGATAATCTTGGGGAAAAGACCACAAAAAAGAGTGGAAGACAGAGGCCCCATCACAAGGATTAATGTGATTTGAGAGCCAAAACTCCCCATCCCTCACTGGGCTACTCATAAACTTTTTCTTTCTTTCTGATGGGGCTGCCGTGGCACCACCATTTGCCATGATGGAACATCAGAGGAACAGACTGGGACTGTAACTCCAATCTTCATTATTTTTAAAAGACATTTCCTTTCTTTAACAATTAGTAGCTCAGAACATATGTTGTTTAAAAATCTGTTTTCTGATAAAGTTAACAATTCTACAAAGTATCCTAAGAAATATTTTCACTTAAAAAATACACCCTATGGATTTTTATCCTTCATAATGCAAGGAAGTAGGAAATAGATATACATAGAACAACTTCTTCAATAGTTATGCATAGGATCCAGAACATTAATGTTCAGATTTGGCCCAATGATTCTTCCTATCTTTTTCTCAGCCTTTTATTTCTGAACAATGATACTACAAACTTTAAGTTGAAATAAAATTTAAAAATTGCAGAAATAGGTTTTAGCAAACACATATATAAAATCAGAGAAAATAAAAAGAAAATTTAAACAATCTGTAAATAACATCTAGCAATTTCTATAAACTGCTAACAAGTTTTTGCAAAAAAAAAAAAAAAAAGTCAGGTTGTTCAGTGCCACACCTGTTAGAGTGCACATAAATCTGCCTGCATATTTACAATCTTAGCAGACACAGATATGTAAGTACATACAACCTTCCACCCACACATGTGTACACATTTATATATGCATACACATATTTTTTACACACATTGTCACGGCCCAAATAAAACCAGAATGATTTTCAGTCACTTCACCAGGAGGAAAAGAGAATCTAAGAGCTTTTCTTTTTCTTCCAGCAAAAAGGAAGAAAACCAGTTTTACCCCAACCTTGGCTATGCACAACAATTTTCAGTAGGATGAAAAGGATTGCCTTTTGCTTCCCTTCTAATAAAAGGGAACTTCGTACAGCTTCCTGAGCAGTTGATTGATGGGCAAATGAGCGGAGCTGCAGGTTCCATGGAACATTACTGTATCCTGGTACCTTTCAAGGGTCATGTGCAGGTCTCAGGCAATGAACTGCACCTTTGAAAAGAGAACTGCCCACATCAAACCATTCTATATCTACTTCTGGATAATCACACACGTACGCACACACACACAAAAAAAACCACTCAGTGATAGCTGTATCACTTCACTGAAAAAAATCCAAAGCCTGTAGACAGCAATGCCTTTCATAAGATCAACCAAAAGTTAGAGAATAATAGAAATATTTTAAATCCTTTATCTAACTGGATATTAATTAGAAGAGGACAGAGGGAGATAAAAAGATGGCACATTATTAAAATCACATCTGTACTTCTTAATAGTTTTAAGATGAAGTGCAGACTTAAATTAGCTTCAGCTAGCTGTTAAGCAGGTTTCATGTTGCACCTACAGCTGCCAGGACAAATAAGCTATCTTGGCTGATGTCATATTTTAAAAAATACAAGTACTGGAAATTACATAATTCTCTTTCCAGTGCTACGTGGACAGCACAAAATCCATATAAGAGAGAGAATAGAAATTAAAACAAAAGTGTTAATCTCTACATAAAATAACTTGGAGAATTAGTCAACAGCAGAGACTAGTGTGGTTTTTACTGTCACTGACTATATTATGTGCCATTTATATCCCACCCTCATAATATTACATGAAACTGCTTTGCTGGCTACTTTTTCTCACATGAAAACTGCTTACAACAAGAATAATGAAAGACATGACCAATGGAATAGTTAGTTACAGAACACAGTAAGAAAATCAATAAAATATTCACAGAACAAAAAAAGAGCTGCAAGGTCCTCTTAAAGGCTACATGAACAACACCAAGTAAAATTCTTGAGAAAAAAAGCATTTCCCAAGAATGAAACATCAACAGAACATTCAGTTATATCAACCATACTTATCAACCACAATGATGATCCAGAAAACATGGGGTCAGCTGATATCAGAGGGTGGGAAAATTCAGATGTGTGTGGGCAAATACTAAAATGAACAGATAATGAAAACATATGATGCAAAATTCTATTGCATAATCAAGTTAGGTTGTTGAATTTTATACCAATGGATGTAACTATATTGTTTTCAGGCAGCTCTGTAGAGAAAAAAATCTGTAATCTAACTGAAATGTGACCAGAACTAATTTAGTGAGGCCAACATCCTAGTTCTCCCCTCCTCCACAGCAGACCCTAAGGCCTTCCGCCAGCAGACTCTAAGGCCCCTTTCTTAGCCAAATGGAAATCCAGAGCAGATGCTGTAACAATGGTTCCTCTGCAGATGCAGGGCAAGGTTACTTTCCACTGGCAAGATCTCCCTCCTCATCCCACTTCTGGAAGTCCCTCTTCTCCCCAGAGGACAAGGCACCACTCCTTCCCTATCCTTCCCCACTAAACAGGCTTTTTCACTCTCCTTACATTGGACATCTTGCTCCCCCCTTCTCATGCTGTAAATAGTCAAGGCTGCCAGATGAAAAGCAAACACGGTGGTACAACAAGTTGTCTCTTATTTTTGGTGTCCCCCATTGGCTGACTGGAGGGACAACTGCAAGGAAAGAAAGGAGACGATGGTTGTTGGTGCCACATATACCATGAAAATGATTATTGCAGTGAGAGGGCACAGTGAGCAGTCATGTGGGTTGAGTCCAACTCTTAATTTCTGAGCTACATCTTGCATCAATTGTTGCACTTACTAAACATCCATTTCACTTTTATTTATGTATATTTAATGATATAGACAAAAGTAAAACTTAATTCTACTATTTTTGTTTGTAAGAGTCTGGAAAATAGATGACTAGCAAATCACTGTTAAATAAACAAACATACAAACTAGACATTACATTGGGCATAATTTCTCTAAGCCTAAATATCAGAAATAATTTTGCTTACTAATCTTGGCCTTAATGCTTAAAACCTCAGCCTTTGCTTGATAAACTTAGCCTTAAAATATTAAGTCTTTTTTTTTTTTCCACAGCTCTTTAAGTAGGCATGCCAGTATATACTGCATTTACAAAGAAAAGGAGAAAAATAATGCAGGTGGTCCTCGGTTAACAACCATTCAAAGTTACGATAGCACTGAATGAGGAAACTTATGGCCAGTCTTCGAAGTTGTGGCCATCACAGTGTCCCCACTGTCACATGATTGCCATTTGTGACCTTCGCTGCCAGCTTCTGACAAGCAAAGTCAATGGGGAAGCCAGCAAGAGGTCACAAATGGCTATCATGTGATGTTGCACCTAACAACTATGTGGGATTGGCCTAACAACCACAACTGGACCTGCCGGAATGAGTCATCACAGTGACATGACATTGTGTTTTATGACTGCGTCGCTCAGCAACAGAGTTCCCAGTCCCAATTACTGTCATTAACCGAGGACTACCTGCACTACTAACAATGATGAATTTGAACTATCATGAATCCTGGACAGAAATCATTTAAGGAAACTGAAATGATGTTCCTAAAATATTCTTATGAAACTTGTTCTTCAAGAATTTTGTTTTCTACTACTGCCCTGAGAAGACAACTTACAGAGTGTGCTCCAAATTCAGTTCTTGCTGTTGAAAAGTTTGCCCACCTAAACTGACTCACAGTAGTAGCTCTTCAGACTTTTAAACAGAGAAATTTGCCAACCCTACCTGAAAATATCAGGGTCAGAATTTAAGATTTTATGAATCAAAGCATAGGCTCTATCATTGAGTTTCACTATCTCCCCACACCCCATAGAGGAAAAGAGTAGGAGCTCTGTTAGAAATCAGAGGCAAAACTACTACTACCTTTCAAATTACAAGTGCTCTATCATTTGAGATAATTCTCTATAACCAATGAGTAATAATAGGTAATGCTGTTATATTTATAGTTGTATGGATTTTCTTATCAGTATTTCAACCACTCTAAATTTAAGCACCATCTACAGCAGTGTTTCTCAACCTTAGTCATTTTAAGATGTGTGGACTTCAACTCCCAGAATTCCCCAGCCAGCAGCATCTACAGTATAATATATCCCTAACCACTAATAACTCCATTAGTATTAGATATGCTTCTCTAGTGTTCTCTTTTTTCTATTCTCTTTATCATAGAAATGCTAGTTTGGTCATTCATATGGGCACTGTTCAACTCTGACATTCTTTGAAGTATTTATTAAATTGATACTGGTTTGCAGACAAGATATAGGTTCTTTGAAAACATCTTCCTATGAAGATGCATTTTACATATGCTAAAATCACTAATATCAGGAGCTAAATAAGTTGCCTATAACATAAAGAAAAAGGTAAGTTATTTCTTTAAAGATTGAATATGCATAATCTTATGGCCTTACACAGCATTCCAAGAGCTACCGGATATTTCACTATCCTCCCCACAGCAAATTTAAATTCCTCTCTTCCTCTCAACCAACCTCAAAAATACATATTTTCAATACTTCAGGTCTTCAAAGGGACATACATGGGGCAGAATGGGAGCTTATCAGAATATGAATCTCCAAAATGCCCTCAATTTGGTTCATTTGGGCCACTTAGGAGGACATCTGGAGATGTCAAAGCACTCTAACATATTGCTCGGTAAAGTACCCTTACTTTACTGACAGTATTTATTTAGCATAAGAAAGAAAAGAAACCAGAACATGTTATCAAAGGATTGTAGAATAAGGTTGGAAGGGATCTTGGAGGTCTTCTAGTTCAACCTCCTGCCCAGAGCATGAGTCCTTAGAAAAACATATTTTCTTATAAAATGTGAGAATTTTCGGAGTTACTTTGATTTTCCAGCTTTTAACAAAATGATACCTGCTATAATCACAGTTTGGAAATCTAGCTAAATTACAAGTCACAAAGTGGATATTTTGATTTTGGCTGACATATTAAAAGTAGCTGATCCTATTTCATATATGTGCAGCTATAGAATTTGATTATTTTCAAATTGTAGAATTTTGTACTTATTGATTTAGGAACAAATTATTGTGAGAAATTTAAGAAAACTAAAAGATAAAAAGAAACAATGCACTGTATTATCAAGAGGGAAAACTTGCTTGTCTACTCTATTAAGACTTCACACATTACATTTTAAGAACATACATATTACAGATCTGCAGCATATATAGTATGTGAAAAATATATTCAAGTGCCATTAAATCAAATACTAGCTTTTTACAAATCAGAAATGGAAATATACAAAAGTGATCTTCAATATTTTGGATCATCTAGTTATAGCATGCATTTCCTATTCCGTTAATTATTTTGGACGAAAAAAGGGAAAGTTGATGAAACCAATGGCCTACCTAAAAAATATTTCACTCATCTATGGATTATCAACCAAAGGCCAGATTTGTTCACCAATACAAACAATTCACCAATTCCAAGGTATTTGTATCTCAAAATGGGTAATTAATATGTTCAGAGAATTATACAGATATATTCCATCTTATATGCATTCCACTACTTAAAACGCCTGATGTACAACCTTGCTAAAACTGTATCTGGTTTGAGTTACTACCTCAGTAACAATTTGGGAGTCTTGTATAGATCACCTTGAGTTCCATGAAAGCAGATACAAACTCAAATTGCAGGGAGATTTTAGGTATAATACACACAAACAGAAGTTGTTTTTATCATTATTCTTGAATGACAAATAAAATGAATTGTTACTGCCACAAAACAATTGACAAGATTTTCTGTTGTGGTACCTGCACTCTGGAACAGCATTCCCACCCCCCTCCACAGAAGATTTGTAGGGATCTCACCCTACAAGGAATACGAAAGTCTTTGAAAAGATGGTTCTGCTCCCAAGGCTGGGGTTTGTCTGTTGAGCTTGTGGTGGCTTTTTGTAAGGGAACGTGTGTTTACTCCAGTTGCACACAGGGTTTTTTTTCCCTTTAATTATGTAAGCTACCAAGAGTCATTTGGGAGTCAGGCAACCTTCTAAATTTAAAAAATAAATAAACGCATACATACGCTAAGGCATATCAGGAAAGCAGTATATGATTTGTTAGTGACCAGTTTTAAGTTCATACAGTACTGGGTTCCCAGACCCACCGCAAAAACTGACCTAAACAGAATGAGACGTACAGTACACTAAAAACATCGTTTTTACACCTCGCTTAACACAGCTGCTTTTTGTTGCTGTCACAATGGCCCTATTATTCTTAGACGCACTCCGAGCGGCCTTTGCTCCACCCTTGCCTCTCCTTAAAGAAAATAACTTCCAAAAAGGAGCAACAAGAAGAGACGGCACGGCACGGCACGTGACAAGGCCTGGCGAAGCAAGAAGGAAAGCAACTCAGAGCAATTCAGCGAGCCCACCCGCGGGGCTCTGAGGAGACCTCGCTCGTCGAGGGAGAAGGGAGTTTGTCCCGGGTCCTCGTCTCTTGTGCAGGACCGCTTTCGCCTTCTTTCACGGAGACAAACACGCGGGCGGGCAGTCGGCGAGCACGCGCACCAGGATAGCAGCCGTGCATACGGAAGGGAGGAGTCCGGCCACCACCTTCTGAAGAGAAAGGGGGTTTCCGAGCAAGGGGGCTGCTGTCGGACGAGGCCGAGCCCAGGTTAACCGGCCGGGGCCAGCCTGGCCTCTGGCTTACCTCCCCAAATGCCAAGCTGGAGCTGGGAACTATCCAGGTTCACCACATAATCGCCCAGGAACCGGTTCAGAACGTCCACGACCACCGATTCGAAGACCATCCTCGAAAGCGGCGGGCTCGGTTGCTCCCCTTTCCGCCAGTTCTAGTGTCGCCCAGCGACAAAACGCCAGCCTCCGGGAAGTCCCCGCTCCCGCCAGTCAGTCACTTTCCCCAAGAGGGTGGCGCCCGGCCCCAGGCTGGCTCGGCGTGTTGTACCGTACTGTACTCCGACTCGCCTAGCTTACTGCGCAGGCGTGGAAGGGACGTGGGACCGAAACCGAGAGCTGTTTTCCGCGCGGCTTGTGAAGGTTGCTCTCGCCTCACCAGAAAGCTGAGATACCGCGCCAGAGAGACTCGCGTCTCGCGCGCGCCCTCGCGGGCGAGGACTGTGTTCTTCGTCGCGCGAGACTGTGGCGGTTAAACTGCTTCTCCAGCTGCGACGGGGGCAGCCATGAACCCCAAACCTAGTGATGGATTCCCCTTCCATGCTTCTCGCGTGCCTTGTTTCTCCGCGGCCCGCTGTTACTAACAAATAGACGCGTTTTACAGCTTCAGAGCCGGAGAACCCTCTTCTACCCGACATGCACGCACAGAGACCCTTGGCCGGTTTGTCATGCTGTAGAAACTGAGTTGCTGCCTCCATAAATTGTATGGGAAGCTGCTCTGGATATGATTCTAAGGAGCAATAGTGTCTACTTCGCTTGAGTTACCTTATGTAAATAGGGTTGCACAGTATACAGAAGAGGTGGTGAATTGTATTCCTTTAATGCTGGGGCAGGATTGCATGGATTTAGGATTTAAGCATGGATGCCATGCTAAAATGCTAATACTACCTTTATTAAAAAGCTAATACTGAAGCCTAAAATTCCAGGTAACGGGCAGGGGGGGATTTTGTAGTTAACCTCATAGATGTAAGTTTTTCCCCTCTAATATTAGTATAGTTAATAGGATTTTTTTTTTAAAAGTGTGGATTAATAATAAAGAACCTTAATCTTGGTGGTGGCAGGAAATCCTCTAGAAAATGCGTTTTAAATCAGTAATAATATTACAAAGCATTAGCTGGCTGGCTGATCTGCTGAAAACAGGGAGGCACATTTTGTTCAGAATAGTTTGCAGAATTGAGAAACCAAAGCATCTACTACTGATCTCAAACAGTGGCACACCTATCTAAAGTAATTTACAGGGCAGTTTAACATCATGATCTGACTATGCAAGTCTTTCCCCAGAATGCATGATGTTGCCCTCATCTCATTCCCAGCCCATGAGTGAAACAGCTTTAAGTCATTAGCCGTACTAGCTTTAAAGTTGTATTTTTCCCTCGGAAGCCCACATTATTCCAACCATGGCTGCAAGGTGAGTAAAATGGATATTGCTTTATCGTTCATTTTGATAGTGAGGTTAGCAACCTATTGTGGGGAACAGAAATGTATTTCAGGAGCGTTGGGAGGCACTGGCACATCTCTCCACTGATCATGACCTCTGAAGCCTCTTGCAGCACTTGCCCTGTCCCTAAGCACATTGTTTCCTGAGCTCCTTTCATATCCAAAATCTTCACCCCTAGCTTATTTTTGACACCACCTTCTCTCCATGTTTCCAAAAATGTAGGGGAAGTGTAATTCCATTTTAATAATGTCCTGAAATGGTATCACTAGTGAACTTTACCTGCACCTTGGAGACATTTCTACTCAGGAGCCTTGTGCATTTTGGCTAACGTGAAGATTCTCTCCCCCCTTGTTTTGAGTAAAAGTCATGTGAAGACTGACTATGAACTACTACTGACCTCCATGGTCTAGGTCATAAAGTATATAGGGTCAGGGTTTTTCCAGACAGGACAGCTGGATGGCTTTAAACTGCTGTTTACTGACCCGGCTTGGTTCATATCCCTTGTTGGGCATTCAGGCTGCCTGGGAAAAAAACACAAGGGCCGATTGCCTCCTGTTGTGTCTGGAACATTGGAAGAGGCTTTGGAAAGTTGCCAGCAGCTGGAGAGTTAGATCACCATGTGCTGTGCACCAATCAGCTATTTTTTGTTTGGCAATGCAGTACAGTGACATGAACAGGACCAGCAGCACTGAAGAGGCTCCACAGTGTGGTTTGGTAGGTGGGGATGGCTGAAGGAGACCTGATGGTAGCCACAGAAGAGTATATGGCAGCAGTGATGCATTCCTGACAACAGCAGAGCTCCAACAGTATTTGGTTCCTGGCTTGGTTCCTGCAACTGTAATTAAGCTTTCCATGTGGGCTTGGCAGCCATTTTGTCACCTTCCTTCAGCCCCAAGTCTCAGAAAGACAGTCGTCAGCCATTATTGTGGTGTGCTTCTGACCTGCCCTTGTACTGTTTACATCTATTAGCTAGCAGATAAGGACTAGAAGTTTATCGACTGGGGTTTTGGCAATGGTTTTGCTTTGTTGGAGTATGATCTTTTACCATCTAGGTGCTATTGGCCCTTTCCCTGGGGGAGAACCATCTGCTGGAAAATGAGTTCATTCATTTTGGTTCAAATGGTTAATCTGGTGGCTTCTTAGGTCTGATGCTGGCCTACTTGGTTTTGATACTGAAACAAGTTCAGTGATCACTGGCATGGCAAGAGGGTCAGTTGCCAACATCTCGATCTAGAAACCTAAAATAAATTTTATCTCTTATATATTGGAAGTAAAGTAGTTGCTGAAATTACTGTCAGACTTCTCTTGACCAGCTAAGCAAGAAACTGCAAGAATAGATTTTTAAGTACATAAAAACTCTGCTAAGTAGGGTGCCCCAGACCCTGTTACCCTTCCATAGAGCTGTAAAGACCTGGCTTTTCTCTCATGCACTGGACCAAGATATTTAATGAGGCCATTCTCTTATGAAAGTGAGCATTTATTATACCAAATCTCAGCTATGAGCTGTGTGTTTTTATATTGATTCTGTATTGTACTTATCTTTTGACTTAATTGTTTTTGATCTTCACTGAACTCCACATACAACCCACAATCCTGACAAAACTGAGTGGCTATATTTATTTGGCCTTCCAGATCCAGAGGTATTCAATTGTTGACTTTCAATAATGTTGTATTTCCCCATTTTAGACTTGTGTACTGGGGGTCCTCTTGGATTCTGGATCAAAAGGTCCTTCAGACAGTCACACCTTAGTCACCTCACAATTGGATTGCTGTAGTGCATTTTACAGGATGCTGCCCTTGAAGACTATCCAGAAGGTACAGCTGGTCCAGAATGAGGCAGTGATGAGAGAGATGTACAGTATTATGCACACATGACCACACTATTTTGCAAACTGCACTGGTTTCCAGTTGGCTTCCAGGTACAATTCAGGGTGCTGGTTATCACTCTCAATATCCTTCATGGCATGGGGCCTGGCTATCTGAGGGACTCCTTATCTTCAGTTGTCTCTGACCATCTAGTAGGGTTCAGCAAGATGGGTACCCTCCAGGTCCCATCAATTAAAGAATGTCAGCTTGTGAGACCCAGGAAACACACCTATTCTGTTGCAATTTCTGCCCTCTGGAATGATCTCCCCTCCCCCAGAGATTTATGTGGCTCCCACCCTTATGTCATTCAGGAAATGATTGAAGACCTGGTGGTTCTCCCAGGCCTTGGGGACAGAGTGACTGTTGAGCCTCCATTTTGTTTCAGTCAGATCTGCTTTGGTTTCATTTTGTCATTTTGCTCTTCCAGTTGGTTAGTAGAAATAGAAATGCGTGTGTAGAATTGCACTATAAATGCTTAGAATTTCTCATATTATTTCAGTCTTTACATGTGTGTCATTGTAAGTATGCAATCCACTCTGATAATAGGGTATATATAAGCATGTAAATATAGTTTGAGCACAGGTGAGATTATACAGAGAAATTAAGTTAAAAAAGAGGTATGATTTTTTTAAAAAAATTAGTGAAGGAAAACATCAGACATCAATAAGGCTTGTTCTAATAGATACTGCTGCAAAACAGAGGTGATAGACATAAATGTTAAAGGTGTGGTTTGATAGAGTGGTACAGTCTTCTGTTCTACAAGGTCTACTATGCTAGACGAGTTATAAAGTCAGAGAAAGGAATCCTGTAGAGAAAGAAAAGTAGAACTGCGTAGGCTAGAAACCTGGTTTCTTGAGCTTCCCATGGGCATACAGTATTCACTCTGAGTACTTTCCTTTTACTGTAGTTCCACTGAAGCTTTGAAGTGAGCTAGGGAAAAGACTCTCTGGTTGCTTAGGCATAGAAGGTTGTACAGGTACTTGTCAGGGTGAACAGCTTTCTGTTAACTTCCAATTCACAGAATCTTGTAGAGGCTCCATGATGATTTTGGATGTCTATATTTGGTGCATTTTTTAAAAAAAATTCAGAATGTGATTTCAATGAAGTTTTCATGCTGTTTATAAAAAGGAACTCTTCAAAAATAACTTAATTAGGACAACTTTAGTTGTAAACACTGTACTATGTCCATAGTTTTAGGAAGTCAATTATATATTGAGCATTGATTTTAAAATATAGCTAAGAATTGTAAGTTCTAATAATAAATTATTACCTTTTAAAGTATGAATGAATGAATGTCCTACTGAGTAAGACACAGATTTATATTGAATACTAGGGATATAATATCTTCATGAGAAATAACTTGCTTTGTCTCCTTAACAACAAAACATGTGGCACACAGTCATACATAGACCATATTATTTCTTTCTGTTGCTATCATGGCAATGGGGTAATTGCAGGGTCAGCTATGAAGAAGCCTTATTGCCTTAGCTTGCATTAGGCTTTCTTCAAATTAAAATCAAGGGAACATTGATTGTTTCTTCCAAAGCGAATATGGATATGTTATCTCAGAATAAAACTGTCTGATCATGTGGAATTTGTGGCTTTGATCATTACTTTATGACTTCACTACTCTGGAGGACACTAGAACTACCATGGGAAGAGTGATTTGAGCATAATTATGTATAGCTATAGTGTATTTTGCATCAATTTATTTCTCTGAACAAGCTTTCACACAGTAGTGGAGCAGATGTGCAGGGTTTTTTTCCCAGTGAAATGATAAATCTTTGTAATTAAAACTCACACAGTAAAGCAACTCACCTTGTCTTAAAACAATTAGCCAGGTAACTGATTTTAGCATTATTACAAGCTTCTCTAAAATGAGGACAGTATGCAGACAGACATTAAAAAAGAAATGGAGAAGATGGTTTCTATAAACAGTAGAGAGACATGGCAGTTTCATTGATACGAGAGATGAAATATATATATTTATTATTTCATAAATCAATTTATAGAGTTGCCCATTCAGCGTGTGACTCAGGAAGGCATACAAAATAATAACCAAAAGAGACATTAAAATATAATTAATATAATTAATTAAAATTATTGTACCAGGGTGTCAGTCTCACTAGGTACACCAGACCAAGAAATCAATTCCACAGGATGGCTAAAATTTTTATTGAGATTGGCTAAAATAACAGAATCTTGCAAGTCTGATTGTGCTCTACCTCCTCCTCCCCTTTCTTATACTTCAGTGAATTAGGGAGTTGTCTGTCAGCCACTTATGAATGCTATCTGTTTGTTGTGGACTTAAAATATTTTTCACCCATTGTCTCCCTAGTAACGGATCTTGCATATCTCTGTCAAGGTCATCTTCCTTATCCATACATAGAGATAATTTCAGACAGCCTCAAACAATCCGAAACAATGAACAAAACCTCCTGATTCTGTGCCTGGGTAGAAAAACAGGTTGTCAAAAGGCAGAGAGGTTTGGGGCCGTTCATGTCTTGGAGAGAATAGTGATAGTGAATATAGTGAAATAGGGCCCTATTTCAAGAAGGGCTTTATAGGTCGCAGTCGGCACTTTGAACTGCATATTGGTAACCAGTGCAGCTTGTGAAGCATAAGTACTTGTATCACTGTGTTCTGGACCAGCTGGAATTTCCAAGTGGTCTTCAAAGGCAGCCCTATGTAGAGTACATTGCAGTAATACAAACGAGAGGTAACAAAGGCGTGAATGAGAGTAAGTAGGGGCTACAGTCCAGGAATGGACATGACTAATGCACGTGATAGATTTGTACAACAGCCTTCTGAACCATGGCAAGTAGGAGCCATGAGTCTAGGAGGACTTCTAAATTCACACCAGGTCTGTCTGGGTTAGTGCAACCCTACCCAAAACCAAGATGCAAACTCTCTGGATACAAATAGCCCCCAAATCCACAGCCACTTGGTCTTGCTAGGTTTGAGTCTGAGTTTGTTCTTCCCCATCCAAGCCCCATAGCCTCCAGACAATGAGACAGAACCTCAACAGCATCCCTTGGCAACCAAGGGTTGAGATATATAACAGGGTCTCATTAGTATACTGATATGTGGATATCCATTTTGTTGGAAGATGTTGTATAGGTGGTCTGTTTCCTTTTTCTGCTGTTCTGGGTTGCTGCAGTACATTTGTGCTCATTTGAATAATGTTCTTACACAGCTCCTCTTATGGGAGGTTGGGTTGTAACTTTGGTAATGGAGTACTTGATTAGTGTGGGTTGTCTTACAATAGACTTGGGTTTCTAATTTGTTGTTGTTTCCTCTAAAAAGGAAAACAAAAGACCAGAACATCTCCTCATCAGCAATCATCACCCAGATAAGCAGAGATTAACACCAAGATTATCACCAGAGATACAATCAAGCAGTAAACAATACCCTAATCAAGGAACTACCAGAGGGGAAAAAAATAAAACCAAACAAAACCCACACCCCCACCAACACTGGCAGGGCATGTCACTGTATATAAACAGAGAGCAAACCCCATTCCATTCTAGCACTGAAGATGTTACCTAGCTGGGTAACAAAATGCTTGCAAGAAAACAACCAAGCTCAGAGAACCCCAAGGACTCCACAGTTCAACCCTGAGCTACACATACACTCTTCTATTGATAGTGATAGATAAAACAATAGTTGAGCAGTGGATCCATAAAATAGACAATATATTTAGGTCAAGAACAATGATGCAAAAAGAATTATATACTTTTGGTCGTCTAGAACTCTTTGTCAGGCAGTATATTACAGAAAGCAAGGGATGGTGAAGAAGCAAACACATTCACAGAGGTTATAACAATGAGGTCTTTTGCCCAGACTCAGTCTCTACATGGTGTTTGCAGACTGAATGCATCTCAGTGGTAAACAGAATTGAGTTTACCTTTCATCTAACGTGGGAACAAAGCAAATGGTAACTTCCTGCCCTACCCCCAGTTTGAAGACGTTAAAGTTGTCACCCCCTTGTGTTTCTTGTCTAGCAAATTTCACAGGCTCTTGGTGGGGACAGAGTGGTGGTGGTGGGGATATTATATTGTTTAGGATCCCCTGGGTGTATTTTACTTATGTAAACCTGTTATATGAGTATAATGCTGTTATTCACATAAAGACTGATTAGTCCCATTCTCTAATTATAAACCTCTATAAACAGTTCACAGTAGGTTCCTATCATCAATTTTCCATGTACCTAAAGTATACTAAATGCACTACTAAGACTGGAGATAGGATGAAAGTAGAGGCAAAGCATGGCTACTCTATTTAACTGTTGGCTTAAGTGTCATTTTTTTTCAAACAGAACTGATTTTTTGGGGGTTTTGACAGATCAGTTCCAATGCTCCTGATATCCACTAGTACTAAAAAAAACTGCCTCTCTCGGTCTCCCTCTTCACCAGTTGTTTTTAGAATATAAACAAGCTTCCCAAATGATTAAGACTAGATTACTTGATATTGAACAACATAATGAATCTGGTTAATTTCACATCATATTAAGTATTTAGAGAGGTCTTCTTGATCACTCAGCTGCATTTGATACCATCAACCATGGTATCCTTTTGGGTTGACTTAGGGAGTTGGGAGTGGGTGGCACAGTTCTGCGCTGGTTCTCTTCCTTCCTCCAAGGTCGATCCCAATTGGTGTTGATTGGGAGCAAGAGGTCCAGCCCACGGCCCCTCCATGGTCATGGGCCCCTCCAGGTTTGGTACTCTCTCTGCTCCTTTTTAACATCTACATGAAACTACTGGGTGAGATCATCTGCCACCATGGGATGAGGTATCTTCAATATGCAAATGATACCCAGTTATACATCTCCATCCCGGGTGACTTGAGTGATACCATAATCACCCTTTCTCGGTGCTTGGAGGCTGTGGGGGTCTGGTTGGGGAATGACAGGCTTCAGCTGAATCCTGGTAAGATGGAGTGGCTGTGTATTGGACGCCCCTCTGTATCCAAGGATTTACCATTTTTGGTTCCGGACAGAGTTGCACTGCCTCAAACAGACCCGATGTGTAATCTGGGGTCCTCCTGTACTCATGACTTCTGCTCGAGGAGCAGGTGACAGTTGTAGTTAGGAAGGCCTTTCCCCACCTTTGTGTGGTGTGCCAGTCATGTCCCTTCTTGGATCAGGAGGCTCTCCAGTCAGTCACCTACACCCTGATCATCACAGCTAGATTATTGCAATGCGCTCTACATGGGACTACCCTTGAAGAGTATCCAGAAGCTACAAATGGTTCAAAATGCAGCCACGTGGATAATATTAGGTGCCCCAAGGATGGCACATATAACACCTTTACTGCAGGAGCTGCATTGGATGCCAGTTTGCTTCCAGGTCCAATTCAAGGAGTTGGTTATCACCTTTAAAGCCCTACATGGGATGGGTCCAGGTTACCTGAGGGACCGTCTCACCCCCATTACATCAGCCTGTCCCATCCGGTCAGGCAGAGAGGGCATGTTGCAAAGCGTGCCAGTGAGAGAATGTTGGTTGGTGGGGCCCAGGAGGAGAGCCTTCTCTGCCATTGCCCCGCCCTTTGGAATATTCTCCCCCCAGAGGTGCGGCTGGCCCCTACGCTTCTGGCTTTCCAGAAAGGATTAAAGACCTGGCTCCGCTAGCTTGCATGGGGCAGTAGGAGTTCTAATCGTCCCTGGAGGTAGTTAGCACCCTGATGATGCTCCCTGAGTTATTCACCAATTCTCCATCAGCCTCAGAATTTATTTATTAAGATTATTTTTATATTGTATTTTAATTGATTTTATCTTTGCAGTAAATCACTCAGAGTCGTTTCAATGAGATGGGCAGTGACAAACTTGATGTGTGTGTGTGTGTTCAAATAAATCTCTGTCACATAAAGATTGACACATATAGAATAAGTTTAGTGTTTCTGCTATCTCTTCTCTGTATTAGTCTACATACAACACTGATTGAGCGATACATTTGGGTACAAATACACAGACACACACACAGAGTATAGTTACAGATTAAGAAGCTTGATGTGGACTGGGAAATCCCAGATTCAAGTCCCCCACAGCTATGGCCAGTGCAGTGAAGCTACAAGTTGGGGAAACTCCCTTATAAGCTGTCTTGACCTCTCAGAGAAAATGTAGGATATGAGCACATTAAATGATGATGATAGTAATTCACACAAAACATACATGCTCATACACATCAATGTAAAATGTTATAAAGATAGCATAAACATAAAGTCTCATATATTGGTGCATAGGTAAATATGAGTACACAACTCAGTTGAAGAGAATTTAAACAAATAATCATATTTAGAGAAATGGAAGATAATGCTTTTGAAGACCATTGTATATTATTTCAACAATTTATGTGATCACTGTGCAATTATAATTACAATATCAAAATTATAATAATTTAAAAGTTTGAATACTGTCAACATTACATTAGTTGCCTTTCAGTTACATTATCAAATGAAGCTGTTGTGCATGATTGAATTGTGCAGCTACAAAACATAAGTTTTCTGCTGAATGTGAACTGACAGGTTTTATTTATTTATTTCAGCAAGTATTTCTAAACTCAATTCTGGGTAAATAATGTTTCTTATTTTCCATAGCTTTTAAAAACATACTTGTTCATTGCATGGCCAGAAGATGGCAGCATGCATTGAAAGTTACTTACAGTATGTCAGTCATAAAAAAAAACCAATAACAACTCTGTCCTTTGTAATTCATGTAACTGCTTTTACAATTCAGAGCCACTTGCAAAAGTAATTTTCATTTGCATTACTTGAAATAGAAGGCTAACCAATATTTTTCCATTATATAGTTAGTCCTGAACCAGCAGTGAATAATATATTCAAGTGAATTATATAATTCCTAATATAATTCTTAATAATGCAAGATCACAGTTACATACTGAATTGTAAACTTATAATTAGCTAATTATTGCATGTTTAATAAAAACTTGCCACAGAAAGTCAGGAGAAAAGTACATACTGATTTCAGTTTCCAAAGTGGTAACGTGTAGTGTGATGCTTAGGGTAATGTGTAAACTCAGCCACAGATTTAAGGAACTTTTTTTGTTTTTGCTTTGCTCCTTGACAGCTCCAAAGGAAGATTGACCTGATTTATCTGGGAATTTTAGGACTACAGTTATAAAAGTTAAGGAACCAATTTTACTACGTAACCACCCCCAAGACACCCAAAATAAAAAAAAAAAACCAAAAATATTGGCTCAGTACATGGCAGGAGATCGTAGGGGCACAAAAAAATCCCCACAACAGAGTTTAGAAAGTATGCCCTTTATCAACAAAATTGAGTTTTATGCCAAATGTATGTGACTAAAATCTCCCTTTGAAAAGGTAAGAGCTAACCATTCAGATCTATTTACTAAAATACCAGATTCCTTGTCATGTAAAGAAAACATGATGTACACATATAAGTGAAGATAGTAAGGGTTTTCAGATGATTTTATTGTTACAAGTTGTCATCTCTTCCCCCAGTATTTTCCCCAGCTTTTTAAAAGTCCATCATGAAGGAAATAATGATCCATTTGAAAACTAATTTTACAAGATAGCCACCAAGATGGACTTTTCTTCTGCAAGGTTTTCCTTGCAGATATTATTATTATTATTATTATTATTATTATTATTATTGAAATTTCATCTAGCTTTGGCATATTACCAAATAAGCTGTCTTTGGCCCTTTCCAAAGTAGATAAAAATTACAGATAGCAGTTAATGCTATAGCAGTGAAATTGCTTTATTAAGACCAGCCTGCCTTAACAAAGTAACAAGCAAAGTTTCAAGAATTCTTGAAGCTACTAAGGGTTTCTAATTTTTTTCAGCTTGTGAGACACTTTTGACATGGTGAGAGTTTGTACTCACTTTCACAAAGTGGCTGCAATGGGGGATTTAGACAACTCACAGAATGGCTGCTATTGTAATAATGGAGAAGGAATTTGCCTAGTCAGAAATTAGTTGCTATGGATAGGCAGGACAGTCCAAGAAAACAGATCAGTCAGGAAACTTCACATAAAGCAAAGGTGGGGTCTTGAAATCCAAATGCAAAATCACTGAATTTAGATGATGCTCAGAGATATGGCACAGAAGAAAAACAACATTCATAAAAACCTAGGCAACATACACAAAAGTAAAAGAAGACCTAGAAAAGGTATTTGCTGAACATAAAAGTTCAGTGTCTATACAGTAAAAAGTCCTGAAATGCAACCCTATACACACTTATTGTGCAATAAGTCCCGGTATCATTAAAGAGACATTATACTAACAATAGAGGTATGTATTGTCAAGGCATGGGTTTCCTAGTTATAATATATGGCTGTGAAAACTGAACCATCAAAAAGCCGAACAAAGAAAAATTGATGCCTTGGAACTGTGGTAGAGGAAATGGTTGAGAATGCCTTGGACCACAAGAACCAAGGTAAAACCAAAGTGCCCCTGGAAGCACTGATAATGAAGCTAAAGCTTAAATGCTTTAGCAAGAGCCATAGGAGAAGACCCTGATGCTTGGAACATTTAAATGAAATTGAAAAAGAGGCCAACTGAGTGTGGCTGGATATTATCAGTGATGACCCAACCATAAGCTTGCAAGAATTCTAAGAAGCAGGTACTGGTAGAAAGTCCTGGTGAACGACGCTCATTGGGACCCAAAAAGTCAGAAGGAACTGAATGACTGAACAACAGCAATAACATCCCAGTAAATGGTGTTGGGCTTTTATCTGAGTAGTCAGGTTATAATACTGTGTTGTCAGGAGCAAATGCTTTGCATGCTCATTCACTGAAAACTGAAAAAATGAGGTGGACAGTCCTAATATTTTTCAAATTATTTTATTAGCTGCTTTTGTATTTCCCTAAATGCAAGTTGCATGGCTTTAATACCTCCTTATTATCGATTCTTAATTTTGTGCTCTGAGCAGTCACCATACAAGAAACCAAGGATGAACTGTTGAAAAAGTAATTAACAGTCTCACACAGTTGCTATTATAGGTAATCATGGGACTCAAGCCTCTTTCTTTTAAAAAAGAAATTATTACAAGAGGTTTTATTACTGTAATGTAAGTGTGAGCACTCTCTCCAGGGGAAAAAAACAGGTTATATTTCAAATAGCCTGTGTCTGCTGACAAACATAATCTAACGTTTGATATTTTTATCAGCGGACCCAGGGATCTTCCAAGAAGTGGAGCATGTTGCTTAAACACACAGTTGCCACTCATATTTCTTGAGGCATCTCATATTGTTGTTTAGTGAAGGAGGAAAAGCTGAATCTGGTAATTGAGAATGAATGTCAAGTAGTGTCAAGACTCCACTGTTCATAAAGCCAATGACTCTTTGTATGATTGCATTTTTACCTGTACAGCTGCTGCGCTCCTGGACTTTGTTCTTTATGTCATATAACAAGTGGGACTTACAACAAAATGCAGTGGCTTCAAGTGTTCCCTGTTGAGGATTCTAGTTACTCTATGCCATTTCCTCTCCCTACTTTCATGGACAGATGGTGCTATTTTGGCTACATAAGCCACACCAGTCACAATCTGGACAACCATACTGTATAGATCAGTGTACATCTTAAAGTTGCCAAGGTTGAAAAACACTGATATAGATGGGTAGCGGAGTTAACACATCCAACTAACCCATAACATTGGATTTTGGCTAAGTGCATTGTATGAGCATTGTGATTTAATATCATGGGTTATGAATCAGCACAAAGTGTGAACTGAGTCAGTGTAGCTTATTCAACAAACCACACTTAACACAAACCATGACCCAGCTATGTAGACTCCAATGTATAATAATGAATTAAGTAACGTTGGCATTACTTAAAAAGAAAAAGCTAGTCTTTGGACAATTTTTACAAAACTAGTATTTGACAATGATCAGAGCTTAATACAACCTCAGGTTGCCAATGGGAGGTTTTCCACCTGTGCAAAAGAAATGTTTATGAAACTACAGAGACTTTGTATTTTTGGAGAAGGAAACATTGAACTTTTTATAAGAGGTTTTCAGAATAACTACCTAGCCTGTAATTAATCTTCAAGATGTTTACTTTTAAAAGTGAACTTTAAAATTAAAATCAGTATTCATAAAGAAGGCAAAAAACCTCTGCTATTATGTATTTGTGTCTCTATTTGTGTCTTAGGTATACTCACATAAGTTGTATCTGTGATACATTCTTTCTATATATATACATATAAATATCTCATAATTTTACTTCAAATAAAGTAGCTTAAAATATTTTATCTTTCTTTGAATAATGTATGCTGTGATAGTGAAGTATTTTCAATGTTTAGAAAACAAAGATTTGTGTATACTTTTATATTCAGCAATATTGAAGCTATGCTAGTTCTAAAATGTTTGAGGAAAAAAACCTACCTTGTTTTTAACAAAAACAACTAGTTTGATGCTCATGTTTTAGTATGGTGTAAGGAATAATCTGTTCTGAAATATACAAGAGAGTTGCTGATTTTTTTCTATAGCTATCTTTAAACAAAATATTAACTTTGCCTATAGTCTTAATGGTCTAATTAATAGTCTTAATGGGGGACGCGGTGGCGCAGCGGCTTAATGACGCTGAAAGTTGCCGGCCAGAAATGGTCGACGCTTCAGCGGTTCAAGTCCAGCCTTCGCGTTAAACAGGGTGAGCTCCTGTTTCCTCCCCAGTTCCTGTCAACCCAACAGGTCGAAAACTCACGTGAGTAGATAAATGGGTACTCTCACTCCGGTGGTAGGAAAAATGCTGGCGGCACCTTGCAAAAAGGAGTTGGGAGCAGTTGCCGGTAAGCGCGAAAAACCGTGCGCGCCCGAAAAAAGGGCGCGAAGCAACAGAAACCCCGCCTCCTGCGCTCGCCAGCTGGGCTCTGCTCTAGGAAGGAGGCTCTGGCAAACCACTTCTGAAAAAAAACAATTGCCTTGAAAACTGCAAAAGGACTCGTCCAAAAAGCAGTCACTGCAGAGTCGGTAACGACTGAGCGGAGACAAAAAAAAAAAATAGTCTTAATTCCTTTTAAACAGAGCTAATATTTAAGACTCTTGCTTTCTAGCTATTCTTTCCTTTCTGTTTCATAAATAAGAATTAAACACAGGCACACAGACACATATATAAACATAAACATAATGGCAGTAGTTAAATACAACCTTTGAAACCCTTCAGATAATATTTAGAATTTAAGAATAACACAGGGGATTCACAAATAAGGAACAATGAATACTGACACCAGTTCATTTATCTGGATAATAATTAAAATTGGTCTCAATTTCTTATTAAAGAACAAGTAAAAGATTATGTCAGAATTGGAGAAGACTTCAGCAGTTAAAAGCTATTCAAATGCAATTGAGCATGAGTGGGACTGCTGGATAATGCAGACAAGATAATGAACTGGAGATAAATGATCTCAAGAGGCTATCTGCTTGGTATCGGGAGAATATGTGGATGAGCCAGATTTATTATCTTAACAGCTTATGGTTATGACCTTCAATTTATCGAAAATACCTGAGATACTTTATAAGTGATACCTTCTTGTTGTAACTCCATCACAACATATTTCACTTACCTACATTCATTTCCCAGAGCCTTTTGCAACAGAGTCGAATATTGATTTTTTACTTTATCTTATAACAATGTATTTAAACTCAGATTTTGACTTTCAGAGTCAGGCTTCAATCAACGTTCCCAAAAAGGAGCTTAAAATCTGATTCATGCATCTTTAAATAAGGGGAGCATTTTCAAAAAAAGCAACAACTTGTTTTATATTCACCATCTAAACCACACAGTGGTTAACATAAACCATTAACAATATGTTAACTTCTTTACAGATTGTATTTCATTAATATTCCCTGGAACATAATAATGGTTATTTCTTTGGCATTTATTTACAAATCATTAATAGTGCATCTGAACTAAATACTATAATAGGGTGCCAAGCCCTCTCAGTGTCTGGTTTGAACCTCTTGAGTCCCTGGCACTCATAATTCTTTCCCTGGCCCAGTAACAAAAATACTCAAGTGGTACCAGGCAGAAGCATTTTAAGATTTAAACATCTTTGGACCAGCATGTGCAAAGCTAAAAATGCAGCATAAATACTTAATCACCATCCATGACCAGAAATCTCAGTTAAAACCTGAATCTACTCCCCTTTTTCCTTCAGCAAACCCCACAAACTGCATCCCCTTCAAATCACCAACTTCAGTTACTCTGTCTTTTGCTAAAAATGTCCTGTCTTCTCTTCTCTCCAAAGAGCAAATTTTAATCCCTTTTTAGCCATCAATCACTGCATATCTTACCCACATAGGGATAATGTTACTGTAGCAGGAAGGAGATTCATTGATAGGTCTATCATTGATACCCATAATAGCCTGTCAAACCCTTCTTTGAGATCTTCATCCTCACATCTTTCATCCTGGTAGCTATTCCACTAGGTGAGAGAGTTCCACCCAGGTGGGTAAGTATTCATGAATGGGGAATGCCCCCCCTCACCTGGAATCTGCATGGAGCAATGCAAGAAATTCCACTCTCCCAGGGCTTTCAAATTAATAGCTCCAGTTTTCCCCTCTTAACTGGGGTTACCAAACCAAGCAGTATTGGAGCCATGGCGCCAGATGATGTATCCAACACTGGAGTAATCAAGAAAAGGAACTACCAAGGAGAAAACCACAACCCCACCAAAACTGGTAAGGCAAGCTACTGTATATAAACAGGGAGCAAATCCCACACTTCCTTGCACTGATGATGTTACCTAGTTGGGTAATGAAATGTCTGCAATCAAACAACCAAGCTCAGAGAACACTAAAGGCTCTACAAGGTTGCTAGAGTTCTGAACAGCTAATTAGTTCAATCCTTTTTTAAAATAGGCAATGAAAGTAGTTTTAACTGCCCAAATGACATGAGGCTGAGATTTTTAGACCAAAGCTAGCCCTCAGTAATCTGCAAATAGTCCAAGCAAACACAAAATTTAAGCAGATATAAAATGACCCAAGTTGAGCAAGCAACACTAAACAGAAATAAAAATCATGTGACTGATCCAAACTTACCTTACTGGTCCCAGTTCTCCCAGCTGTTCAAGGCCTTCAGCCAAGACTTCTGAGAACAGAGAAACTCATCATTGCCTCTTTCCCTAAATCCCCCCCTCCCTGCCTTTGATTTGAGAGGAAAGAACCTGTGTTTTGAGAACATTTAAAGTCCCCCAACTAACCAGCTGGCCACTCCAATTTAAGAGGCCCCAGTTATAGCTAGCCAGCAAGCCATACCTCTTCTTGAAACCAAGACGAGTGAGAAAAACTACTTTCATTGCCTATTTTAAAAAGGGGTTGAACTAATTAGCTATTCAGAACTCTAGCAACCTTGTAGAGCCTTTAGTGTTCTCTGAGCTTGGTTGTTTGATTGCAGACATTTCATTACCCAACTAGGTAACATCATCAGTGCAAGGAAGTGTGGGATTTGCTCCCTGTTTATATACAGTAGCTTGCCTTACCAGTTTTGGTGGGGTTGTGGTTTTCTCCTTGGTAGTTCCTTGATTAGGGAATTGCTTTCTACCTTAAAACCTTATTCTAAACCCAAATCAGTTTTTAATAGAACTTTAGCAACAAGTTAACAATTATACCTGAAAATATTGTATGAATAATGATAAAATATGTGCTCCATTTAATTCCCTGAACTTAGATGATAGCTTCATGTAATCCACTGTATTGAGCATCTGCCGTGGTATCAGTCTTCCCTCTATGTGTACAACAGTAAAATCATGCTCTTTCAGAACCAGGATCCAGTGTAAAATATCTTTTTGTTATATCATTTCCCAGCCTCTAAATATATGTTCCAAACTGGTGTGCTATCACACCAAGGGGCATTCATTCTGGCATGCCTAGATATCTTCTCGATGGTGTTAACAGGAAGGTAGTATAATGTTCCCTTCCAAGACAGACTGTTTATCTACTCTGATACTGAGACAGTTAATCATATCCTTGTAGCTTGCCCAATCTATCATCCCTGGACAGTGTAACTGATAATCCATCTAACTGCAAAATATTCAAGATGGCACCAAGTGAGAACAGCATACTTTTTACTAAGTGATCAATTCAATGAAGTTCAGTGAAGTGGTTAAATTTGGGGTATAGCTATTATTGTCACAAGCCACTAGATTTATTCAGAATTTACCTGTTGTAAAATTTGTAATCTATCATCTTCTTCAATTATTGTACTCAATTCCCCCCCCAAAAATGGATGCAGGTAGTCCTTGACTTATGACCATTCATTTAACAACCATTCAAAGTTACAGTGGTGCTGAAAAAAGCAACTTATGACTGGTCCTCACACTTACGACCATTGCAGTGTCCCCACAGTCACATGATCAAAATTCAGGCACTTGGCAACTGGCATGTATTTACAACAGTTGCAGCATCCCGGTGTCACATGAATACCATTTGCAAACTTCACAGCAAAGCAAGCAAAGACAATGGGGGAAGCCAGATTCACTTAACAAGTGAATTGCTTAATGACTGTGGCAAAAAAGGTTGTACAATCAGGAGCAACTCACTTAATGACCGCATCGCTTAGCAATGGAAGTTCCAGTTCCAATTGTGGTCATAAGTTGACGACTACCTGTATTTCCTTCTTTACTGTATTACTACTTGACTTTTTGCTGTAATAAAGTCCTATCTATCTATTTATCATCTACTTTGTACCATATCAAAGGCTTTCTCTTTTATCAGCATATAAGGCTATAATGTCAACCGTCTAATATTACTTGAGGTTGATGACCTTTCACGGAACCAGATTGTGCTGGATGAATTATTATGTGTAATGCCTTCTGTAATCTCACCAAAGTAATTGTTAAAAACTTAAGAGTCAATATTTAACAGAAGTGTTGGGTGAGAAATTGTATAGTTCATAATGTCCTTACCAGCTTTCAGAACTGCAGTGAAGCCATAAGATGCTAGATACATCTCCAACAATATAGGAGTTACTGTCTCCTTAAATGTTCTTCTACTACTCTTTAGTTATTTTATTTGGCTACTGTTGTGGGCTCCAGTTATTCAATAGCATCTGGTAATCCTGGGAAGGTCATAGCTTTAATTATAATAGGAACCTTCATTTTTCCAATACTGAAGGTGGTCAGACACATTTAGGCTTTTTTTTTTTAATCTGCACTCAATCATTACCGATTCTGCGGCAGCTGCCTGGACGAGTCCCTGCAGTTTTCAAGGCAAGGTGTTTTGGAAGTGGTTTGCCATTGCCTCCTTTCTAGAGCAGAGCCCAGCTGGTGAGCACAGGAGGTGGGGTTTCGTTGCTTCACACCTTTTTTGGGCGTGCGTGGCTTCCACATTACCGGCAACTGCTCCCGTCTCCCATGCAAGTGCAACCAGGGTGAGAGTACCCATATATCTACTCATGTAAGTTTTTGAGCTGCTGGGTTGACAGGAGCTGGGGAGGAAGCAGGAGCTCACTCTGCTGCACGGAGCTGGGCTCGAACCGCTGAAGTGTCGACCATTTCTGGCCGGCAACTTTCAGCGTCATTAAGCCGCTGCACCACTGCATCCCTTTAGACCTTACTGGGCGGAAAATTAAAATTTGATTTCTACTGTCATGAGAAAGTGATACTTCGGAGTAATTCCTATTTAAAAATGAGCAGTCATACTTTTTTTTTAAAAAAAGGGCTGAAATGGGAATATTACTCTTAATCAGCTAATAAGTAACAATACTTTTAAAACTTCAGAGTCTTCACAAAAAAGAATATAATTTACCTAAAATGACATACAGATAAAGCTTGTTAACTCCAGAATCATTGAGTGTTTTGGAAAAGGCCTTCAAGAATTCATCAGGAATAAATCAACAATGTATTACTATCGTAATTTTTTTTTAATTACAAAAATAAGCTTGGACTATACAAGAGCTTTGGAATAGTCAAACAGAATATCATATATTGCCCAAACAATGACTTCAGGTTTTAAAGAATGTCAGATATGTTTCACATAATTTAAAAACTCAGCTCAGAAAAAACAAAAACCCAACAACCCAGGTTTATTGTTCCCTTCAAAAAATGTTTGGAAAAGGTTGCCTATTATCCTTTCCATGCTGGAAGTGTATGAAGAAACCTTAGTGCAAATTCTATGAACATTCCAGTGACATTCCTTATTAGTTAGATACCATTATGATGAATCAGATTCTTGTTGCTGTTGGGTTTTTTCCCCTTGTTTTCTTAGTTTTAATTTAATCAATGTAGGGGGTTTTTTCAGCATATAGTTTATTATATAATAGTTATATTGCTAGATATTTGCTATCAATTATTAACTATGTAATGCTTTTTAAGAAAATTCAACTGTAATGATTTTAAAAATCTTTTTTTTTTTTAAGTATAGATTTTAGTTTAGTTGGATCCATTTTGAATTATTTCCAAAGAAATATAGAAGCTCAAATATAGTAATCTAATACTTTTCAAGGTACAACTAGCCTATCCAATTTCCTTGTCTCCGTTAGGGATCTTGAGGATTCCTAAACATGGCACATGAAATCTGTGGTGACCCAGAAGCTGTGCTTTTTTTGGTAGCCCCCAATTTATGGAACAGCTTCTCTCTGGAAGTCAGACTGACACCAACTCAAGGTGGCCTTTCAAAAAGAGGCCAAGATGAATCTGCAGGGCTTTTGAGACTTGATGTTGCCCGATGCAAGTTGGCATGGCCATATGGTACTTTTTATTATGGTTTATTTTAATTTGTATGCTGAATTTGTACTATGTTTTTTTTAAAAATTGTGATGTTTTATTATTGTAAACAGCCAGGAATTATATGTTTTAAGAGGGGTGGAGAAATTTTCTCCAGTGAAGACTGTCATCAATTGGCCAGGTTAAGGGGAAAACATCTGAGCAATCTGGCATTCCACCCCTCTCCACACCCTACCCTCCAAAAGCAATGTGAAATATAGACATAGGAACAGTGGAACATTTTTCTGAGAGCTTTTAACTGCATTTACAATGCTTAGTAAGTGAAATGTCTGGTTGTCTGGAAAGCCTTTAAAACCATGCACATATAAATGAGTCTCAAATAAGTTTATTCAATTCAAATATAATTGTTGGGAGATCTACCAGAATGCAATATTACCAAAATCAAAAGATTCCTGTACTATGTATCTCAGAATGTCATCTGAGTTCCATTATATATTTGAAGTATGTAAACAGGCAGAAAAAATCTAACCTTTCAAGGAACCCCATCTAATCTGCAGGGTTTCTATTAAACTTTTTGAGTGTACATGGCCCCAAGCCATCTGGCCTTTATAAGTCTACAGCTATTCTAAACTTTTACCACTATTGGGTGTCTCGGAGTGAATTCACACATATATTGTAATCATTGCCAACAACGATCACTTTTGAATAGACATCATAAATGAACATGATAGAGTAATTTTTTTATCAGTGCTGGGTCTAATTTGCGAAGTTTGCACAACCCCTAAGTTGCAGCAAAGAGTTATTCTCTATCTCTTGGCTGCCATGTAGTGGTTGTCCAGCTTTTTGCAGGCCAGGGAAGGTAGACTTGCCAGCTGACATCAACTACAGTAGGTTAGAATGGAGGACATTCAAATTTCAGAGCAAATTATTAAATGAAGTTAAAACTGTATGAATTATCCCAAAATGGAAAAATTATGTTTTACTTCATCTCATTTTCTTCTGCCATATTACATGTAGAGCAATTAATGTCGGAAGCACAAATCATTGTTTTATGAATTACTTAACACAATCATAAATAGTCATGCATCCAAACATATTAAGTCACTTAGAACAGTAATTAGTAATTTCCAAGTCCTGATAAACAGCAGGAAGATCATACTTGGCCTGCTTGCACTTTCAAAGAAGGGCAACTCTTGCTTTTCAATCTGTTTTTCCAAGGGCTACTAGCAAATAAATGAACAGGATTTACTTGCTATGATGAATTAATATGCACACTGACAACTTATAACATAATATTGCTGGGGGGAATTAGCTATGAGAATATATACATACAATTATATGTTTTAATGGTTTGTTTAATTTACTGAATAATATACCACTTAAATGGAAATTGATAAAAATAGAGAACGCAAATATAAAATTTTATCAACTTTGCATTGAACCTATTAAGATAAGGCCCATTTTAATGGGAAAATTAATGTATTAAGCAGTTCATTATGGATGAGCATTATTTCTCGTTGTTAAGAATTTATTGCTTCCAAACTGTCATAGTCACTCTAATTATGATTAATACCTTATCTTGAATTCCATCGCGATTCACATATCAGAAATAAATGCAAACTTCTATCATACACTCAGGGCTCACAAAAGTAGGGTGATTTATTTATGTGCTCATATTTTATTCATTTAGATATTCATATTTAACACAGTTTAAACTGTAACATTGATTTTTAAAATTCTGAAATTTATGACATAGTACATAAATCTTTATCTTCCTCTGAACTGATGTTTGTGTATTCAATAAAAATGAAAAATTTCAACAGCATAATTAATATTTTACAAATATAGTAATAATTACTTTATACTAATCTTTAAAAATCTCTTCTCCCTATGCCAAGAGAAAAACAAGAATAAAATTGTATGTCTGTAAGATTTATGTTGGTTCAAACTTTGTAACATTTCATATTGTATCACAGAATCAAATATGAGTTCCATGGTTGTTCAGAAAATAGTATTATAATATTTAGGTTTTATTTTTGTATCATTTGTCATCCTCACAACACAACAATATGAAATTCAGATAAAAGAATACCTATAATAATAAAAACTAGACAAAATATATGACTGCATTAAAATATAAAAAACACTGGAATGCAACGTTGTGCCTGATTAAAAATATGAAACTTATTCTCAGGTAAGCAGACCTAAAACTGCTGCCCACAAACAATTTAAAATCCAAACTGATAAGGTGGGTCTAAACTCTTTTTTGAATAGTAGTAGTAGTAGTAGTAGACCAATAGACCAATCTTATTTTATAAGGAAACATTTGAGTTTGTGAGCAATAATGAACATGCCTGACAAGCCAGTCTCTGTCACTCTTCAGAGGTAGCCTTTCAAGATTATTGCACTCTAAAGAAGTTGTGATCAAGGGGTGGAAGAATATACCCAAATCAAGGGTTAGGAAAGGCTGTATCTGTGAGTGAGGACAAAACATCTTTTGATCTGTGGAAAAGACTGAATTTCCATCCAAATTTCCTCTGAAACTATTCCCGTATTTATTAACGAATAAACTGCCATCCTGGTACTCAGGATAGCTTATAAGTTAAGCACAGTTACAACAATTTAATAAAAATTGCAAAGACAATAAATATTAAGGGCAATAAGATGAAAAGAAAAGTTTAGAACATCCAGGAGCAATTGTAGAGATCACATAAAAACCTTGGTTTGGCAGCTCAGGTATCTTCTGGAATACAATTACCTAGGTTTTTGGAAAACAGAAACGTTTGTAATTTCTGTTCCCTCCCCACAGTTTTGCAATCAAATGCATGCTTTTTCTAAAACAGTTTCATTTAACAATCTAGATCAAACCACCAAATTGAAAGCAATGTTTGCCTCAAGATTTATCATTTAAATTATAATAAAATAATCCTGATATAAGAAACAGAACAGCCAGATATTTCAGTGATGAAAAATAAAATCAGTCACAAAATATTGTTTTCCTCTTATCCTCACTAGCTAATATAATCAAAGAAAGGAAATTCTTTAAGGCTGCCAATCCCCTATACATTTTTCTGGGGGTAAATTCCTTTTGAAAATAATAGGATTTAATAACATTTATAAGGTTGTGCTGTAAATGTTGCACCATTGTTTTTTTTAATGCATTTAATTATTCTTTTCTTTAAGATACATTATTTTGTTTTGTTTTATAAATTAAGACTTAGCTTTATCCCATTCCACATTTTCATTACAAGGACCTACCAATTCTGCTCACTAGAAAAAACTACACTAAAGATAAAATACACTTTCAGAGCTTTCATACTCTGCATTTTAATGACATTTTCCCATAGGTATGTGGGGTCATATGTTTAAGAGTGTATGAGGTGCTTAAAAGTTATTTCTTTCAGCAGTCTCCACCATTGAGATAATGGGTCTGCCCTTTTGAGAGTCACCCTTTGTCATATTTATGACAGTGTCTAGTTGTTCTAAGTCAACTGATTGTATCCATTGAATTTGTTGTCTTGGTTCTTGGGGGAGCCTGACAACTCTTGTGATAGCCTATTCTTTGTCAAATAACCAGATGTCAGTAATTTCTAATTTGGGGTAGACAATCTGTATAACACATACACTCCTCAACCTCAAATCTGAGCCACTTCCAAATGGCACTGCCAAAATACTTCAATTGAAGAATGCCAATTTTTGATTGCACACTTTTTACTGTTTTATAAAAATGATAAAGAAAATAGATGTGTTAATCCTCTTCTTGTACCATCAGTACAGCCATCATATGAAGGACAATATATGGATCAATCTTCAGGGATTCAAATATTTTTTTAGGGGAGCAGGGAACATATGTTGTGTTAAATCTAAGTCCTACCATTGTGCCTGGGGTCAACAGTGTGCCCATCGACACCTTCCTCTGTAGGAGAATAGTTAAGCAACTATTAGTTGCCTGTTCATTGTGGACTTGACCAGAGTCCCACATTTCAGAATACAAGTGTAAGCAGTATGTCCATTCATCTGACCCCAAGTGTCCCCAATAATACATACATAAACAAATACCATACAAATCACCTTGGTTAAGATTAATAAACAACAAATACCTAAGCTATGTTCTCATTCACTGAATACGAACCTACTTACTTCCCCTTTTCACAAGCACTTAGAAGACACACATAGGAATAACATATGCCAGGGACAATTCTGGTCAAAGTCTGCTAATCAGAAGAGGCAAACCTCACTTCACCCAGGAAATAGGCCTCTTGATAATATGGCATCAGAATCCTGTAAGATCTAAATATTTCCGTATAAATAGCAGACAATCTTGCAGAGGGCAAAACAACAATATCTAAATATTAGGGAGTGGATAACGTAAAATAGCAGATGCTAGCAAAATACCAGAAATGTATATATCAAGGATATGGATGTCTGATGCATAAGTTCCATGTTACTAAGATTATTTACAAATCAAGTGCAACAAAGGAGAAGTGAAAATAGTGAAAGCTGCTAAACCTGGCTCTTCCTCAGACTTTGGAACTGGGCGAGGTCAGGGTGGTATGAGAATGTGGATGCATTAGAGAAGTGTAGCTGTGGCTCCAGGTTTTTCTGTTTTTAATGTTGTTGGTTTTATATAATTTTATATTGTTTTATACTGTTTTATTGGTTGTAAGCTGCCCAGAGTTGTTTTAAGAAGGGCAGCTATATAAATGTTTTAAATAAATAATAAATAAATAAATTTTGAACCAAAATATGCTTGTATAAGACTTCCAGGGAAGCAATGGGAAACTGAAGATGGCTCCCCTGAGAGTGGAGCCGACGACCACAGTGGAATAGGGAGCCGGTGAATGGACCAGCTTCTCTCCAGACAAGGAGAGGACTCAGGATCACGTAAATATTAAATATAAAGAAGACCACTGTCGCAGTAATGACAACAGGTAGAACAACCAGCCTTAGAAGTGACAGTGAAGATGTTTAAGTGGTGGATAGCTTCTGCCTTTTAGGATCAACTACCAACAGTAAAGGAATAAGCAGTCAAGAAATATGCCACAGACTAGCACTTGGTAGAGCAGCCATGAAGGTCTTGGAAAAGAGATTTAAATACCATGATTTGTCTACACCTACAAAGATCAGAATTGTGCAAGCCATGTTATTCCCTGTGACACTATGGAAGTGAAAGTTGGACTTTAAAGGAGCAGGATAGGAAGAGTATTGATGCCTTTGAACTTTGGTGCTGGAGATGACTCCTGAGAATACCATGGATAGCCAAGAAAACAAACCAATGGATCATCAAACAAATCAACCCAGAGTTCTCACCCAAGGCCAGGCTCAAATTATCATACTTTGGACACATTATGCCAAAATCCAGCTCTCTGGAAAAGGCTGTAATAGTGGGAAAGGTGGAAGAAAAGAGAAGAAGGGGATGACCAGCAGCAAGGTAGATGGATTCGGTTACAGTGGTGATGAGTGCACCATTGGGAGACTTGAAAGAACAGGTTAGGAATAGATTGTCATGGAGAAAATCTATCTATGTGGTCGCTAAGAGTTGAAAACAACTTGATGGTACATAATCAATCACAAGGAGGCAACGGTAAATCACTTCCAAAACAACACAGTCATGGTCACATAATCACTAGGAGTCAAGCTTGCCTTGAGGTTTTATCTTTATGTCCCCCTTGGAAACTGTTTTGTGAATAGGCAAGCTTACCCATAATCCTTTAGTGAGAGTATCACACGTTCTCAAAATTCCAAATATGTCCACAGTCCACAAATGTTGGAAACCCCTGCCCTAAGCCATTATTTGTTTGATAATCATTCACAGAATAAGTCACAACTGGTTTGACACAGCACACTAACCACACCATAAACCATGCTAACATACTACCTCAAAATCAAACCACATTATGACTTAGCACAGTATATGAACTCAGCCTATATGTGTATTCTTAGGGGTCACTGGATAAGGATTTATGACAAAATGTTAGAATATCAGTTCATATTCAGACACAGTAATTCAGAAGTTGCCGGTTTATTGTCAAATATTTGCTTTATAGTCAGCCATAATAGTTATAAAAGCCAGCAATGTTTCTCTTGAGAAATGCAGTCTGAAATATCAACTTTTAATAAACATAAACCACAGTCTCAATGCCTTAACCTCCCATTACACAGTAGGGGGGGAAAGGAAACATGTCTCTGGAAATTAAAATATAATAGCCATCAAGAAAGGCTATAAACAAGAGGTAGTATATGTATGTTAGACTTCCATTGGATTATTGTTTAATTTTTTTTGTAATAATTTTATTAAAGTTTACAAATACAAAGAGAAAAGAGTAATACAAACTAAGAGAAATATTTAAAAATGAGGAAAAGAAAAAGCACAGAGAGAGAAAAAAGAAAAGTGAAAAAGAACAAAAGAAGAAATATAAAAGTGACTCCTCCTCCCTCCAGACAAGTATAAACAACTCCTTTAATTTAACACCTTCTCTAGTATTTCAATAATTTTTTTAAAAACCCTCTTCTTCCCATATCTCATCTCTTATCAATAAACAAATCGTAAAAACTCATCAGTCAGTTCTATTCAGCAAAAGTCCATTAAGAGCTACCAGAAATAATAATATATATATATATTAACCTTAATGAAATAAATCCATTTTGTGCTCTAACTTATCACTTTCTCTAAGAGATAAAGCAAAAGAAATATCTTCCCAGTTGTAAACAAATCTTTAAAGCATCATCATTCAGTCATGGTCATAAAGAAATTCCATTAACAGCTACCAGAAACCCATATGTATGTGTGTGTGTGTGTGTATATACGCACGCGCACACACACATATACACATGCACACACACTATATATATATACATACACACACACACACTCTATCTATCTATCTATCTATCTATCTATCTATCTATCTATCTATCTATCTATCTATCTATCTATCTGTCCATCCATCCATCCATCCATCCATCCATCCCTGATCAACTAAGTTCACCTTGTAATCCTTCTATTTACTTTTTAAAAGCTTGAACTTTAATCCCAACAAATAGTGTCCCACAAGTTGATTTCTTATCTTTTTCTCTTTGTCTCCTCTCAGGAATTACTTCAGTAGTTTAACAGGTCCCTTTTGTAAATCCAAAATGAAAAAGCTATGCAAGTCACTCTGCTGATTTATTATTTGTATGTCCCTTTTAGTTATTAAAACATCAGCCAGTTTCATTTGTAAATCCACTATGGCATCTTTTCCATGTCACTCTTATAGTCTGTCATTTTTAAATCAGTTTTCAAATCCATATCATCTTCTTCCATATCACTCTTGTAGTCTGGCGTTTTTTAAAAATCTGTTTTCAAATCAACCTCAGTCTCTGTTTTATCCAGTACAGTCTGTTCCTCTTCTCTAACCTCTGTTATATCCATTTCTGTAGTGGCAGACAATCTTGAAAGTAATTTCTGAGTATGTTTTTCCCAGACAGCTTTAATTTCCTCTATAGTCAAATAATATGGCTCCATTGTATTAATAGTTCTCTTCTCCTTTAATTGTAATCTTTAGTTCTCTCTGGTTCCCTCTAGTCAACCTTCAAAGTCCCCTCTTATCATATGTTTATTTTCCAGTCAGCAAAACTTTCCAACTGGAGGATTTCTTACAGTTAATTTCAAAATCTTCATATATACTTTTATAAAAATTTAATCAACCCACAGAAAATATTCTTTCAAGTCCATCTAGCCCCTTAACTTTCCAAAATCAACATTCTTTTACTGTTTCCCCCAAATTAATTTTTTTCTATTTAATCTTTAAACTTACATAAAATTTATTTCATTCAGGGTAGAAGGGAGCTCTCCCAGTGTGATGAAATGTAACTTCAGAAGGTTCTTAACATCCAAAAGGTTGATAATAAGTAGCTTCCTAAGGTAGTTAAGGGAGGAAGTAGGTGAACCAAGTGTCTGTTTGAAGGTGCTGAACCGCAGCTTAGGCAAGATGATTTTCCCTTGGCTCCCAGAGCTCTCAAAACCAGCTGAGATTGCTATTTTGTGATCTCTTCATGGGCGAGCCTCTGTATGGAGCAAACTTGTGGGTGATCCTAATCCTCTCCTTGATCCGGAGAGGGGTTCCAAGGAGCCAATCTGTTCACCAGATCCTCTTTCCACTGTAACCGTCAGCTCCGTTCGTGCAAAGCCATCTTTAATCTACCATTGCTTCCCTGGAAGTTCCCATTTAATTTTGGTTTTAACTGCATGAAGACTTCTGGAACACACATCCATATTTCTAGTAAAGAAACACTTTAGTGTAATATAAGAAACTGTACAGATGGAGTTCTAATTGCTGGCATATCAAACAAGGTACCTTTCTCCATATATATCTGCAGATATCTTTGGTTGCAAGCTGCCCAGAGTTGTTTTAAGATGGGCAGCTACACATATGTTATAAATCAGTCAATCTTCTCCACATTCAGAGAATAAGTGTCCTCAAACCATGAATGACTGGAGGAAATTTAACTTAGAGGATGCTAGGGAACCATTTCTTTGTGCAACCCTGGAGGTCTGCTACTACAGATCAGGCTGCTATCTGTCCAATAGAGTTGTCATAGTCCCTAGCATGTTCAGAACTGATGTCACCTGTAATTTATGAATCAATAACTTAAGCTATGGATGATTATAATGGCTTCCATTCATTGAAATGTTTACTGTACAACTCTATACAGTATGTATAGACAGTATATACAGTATGTATACAACCTGTGAATATATGCCCTGTATGTTTTTGTTTCTTTTTTTAGCTTTTCCCCCATCTTTTATAATTTTGTGTGTTCCTTTTCTTTGTTTTTTTTAATTTAGTTAATAAAAGATGCTAGGACATTTTTCTAATGCAAAGGCTACAGAATGAGTAACTTTGAAGACCTTCCTATACAGCACTGAGTGCCCTCATAAAATCCTCAGGAAACAACAGAAATCAGTTTTATTAATTATAATAAAGTGACAATGTAATTGTTAGGGTAGTTGATTACACAGCAGCACATGAGAAGCAGATGGAATGCTGCTGGCCATCAAGGTCACATAGTGGTTTGACTTCTTCAAAGGGAAGCAAAAGAACTGCAGCTAGAAAAGGTGGGTAGATGAGGGTGGATGAGAAATTTACAATGTCCCTTTGCCCAAACACTGGGGAAGAAGGCTGGGATTCATACTATAAGGGTTAGTCTAAAAAAGAGTAAAAGAGAGAATTTTTCCTATAGTATATCAATGCTTTCTTAAGGAAGGCAATCTTAATCATTATCTCTTCCTGGGATTCTTTGGTGTTCAGAAGAACAGGGGTGGGTACCCAGCCAAGAAGCTCAAAAGTTTAACACAGTCTGTTTCCCACCAAAAAATAAAACAAGAACAGGACACATTTAAAAAACTATAATGCTCTCATGGAAGATTTGTGGAAATTCAACAAATTCTGGGGAGATTAAGATAGTTATAGCATTAAATTACAAAGATTTATGAGGGAAAAGCTTTACACATGTATAAAAAGGAACAATTATCTTATTCTTGCTTAATAAAATAACGGGAGAGCACTAGGAGTTTAAATTATTCTTGTAAAAAACACTTGAAATCTTGGAGTTTCCCCTAACTAAATCATACATAATGCCTTACAGTTTTCATAAGTTTATAAGCTGGATAAAAGCTGGATATTAATGATTTCTATAGGCCCCATGCGACGATATAGAGTAGAAGTGGATAACTTTTTTGTAAGTCGCTTTTTGGCCCTGCCCTGCCCTGCCCTGCCCTGCCCTCCATTTATCTGCCTGACTCCAAGGCCAATATTTTGAGCCCTTCTCTGGAAGATTTTGTTTTAAAATTATTTTCAAAAATACACAGCAAAATATTAGTGATTTAATATTAAATTTCAGTGGTACTCTTGGGAGGGAATCTCTGGATCCACAAATAGGTTAGCAGTTGGGGGGGGGGGATAAATAATGTTCTCCTTACATAGATGATGCTGAAGTGCATTTTAGCCAGAGCAGGCAAACTGAAGCTGTCTGATGACCCTGGAAGGAAAGGAAACAGATAACAAAAACCAGGTTGTTCTCTTTTCTGTAGTATGAAGGGAGCCAATGTATGGATACATTAAAGGATATTGGTTATTTTAGAAAGTGCTACTATCAATCAAAAGGGCAGGCTTGGAGCCTCTTTAGAACATCAGAATGTAAAGGCACTGGGTCAACCCATAGTAAGGTCACCCCATGTTGTTATCAGATCCTACAATCCTGCAGTAAAAGTTACTGTATATTATAATTTACAGTATGCTGCTTTTATAAGTCCCATGTTTCATTTATATATAACCTGTAACCTTGTGGGGTTTGGGGCTCTTCTGTGTTCCTTTGGTGAAGAGCATTTTATTGTACATGCCAATAAAATATACTTTGTTGCATCTATCTCCAATCACTTTGGTTCCTTATTTAAGTAGGCATGGTCATCCTGCTTATAGGGGCTGTGTGGCCTTCCCTGGCACAGAAAATGTGGACATCTGTCTATTGTAACAGACCATTATGGGATTAAATTCTGAAATGGACTGTTCTAACTTACTTTATTCTTATTCGCTCATCTTCCCACTCTAGTTTTGGGTCATTAACAGTGTAATATGTATAATTGCTATAATACTGTATTATAGTATTACATAATATATAATGCATTTCTAAAATAGTTAATATTCTCCCTTTCTTTCGTATGTAAAATGTAATTCGGCTTTTGTTCCCTTGAATGATCCACAAATATTCTTTCACAGTGACCAGTGATTGTGAAGATGAGAATGATGCTGAAGCAGACGTTGCAAATAAAGTATTTGGAGTCCATTTCTTACCTAACAACGCTTGCTACCCACCACCATCACCACATTATTTTCTGTTATATTTGTATGAAAAAAGACAAAGCAGTAATTTAATCCACATGCATAAAAAAGCATATGAAGATATTAATGTGTTATAGAGTGAAAAGTCTGGTATTAATTTGTTTTGGATATTAGCAAAGAAACTCATGTTCTTTTCCATTTTAAATTCTACTTTAAAACCTGTTTTTATTTGATATAACCAAAAATTACACAATTTGCATGGGTATATACTAATTTGTCAGCTATTCTCTGGCTGCCATGTACAATAATGTCAGTAACATATTCAGATTCTGTTTCTATTCACTGATTAGCTGTATGACAACAAATGATGGACCAAAGGTAACATTGGTCAGAATGAGATGGCCAATTCATGCAGCAGAATTGGGGTGTTGCAAACAAGCATCAACATGTTAATGATTTGTCATTGTTTTTACTGTTGGTTGCAGGTTTTTCTACAGCATAGATACCCCAAAAACCTGAATGCATCTGTCATCATAGCTTCAGGATGGGGCATATGGAGGCAAGTAATGAAATGTGCATCTTGATCAGGGGCATCTGCAGCTCCTCTAGCTTCAGAATGGCTGGTGCAAACTGGTGATCAAACTCCAATCTCTTTTTATGTGCATTTAATGTGTTCAATGCATGTTAAAGAGGGGCAGGCTTTGATGACCTGAATACACCTACCATTTTGAAGCCAGTGACTATCACTGTGAATTCCCCTAAGTTTGATGTACATTCTACTTCTTATGTACTTGCAGGCAACGTTGTAATGCAAATGTGAATGGATGGAACTTTCAGCATGACATCGGAAGACTTATTTTGTCATTTAAGCATCATCATGGGTAGGAACAGATGCCTATGAATGTAATACCTGTTAGTTTTGCTGTGCTGTCCACCAGTGACAAACCAATTTTAGAACCATCAGCTATTTGACTTTGGGTTTTTAATTGGCTGTGTGCTTGTTGAAAAATCTTGGAGTAAGGTAACATGTAGCAATGTCTTCAGATCAACTTTGGCATGCCTTGCCCCATCCATGTTTTTGCTTATGTAGATTAATCATTGTTGCTAGAGTACAGTTTTAATTCAAGGTATAGTAACCTTGAATTAATATTGTATACTGTCCAAGTATACTGTCCAATATGCTTCAAGTCTATTTCCCCTCTCTTAATTTGTGTATTTAAACAAGATGCTGTTCTTCATAAATTATTCTAATGTAATTTAAAATATTAAAAACTGAAAAATACAATGAATAGTGAACTTTAAACTATGATAACAAAACTAAAACCAAAGTTGCAATAGCAACAGGAAAACTCACAAAATTTATTACAATCTCTCAAGAGTATGGAGATATTCTTAAAGACTACTTAAGAGAACAAGGAAAATAAGAAAATCCTTACCTGATAACTAAAAAAAGATCACATTGGCACTGAGCAAGCTTCCCTTAAAGGATTCCATAAGCAGCTGCCATAGGGAAAAGGAAAGAAAAGGAAAGAAGGGAGAGGAGAGGAAGAGAAGAGAAGAGAAGAGAAGAGAAGAGAAGAGAAGAGAAGAGAAGAGAAGAGAAGAGGTATCCATATTTACCACCAGTCTCCTTGATGCTTCATTCTGTTACTGTTGTTTTTGATATTATTAATAGAAAAGAATTACAACTGATTATTAAGACCACAATATACAGAGCCAGGAACTCAAATTTTAAAAGTAAAAAATTTAAAAGCACAAATTTCTGACAATTTTTAATTGCACAGCTAAGTTATATACGCTTTTTAAAAACAAATAGAGGATGAAGAAAAGTTTTAGCTCTTGAGCAACCCAAGTCCAGATCAGACCCCTGCTGTCTTGTAATTTAAAAAATTAAATACAGAAGTAGGGCCATGCATTTTTTGCAGCATCTAGTTTGTCCCTGACTTGTGACAACATCTAGAAAACAGTGTAAATCATTAGTGAAAGTAAATCAAGACTGGTGTGAGAGTAGGAGTTAAAGTGATCTGGGACCTTATCCAATAAAGCAGGAATAGGCAATCTATTTTTATTGGGAATCACAATCCCTCAGAGATTATCCACCAGGAGCTGCAGACCAGTGAGGGCAGAGCTGAAATAAACAAGAAGTGAGGCCACAGCCAAGTGAATGGGCCATCCTTTCTCCTTCTCTGTTCTTCTTTCATTCCACCCCAGCAGGCTACTGAGAAACCTGCTTCTGTTTGAATGGACTGCCTTCAGAGAGCTCCAAAATTAAGAACTGCAGGTGATCCTTCTGCAGATATGTTCATATAACATTCTTATATGACAAAATAAGAAAGCTATTAGAGATGATATATAGAGTTTAATTTCTCCTTTGAGGACCCACTGATGTATTTCTCAGTTTATTGGCCAATATAAACCACTGACTATGGTGAAACGTTTTAGCCTGGACATTTATATGTTACTGCTAATCTCTGCTTTGAGGCTATATTTTAATAGAAAGTGGGCTGAAATTAATATAAATGTAAAAAATAGAAGAAAACATTCAGATAGATTTTTTTTCAAGATTTAGCATATTATTTTTAAACTGTTACCACCTCATACTGAAATATTTCAGACAGTAATCATACTAAATAATAAAAATAAAGAATTTACAACATGACTATTCCCTGTAATGTGAAAACAAATTAAGGTATACGTATGCATGTATGTATATGTATCCATCCTTTATACAGGAAAAATACTTTACCTGCATTATTTATTAGTTTGCATGATTAGTTTTACCTGGATAACATTCAAGTGCAACAATGGTAAGAGCCAGTTTGGTGTAGTAGTTGAGGCATCAGGCTAGAAACTGGGAGACAGTGAGTTCTAATCCCACCTTAGGCATGAAACCCTTAATCATGAGCCCAGGTGGGTTACCTTGAGCCAGACACTCCCTCAGCCCTAGAAAGGAGGCAATGGCAAACCACTTCTGAAAGTCTTGGCAAGAAGACTGTAGGGACCAGTCCAGGCAGTCACCAGGAATCAAAACAGACTTGAAGGCACAAAAATAAATAAGTAACAATGGTAATAGAATGTTTTACTTTATTACACAACACTGTCTTACAATTTACTCCACTTAGTAATTTTTTTTTTTACATTTTGGTTATACATTTTAATTAATGCACACAGGCCAGTATTCAACATATTTTAATCAATACATTAAACTATTCCAGCGTTGCACAAGCTAAAGGAAATTGGCACAAAATGTTATGCTGTCTTTGTTGAACTTTGATAACTTTTAAATGTAGGAATGTATATTTTTCTGCAAAGACTTTCCAAACTGGAAAGGTTGTCTTTGGCATAACTTTTTCCAATAAGTGAGTTATAGGGTAGAAGAATTCAGAAATGGAAAAAAGGAGAATAACCCCAACATAATCACACTATACTTATATTTTTGGTCATGTATATTGCCTAATCAGTTGTTACTCTAACCTAATACAAAACATTCAGGTCAAAGGAAAAGAATGTTATACACTGTAAGATGCAAGAGTGAATATCTCTGACCTCACACCTCCAGCTATGGGATTGTTTAACTATACACAATATCACTTATCTTGAATTTGAATTATTTGTCCAGAGAAAGTCTTTCTAATTGCTGGGTATAAGTCTGCCTTTAGGATGCAAAACAGAAAACAATAAAAATGCTTCAAAAGAGAAGTAAAACGATGGCACTTAAGTTATAAATTAAATGGATTTCTTTCTGTTCTGTTCTGAGAGGCTTCAATCTGGTGACTTCAAAGGAAGGATTATGTAAGAAGATAAAAACTTGATTAACGCTCATGTTTGAAGTCATGAAAATCTTCCCCTTTCCAAGCAAAAATAGCTCTCCTTAGAGCATAAAAAGCCAAGTTCCAGGTGCAAGCGGGAAGCTACAGAAATGTACTGGATATTGTAGGAAGAAAATGAGCTTTTCCTTAATAAACTCATTGTGGGCTTTTGTGCTGCAAGTTAATTTTAAGGTGTCTCTGTACACATGGAATATTATTAACAGGATGACATAATTAGAATTAGCTACCTAATTATGAATATTTCATATTTTCACCTGTTAGCTAGCGGAAAAGGTTTGTTTGGTAGTTATCTATTTTTTCTATCATGTTGGCAAGAAAGGGTTGCACCAAAAGCAAAGCATACCTCCTTTAAATGTTAAAAAAGCCATGTGCTCTGAAAGGCTTGTGCAGCTGCTTCAAATGACACCTCTGGTGCTTACTTGCATATGGGCATACACAAACACTGATGATTCCTGTAGAAGTATAGTCTTGCACAAATATGAACAAGCAGAGAATTGGGGACAGATTTGCAGCATCTGTGTCAAGCCTTTGGATGACACGGTTCCTTTAAATCTTAGTAGAAAAAGTGCTTTGCTTATTGTGAGGCACCACTTAATACTTTGCACAGCCCCAGTAGCAAAAATCTTGTTGATAATGAAATTATCAGATTTTATATATTTCCAATGCTTGGTTTCTTTTAGAGAAAACAGCTTTCCAACAACACTTAGGAGTCTCATAGGCAAAATACTCTAAATCTTAACATTTGTTAGCTCCAGTTTAAGAGTCTCATGTAGTTGATAATATACTCTTTATAACTATTGAAAACTATATATAAAATACACTTCAGAGAACATTTTATGATTAAGCATTAACAGTGCATCATTGAAACCCAAATGTTGATTACTGGAAATAGATAGGATCTCAGATTTGCTGTTCCTCTAGGACAAACTATAATACAGTAGCATGGAATTCAACTACTATGTTGGGAAGGCCCCAATGTATCTGCAGAGTTCCACAGCAGTCTGCAACTACAGTATTTAACAATCAATATATTGATGCATGGATAAATGTTGCCTTAAATTTATGTATTTTTAATTTTGGAAAACATCAAAGTAAGAAATCTACTTTATTGCTTCAATGAACATTCCATAAAATCCAACCATATACTTCCTGAATGAAAAGATAGATGGAAACAAGAAATGAACACAGGGATGGTATAATAACTTATACAACATTTTTGTTAGGAAAGCTAACATACAAATAAGTGCTAATTAACCTATGCTTCTCTTTACAATAGCATAAGATTTATGCTATTTGCTGAAACACTTTTTATGGCTATTTGGGTTGATCTTATAGAAAGATTAATCCTATAGTTAGTTGATATTATAGAATTTGTGTGTGTGTGTATGTGTATGTATATATATGTATGTATGTGTACGTGTGTGTGTGTGTATGTGTATATATGCCAAACTCATTGTCATAACTTGTGATAAATATGATGCCTCCATTTAATTTTCATTCAGTAAAAATAATGTTTGTTAGCTTGCAAAAGAAAAGCAAAGAAAGTTATGTCTTTTATTTCCAGGGAATTATTAAACATAAATTTTAAAATGAATGAATTACTATTACTGAAAACTTATTTCGAAACATTATCACAAGTAGACTTTCTCTTTATTCTGTTTAAAGTACAACATGGTAGAGTTTTAGTTCAGGACAATTGTATTAAAGTACTTTGGAAGAGTAGAGCAAAAGGTCTTTGTTACTTGATGATGTCTGATAAGCACTCATTGAGGGCTTTCTGAAAAACTTTAAAGAGGAACAAATTTAATTTAACAAACAGCCCTTGATGGTCTTTAGAGTATTCAGAGATCTGGGTGGTCCTACCAGATCCTTTTTTTCTAAAGTCTTTTACATTTTGCAGGTAAAAACTGTTTCTGAAAACTCTTCAAACCCTTCAAGGGGAACTGCAACCACATTTTCCAGGAATTTCTGTATCTTATGCTACTTTCATATTCACAAATTTCAGACCTCAAAAGCATAAAACGTTTCATACTTGATGCTAGAGCAAAGGCAAATAATTTATTCATGACCAGTATAACAAATAACTGTTTTCTAGATATTCTTTAGAACTGACAGAATTTCTTTTTCATTTCTTAGCAGGAGATATCATAAGCTTTTTAATGAGCCAAACGGGAAAATGGTCATTTCTTGATTGATGCTCTAAATATAGGAATTTAGGACAAATATACTGTAATATGGTTTCAGTGCTAGGTGGTAGTTGAAAACTAATGAAATACTAATATAAATGGAGTACAAATGTAATAATTTAATAATTCAAGTAAAATAATATTGGGATAATTTCATACCTTTTATATATTACTGTAATTGATTACTTCTAAATAAATATTTGCAATTCCACTTATTCTGAAATTAGAGGTTTTATAAGCATAAATGTATACATAGCCCCGTATCTGCAGTTAAATCTAAAATTAGCAGATATACAAAGAAATATATGTTATCGGTTCCAATTTTTCATAAACAAGAACAGTAAGATGTTTGCACTTTTCATTTTACATTTCATATATTACTACTTACATTTTTTTTCAAAACAGACAAAAGCAAAACATTATTTGCAACCAAAAATAAATATAATCAAGATTCATAGGTAGCTAGCTAGGTTGATGTAAGAATTATTTAAATAAAATGTACGACATCAGGAAATTGATTTATCTATATTGAGTCCAATTATTTATAATAAACATTAAGATATAGAAATATTAATCTGGAGTCAAATTATTAAATTCAGCTATGCTAGGGTACACACCTGACCTTTGCAAATCATGTGGATTTTCTCAGTCTGTGGTTGCGGTGCAAATTACTTTCCAAATATTGCAACATTTAAAACAATATAGGAGTCAAACCTGTCAGTAGTTGATATGGACTTTATCAGCAGGGAAGGGAAGAATGTGGATGCAAACTGGAATTGCTGTAACTGTAGCCACTAACTTCACCTTGACACCCATACATATAGCCAGATTCAAAATAATCTTGAATTATGCATACTTTTTCAAGTGGTCGACCATCCCATCTGAACCAGATTTTAAACCTCTATTCAAAGTAGTGGATTTCTCAGCTATCAACTCTTAATGCTTCTTTTATGGTTGGATTAAGTTTCATCTTAATCCATGCCAAAAGTGCTTTGAATTCCAGTTCAGGGGTTTCACATCTGAAATTAGTTAATAAAAACAAGGACTACATTCATGCATTGTGCTATGTGATAGCTGGATTTACTCAAAACAATAAACTGAAACTACACAAACTACACTATGACTTAGCGCAAAACATAAACTCAGCCAAAAAGCAGAACTCGGTAAATCCAGCATATTGATGCCTTCACTAAAACCTCTGGATAACCTCTTCCACTGATCTAATGTATATGTTAAAAGCCTGGGGATAAAATATTACTCAAAGGTACTCCAAAGGTCAAGGGTGGGCAATGTTTTCTTTTCTGAGGGTAAAAGAAATGAGTTTGGGATTTGGGATCACACATTTATACAAAGGTGAATGCTGCATGTAGATATAACCCTTCATCTTCACCCTCCATTACTTCTCTCTGTTTAACATCTCAAATATACAGGGTTTTTGTTTTGGGGTTTTTTTTCTGTCTTCAAGTCAATTTTGACACCTGGCAATTGGCAAGACAGTTTTTTTGGGCAACATTTTTGGAAGTGGTTTGCCATTGCCTTTTTCCTAGGGCTGAGAGAGAGTGACTGGCCCAGAGACATCCAGCTGATTTCATGCCTAAGGCAGGACTAGAACTCACAGTCTCCTGGTTTCTAGTCGGATGCCTTTAACAACTACACCAAATTAGCTCTTCATATACTTATATTTATTTATTAATCATATTTATAGATTGCAGAACCCTAAGGATTGTCAGCAGTTTACGAAGTAAAATACATGAAAAACAACATACAATAAATAAGTATGAAATAAAGATTTGCAAACAAATGAAAACAAATAAAATAAAACAATAACCAAATCACAATGGAATCAAGATCCAAATTCCCTCCGGAAGTGCACTCTTTTGAGTGGCTTCCCAAGGACCGCAAGGCTGGGAGCCAACTCAGTGTCCACTGGGAGGCCATTCCAAAGTGCTGCCACGAAAAAGCAGTGCCACTGAACCTCAGCTTAGCTCACCTCCCTAAAGTGGTGCACTGCTAGTAGTTTCTCCTGGGTAGACTGAACTGGCCAGGTGATTCCAAAGGGAAAATGCAGTCTTTCAGGTAACTAAGCACCGAGCCACACAAGGCCTTATAGGTTAGCACCAGCATTTTAAACTGCACCCCAAAGCCTGTAGGCAACCAGTGCAGGGTCTGCAGCACTAGTGTGATATGCTCCCACTAACAAAGACTGGCAAGTACATGGGCCACTGCATGCTGAACCAATTGCAGCTTCCGAGTGATCTTCAAAGGCAGCCCCATGTAGAATGTGTTATAGTAATCTAAGTGGGTGGTGACAAAGGTATAAGTTGCTGTAGCAAGCAGGGCCACAACTGGCACACCAGCCAGAGCTAGGGAAAGCCCCCTGGCCACCACCTGCTGTTCTCACAGGACCATGAGTCCAGAAGAATCCACAAGTTGCAGACCTGCTACTTCAGGGGTAGTGCCACTCCATCAAGAGATACCCCCAGATCAGATAGAGAACTCCGGTGAACAAACAATAACTCCATCTTATTAGGATTCAATTTAAGCCTATTCTCTCCCATTGTGTTTGCGCTTCGAGGTAGTCCAGACAAGAAGCACAATACTAACTTTATCTTTATTGTAAAGCTACATTAACAGAATCTTTCAAGTCTGAAAGTACCCCTTCCACCCCTCACTTTTACTTTGCCAAAACTAGGGAGGGTCCCTTCTGAGATGCTTTCTCCACCCCTCCTCCTTTGGATTCAAATTTCGTTTATCAGGCCATTGTATAGGCTGCGGCTCTTCCTCCTGTGTCCACCACAGTCTCAATAATCTTCCTCCAGAAGGAAAGGGTGGAGACTAGGTAATAGTTGTTCAGCACCTGTGGATTCAAGTAGCCTCTTAAGAAAGGGGTGCACCACATTCAATAGCTTGCCCTCTCACAACAAAGTGTTAATAGTATCTCAAATCAGGACTCCACCCCACCCCCCTTCCCAGCTACTCAAAGGAGCTTCTGTCACTTCATCTCCTCCAAGCTCTTGGTAAACCAAGGAGGTATCCAGGACTGGTGAACAGAAAGAAACTGTTTGGGGGTGGTTTTAGCAAGGGCCCAAATTGCCTTATGATGCCAACAATGAACCACATCCTCAACGGATTTAGCTGCCATATTGTGAGGAAATTGTCCAGCCATCCACTGGAAGCCATCTCAATCCATGAACACCTGAGGAGGTCCATTTGAGTCCCAGTTGGCAGTCAGTTGTATCTTGATCAGGAAGTAATCTGATCATGGCAAAGGGTTGATCACATAGTAACTGTTCTAAAGTAACGGCAAGGTCCAAAGTGTGTCTGCCTATGTGAGATGGACCTGATATCACCTGAGACAAGCCCATACTTGCCATTATTTTAATTAAATAACTAAAAATAGTTAGAGTTGTACAGAACAGTAAACACAAGGACATGAATTAAACACTTTAAAGCAGCTACAACTTTTCCCAGAACTGTGCAGTTGACACACCATCCTGGGCAAAGACCTGACTGATTTAAGAAGTAGCAGATGTGCGCTACTTTCATGGTCTATGAAATAGGCATGTTCCAAAGCACCTTTTTGCCTTCAGTTTTGAGGTACCCCACAGCCCTAGCAATAATATACATTCAAGCATATATAAACACAGGAATGGGAATATTTTCCTTCTCCACACTATAATTACTAAGCACCTGAACCCCCAGTGCCAATTATCTGGGCAAGGAGGAGGCATTTGATTTAAATAGGGAAGATTTGGTGGGTGAATGATTCTCCCCATGCATTTTTCTACCCATTTAAACTCTGCTCCTGACAGTCTGCCAAACAGCTGTTTTGTGGGCTGTTGGGAATGCAACTGCATTGGGATGACAGCCTGCCAAATAGCAGTGATGGGCTGGTGAAAGTATGATATACCTGGGAAAGAGACTTTTTTGCAACAATTTTCTTCCTATAATATCTTCCCTAATAAATGTCTGGCAGCTTCAGCATGACAAGAGAATTCAGTAGCAGAGGCAGCTGGATGGCAGAACGCAAAGAAGCCGTCTAAAGTTTGCATGTGACCTGTGGCTTGTGAATTGTGTATTCTGTATATGTTATAGATCAACAGCTGTGGAGTAGAGGTTCCCTATCACTCTTTTCTGGAATAGTTCACTGGAAGGATTAGAACCACAGTTCTAACAAGATGATATGGTAGCATGAAAGTTATCATGGTTGATTACTGTATACTGAAAGCTCCCAAAGAAACAAGAGAATAATCAGGAGTACTTGCCTCCAATGCAGCAGATGATGAATACTTCCACTTATGCTCCGCACTTATGATAGCGAAAAACCAGCAGTCTGGTAGCACATTTTCCAGCTAACAAATTTTATTAAAAGGTGTAAGATTTCATGAGCTGCAACTCACTTCATCAGATGCGTAGAGTGGCTGGTAAGCATGGCTAGGGAAAGTAAGCCTGATGGATTGGGAACATGTGAAGTTTTAAAATTTTAGCCAGTGAACGGCTGGGAAAAATAGTTTGTCCGAGAGGTATAAATAGAAGAAGGCATTTTTTGGGGTGCCTCTGGAATCAAAGAGTTTTGCTGCATGCCTCTGAAATAAAATTTGACTTGCCAAAATAGTAGCAATTGTGTTGTGTTATATCAAGGCCACATCATATACATCATATACAGAGCCTACCTTTGCTCTGAAGTTTTTGTTTTCTTTCTGCTTTTCTTTTTATCTATACTTGTGAGACTGACTCATGCTGTATCTTGTAATAAGAAGCGTCTAAGCTCCTTTGCTGATAGGCTTTGTGTACTTTTGCTTTGTACTTTCTTATTTCTGTAATGGTGTTCATCTCTCTATGGGGAGGTTTTAAATGCTTAATTTGGATACAACTGCATATGATTTGTAATGAGGGGGAGGAAAAAGGAGCTTGTCCTCTGGGCCTTCTATTGGATTCCCAAGACAGAATAATAGAGGCTGGTTTTGTTTTCTCTTTATTCTAGGGGAAGCAGAGACTCAGAAGGGATTGGCTGTCACAGCATGTCATTCACTATCATGATTAAAATTATTTCTCTCCAAAAATCAGAAGGGAATGGACCTAAATATTCAGTATAAAGAATTATTCAAAGTTAAATTACTAGATTTCCATTCTACCTTCTATTCTTACTACAAAACGGCACATTTGATGCCAGATGGTAGCCCAAAACAGCAGTGTTCTGAAGGGTACATGTGATGATTCTCAAAGAGAGAGATAGGCAAGCTCTCTGTAATTCAAATGAGATTGGGGGGGGGGGGAATATATTCTTTAATCCAAAACCAAGCTTACGTCTTAGATAAATGGGCATGGAATGAGAGAGTGGTGGAGAATTCTTCTTCAGAAAGAGTTTTAACCAGAGACAGACAGGATTATACATTTTACTTGTTATTTTGAAGCAGATTTACAGAGTCCCACCTCCTAAAGCTTATATTCAAATCTGGGCTAGAACTTTTCTGGTGTATCTAACTTCAAATATTCAGTTTGTCTCAAGGCTTCTAAAGCTGAAAAATCGTCATAGAAATCCAGCCAGACAGTACTTCACTCACTATTAAAATTATGGAGGTCAAGTCTAAATAAATGGAGGACAGTAGTCTAGTCAGAGATCAGCCAACTACTCCCTATGGCCCAGTTGGAAGAAGAAAAAGAAGAAGAAGGAAGATGCACCAAATGTTAGAGAATTAAAAAAAAAAAAAGCATAGTCTCAATAGGATGTGAAGAAACTGAATGCATTTCACAGGAATTCTTCAAGGACACAAGAACACAATTTTCCTAATAACAACTGAAGGCATATTTTAGATTAATACTCCTTCATAGTTGCTTGCAGTGCCACTGGTTGTACAGAAATATGCCATTTTTCATAACTGCATTTTTTTCCATTTAACTATCAGCTCTGGGACTTGCTGTCTTCCAGCAGAATGAAGTAGAAAAGCATTCAGTAAATCAGTAGGATCATTCTTCTGAATGATGCTCTGCCTCCAAAATCAAAACCTACAATCAGTAAATTACTGCAACAGCAAGCTAGTCAGAATAAAAGTAGGGCTACTTTTTGAGCACAAAACAAATCTGGACAACTGCTAGATGACAGCAAAGAGATTGTCTTTGCTACAATCTATTGGTCGCTAATTTTCTGTACAGATGCTTCAGAGTTTCTGATATGGACAGAAATGGCTTTTCTCTGTTTCTGGTGAGCAGAGATAGAAGAAACTATTGTTAACATCTAGGATAATGCTAGGATATTTATCCTGTCTATGATAAACAAATACCTCAACTCTCTTTGCCAAGTTAAATCCCAAGGCTCTGCAATACCAAGAAGACTGATTAAACTGTTTTGAAGCCCAAGGAAGAAAAAGCCAACAAGTGGTTCTTCCCTTTTCCAGCAATAAAATTCACTAGTAATATATTCAGTAAGTTGCACATTATGACATTCCAAATCTGCCTGAGTTTATTCCAGCCTGTCTAGTGGTTGCTCAGTCCTGCCCCAAAGGCAAAGCTATTGCCTGAGAAAAGATGAGCAAGTCCCTTTTTGGATTTACTCTTCTGCCAGGAAAAAAAAAAATCTTGAAAGATTTTCCTGGCTGGAGTTTCTGTTCTAGCTCAGAAGTAAGAAAGAAAAGATGAGTAGAGTGATAGAAACTTGGAAGAAGGGTGCACTTGGATCAAATGGAACAAAAAAAAAAAAGCCCTCCAAGTAAAAGAAAGTCCCAGTTGATAAAACATCATAACCTCAGCAACAAAGCATCAATGCTTCTTTATAAATTGCAGTGAAGAGGACTCCTAAATTAAGCATCCATGTGAGGGAAAGTTAAGTGACATTTATTCCCTTATTAAACAAAATATTAACTGTACCTAGGGAGGTAATTCCTCACAAAAATTACTCTCAGGAGAAGGAATCCAACACAACCTTACAGCTCTTGCTAGCTTCCTCTAGCTGGTACAGCAGCAATATGAACCAACTGAATCTATACTTAGAATTAGGGAGTGTGTTTAAACAAGAACACCCACAGAGCCACAGACCTATCCAGTTATAAGGTCTCCTTGAAAATTAAGCAGTGTAAGTTTGGCTTCCAAGCTCATTAACTTTTACATCAGAACCTAATTCTAGTGTGGGTCCCAGTTTCAGTCTGCAAAGCCCCTAAGCTTTAGTTTCGCAAAATCCAGTTTGGCAGCAGGTCATGGAGGCCAGTTTCTTTGGCCAACTTTCCTTTTAATACATTAAGAAATGTGATTGTGCATCTAAAGAGTGCTAAAAAAAAATATATAGGTATGCAGGCTTGCAGTCAGATAGCTAACAGGAATGAGAAGGCTCGCCAGTGTATTGTCTTGAGTGTCCTGAGTGTCATACTGAAAGGACTCAGTTGTTGGAGACTGAATAGGCAGCCTAAGGACATATCTACGAGGGAGGTGATCTCCTAGTAGTGGGGACTTCAACTGTTAAATGCATGGGCAGATGGATATGTGATGAGTGTACCAAATGCATAGTGGATGCCTCCCTGGTACGAAGTTTGAAGGCATCACGTAACGTCTAGATAATTTGATAGGTAGTACTGGGGAACAGCCAGTTATTCTGGTGTACATTGGCACTAATGACATGAGGAAAAGTAGTTGGGAAGTTTTGGAAGTCTAATTAAGGTTGTTAGGTACAATGTTGAAATTCAGGACTGCTAGAAGTGGTTCCACGCACAGCTTAAATGTTTTGGTTTATTGATGATATGATGGGAGGATCAGTTTAAGTATGGGGCATCAGGTTTGTACAAAAAGCATGGGCTGCACAGGAGGGTCCCAGACTGTTGGTGCAGTGAAACTTTTGGAACTGTTCAGGAGAGGACAGTGTATATTCAGGGGCTCTTGTTGCTTTTTTGCTCATCACTAGTGTAAAAATCTGATGACTAAAAGATTCCCCATGTTCTTTGTATCATACAGGTCAATTCTAGTTAAAGGAGGCATCCTAAAAGTAACATGGTCCCCTGAAGGGCTTTAAAGGTTAATGTAAGTTAATGTCTGATGTTATTGTTTATCGCTGGGAGCCTGAGCATTTTATGGCAGTCTTCACATTTAGTATATAAATATTTTTTTAAAAAAATCATTGAAAGGAAAGAAGAAAGTTGAAAGGGTTCTGCCTACAGTGCTTAAGATTATTCAAAACTGCAGTAACAGAATATCATCTGGAACGCATACCTCCAATCAGGAAAGGTATCACAAAATCTAAGAGGACATCAGAGCATAACAAAGCAATCAGAAATGCTAGTAAAGGTATTAAGGCTTCCTTCAGAATATGTCTTGCTTAATTAAGGAGAACAAAAAGGAGCATAAACTCTATTAAAATATATATGATTTATAATCAATAAATGCTACAATAAGACATTTGAGTAGCACATGCCAGATAATATTAAGAAAAACAAACAAAACCCAAATAAATCCAGAACAGGAACCCACTAGAAGAATTGTTGGACCATTGGACAATAGGACTGATAAAGGTGCTAAAGAAAATATAAGCAGATAAAAAAGGAAATAGCAGGTAAATGAAATGAATCTTTGCTTTTTTCTTCAGTTGCTATGCCCAATCCCAAGTGAGCTTCTTGAGGAAACTTGACATCTCTACAGGCCTCTTGACATCTCTACAGAGGAAAATAACTGAAAGCCACATCAGCCACTATGAGATAAGAGGCCACAAAAAAGCAGAACTAGGATAACACAATACCTAATACCTCCAACTCCCAAACCACACAGGCAGCCCAGAAGGACAATGTGGTTGATAATATTGAATATTGCTCTCCAATGGGACATGGAGGGATGTACACCCTCCATCCAGGTCCCAACATACATTATTCATCAGAGTGACCAATACTGTTTCCATCCCACACCCAGATCTGAATCCAAAGTGGAAGGGCTCTAGATAATCTAGGATTCTCTAGAATCCTCTGTACAGAAGCCTGACCATCTTCTCCCAAAAAGATATAAGGCATGGCAGGATTGGACTGGACAGGATTATGGAGAGTCTGGATATCAATGGCTAATAATCCTGAGGGTTGTGTTTATTACAGCCTGAGTCGTAGGGAGCATGCCTTAAAAACTGATTGCTGCAGTGTGACAACGGAAGGGAATTGTTGGCCTTCAGACCAGTCTAGGCTTGTGTATTTCTCAGATGCATCCAGTTGGCCACTATGTGACAGAAAGCTGAACTAGATCCATCAGGGCTCTTCTTATGCTTTTATTCAGGTGCTAGAATTACTGGAAGCCCTTGGGGAAGATGGGTGTGGGCTGCAAAGGCAATGCTGTTGGTGTACCTGTGACCTGGATGTAATACAAACACTCAGTGCCAGTGCATGTGGGTACACCCCTTTAGCTTCTTTAGCTTTAAAGCAACTGCTGGTATGAATGCCACCAAAGCGTGGTGAGAGTGGCTTTCATACAGTGTTAAACTCCTGTTCTCTTTGCCACATGGGGAAGGGGTTTGGTCTGAGGATGTGGCAAGAAAGCGGAATGAATATAATTTAGATCTGTGTTTCTCAGCCTTAGCAACTTTAAGATGCGTGGACTTTGCTGGCTGGGGAATTCTGGGAGTTGAAGTCCACATGTCTTAAAGTTGCCAAGATTCAGAAACACTGACTTGGATTAAATAGAAGTATTAAAAGCTAGTGAAAAGAGTTCCATTCAGCTCAGCAAATCGTCACATGAAAAGAGAAGAAGAGGCGTCCACTCTGGCCGTATTTCTGTAGTGACACTTCCCGCTTTTTTTCTCACAGGAGGGCAGCATAGCAGAGGCGCCTGCCCTAAAAGAGGGGAATGGGTGCTTTGCTCTGAAGAAGGAAGTGGTGGACGAAAAGCCATTTGGGGTTATACCACCCTCATCTTTCTTGGATGCACACACTAACTGTATTAAACTGTGCCCGCAAATGTGCTTGGTGCTATTTTGAACAAATGGGGCGAAAACGGTCAAGAAAAGATTCCAAGCTCATTTCCAAAAACACAACCACACAACTGTCGCTTGGGTTTAAAGTAGCATTTTTGCTACTGAAACCACTACTAACCCTCCTACCGAAATTCCTCGGTGGGTGTGGGCAAAGAGGCCTCCTCAAGTGGCTCCACATCAATAGCAGCCTGTACAGGATTTTTTCTTCTTTTTCTTTTTCTGCTTCTCCCCCACCATTAGTCAACCTGCCTGGGTAGAGGTGGCCGTTCGTCTAAGTTCTCGGTGCTCCGAGTCCCCCTTGTCTTGTCTGCCCGCTGCCTGACCTGCCGCTGGAAACCGGCGAGGCAATTCCTGGAGGGCAAAACAGCTCCCGCTAATCGCGTTGGCATTAGGCAGCGGCCGTTTCGGGTTTCAGGAGTTTTGGGGCGGGCGGGAGGAGGTTGTACAAATAATCAGCTCTCCAAATATTGGCCAATGCCAGGGAGGCTGGCAGCCAAGCTGTGCCCCTGGGTGCCCGCAATTAGCATCGGATCCGCTCCTACCCGGCTGGGCGTGTGTGTGCGGGGGGTGTGCGCGCCCGTCTCCCCGACTTCGACCAAAAGATGTAATCCTCAAGCCCGACAGCCCCCCGAAGAGCCATTCTCCCTCTCCCAGACCCGGAAGGGGAATTCGGTCGCGCCTTGAGCTGCGAGGCTGCCAAAGAAAAGGGCTCCCTCCCTCCCTCCTGCCCTGCGCGGCTCCCTCGACGCTGCCGCCGCAGATTGCCAAGCAGGCACCAGATTTCTGGTGGTGCCGCTGTGGCTGCAGCCGAGCCGGCTGGCGCATCACAGCCGCCAGCCCAACTGTCAAGCGCTCGGCTCCCCTCTGGCCTTCCGAGACACAGAAGGATTCTCGGGGGACACCGGGGCTCAGCTCGGCGGGATCAGGCCGCCCCTGCGCGGCGGGAGGACTTGCCTTTCCTTTGCGGAGGAGAGATCCTCCAGCTTTTCTATCTGGCGACTCCCAAATCTCTCTCCAGGCTGGGTCAGTGACTGTCAAGTGATCTGAGGAGAAAGCCTCCACAGCGTTTGCCAAATCCTTGGGTGACATGATTTGGGCACCAACAGCAAGCTTCTCAGTCCTGAGAAATCTCTACTTGATGGACCACTGATCCTAAAGCAACTTTACTGAATGAAAGGAGGCTTTACGCCCGCCAGAAAAACTTGAACTTTGTAAAATGATTGCGTCGTAAGCAGTTATATTCAGGTTATGTTATTTCTTTCCTTACTCAGATCCCCCCAAAACTAAATGAAGTTTGTGTTTATAATAGATTTTAATGTCTCATGATAGATTTTAATGTACTGCATCATTAATACACTTATTGTTCAAGGGACATTTTGTTTTCTCTGTGAATTGAAATCCTCGCCCAGATAAATGCTAAATCATTTGTAATAAATACATAAGTCAGGTTCGTTTGTATATTTAAAAAGGAGGAGAAAAATGACCAAAGTGTAATCCAAATACTGTAATTGCCCCAAGATTAAGCCATTGCCTTCCCCAGTATGACAGTAAATATGATGAGTCCCTTAAAATAAGAGTATGATGTTCATTGACAGTCCAATTTTACAATATATTGAAATCATTAAAATGCCAGTTTACCACATCAGATCTCAAAATCAGAGACCGCACATCTCTTTGGCATGTTAGTAGAAAGAGAATTCCAGTTTAAGAGAAATATCCAGACAGTCACTGCCCAGCTAAAGTTCAGTCGTCTCGTTACGCCGGGGATTTACAGCCGTTCTCACGCGCACCTTTTCGAAGCCAATCCGGCTACTTTGACCCAATTTACTCTTCAGCTTTTAAGGTGCCCCGACCCAAAGTTCAACGCCGGGGCAGTGTCTTTGATGGGCTGGTGGGAAGACCTCAAAGCTGGGCTAAAGGAAAGCTGGACTCCTCCTCCACAGCAGTCAGCTTCCTCCTCCAGCGCAGCCCCGGCGCCTTGCACCTGGGAGACCGGGGGCCGTGAAGAAGGGTGAGCTCATTCTTCCGACCCACTCGTTCTAGGGCTCCGTTCCTAAGCTGTCTCACCTGGATCCTCAACGGTTCTGTTTTTTCCTAATGAAGAATTCCGTTTCAAGACCTAGTTTTCCTGGTCACTTGCTTCTCCTTCCATACTATATGAAATGGCACTGAGTCATTTTATTTATTTATTGAGCCAAGAGCCATCCCATCTTTCCAATTTTTTTCTAGAGGAGGAAAATGGTGGCTCGATTTTGCTATTCTTTAATAAGGATGGTCGGTGTGACTGCCCTTTCTATTTGTAACTTTTTTGCTCATCTCTTTGAAATCAAGGAGAAATGGAGTTCTCTCTAGCAATCCTTACAGGAATAAGACTCCGTTTAATGCAAATTATATGACAAAAGATGATCTCCAGCTCTCTCTTAACAAAACTATGGTGCATTTGTACATAGGGTGAGATTAAAACCTATTTCTTTCATCTGAAATAAGAGATGAAGCCTGTCTGCTATCGAAGCCTGTTGCAGGGATTCCTATGAGCCCATCATCCCAAATGATTCATCAACCATACACCTTATGTCAACTGCTATTTCATCCATATAAATGGATATAGTCTTCCAATATTTTGTCAGTTATATTGATTTATCACTGAGATTTTAATATGAATTTTCCAACATAGCTTATTAAGTTAAAAATATATGATACAATTATGTCATTAAAACCTTTCTTAACACCAGAAAACAAACTTCTAAGAAATTTTAGGATGTTGATTTCTTAATTTTTCTGTAATGTTTCTTCCATTTTCATATTCTTTAAGCAAATATTTAATTTGCTAGATACAAATTAAAAACTACTACTTCTTTTAAAAAGTACTACAGTACTGAAGACACATCTGTAAGCCTAACCTGTAACTATGCCTTAAGATTCTGTTCCAAGTAATTCATTAAGAACCACCTTTGTATTATGTGTATTCAAATTTTCTGTTGAGAGAAACCTGCTGAAAAAGAAAATATGTTTTAAAATTTTAAAAACCAAGGAAATATTCAAAACTTCTCCAAATTTCCTAAACTAGATGGACACTTGTGAAATGTTAGTTTTAGCTCCAAATTACAGTTGAATTTAAAATTGGATGTAGTGGAATAATTCTAGTTTTAAAGAAGTTCAGATGGGTTTAGGGAGTAATACATCATCTTACTACCAAACTTCATTGTGTTGGACTGAACAACGAACAAAATTGCATGAGAAATATAACTCAGCTTTTAAGTTGTTGTTTTTTTAAATTTCCAGATTGTAATTAGGTATAAATATCTGCAACAGCAGAATTTATTTCCAAACTCGGTTCCTCATGATTATAGTTGTAGATTAGTGACTGAAAAATAAATGAGTTAAAAGGTATCAACTATCCAGCATCAAATTAAGTGATCATCTCCTTTCTGGCCAGAATACATGTGTTCAGAAGGGTGCTGAATGGAACAGAACTTACTTCCATGCAGAACAATAGCTTTGAGTTACAACTTAAGTTTTTAGTTAGAGCTTTATTGATGTTTTATAGATATAAATGGCTAGCTAGAATGAAGAGCAAAAGTCCCAGAACTATACCTCTGACTGCTGGAAAGTCTCCTACAGTGTAGAAAACATGCTGTTTACTCTGTAAAACCTAAGAAACAGACTATGAACGCATCCTTTAAGGGCTCATTTTATCCTTTTAGTGGAGTCTCTCTTGATCTCTCCCTTCTTGCATAAACAAAAATACAAAAGATGATGCAATTTAATCTTCAGAAAATTGAGAAACTCTGGTGCTAGCCGACACTTCAGCACGAAGCATATTATGGTTTCAATGGGACTTCCTTCTAGGCGCATATAATGAGATTACAGAAAAACTACAGAGAACGGTGGAGATTTTCCCTCAGAACTATAAATTTGCACAAACCAATGCATTTTTAAGTAGGATTTCAGAGGATTTTGTCCTAACCAAAACAAATTAACCTCTGACATTTAGCCAAAGGGTTAGCTTATGTATTAATTGTTCCTCAATTCAAGAGAACACCCTTGGCCTCCAAAAACACTTCCATGTGGCATACTGAAGATTGTCAATGCACACAATTGCATCCCAGCACACACAGGCTAATAAATCATAAGCCTTAGAGTTAAAGCAGGAAGCCAACAGATCATTTTTAATGAAAACAATGATGTACAATAAGGCTCCAACTACAGCAATTCACAAACCAGCTGAGACTCAGATTCCAACCAAAAGCAAAGCTCAAAAGCTGACTTCTGGAAACACAGATAATTCTCTTATTTCACAGAAATTTATTTTTGTGTAAAGTGCTTATCAGTAAGTAAGTAAGTGGGAAAAGGACAGACCAAAGCACACACACATAAAGCAGAATATATACTTTTGAGGACAATAAAGATGTTGTGATAAGCCTTATTCACAAGAAGAAAGATTTTCTTTTTTTTAAAAACCAAACAAGAGAAAAAGACAAATTTTGCTCACGTATACAGCAATATAACATTGATGTATTGATTAGCTGAAACTTATTTCCAAGTAAGGGTCATAGGGGCAAAAAGTTTACATCTTAGCTTCAGGAACCAAAACTTATGCTTCACTTCACTCTTTACTTTCTGATGACAATGTTTTCAATCTGACATGGAATACAAAACAGATTTAAATCCCAATTTCTTTTTAAATCTCCATTCATTTCTCCTTTTTAACTTTTAAACCACTTTTGCTTTTGCTGCTAGTGCTACAACAGGTTTGGCCAATTGTTTTCTTCATTCAAAAAATGAAGAAAAATCAAGTTGCAGAGAGCTGCAAATTGGTGCATATCACAGAGATACTAAACTGTCATATAAAACATACTTGTAATATACCCAATCCATAATGCAAGTGTAATTTTTAATACTCTTTACTGGGAAATTCATGTTGCTCCAATATTCCAAATTATCAAAATTACAGTCACAAAAATATAACAAGAATAAATTTTAATCAAATCTTCAGTCTTAATCTCCTGAAATCAAGGCATTTTGGCACTGCTTTATTTAGCTCTATGGCAACCAACTTTTCAAAGCTACCTACTTTACTTCATCCCAGCTGGACACTGTCACCTTTGATCTAAACTTAATAATTTGAGATAAGTAGGGTTGAGTTGGTTAATGAAGAATTCTGCGTGACTCAAAAGTTTGCATACTCTTAAGCTAGCAAGAGCATCCTGGGGAAAAAATGTCCTTATTTTACAGAACAAGTGTCAAAGCCCAATCAATGGCAACATTCTCTTTGATTTTTATAGCTCATAACCTGCAGTGTTAAAATACTTAATTTGATATATATATATATATATATATATATATATATATATATATATTTACAAATTCACTTCAATTATATCTCATTTTTGTACATGCTAATATGAAAATAAGTCTCACTGAAATCACTAGGTTGCCCCAGTGTATTTGTGGTGGAATTCTAATATGCATTTATGTAATCTTGATTCTTTTCTATTGCAACAATTCATTGGTTAAGTGGGACTTATTTGCAAGAAGTTCAGGGAGGCAAACTTTAACACATCTTTTGGGATTGGAGCTTGAGGCCTGAGTGTGTGTGTGTGTGAGAGAGAGAGAGAGAGAGAGAGATTTTGTAGCTATTCAAGTCTTAGCCGAATACAGCTTAAAGTATTTCACAAAATTAACAGGATTACTTCTGAGTTTATGATGGCTAACATTTAACACAGAAACTCTTACCTGAACCTGGGTCTGAACACTTTGATTTTACAACAGACAAAATACATAATAATAATAATAATAATAATAATAATAATAATAATAATAATACAAAAGTAATGTTCTTTCCAAAAACACTCAACAGGCCCAGAGCAATCTTTGCCCTATGCTTATTTCCTAGAGGACAGGATTGTGTCATAGGTCACTATTTCTTCTCCATTTTTCATTTTATGAATGTACCAAGGCAGAATGTAAGGAGATTTTGCCATTGGAGGAATTTGGTGGAGTCTGCTCAAGAAGGGAAGAGGAGGCACTGGGAGAAGTAGACTGACAGAGCTGCTGTGTGACCTGGTTGACCGTCAGGGCAGAGATGGCAGTGGATGGAGCAATGGACGGGGTGGGCTTGATTGGCACAGGAATTGCAGGCAGTGTCTGTGTAGATGGGTGGCAGATGGTCTTGACCGGCATACCAAAGGGTCCGTATTCTCCTGGGGAAAGAGGCACGCCACCCACAGGCTCCATCATGCCCACGTGGGGCCACACAGAGCTGACCATGGTGCTGATCTGCTGACTGGCCATGGGGTAGCCCAGATGGTGCATTACAGAAGCCAGGGGCAACCCACCGCCCTGGATCACTCCTTTGTAGTCTCGGCCAATGAGGTTCTCGATGGCGAAGGGATGCTTGAAGCCAGGAGCTGGGCTATAAGGCTGGAACTGAGGCAGCCTTCCTACAGCTGCAGCTGCAGCTGCAGCAGCTGCCGCAACAGCCACCGATGAGTCTGGATGCCCTTTGGCTGCTGCTGGAGGCTGCAGGGGAGGCGGAGGTGGTGGTGGCTGATGATGAGGGTGGAAATAGTGACTCAGGTGGGGGTGCAGCACCCCCCCTGCTTTGCCTGCTGCTGGCATGTGGGGCTCTGGCCGTGGCACCTTGAAGCGCTTTCTGCGCCGAAGGAAGCTGCCATTCTCGAACATGTCCCCGCAGTCCGGGTGCAGCGCCCAGAAGCTGCCTTTGCCGGGCTGGTCAGGCCGCCTTGGGATCTTAATGAAGCAATCGTTGAAGGAGAGGTTGTGGCGCAGTGAATTTTGCCAGCGCTGGGTGTGCTCGCGGTAGTAGGGGAAGCGCTCCATGATGAACTTGTAGATGTCGCTCAGGGGGAGCATCTTCTCACTGGAGTGCTGAATGGCCATGGCCGTCAGCGAGATGTAAGAATAAGGGGGCTTCTGATCACTGTAGGAGCTCTTGCCTGGGCGAGGCATGGCACATTCCTACCCCCTCCGGCTGTCCCACCCAGAAGACCACACTCTCGGACCTGAAAGAGGCCTAAGGGCTGGGGCGCTGCCCCTCCTTCACCACATAAGGAGAGGAGCAGGAGGATCTCGGAGAAAACTGCTGGGCCTCCGGTCAGCGCCTGGCACATTCAGCTCGTGCTTCCAGGGAATCCGCAGACACTTTCAACTTCTCCTCCTTCCTAGTCCGCGTGCGCAAAACGCGTGGCGGGTTCGCTGTCTGGTTTTCCTCTCACACGGTTTTTCCCGCCAAGCCCGGCGGCCAGCGCTCCTCTTTCCCTTGGCTCGAAAGTAAGCCGCTAATTCCGAAGGCACCTCCTGCCAAAGGTAAGGAATCCCTTTTCTTAACTCCCTTTTGCCCCGCTCAAACTCATGCCCTCGTCAAGCGCTGCAATTCCGGCCGCTCCGCTCCCTCCATCTTTGCCTCGATTCTGACGGAGCACAAAGTTCCTGACGAACCTTAATGCCCGTTAGGGTGTACTTCAGCCTCCTACCCGCCTCCCCTTCCCTCACACACGTCCCTTCTCTCCGCGAGGAGCCACACCCAGCGCCATTCCTCGAGGAAGCCGCTTCCGAGTTTCTCGGCTGTTTTCGCGCCGGCCGAAGCGGCCCCGGAGGCTCCTCCGTGAGGCGGAGACTTCGGGCTCCACTTTGAGATTCCCGGAGATGACAGGAAAAGGGTCCTGCGTCTTCTCTCTCGCTGGCTTGAAGCGGGAAGGCAGTAGCGGCCCGACCGGGTTCCTTTGGAGAAGAGACGGACGGACGCAGGGGGTGCCGCGGAAGCCAGAGCAGGCAGCGGCCGATGCTCTTGGGCTGAAGGCGGAAGCCGGCGGCGGGTTGGCTTGGAGAGGCGACGCGGCAGCCGGGCTTGTGGCTTGGCAGAGCTTCCCAGTTCAGTTTTGTGACGGTGCCTGCTCAGAGTCCGATAGCCCCCCGCCTCGCTCCGCTTCCTTCACATCACATGACTGAGGCTCGGGGAAGAGACGGAGCTGCGAATGGATCGCCTTCTTCTCCCGCTCCTTCAGCGGACGAGGTGGGGGCCAGGGACGCCCGCGGAGAAGCGAAGCCGGAGGGAGCCTTCCGCGCAATCCTCTCGTCTCTCAGCGCGCTCACTACTCGCAGGCACTTGAAGGACAGGCGGCCCGCTTTGGCTCCTGGCCTGGGAATCGGATTCAGTTCCGCCCCCCCCGCCCCCCCCCCCGCCTAAGGTTTGCTTGGTCTCCTCTCTGAAGACGCTCACGCCTGTCCTCGTTATTACTGAAAGACGACAATGTCAGAGAAAAGACCACGCCTCTCAGGGCACAGCGATGCCGGCTGACTCTATAAACCCCTAGTGAGGAAATCTTCCAAACTTTGGAAGTGGTGCACTGCACTTTCCGTTAGGGATAGGAAGGCTGCCTGAGCCTCAGGTATACAGCCTTGGCTCAAATCCATTTCCACGTTCTTTTTCTGGTGAGCAATACAGCCCAGTTCAGATCCTGCCATCTCTCAACTAAGAGCCAAGTGTTCAATTTGTCCCAAATAAGTAGCACAATGTTGCACTCTTCGCGAACTGAAAGAGGAAGGCTGCAATCCAAAAGTCACTTTTGGGTGCTAGAGATAGAATACAAAGATAGGAAAACGAAAGTTGACATCCCCACGATGGCTGATAGTTTACACTTAATTGTCATACAGTGCAATGAGCCTGAAGTGCCTGTAGGCAGAATATCGTGCAGAAAGGCTTAGCCTTCAGGTAAGTTCTATTGACATCAGTTGGACCTGATGTAAAGCAGCCTTCCCCAGCTGGGTGCCGTCCAGAGGTGTTAAAGCTAGAACCTATTTGGAGGATATAGGGAGGTGGGGAAGTGCTTTAAAGTGAATATTTAGGGCTGAAGGGTAAAAATGTGATCCAAGACCATCTGAAATTGATGGAGAAACACTTTGGAGTTGCGTCCTATCTTCTCTGAAAATGTATCTTACTGTTTTTTTAGGCTTGTGGATTTAAGGAGTGTCATTTCTCTACCCCAACTTGAGCATAAATTGGAAAGAGCTCCACTGAAATGAGGGTGCTTTCCCGAATTTCTGGGTAAAATAGAGGAAGGTATATTCCTTCTGGGGAGAGAATGCAGTTTTGAGTAGTATCTAGAGTCACTAAATCAGCAGTGAGGAGCGGCTGGAACCAAAAGGCACAGGAAGGTTTCTTTCAGCACTGCGTCCAGGAGCTATCTCACCTGTCACAGCATAAGAGAGAGCGCAAAAGAGCATAGGGCTGACACTTCTCAGAGAGGAATTTTCGGTGATCGGAGAACAGCTGCCGATCTGGAGGAGAATGTGAAAATACTCTGCCTGGGAAGGAAGGCTGGAAATTTCTGCGGAATTGTGTCAGTGTTTCAACCTTGTGCCACATGCACAATTACCCATTTTTCGAGCGCATTGAAGTCACCATGCTGAACTCAGTCATCAAAGAATGATTTTAAAGTTTGTAAACAAAAAGGAACCAAAATTATCAGAGAGTAGGGTGGGCCCCACAGAACATAACACCATTTTCAAGCAGATGAAAATACACATCCACAAAGCAAACCATGACCAAACAACTTGTTACACTGTTATGGGGGGGGAAAAAACTGGACAGCATTTATTTATGGTTTATGTCTCTTTTCAGCCAGAACATATCGTGAGCATTGATGAAACTGTTGCTGGATATAGAGGACTTTTTTTCAGTCCAGACAATGGGCAGATCTACCTGGGGCAAAAAAGGTTAGGACCAATTAAAAAAAAAAAAAAACTTCGGTACAATACAATACATTTGTACAGGATTTTTCCTTCTTTTTCTTTTTCTGCTTCTCCCCCACCATTAGTCAACCTGCCTGGGTAGAGGTGGCCGTTCGTCTAAGTTCTCGGTGCCCCGAGTCCCCCTTGTCTTGTCTGCCCGCTGCCTGACCTGCCGCTGGAAACCGGCGAGGCAATTCCTGGAGGGCAAAACAGCTCCCGCTAATCGCGTTGGCATTAGGCAGCGGCCGTTTCGGGTTTTAGGAGTTGGGGGGCGGGCGGGAGGAGGTTGTACAAATAACCAGCTCTCCAAATATTGGCCAGTACCAGGGAGGCTGGCAGCCAAGCTGTGCCCCTGGGTGCCCGCAATTAGCATCGGATCCGCTCCTACCCGGCTGGGCGTGTGTGTGCGGGGTGTGCGCCCGCCCGTCTCCCCGACTTCGACCAAAAGATGTAATTCTCAAGCCCGACAGCCCCCCGAAGAGCCATTCTCCCTCTCCCAGACCCGGAAGGGGAATTCGGTCGCGCCTTGAGCTGCGAGGCTGCCAAAGAAAAGGGCTCCCTCCCTCCCTCCTGCCCTGCGCGGCTCCCTCGACGCTGCCGCCGCAGATTGCCAAGCAGGCACCAGATTTCTGGTGGTGCCGCTGTGGCTGCAGCCGAGCCGGCTGGCGCATCACAGCCGCCAGCCCAACTGTCAAGCGCTCGGCTCCCCTCTGGCCTTCCGAGACACAGAAGGATTCTCGGGGGACACCGGGGCTCAGCTCGGCGGGATCAGGCCGCCCCTGCGCGGCGGGAGGACTTGCCTTTCCTTTGCGGAGGAGAGATCCTCCAGCTTTTCTATCTGGCGACTCCCAAATCTCTCTCCAGGCTGGGTCAGCGATATGTGATGTCAGGAAAAAGTATTTACAGCATTTGAAAAATATGGGATGCAGTAGTTTGATCAATGATTATGCATCATCACGTCTGTGTCGACTCTTAGTGACCACCACATAGATTTTCTCCAGGATGATCTGTCCCCAACCTTCAGGTCTTCCAACAGTGCAACCATTGCTTCTATAATTGAGTCCACCCACCTTGCTGTTGTTCGTCCTCTACTCTTTCTTTCCAACTTTTCTAGCACTATAAACTTTTCCAGAGAGCTAGGTATTTGCATAATGTGTCCAACATATGATAATTTGAGTCTGGTTATTTGTGGCTCCCAGTGAGAACTCTTGAGTTGATTTTTCACAGGATCCATTCTTTTGTTTTCCTGTCTATCCATGGTATTCTCAGGAGTCTTCTCCAATCTCAAAGTTGAAAAGTGTCAATCCTTTTTCTATCCTACTTCAAAGTCCAACTTTTGCTTCTTAGAGTTTCATAGGGAAAACCTTTGCCTGCGCAATTCTGATCTTTGTAGCTATATCCATATCTTGGCATCAGAGTCTCTTTTCCAAAGCCTTCATTGCTACTCTACCAGGTGCTAGTCTGCAATGTATTTCTTGGCTGCTGTTTCCTTTACTGTGAACAGTTGATCCTAAAAGGCATAATGTATATCTTCATTGGCACTGCAGTGGTTTAGGGTCCAATAGAATCTTTGGAGAGCAATAGGGTTAATCTCCTTGCACTCAAATCACCTCCTAGTCCTGCTCATTCATCCAAATATGTAATTCTAAACCCATTTCAAAAAGCTGGAGAGACTTATTCCCCTCACAGTATTTGAGCTTTGTAAAATCACCATAGGTTGAGCATTCATTCACAGGGCAACTTCTCTGGTTTTCTTTCCTGATTTCCCCTCCACCCTCAGGAGAGGAAGTTATGTATTTTTCTTGTTAGATGTCTATCCCACCCACCTATCCTGTAAGAGCTCAAGGCAGCTTACATGGGGATTCATCTTGATTTTATCCCTGAACAAATAATGTTGGGCTAAAAGAGTGGCCGAAAGTCCTACAGGACATG